>NC_142053.1:94614039-95239493 GCF_982192425.1 Myodes glareolus | reverse complement strand
TTTAATGATTGCTAAATGTAGAATTTCTAAATATTTACTGTATCAACTTATTCATAACTAAAATGGGCTTTTGATATTTGATAAGATACTAAAGATCATACACCACTAATCCGTACCTTTGCATATCCTATACTTTAATAATATTGATAACCAAAGCAACAGTTCTTTATACCTTTGCAGTGCTATCAGAAATCCTTAATGCACAATAAAATCAACATTCCATGCTATACAACATTCAATTCTGTTAATTCTTTTGATGTTTGGGTGCTGTCCAATTTAAAAAAAAATCCATACTGGGAAATAATAATGCCCTGATGCTTCTTGAATATTTCTGAAACATAAAATTCTAGGAACCGTTAAAGTTAAACTGGACACAATTAGTTCTGTGTCATAATGCACTTCATTCCTTTTCCCTGTGTTGTTTCTGTTCCACAACTCTTCTGTGCTTTGTAGAAACAGCTTCTCTTTCTGAACACTGACTATGGACAATGATAGCTTCTTCCCCCTGAGGATCAGAAGTTTCTGGGGGATTTTTGCTCCTTCTTGCAGGCAACAGTATAAGACTGACTTCTATGCTTACTAAATGACAGTACCTATGCCTTGACACAAGACAAACTCAGAGGTGAAGTTTTTCTTCCCGGCCTTGCTCATAGGCTGCTAAGGCTGCTATTTCACTACAACTGAAACTTGCTGGCTTCTTTCCTGTTTTCATGTCGCTTTTCTTACTCCAGGAGGCAATTCCTTAACAGAAAACTTGTATTAGAATCTTCGGCTCTAAGTCAGCTTCCTTCATCTTTCTCTTACAGACATTTCCATCACCTGTCTTTAGCAACAAATATGGCCAAGCACCCAATTCAACTGTTGATCTGATTGTTTGGTAATTATCATAGCAAATGAGGGTTATTACTCATTTTAATTCCGTAATTGGAAAAAAATAGTATTGTTTTCCACCTAGCTGGAGGTCAGGCAATTAAATTGGAAGCAACATTGATGGTACTAATATTGTTTCTAGTTACATTCAAATTATATACACCGCTGCTGAACTATATAATGCAAGTAACACACTCAGTGATAATAAAGGGACTAGGAAATTAATATATAAGCAATAATGCAGTTTATTCAATTCAGAGATTTCTTCTCAACTGAATTACAAACTCTGAATCATTCTTTGCTCTCATGGGGAAAATTAGAAGGCAATAAGTACAAAATGAGTTCTCAATGCCAGAGTGTGTGTAAAGGTGTTTGATGTAGTTTTTCAATCTTCACACTCACTTTCTTAGAGGAAAGAGTCCTTCACAAACAAAAGCTCCGAGGGTCAGAATGTTTACATGATTACAGAAAAAAATATTAAAAAAAAACAGACTAAAGAACTGGCTGTGGGGTTACAAGTCCCTAATTTCAAAACTCAGAACCCAAAACAAAGAGCCACGTAAATCTCTGTGAATTCAAGGTCAGCATGAGCTACACATATAGTTCCACATCAGCTGGTGTTGCAAGATGCAATTTTGATTCAAAACAGAAAAAAAGAAAAGAAAAACTTTAAGCCTCTGCCTATATGATCACCAAAACCAGACTATTCTGATGCATGATGATATGATGTGAGTAAGAAAGTATTGATTAGAGTCACTTTTGCTGCCTCTCACACTATGTGGGACATTTGGATCCATGAAGGACTTTTGTTAGTGTATTAGGTAAACCAAGTTTCCACACACTCCCCATATGTTAAAGACAATGTGGATTGAGGGCATCATCAGACAATGAAATACTGTTGATTTAAATGATACCCAGTTCATCCCACTGCTGAGACATGCAATATCAATATGTTAATATTTTCAGCTCTCTTTGCAATAATGACATTTTCCATCCTGAATTGATCACCTAATTTTCTTAAATGTAGAGAGGAATCAAACACACCACCATATCTCTATCTGTACTGTTGCCCAATGTATTTGCATTTAAGTCCATTAGTTGCTATATTCCCATAGCAGTAGGTGTCCATTCAATAAGCTTTTAGGAGAACCTATTAAGAGAATAAGTAATGTGGAAAGATCAAGATAAGACAAGGTAGAAATTTCACATGAGCTATGAATTATGAACATGTTCTTGGGAAGCCAAAGCAAGTTTGAATTATTTTGATGGAGGACTCTCTTCATCAAGAATATCCATAATGCCATGCCTTACTCGCTAACTCATGAGGATTTTCTCTATTCCTAGTATCCCGTGTTTTCTACTTTATAGCATTTTGGATATTGAATTTTGAGCTATTTGTCACATTTTATAATATACACAAAAAAGGATTTGATGTAGGGGAAGTGATAGACGAAATCCTTCCGTCAAAATGTTCCACTTCCTCTGTATTACTTCATTCATGTTATCAAATTGAGGTCAGTAAGATGATTCATTGGGTAAAGGCACTTACCACTAAGATGTCTACTGGATGTTGATGACTGGACCCGGTATTATAGAAGTAGAAAACTGGCTCTGACCTCAATACACATTCTCTCTCTCTCTCTCTCTCTCTCTCTCTCTCTCTCTCTCTCTCTTTCTCTCTCATACACACACACACACACACACACACACACACACACACACATGCACACACACAAATAAGTAAATATAAAGTGGTATAATATGAAATGTTAATAATTAGAAAATTGTTGGCATGGAAATCTCTTTCTTTCCTTGAAGTAGGTTATTTTAATTGTGTTCTACATATAATATCTCAGGATACATATAATAAGGTTCATGTTCATTTAGCCCTACACTAAATATTTTTTCCTAAGTCACCATTATCCTAATTTACAGGTTCAAATAACATGATTGAGAGAATAAACACTAAAATAGTAGCCTTCAAGCAAACAGAGAAAGGTGAAAGCCTGGTATAAAGTTAATTATTGGTTAGAATGTAATCAAAATGTTTCTGCAATATAATTGTCTACTATGCACTATCTCACATTCATGGAAGCACTCAAAACTAAATTTGAACAAGAAAAAGCAGAGCACAGACATTTAGGTTAATAAATTGTATGCTGTTATACATATATCTCTTATGTATAACATATCTCTTATGACATTTATTCCTGAAAATGTCTAATTTCTTATTGACATAATATTCTTAGAAGTTGTGTTCTTGGGGAAAAGAAATAAGTCCAGAATGTCTAAGATGATGTATGGACAGTCCTTGTGCTCTATGTCACACTGCTAGCCCACATTTCCTAAACCATGGGCCATGATAGAAAGTACCTGACCCTATTTGAGTACATGGAGCTCTGGTAAAAACTGACCTTAAGCCTGTCATATAGCTAGCTTTCCTTAACATGAGATGCCTCCACCTCTCTCTCCATATTATTGAGATTAAAGACATGCAACACCATTCTCTTTTTTTTCTGATGACATTTTATTTATGTTTAAATTTATAAGATTTATGGAAAGAGAATTCATGCAAATGTCATTCCCATGCTATCTATTATATTCTCTGCTATCACTATTGGGACAATTTCAAGAACTATCAGACCCCATTCAAATAGTGAAAGTACAAAATGGTACCAAAAATGTCTGGCCTAGGTATACTCAATGGGGGACAGAGTTGAGGTCAAACAGAACATGTTGATTCATGAGTTTCTAGTCTCCAAGTGAATCTGCATCTAAATCAAGTCTCAGTCCTGCTTACTAGGCAATCTAAACTAAAATGTGATTTCATCTCCTTGAATACAAGATCTATTAAATAAGCCATCAAGGAACCGGCATTTAATCAACCACTGTGAAGGAATTAATTTACAGAAGCACCTATGACCCTTACATAATGATTCCATGTATATTTTCATTAGAAATATCTTCATATGCAAAAATCTTTTCATAATGCATCTTCTGTAGATATCAGATCACTCACTAGTATAAATTATCTGCCTCAAGAATTATTTTTATCTTATTTAAAATTCATAGAACAGATGAACTGCAATATATGAATGGGAAACGAATTGGAAAAAAAGGATTAAGAAGGGGGAAAAGAGATAAGTTAGAAGTAGGAATACTTTCAAGTTTCTGAAGTGCCTGGTGTTATCTCTACAGTTATGGAGACAAAAAAAATTCCCATATGCAACTGATATGCTTGAGGGGTTGGTTGTGAGAATGCAACAGAATGGTTTCCAATTCTGTATGTTACCTGCTTTGCCTTTTAACCCAGCTCAAAGGATAGACAATTATCTTCTTGATGATGATCAAATAAGCCTCAAATAAGTCCTTGGAAGAAACTGATTAGATATACCCTGGCTGGATTGTTTTTTTAGTTTCTCAAGTAAGAGAATGATAAATGGTGAATTAAGGTTTAGGGAAAGGAAATGGATACTATCTGGATAGAAAGCTAGGGAAAATTGAAACAAAAATAAAGCCAAGATCAGCCAGAGGATGAGAACAATGAAAAAAAAAAGGTATATTATTGACTGCAAATCAGCAAATGATACAAAAGATAGAGAAGTGTATCTTGATACTGATTTCTCTGTCTTCAGGCGCTGGTATTGACATTGTTTTATATTTGTTGTTAATTTCTTACTATGTCCTCCTACTTACTGTAACAATAATCTTCCCAGAATTAACAAACTGAGTTTTGCCTGTTTTTGTTTTGTTTTGTTTTGTTATTTTGACACATCAGGTAACTGGAAAAATTTAGGAAGAAATTTGTTGAGGAGAATCAAATTTATGTGTAATATTAAAATACTAATTTGCCACACTGCTCAAACCTGTCACAAGATGAATAGGATGGCTGCAAAGAAAACATGTTAGCTGATTTAAAGCCTCTCTTTGCCATGGATGCCAATCATTTAAAACTGTCCTGGAAGTTACCCATTTGATGTCCAAGTTGTATTTCAGTAATGGACCAGGGACAGGATTTCATCTCAGAATAATAATAATAATAATAATAATAATGATAAA
This sequence comes from Myodes glareolus, assembly GCF_982192425.1. Classification (NCBI taxonomy): domain Eukaryota; kingdom Metazoa; phylum Chordata; class Mammalia; order Rodentia; family Cricetidae; genus Myodes; species Myodes glareolus. Next base: position 95,234,564 of record NC_142053.1, on the reverse strand, counting down.
AGTGGCATGAGACCTTGAATACTACAGTCCAGAGTGTTCTGGTATTGCAGGTATTCTGATTCCTAGCTCTTCCCAGTTTTAGGTGATAACATCATGTAACATCATGGATGTTTAGCTCTTTTCCCTATGGAGATAATGACCAGATTCTTGCCTCTTGCCGTTATACTGAAAAACAAATTAATCTTTCTCTGTGTCCTTGTGGTGGTTAAACTGGATTGTCAAATTAATGGCATCTAGAATTGCCTAGGAGAAAAGCCTATAGATATGCTCATGAGGGATTATGTAGATTAAGTTAACTAAAGCAAGATTTGTCCAGGATGGGTGGCATTGTTCTATGGGCTAAGGTTCTGAACTGACTGAAAAAGGAGAAGCCAAGCTTAGAACAAGTATTTCTTGCTTTCTGCTTCCTGACTATGATATACAATATGATCAAATGCTTCAAGCCTCTACAGTCATTGTATCTCTTTGTAATGGACTACATCTCTTAAAACTGTAAGCTAAACTAAATTCTCCCCATAAAGCCATTGTTTTCTATGTATTTTAACACAATAATGAATAAAGTAATTGAGCCAATTCTCCAACTATATTTGTATATTTCTGCATACTTCATAGTTCATTATAATTATTTTTATCTGGAGTAGACTATGTCTTTCCTGAAGACGAAAGTGTTGTCAGGCAGTAAGTTTTCTTACTGTTTATTCAGCTTTTTTTCAAATACCTTCAGTGATGACTACTTAACATGCCACTCAGTAATGGACTAGCACTATTTCAATATAGAAATGTTTTCATCATTAGGGTCTTCAAACAGGACTATGCCACAAAACCATTAAAGAATTTCCAAGTCACAAAACTTATATTTTATATATTACTAAATACAATATTATTCGCCATCTTAATTGTTTTAAATATATTGTTAAAATAAAGTCAAAAATAAGAATACATGCTTCTATTTTTCATATTATTAGTTTTCCTGCCTTTCTACTCACTGTAAACTACAAGGTACACTTATGATGTAAACTCACTGAACTTGTGATATGAAATAATTTTATCCCCTTGGTAGTGTCAACTTCTCTCAAATATAATGCATTGCTATTAGTAATCCTGTGCAAGGAATTTTGATTTTGTAAAATGAAAATACAAATTATTTAAAATATACACATGTTTTGCTGCTCTTTAGGATATAATAGTCACCCAGAAGAGGCTGACTAGTAAACATTCAAAATTGACTAGTAAACACTCAAAATTCTCTAATGAATCAGATTCCTCTAAAAGTAAGATTTCTTAAAAGAATAGAATGTTTTTTAAACCAGATAATATCAAATTCATGGGCAACACAGTTCACAATAAGAAGAAACCTTAATCGAGCAAAGAATGCTTTTTTTGTATGCCTATATCAGAGAATGGTGCTCGATGCAAAGTAAAAAATTGTATCACATTTTAATGCAATTGTACACATTTCATTGGAGTCATACTAATTAAAGTAACACTAGAGTTCACAGTGGGAAGAGTAAAATCCTTTACTTAAGAAATGAAAATGGTGCCTTAAGACACTCTGCTAATGGCAGTTTTCATTCTCCTGAAGAATGATGATGCCCAAATAATCCTTTCTGTCATGCAATTCTCTTCTTAAGTATGATGGATCAATATTTCCTGCATATCAAAACAATTGTTCCACAGAAGGAAATGCTTGTTACAGCTATGTGATGGGGAAAGTTTAAATGCATGCAGGAAATGACAAAAGAACCAAAACTCTTTACTGATTTCCACAACCATGCACTTTTGTAATGCAGTATTGTAATTCCTGTCAATACAGCGACAGAGCTAATTGGCCTTCCCTTCAACTCTGGTAGGCCTGTGGCTCACTTTACTCAACAGAAGTCATGACATACTAACTCTGAGTCTAGGCTCAAGCAAACACATGTGTTCTTTGTCCTCTTTCCATCAGAACCGTATGAACACTGTGAGCAAACAAGCTCAAGCAAACCTGCTAGATCACTAGAGACACATGGCCTAGCTGACATCCAGCCAACTCTCAAAGACATGTGACTGAAACCGTCCCAGATCACTCATCCTTAGTCAACACAAAACTGCCAGAGCCAAGCTCCAGTAAAATTATTGAGCCCATACAAGCCAGAACTGGTGAGCTTAGCACTTAATAGACTGCATTGTATAGTGGTTTGTTACACAGCAGTAGTTAACCTTGTAAATGACAATTACCTGAGATAGTGTTGCTTAAAATAAGCAACAAAGAAAAGGACATGACCTGGTAAATAAAGAGTATATTGGAGAGTATTTTTAAGTGGTAATAATCAATATGTACGCCCCAGTTTCTTAAATGTGCACCTGATCCTAAAAATTAGGGATAATTGATGTGCCAATTCATAAAAGAAGAATTTGCATAGAAATTATTATACACAAGGGAATGACTGAAGGTTTAAAATACTGGCAACAGCAAGATCAGTAGAAAACAGAAGCCACTGAAGCTGTGATTGTCACATGGTAAATATTGATTAAGGAAAATGAAAAGTGAAAGTGCAAAAAGCACAGACTGAGCATAGGTGTTGACCGTGGGCCGTGCTCCCACCCCAGAGATTACTGCTCACTTCTTAGCACTGTAGGCAGGATGAAAATGGCAAAATCTGTAAAGCTGTTAAAGCAATGTCTTAATGTTTTTGCTTCCCAAGCAGTGTGAGTTTTCTATTTAAATTTCTATTCCACAGAAGAGCTGCATCAGCGAGCAGCAAAGGAGAAGGTCTCCGTAAACTTGCTGTTTTGAATTTACTCCCGACCTTTCCATTTTGTCCTTTCAAATTGAAGTTTTCAAGTCTTCAGATTATACCTCTTCAATTTATCTTGGTTAAATTTTTATCTGTAACACAAGGTTTAACAGCCTAGACCATTTCCTTTCATATTTGCCTCACCTTTTCTTCCTCTTGATTCTGTTAAAGGGAGTCATCAACCAAGAACTGTTTAAAATGCACAGCTCATAAATCTTTTGATGGAGGAACAGTTGAATCCACAAACCATATAGCTCACAACTTCTGCTTCTTCACTTGTGGTATGTATTTTGATTTTGGAGGATGCAAAGTCAAGAAAATATGTTGTACCCCTTGCAGTGGGAAAGCATACCATCCATTACAAATTCAGGCTAACCAAAAGTGTAGGCTTCAGTCTCAGTAAACCACCACACATGTGTTAAATTTTCCCGTAGGTCTAGTCACCACAAGACTTGAGGTACCAGCAGTGCAGTGATTAAAACAAAACTGAGTACAAAAGGAGGGATCATTAGTCTTCAGGGCAGCTAAGGACAAAATGCTAAAATCTGAAGAGCAGCTGTGTGTGGCTTCAGGTAGTGTATAGAAATGTCCCCAGTACTTTGAAAGCTCTTAAGTTTCACATTACTGGCTTTAAAAATGAGTCACCCTGTGAGTACTTCCAAAGAGGGACAATATTTACACAGCAATGACACCAGATGAGAGGGTGGGTTAAGTTTGACACACTAAATTAGAGAAGTACTAGAAAGGAATAGCAAAAGAAGAAAGCTCAGAACTATCCCCTTTTTAAACTACAACAGCCAGCAGAAGGAAGAAATTAGCTCTTGAAAGAATTGCAAGTCTTGGTGTATAATAATTATAGAGAAAAGCGGGGCAGAATGGACTGAAAAGGGAAGCTTTTTCATTTACAAAGAAGAGAGGAAGTTGGAGAATAGTTCATATCATAGTAATATCTGTTAGAACTGGATCTTGAAATAGTTTAGATATATTTTCTTTATTTTAAAGGTGCTCATAATAATATGCATAGAATGACAAAAATAAAACAAACAAACAACCACAAACATAGTATGAGAATGTATAGTGTCTACCAAGGAACCAGCTACTTCTAAGAGATGTTTAATGATAAAACAAAAAGAAATATCTGAGTGGATATCAAGGCCTATTTTTTGACCTACTTCTGAATGTCAGTATTCAATGAGATTTGAAAAGAAGCCTTCATCTGTTAGGACAATGAGCTTCCTGGTGTTAACACATTTTCTCTGTGTCCTTACTGTAGAGAATGGAATGGGTACAAGAAAAGTAAATTGGATGTGAGAATGTAATTGATTCTCAAAGATGTTATTAAAGTTCTAACAGCTTTAAAAACTAAGGAACTACTGCAATTTGTGGTCAGAGTAAAGGACAAAGAATATTCCCATCATTAAATGATAAATGTGATTGCTAATTGGGAGTTAAACGAATCAATTTAACAAAGGACAAGAAAGGTTGCTTTAATTGTTTTCAATTATTTTCTTTGAGTTCTTAGTCTAGTGTCATTTTACAAATTTTTAAAATATGCATATTTGAGCATCATCCCTCTGAAAGCATTTCTTCTGATGGTCACATCCTTGGGTACCGGCAACACACCTGGATCTCTGCCCACTTGGCTGTATGGTATCACTTACCACAAACAACAAGGAAAGACACATTAGCAGCAAAGACCTGCCCTTCCCATGTGTTTGCTAAACACAAAAGGGCAGGCGAGGAGCACACAGTTGGGTGAGCAGGAGGTCATCTGCCTTACAAATATGTAGTTTGAAGCATTGGAAGGAACAAGGACTCAGTAGGTGGCTGATCTGCTGCCTCTCTACTCTGTGTGGGCCCTTAAATCCTTTCCTTTGAGCTCCCTAATATAGCTCTTCTAAGGGATAACTATTTAAATAGAAAGCTCCCACTGTTTGGCAAGTCAAAAAGCGTCAGTTCACTGTTCTAACAGCTCTACAGCAGCTCTGAAAACACAGAGGAGATGGGTGAGCAGGAATCCCCAAAATAGTCTATTTGATCTAGCAGAAGTCACTTACTTACAGTGCTCCAATTGAGAAGGGAAAAGTCGTTCCTCTGGCCACTCCTTTTCATCATTAATATCCTCAGATCTATCCAAGTAACAGGTTACCTTGTAAAGACTGTGTTTCTTGCTCACATGCAGGTAGAACTTCACAGTCCTATGATTCAGGGAATTTATTTATGTTCAAACTGAAGTAGTATGCATGGCAAGCTCCACAGAGATGAGTAACCTTGTCTCATTCACTGAGGCATAATTATTCCAAAGAAAGGTGAAGAAAGGTACAATACAATATTTAAACTGAAATATTACTTGAGATTGTATTCGGTTAGGACTATAAAATCTGTTAGGGATGAAAAGAAAATAATAAAATAAACAATTGAATGGATAATATATATAATAATATAATCTACTACTTCATCTTGTTCTGTAGATTACGAATGCATGGTAAAAATAATGGAAAAGTGTAAAAGGATTCTAGAGATTAAGGTAGCATTGTGTTGTTGAGAGAGGATTTTAAGTTTTATGTGACAGGAGTACTACAAAGGTTTCCAAAAGATTAGAAGAGGTCTAATGGTGAGAAAAAGAAACACCATGAAGAAGGGGCAACAGGGTGTTACCTTGTGCAGGTGATGCAATGAACTTGGTTTGTAGGGACATATTTGCAAGTGTCTATCAGTAGGCTGGGGCAGGAGTACAACTGTCACTATTTGAACCTGACTTAGTAAACATTTGTCGGAGGAAGTTTTGTCTAAAATATAATGACTTTTATCAGTAGTAATGCCATGGGAAATCAGGAGCCTATTTTTAAACAGTGCCTTCTCAAAGTCAATTGATAACTGAAAAGGACAGGAATCAAACATAGCCCATTAGAAGGTAGAAAGTGAGGTTTCCATTTGTTTCAGACAAGCATTTTTAAAGGGAAGAGAGTAAATTTATCTCTAACCCTACTGTAAATATTCACAAGTAATTCCCATCTAAAGGAGAGCAAATTTGAGAGCAGAGAAAAAGAGAGGTTAAGCAGAAAGTGACATGGATACATTTGAAAAACTTGACCTTATTTTTTGAAGTCTTCCTAGAATGCACACAGTGTTCAAACGATTTTTCTTTTTGTATAGTTAAAGGGAAATGGCTAAAGCCTGGGACTTTGTGGTAACAGGGCATCTCAGTAAGAAACAAAAGAAGTACCAAACGTTCTTATTTCTAGTTGACACTAAGAGTTTCTAAAGCATAATATCAAAGGTCTTCCCTTTTCCGTTCTCCCTGTACTGCTTACTAACTTAAATGATATGTAAACTATTCCTAGAGTTGGTGAATGATCCACAACAAAGAAATTGATATGCATTCAGGACATATTTGAACACAGGACTTTGCAGGGGCTGTTCTACTTTGTCTTTTAGACAATCAGGGCTTAATTCCCCAAATCCAGATTTTCAATTTTGAGATAAAAAGTATCAAAGAGTAAAAGCTATTTCTTAACCAATAATCCAACCCTCTGTTTTTTTTAATGTCTATTCTCATTTCTACTTCTACAGTGCAATGTAGGCAGGCAATCAAAATACACTTTAAATATCACTAGCGTCTGAGAAACTTTTAGCTTTCTCAACACTGCTGTCTGTCTTGTTGCAGAAGACACACCGAGTAACATAAATTGATTTACTGATAACAGCTTCCTACCTAGTGCCAGGCCATTATGAAACATCCTTGCAATAAATTCTCCAAATTTAGGAGCTGGCACAACAAAATCCATAACTTTATCCATACATAACAATTTTGTACATGATTGTACGAGGATAATGTGTGAAAATATTCTAAGTTGACAAGGACAAAAGATGCATAAACAGTATAATAGCTCTCTCAGAGAATCTGACCTGACAAGTCCTCAAATAGATATTTTTATGACATGACCCATATAAGAAAACACAGATAATAAGTTTAGCATAAGGGCCACCACTTAAAAGGAATAGGATGAATTGATAAGAGATAGATAGATAGATAGATAGATAGATAGATAGATAGATAGATAGATAGATAGATAGATAGACTCCATAGGTGAATTAAGAATTACACTTGAAGTCACAAATGCTCGTTTCTGCAATAGGAAGTGATAAAAACCAGCAAATGGGTAGACTTTTTTTTTCTGACATTTTTTCAAGGACTGAAACATTCATCTTACGTCTTGTCTTTGTTAGGGTTTTTATTGCTGAGATAAAACACTATGACCAAAAATAAAGTTGGGTAGAAAAGATTTATTTGGTTTACACTTATATATCACTGCTCATCTACAAAGGAAGTAATGACAGGACCTCAAACAGGGCAGGAACCTGGAGGAAGGAGCTGACGCAGAGGCCATGGAGAGGTGTTGCTTACTGGCTTGCTTCCTGTGCCTTGCTCAGACTGCATTCTTATAGCACCCAGGACCACCAGTCCATGGAAGGTATCACCTGCAATGGACTGGTCCCTCCCGACATTGATCACTAATTAAGAAAATATCTCACAAGCTTACCTAAGGCTGTAGTTTATGAAGGCATTTTCTCAGTTGAGGCTCCCTCTTCTCAGATGATTCTAGCTTATATCAAGTTGGCATAAAACTAGACAGCATCTATCCCATTTTTTTTCTATGAATAAAAATTTACTCCTCAACTCTTAGGTATAAGGGCACGACCACAGAGTAGATACTGGCTTTGAGGAGGATCTAAGCTTTTGTTTCTTTACAAAACCCAAATCAGACTAGAAAACATAATTATGAGAGAACAACTGGGTATCTAGTAGTTTGTCTTTCAGTTGGATCTTGAAAGAAAAGAAAGAGAATTTTACAGTTTAAAATTCTGTGGATAAAAATTTCATTTTGGTAGTGATTTAATTCACAGAAAACAGTTGTGACTAAAAATCAATTTTCTTGGTTATGCAGCAGCATTTCCCCTCATGACATAAGAATTCCACTGGTTTTTTGGTTCTTTTCATAAACATTGTGATAGAGATATTACTTACTTTTGTTGACAGAACTGCTTTACTGACTGAGTAATAAAATCACAAATGGATTTATGATCACAGAGAAAAATTTTAGGAGGTGACTGTATAATACCATTGTTGTGCTTGATTTGGCTTCTTTTTAACTCACTAATAAAATTTTATATTAGAAAAATAAATGTGTTACTAGTACAACCTAAACAGGTAAAATATTTAGTGCATTTATTTGTTACAATTTTGTATTGTTTAAGTTTATTAACACCAAAATTAATTTTCTAGGTAATAGCAATATGAAAGAATATGATATTTGAGAAAAAGAAATAATGCTATATATAAAACATTTTAAAGAGATTATTTCTGCCTAGATTACATAAGTCGTACATTCTTACGTTTCACTAAGTATAAGAATATTCCAAAGAGGATTTACTCAAGGTTTCCACATTTATATTTTAAAATTTTAACAACTAGGTATAGCAGACATATGGAATTTTTGTTTTCAAAAGAAAGTAAATGAGAAATAGAAAGTAACTCAGGAATGGTAATGTGGCTTATCAAATAAAAGGTTCTGCCTAGAAATCTAAGAACCTGAGTTTGATCCCAGAGACCCACACAGAAAAAGGGGAGAAACCATGCTTAGATGTTGTCCCCTAAGTCCTCCATGTGTATGCAATGCCATGCACAAGTAGCAAATGAGGAAATTTTAAGAGAGCTTTGAAAATCTGTTTAATCATATCAAATCAAGGAGATAATAAGGAACAAGGGGAGGAGATAATAAGGAAGGAAAGGATAATGACTTACCAACATCTCTTCCTCAGAAACATCAAAGCTGAGAAGTCAGTTATGGAATTATAATTTCAAAAAGATTATATAGAAGAGTTTTGCTGTGGAAGTAACAAATTTAAATCTGGAAAGGAATGTAGTCTTCGAGGTAGTATGCTAAAAAGACCCGTGAAAGCCTGACTGAAGACCTCAGAAGCTGTTCAGAAGTACAGGTCAGAAAGGGAAAGGTACATTAGGATGACATGGAAGTGGTTAAGTGCAGTGGGAGAATGTTGAAAAAATAAAAATGATGGATCCAAAGGATAACTGTAGTTTCCAAAAACAAAGAAGGGAAAAATTGGACCAGAAATAACCGAGGACTTGTGAAATACAGTGTGTGTTCATTCATCTACTCAGCAGATATTTCTGGAAACTGTATTATTTCCTTGGCAGTGTATTTTGGAAGTGATGGAGAACAAGACAGATACTGTCCTATCTCTTTTATACCTTTGACACTCGATGAAAAACATAAATGGATGAATAAACATCACAATATTAAATAACACTAAGGACTATGTATGGACTAAAATACGATTCAATTATATTAAACAAATATTCAGATGATACACTCTGTTATTCAAGGAAGACTTATCCATGAACAGGATATTTTAAAAATTATTTACTTTCATTCCATGCATTTATACAATGACTCTTGGTCATATCTTTACCCAATTCTCTAACATATTTCCCATTTTTCTCTTAACTTTGTTTTTTAATAATCTAATAAGGCCAATAAATGTTGTTCGTATACACATCTGAGCAAGCATCCAATGAGGCCCAGAAACCACCTTGTTTCTCCTCCAAAATAAAGGTGATAGAGAGGATATTTATAACTAGATCTTTTTTATTGATTTTTATTGAGCTCTACATTTTTCTCTGCTTCCCTCTCTGCTTCTCCCATCCCCTTCAACCCTCCCCCAAGGTCCCCGTGCTTCCAATTTATTCAGGAGACCTTGTATTTTTCTACTTCTTGTTTGCAAAGAACATTCAAATTGAAAGAAGAAAAATTGCAGACTGTGTGGCTAGAGATTAATGGACAAGATGGGAAATGATATGTAATAGCAGATAGATATAGATTCAGGATAAAATGATATAAAATCAAAGTTAAACAAAGATGATACAGTCTCAACTGTATCATGGTCTAGATATTTCAGACTCTTGTATAAGCCAAATTTTCTATTTTTTCTTGCACGAAATAAAAATCTGTCACTCATCTACTAAATCTATTTGAAGATTACTGCCTTGCTGAACACAAAGTAAAGCACAATAGGATGAATTAGTCTTTGGGTTCCATCAAAATCCACAATGAAAGAAATAGAAGGAAGGTTTGAAGGAGTTGTTGGAATACCTTTAAAAGGCAAAAACACCTATAAGCTTGATGTAGATAGAACTCATCATATTCCATATATTTAACGCTATCAAAGTAGAGAAGTAAAATTAACTCTAACATCAAGAGCTTCTGGTGAGGCATAAAATTAAAAACAGAGATAGATGTCAATCACTGGAAAGAGCTTAATTCCAGAGACGAAGCTGTCTGATGGTTACAGTACAGGAACAAGAGATGCTCTCAAGTGAGACGACGGCTATAGGAGATGTCAAATGTGGTATATTCCTGGTAAAATATAGTTGTTAGATTCATTTCTGTAAAAATATATAGACAAAGCAAAGTTTATTTTATCTTCTTGGGCACCTAAAAGCATTTTGTAAAGTTCAGTGGGATGTATCAAAACAATGTAGAAAAGACTGTCTTTGGTCAAATCTCATATAAGATAGTGGATTGAAAATCTACTTGTACTTTGTGATTTATGTGTATGTATGTATATGTGTATGTATATATATATGTGTGTATATATACATACACATATATTCCCCTCCCACATCTATATGTGTATGTGTTTGTGTGTGTAAGTATGCAGTTGAGGCCAGAACAGGGTTTGATCCACTGAACCTAGAGTTACAGGTAGTTCTGTGCCTCAGAACCCAAAATTCTGCAAAGGCAGTAAGCAACTCTTACATACTGAACCTCTTCTTCAGCCACTAGCTTGTCCTTTTATTATCTTCAAGGCCTCTCCAACTTTTTAATTATGCTTGAATCTATTAATATTATGCTTTACTAAAGGCATTTGAAGAACAATATTGTTTTTCTCCAGAATGTTTCGTAGAATTATTCTTCTAAAGTAAATAAACCAATATTTAAGCACAAGATGATACGATACAAACAATTAAAATGTGATAAGAAGAGGATAGAAAGACAACCTTAAATAAAAGGACTGGCTGCTCTTGAAGAGGACTCAAGTTTTATTCTCAGCACCCACATAGTGACTCGCAACTTCAGTCATCCATGGACATGGCACACATTTGTTACACCTTTACACATCCAAGCACACACATTTACACAAAGACCAAAATTAATAAATCTTGGGGGTGGGGAATGACAAAAGACCTTGACAATGGAGATGGTATTGACAACTACAATGTAAAATGATTTCAAAATTCAGGTTATAACTGCATAAGAACATTTCAAAAATAGTAAACTTTCTTATTTCAAAATTTGTATCATAAGTTATATCAAATAGGTATGTTTGATCATAGATATTCTTTTTCGCATTTTCTTGTTGCATCCCACTGAATTTTGAGCAATGCCCCTTTAAACATTCAACAAGATGGTGTAAACTTATGTTTTCTTATTGTGGTGCCTTGAATAAGAATGACATCCATAAACTCATATACTTCAATGTTTGGTCCCTTGTTGGTAGAACTTTGGAAGAAGGATGAGGACATGTGGCCTTGTTGGAAAAGGTGGGTCATTAGGGGTAGGCATTAAGGTTTCAGAAGTCTACTGTTGTGGGATGTTTGTACACCGTGTAAAGGTATATTTGTTATGCTTAGTGTAGTAAAAAGCTAAATGGTCAATAAAGAGGCAGGAGGCATAAGTAGGATTTCTGGAGAGAGAAAGGAAGAGGAGAAGGAATGTAGGCACACAGTAGAAGCCAGGAGACACAGAACAAAAGTAGGTCTTATAAGATGAAAGAGAAGAAATGCCATGTGATAGTATGTAAATTAATATAAATGGGTTAATTTACTTTATAAGATCTAGTTGAGATAAGCCTAAGCTGAAGACCAAGATTTCGGTATTTGTTAAGAAGTCTCTGTATCTTTAAGTGCAGGCTGGTGGTCCTGACAAAAAAGCTTGTTACATATGGCACCCAACGTTGGGCCCTGTATGTTCACATAAGGCCTAAAAAGTTGAGAGAGAGAGACAGACAGATAGACAGAGACAGAGACACAGACAGAGACACAGACAGAGATACAGAGAGACAGAGACAGAGAGACAGAGAGGAGTTCGCAGCATAGAGAGGTATGCACTTGAGTAGGCTTATCATACAAAGGCATGACTCTTTTAAGAGACCTTGCTGTACATCAGAGTATTTGAACAGATGGAACACTAGGCAAAAATGCTTGCAGTTCACAGTCAGAAAATTCCCATAGCCAGAGTAGTAAACATGGCTTCTGTACCACGAGAGCTGCACCAAGGCTGGCATGGCAGTTTAAGATTTGTATCGCAGTCAGAGAATGCTGCAGGTGCACAGAAAGACATGTCCAGACCAAGAAAACCTCTGAACAGACATAGTATTGTTAAATGTGTACTTAGTTAATAAAGGGAAAATGGGTTTAGACAGTCATAGAGAAATTAGCTTAAAAACAATAAAGAATTTAAAGAAAGAATAAAATAATGTAAAACCAATAAGCAATGTAAGATGGGAAATTCACAGGATATCTGGATCCTATATGATGCATTGTTGAATATGAATTTTTAAGTGTTAATGAACATAAAACAATAGCTTCTGAAAGACATTGAATTATGGTAATTACTAAATTAAACCAACCTAAATATTTTAAGAATGTCTTAACTTCAGAATGAAATTCAGAAAATATGCTGTGTTGGGGGACAGGTTCATGGTTCTCTTCAAAATTGAAAAAAGATCAGATTTGAGTGTTGGAGAACTTCTGAAAATCTTGGCTACATATAAAACTAAGGAAGACTACAGGACAGGTACTGCACATTCTGATTCCTTTGCATTGGAACAGTTCTGAAACTAGATGGCACATGATAAATCTTTATGGTTACAGAGTTCTTATGACTTATTATTGCCTGCCATCCTTTCATATGGCATGGATGGAGATTTGGTTATACAGTGGAAATAACCTTATAAAGCTAACAGATATCTTTTACCTTCTCAAACATAGATCAAAAAATCATCTATAACTGACTTGTACATGCCACATATTCCAAACTTGTGTTAATGCAGGTATACATGTTACCTTTTAAAGTTTATGCGTTTTCAGAAAGAAAAAAGAAATACCAAAAAAAAAAACCCAATAAACACAAGTAGCCCAAATGATCCAGCCTCTGAGAATGCCTTTGCTACAGTTTCCTCAAAATTCTACATCCAAATTAATTTCAAAGTTGCTAGCTAATATGGTCAAACCTTGCAAACTACTCCAGGCAGACTTCATATAAGCTTTTCATTTTCCCATTATACATACTAAACAACAAATGATACAGATAGCTCTCCCAGAACTTGGCTCTTAAACCAATATTCTTAGGGACTCCCAAAGATGCTATCACCCCCAGGCAACATAAAGCAGTCTGGATAGCATGACACCTACGTTCTCAAGAGGTGGGGTAAGTGGTTTCTGGCCATTTGGTGGGCTATGGATATTTGTCATCATTTAGGAGTGTTGTTTGAAAGTTGTTATTTGTAATGGTCAGGGAAAAGTTAAACAAATGAGATTATATTCAGGGATCTCTTACTGAAGGCTGGGGAGGGAGGTACATAGTATAGAAATGATAGGATGAAAGAATGGATGATTAAGTCTACTTTTGAACAACCACCAGCTTCAAATATTTTTCGCTGGTATGAATTTTTATACATTAATATAATTATAAGATTATTTTGATTTTATTTATATATATATACATATATATATATATACATATATATGTTTCTACTCTTGCTCAAGGTATTCTATCTACCAGTTCATTTAAAATGTAATATATGATTAAGGAATACAGGCTTATAGTTAGTCATCTATAACAATCAAACTTATATTCTTGTTTGGTATGTTTTCAGGGTTAAGCAGATATATTTTAGATAGCTGATCTTCAAACTCTTCAGAGACCTACAGAATATTGCATTTAAGATGTTTTAATTACATATGGTTTCTCAGAATAGTGAGACACATCTCTTCCTGTCAGTACCAATTACTTCAAAAAAGGATGATGATAATGATGGGCATCAAAGAACCTCCAAAAGGAGTTTATGTTCAGTGTTGTAAAGCTAGCCATTTGGGCAAAACACTGCTCTAGCATCAGCTGCTGGCAACATGCTGTTTAAATTGAACAAGCAGGACACAAAAGAAAGAAACTGCTAAACTTGGTTAAGACAAGGTAGGAGAGTCCTTCAAAATTCCTGCTTCACAGAAAAGTTTACAGCTATTCTAAGCCCATAGGCTAAATAAGGATGCACTAACATTACAGAGGAAGTTTGTGGGAATGTCTAGGCAGCCATATGATTCTGTCACTTCTATAGTTTTGGAAGTTGTTTGCTCTGTACTTCCTGTTTACTCAGGTACTATTATGTCTTTCTGGAGTTTCTGATGAAGTTGAGATGAGATAGCTATAATTACAGTCTTCCTTACTACAAACGTAAAACATAGGTAAGAGACAAAGTTTATAATGATGAGAAACATAAAAGCTTAAGTTGTTTATCCCAGAAGATGTTTTAAGGTCTAAAAATTATTTCTATGATAGTCATAAAAGTTATGATAAAAGTGGTTTAGTTATAAACTTTATACGCACTAGGATTGGATAAATAATACAGTGCTTTCATCAAATTTGCCAAATACAACTGGACAGGACATTACGAATATAATTCTTACCAGATAATTGTTCTAATTGTATATAGTTTTCCTATGTTAGAGTTAAAACATTTCATCTTTATTTAGACAAAATTGAAGAAATATGGCATACTTGTACACTGTATAATGATGTATTTGCTGTGACTAGTGTAATAAAATGAACAGCCAATATCTATGTAGAATCTATAGGTGGGATTTCCAGAGAGGAGAAAGAATCTAGTCATACAGGAGAAGTTAGAAGACATACCAAGGAAACAGGAGATGTAAGATGGAAGAGAGGTAATACCACATGATAGAATGTGGATTAGTATAAAAGGTTCAGTTTAAGTTATAAGAGCTAGTTGAGACAAGTCTAAACTAAAGGCCAAGCTTTCCCAATTATCAAGAAGTCCCCATGTCATTATTTATGGGTTTAAAAATAATAAAAACATACAGCTACAGCCTACACCATAGCCAGTTAATTCTCTATGACCCATGCCTTTGATCAGTCCATTAGCTCTCTTCTACTGTTCTTTCTTCCATGCTATCTGCCATGAAAATCACAATTCTAAACTTCTGCAGTCACACACCCCAGTAAAGATTTTCTTTTGTACACTGTCTTGGTCATGGAGTCTTATTAAAGTAATAGAAAAATAACTAAAACAGAAATTTGTTGGAAAAAGGTGAAAGACTTTGGAATTTTGGACAAGAAAGGTGATTAAATGCCATAAACAGGAATGAATAGGTCATCATAATAGGAGCTTGAAAGGTGATGGTTCTCAGAGAAATATGTGCTACAAAGTCCAGTATCAATAGATTTCAGTTGGGAACAAATTAGCAACTGTGCTAGAGACTATTTTTGTGATATTCTGGATGCTTTTTGCCCTTGTCATAAGGATCTGCCTAAGGCTAAATTGAAGAGTTTTGGACTAATTTCAATAGCAGAGGAGATTTCAAGACAGCCTAATTCTGACTCTGTCACATGGCTCTTAGTGATCATTCTTATGGAGGTCTACAATCTAAAAAGAGAAAAAAGAAACACAAAATGCACAGGACAAGAAGTAAAAGATCATCAGGAAATGTAATATTTGAGCCCATACTTGTGTTGAAAGACAAGAAAGGTCTGAAAAAGAATAGAATAGAAGAACTGCTGCCCTCGGGGCAAAAAAGAAAAAAGAGAAAACCACCCAAATAAGCTTCTAACTTGCAAAATGAAAAGGTCTAAGGTATTATTTGTTCCTAAATGTATCAACAAATCAAAGTTTATCCAAATGTAATTCAATAATAGGAACAGCTCCATCCCAAGCAGGCAATGAAACATGGAAATATCAGCCATGTGTTTATGGCTTCAGAGATACAAAGGTTGCAGGAGTAAAAGGGTTGTGAAATCTTTCCCTGAGGATATGGAGGCCAGATTTGTGACAGGGGAGTCACTGAATGGAGGCCTAGAGAGTTCATTGTTTAAAACTATGGTGGTAAAGCCTGGATTGTATTAGAGAGTCCAAAATATTAAAGATGCAAAAGCCATGGGAAACCTGTCAAGTTAAGCTATAGACAAAGAAGGGAACCAGCCAAAGACAGAGAAGTGTGTCGCAATCACAAAACCAGAATAAAGGGTTATATAAACTCTTGAACTACAGAGTTTGAAGTTTGCCCTGCTGGATTTTGGTCTTGCTTTGTTCCAGTGTTTCCTCGCTGTGCCATTATATGCTATCAGTATTTAATTTCCTTTTTGATTCTAGAAGGATTACAATTAAGAGACTTCCTTGAGTCTCAAAAGATACACTGGTCTTTGAAATGTATTGAGACTGTAAATTAGCATGGGAATTTTTGAAGTTGTACTAAGTGCACTTTACAGTATAATATGGTTCCAAGTCTATGGGGCCAGGAAATAGATTGTGGTGGTTCAATGCTTGAATTGTGGTGGAGAATGCCCCCATGAGTTTGTATATTTGAATGCTTGTCTTCTGATGTGTGATTCCCCTCTGTATCCTGTGATTATTATTGATTAATAAATAGACTGCTTTGATCCTATAGCAAGGCAGAATATAGCTAGGTGGGGAAAATTAAACTGAATGCTGGGAGAAAGAAGTCAGAGTCAGTGAGAAGCCATGTAGCTGATGATGGGGACAGATGTACTAAAACTTTGCTGGTAAAGCAAGAGACTCATGATAAAATATAAAATATTAGAAATGGGTTTATTTAAGATATAAGAGCGAGCTAGAAATATGCATAAGTTAAAAGGTCATGCTATGTTGTATTTAATACAATCTCTGTGTGAATATGTCAGGTAAGGGGACCCGGGAATGAACAAGCAGCCTCCTACAACAGTCTTCCAGTCAGTAGAACATTTTGGAAAGGATTAAGAGGTTTGACCTTGTTAGAGAAATTGTGGTACTGCATTGGGCTTTGAGGTTTCAAAAGCCCATACCATTCCCTGTTAGTTCTCTCTCTCTCTCTCTCTCTCTCTCTCTCTCTCTCTCTCTCTCTCTCTCTCTCTCTCTCTCCTCCTCCTCCTCCTCCTCCTCCTCTTCCTCCTCCTCCTCCTCCTTTATGCTTGGGGATCATGATATAAACTTACAGCTACTGCTCAAACACCACACCTGTCTGCCTGCTGCCATGCTTTCCATCATGATCAAGGATTCAGTCTTTTGAAACTAAGAGCTCCAATAAATATGCTATTTTGTAAGTTACCTTATTCATGATATCTTATCATAGTAATAGAAAAATAACTAAGATATCTATGTAATATTACATAAATGAAACTACACAAACTAAGGTTTTAAAATCAGAAATAATTCACAAATATATGATACACTTAACTGTCAATTTTATGTTGTACAACTACATTATATAAATTATTAAGGAGTAATCAACTATATTTGGTGTTTTGTTTATTTAGTAGAACCAGTATGCACACACTACTGACACTAGTCCTTCTCAGCCAACTCGCCCTTTGTTAAAACTCAATAGAATTCCCTATAAGGAAAATATGGTATAGCCAACTGCATTGCATTCTTATTTTTAAGATTTATTTTTATTATTTTTAATTATTTGTATCTGGGTATGCATATCTGTGTGCAATACCTGAGAAGGCTGGAACAGGGATTGATTCCCCCCTGCAGCTGGAGTTACAGTTGGGTTCTAAGAAGTGAACTCAGGTCCTCTGGAAAAAGAGTAAATACTCCTTACTACTCAGCCATGTCTGTGGTCGAAACTTTTAGATGGGTCTCTGATTGCACAGTAAATACCCATACATTTATGACCTACACTATCAACTCTATCTCATGGAATACATGCACCTCCCCAATTCCTACTGACGTCTATTTCTGAAATCTTTTCCTGGCTTAATTTGAAATCTGCCTTCCAAATACTATCCAAATAGCCATTGCATTTGAAGTTAAGTTTATAATTTCAAAATATAAAATAAAATATACTGGAAAAAATTCATAATCATGTTTGCCTACAAATTTTGAACTTTTTTGTAGAAGTTAATCATGCTCTTTATTAAACAAATTGATGCAACATAATTACAATGACTTTTGGCATCCTAGCTACAGAAATGTAAAATTACGTGAAATCATGTTAGAGGATTATTCAATGTTGATTAATAGAAATGTAGCATGTGTATTTTGATAATAATATTAGTATGTATTATATACTGTACATGATACAATAGGCACACAGTAACTTTAGTAATAAATATACTATCTATGTTAACTTAGCCCAAATATTCAATCCATTTTTCCCCACTGGTCAAGATAACATTTGGAAACAACAGCACTATATTACTTCATTCCAGAGCCATTGTGTATCAGTGAAGCTTTGAAATATCAGATATAGTGATATATTTCAAGCCTTGAACGAGTAAGATATAACAATTCCCAGAGAAGTAAGAGTTTCATTTCTAAATCATAAAGAAAATTCTTGATAAAATCATGCTTGCAGAAACTATACTACTAAAGTGCCTCAAGGAGATAAGCAGGATAATATACTAGAAGAGACAGGGGTAGAGAAAAAAAGACATCTATTTGTGGAGTGCTGGCATGGAGTGCTTCCCTATCCCTGTAGGTTTCAGGGGAAAAAATGGAGATGTCAAAGACATAGAAGAGTGACATAAACCATTTTTTAATCTGACATCTTTTGAGTGGCCTCCCAAGTGAACTGTATGCTTGAATGGGATAAAAATGCTAGTGGTATAGTAATGTGTACAGAGAGCTGATAAACATGGATCTAAGCTGCCTTCTCAGCTTGATAACTCTGGTAGAGCACTTTGAAAAAAAATAAGTAAGTGGAAAGTTATTTCTTCTCTCACTTGCCTTCTTCATATGCAAATTACTGGAATCTATTCATGTGTGAAAACTGAAAACTGAAAATATTAGTCCTTTCGTATGACAGTTTCACACAGAGCTCAAGAAAAGCCACATCAATGTTCAAGTTGTAGTTCTCAGGTTCAAACTGACATTAAGAACATATCAAAGAACCGTTTTAAAGTGAAGGAATCTACCAAACATACAAAATCAACAGCAACTACCATTTATTGAAAATGCTCTATAACTTCGTCTATACTTGAGGTAATTTATTTGCATCTGTTCTTTCAATTCCTAAGTTTAACTTTGGCATAGACACTATTATTTTTCTTGTTTTAAAGATTATATATATATATATATATATATATATATATATATATATATATATATATATATATATATATATATAAATTCTGGAAATGTATAATGTAGTGCGCACATTTCTAGGATAAAAAATTAGAGTGATATTATATATTATTATTTATATGATAGAATTTAAACAGTGAATATATGTAACACTATTGTGAGTGGTACCACTTGTCAATGGTAATCATTTGTAGACATTTAGAACCTAGTGTTAAGAGTGGTATAGGTGTTACTCCCAGACCATAGATGCATCATTAACTTCAGTGATGGGTTGAAAACTATAAGATGAAATAAACCCTGTCCCCTCCAACTTGTCTGTGCCCATGGTTTATAAAATAGGAATGAAAGCATACTAAGCTATCACCTAAGAATATCAACCTTTTGGTCTCGTCACCTTAGTTTGTTTTTCATCTTTTTCCTATTCTCTTCCTTTCCATTGGCTTGTCATAAACACTATTAATTTTTGGCTTATTTAACTATTTCATTCAGTAGCTATTTTAAATATTATTGGTAGATATAAAATTTTCTGAAGCAACTCTTGAAATTCCTTGAGTGAGAGAAGTAATGCAGTTTATATGGCGAGAAAAGAAAAAAATCATCACAGGCATTTGTTTTTGAACACTCCTTTAACCAATTCAATTCTCCATACTTCAACTCCATGCATTCTTGCCAACAGCTCTCTATTATACCCTTAGTTATAGATATCCATTTTATATATTACAATTGTTTAATTTATACAGAAATCCATTCCAATAAAAGGCAACATTGATCTATAGTGACAAATGAGTGAAGAGTTATGAAAATTACTCAACTAGGAACTTTAATTCTAGAACATAACGAATTAACAAAGTTTTAGTGACCTGTACAAAGATCTAAAACAAACTCAATTTGTAAAGCATCCGTGAGAACAGGAAGGTGGCACAAGGTCTGCAATAAAGCCTGGAAAGAATATATCTTATAAGACCACTTAAATTTCACTTTATGGCAAGCTGACAGGACTAATGGACATCAGGAAAACTATAAATGTCATCTGTCTGAGTATTAATATACCTGATGTGTTTCCATTTTAAAAATGATAATCATTTCAAATTCCCCAGGTTACCCTGTCAAATTCCCAAATTGTGTATGTATTTCTCAAACAGTAAACACAAGGGTTGTCGAGACTAAATATAATTCTGAGAGATCTAAAACAATAAATCATTAAATAAATAGGACCGCAAACAGATCTACAATCATCACTATTGTTTTACATATTTGAACTCCTGTATTCTGCAGTTTGAAGCCAAGAGGAAGAAGAGGCTTAACTGGGGGCCTCAGTGCACTTTCTGTTCTCTTTTTCAGCTTTTAATGTTTTTAATAGATCATAATATAGTGTGATTCTCTACTGTGGTTAGCTTTCCTTACTTTCAATGTTTTAAATGTAGAAATACCTTGTATCTCACAGAAATGGATTCAGTCACAGATGTGAGCCGATTATCTTTAATAATTAAGGACTATATATGTATATAAAAACCTTTAATGAAAAAAGAGGAAATGAATTTGAAAGATAACAAGGAGGGATCTAGAAAGGGTTTGGAGACAGGAAATTGTATAACTATATCTTAATCTCAAAAATAAAAGAAATCCTTAAGAATAAAAGAGAATTAAATCTGATGGTGACCTCTAGATTCAGCGTCTGACTTTCAAGCCTTCACGGCCTTTGAGAAGATAGACGATCTGTTGGCTTCACATGGAAACTCAGCGGGGCAAGGAACTGTTTGTGGCTTTTATCCTCCTGTTGAGAACTTGGAAGCATGTTCATAATTTATAGGGCTATCTTTAAAATTTTCTCTTATACTTATTTTTTATTCATAGACTTCAATAAATTAACGTACATGCTTATATAAAGATATTCATGAAATATTCATTTCAAATACTTAAACCACCTATGAAATAATTTTAAAATTACCTTTGCTTTTTTCACATTACTAATCTCTTACTAATTGGTTTATTCCTATTATGAAACACTAACTTATAATGCCAGATTGTTATTACTACTAGCATTTTAAAATGTTCATGGACAGAATTTTGCCAAGAAAGGGTAAATATTTTGTGATGAGGAAGAACTGAATGCAGGTAATGGATGCTTCAGTCTTTAAGGAGGACAGAAGGCTAACTATTTCTCTAGTTGTATCTTATTTTCTGGGGGTAAGTGAGTACATAAAAATATATTTGCTAGTGGGTGTGTAAAATCAAACACAAAGATCCACACTTTTAGAATGGCTATTGTAATTTTATAGATATACACTGGGATTTTAAGTATTTTGGGTACTGTTAATACTACTGTGTGATGCTTTTTTCTTGTAAGTTCTCAATAATAAAATTATGATTATCTTGCATTTTATAAGTATAAAATTTAATTACATATAAATTATAATTATATAAAATTATATAAGGAAATCATTAAGATCTTCTATATTCTGTACCCTCTTCAGAAGTACAAATTTACTGCCAACTGGTAGTCACACATGAAGGAGAAATAGGTAGCATTTTAATTCTATTATTTGAAAACAACTCAACAAATTGTGAATCGTAATGAATGTTCAAAGTAGAGTTTTATATGTATGCTCAAATTCATCAGGAAAAAAAGTTTAACATATAGGACTATGCAGTAGTTTTATCACCAAATATTTCCATTTTACCAAATTTAAAGCTTTTATTTTATACAACTTATTACTAAACATATTTGGTATTTCTTTACTGCAAATGTTCCCGTCAAAGTTAACACAAACACCAAAAGCTTACGGGCAACGTAAGATCCTAACATGTATGACTTCTTTATATTAATTTTCAAGATAACGTTTAAGAGAAAAATACTCATAAATGACCTCTAATACGGGCAGATAAAGCCCTGCCTTCTCCGTGGTTTCAGTGATCAAAGGAAGAAGAAAATGTGAGAATGACCAGGAGGAAGGTATGAGTATCATACACGAGTAGCAGCAGCTCAAAGTTTGGGAGCTAAATAAATTTTCTGAGGACCTAATGCTTCTGTAATGTTCTGTGCCAGCCTATATTTAACTTGTGTTGAAAAGCCCATGTTCTCTCAGAGTTAAAATTAAGCTGTCTCCATGGTGAGTTCCAACAAAACTGGCTGGTTAGCTCAGCGAGTTAGAGCATGGCAATGATAAAAATCAGATAAGGTCAGAAAACTATCTTTTCCTCCTGGGAAGTAGGTGACTCTCCAACTCCAGGCTCAAACATAGACCTTAATAGAAATACATAAGGTAAATGGGTCCATGCAAGACAGTTATAGTTTGAGGAGAAATAAATTAGGCTTTTTACATTCCAAAAGCTTTTCAGCAAAGAGCTGCATTCAAAAGAAGAGGAAACACATTGTATTCCACAGCTTTTCAAAAATGAGTCACAACCATCACCTTTATCTAAATTTCTACAGGTTATTCCAAATGCCTTTGTACAGGCCCAGTGAAAACATCCTGTTTTTACCAAG
Source organism: Myodes glareolus (assembly GCF_982192425.1). Lineage (NCBI taxonomy): Eukaryota > Metazoa > Chordata > Mammalia > Rodentia > Cricetidae > Myodes > Myodes glareolus. Next base: position 95,211,896 of record NC_142053.1, on the reverse strand, counting down.
TTTTTGGACACAGTGATCTAGTCCATGTTCTATTCCCTAGTGCTAAATTGATTTTTTTGGCCATACCTGACTCTTTGTTGCTGCTAATCAAATGTAGCATAGATGGAAAACAACAGGAGCCCAAATGTCACAGTGGGCAGTTTCTAATTCCAGTTTGTCCACTAATTGTCATTTTGTTTAAGCCTAATCTTAATATAAAGGCAACCGGAGAGTAAGAAACAGCTTAGAGATTTATAGCATTTGCTCTTGCAGAGGACCCATTCAGGTTCTGTTCCAAGCACCCATGTGGTAGCTCACAATTTTCTGTAACTCTATTTCCAGGGAATCTGAGACTCTCTTCTGACTTTCATGGGCACCAGGTACGTATATTGTGAACATATAACTATGTAGACAAAGCAATTATACTCATAACAATTAAAATAAGCAAATCTAAAAATAAAATAAGGGCAATGTGAACCACTGTCTACACTGGTCATTAGTTCTTAGCTTAAAGCTGATCCTTCTTTTCCTTCTCTCTCTCAAGTTGCACTCCGACACCTTAATAACATATAAACATTACTATTACTTACAGAGGGAAACTTCACATGGTTAAGGATAATATACAGAATTAGAGCAGGCATGGCCCTTCATAGTGGCACATGTCTGGAATCCGACGCTAAGGAGGCTGAGGAGAGACTAGTGAGAATTCCAGAGTAGTCTGGGCTGCTCAGCAAGTTCCTGCTTTACAGCAACAGCAACAGACAAAACGATTAGCTCTATCCTCAAAAGTGACAAGAGAAATCCCCAGAGCTCATCGTGTTATTAACAATACTGACATTAAAATGAGCATCCAGCTTTTCAAATTCTTAGCTGATATATGGCCTAATTTCTCCCTTACTGGACAGAGCGTTTTCCATACTGACCTTAAGGGTTTCCTACAAAGATAAAGTTAGTCTATATGCATTTTAAAATGTATAATCTTTTCATAAATTTTAGTCATTCTCTCTGAGTATTTAAAGCTTTATCATCACCATGGCTCTGGTCATTATATTTTCTCTCCTTGGAATAACTTTCTAACATTCATATCCAAAAAATCTCCATGATCATCAATGACTAGTTAAACACATTTTCTTAATAGTCTTTTTACCCGACATTCAAATTAAGCAAGACTCCTTTGTATTACCCCTCTAATAGAATATATTCCTGCTCTGTTCTAAACTTACTTCTACCATGAATCTGTTCATGGGGCAAATTTTTGAGGGAACAAGAATGTGTGTACACCCAAAGCTATTGTCCACTGCCTTTCAAACTCAAACAAGCACACAAAAATTGTTAATATTCTGTCCAAAAGGCAATGGGTCCACTACTGAGTCTCATTTTCCTATCTTGATTTCTAAAAAAATCTCAGTGTTTACATGTATGCCTGTGCCCTCAAAAGAAGATCATAGTCAAAATGTTTTAGAAAGCAAGAATGTTCGGAAGGTAAGTAGAACAAAAGTAAAACACAGACATGGGAAGAATGTGTTTGAATTACCGTGCAATGCAGGCGCAAGTTGGCAATAGTCAAAATAAAATGGCTGGGGATTGAGAAAACATAATTTTGTTTCTTACCCTGAAATATCGGAAACACACTTTTCTAAGGGCTCACCAATTATTTTCTCATAGGCACATATTTTAGGCTCTGTAGGCTAACAAGTGTTTGTTGCAACTCCTGGCCACCACTATCTCATAAAAGCAGCCATGGATAATTCACTGGTGAATAGACATGGTTGTGCTCCAATGAAATTGTATTTAAACAAAAAATAGCAAGCCATATGCAGAACAATAATATCACTTTGTCAATAGCTACATTACATTTGATTAATTTTCCTGACTTTCAGTATATTTCATCTAATACTCCAGTTATTTGCTCCTTTCACTCATCTCCCTTGTAAGAAATATACTCGTAACAAGTATGGCTGCATGCACACTCAGGAGACTACCCATTAACCATACAATTTTATACCTGGCATGATAATAATAACTCTGGTATATTCATTTAAGCTTGACAAATAAGACATTAATTATGATAATACATATAGCACTTAGTCCAAGGCCACATTCTGTGTTTAAAGTAAAATTATGAAGCTATACTATACTGCCTGGAGATGGACTGCATGCATCACTCGTAACCCTACCAATCATCTTAATAGTGCAAATCATAAGTTAACCTTAAAATGCCACATGTTTACCAAGTAGGATCAGATATCTCAGTAAGTTTAGGCCACAGAAGAAAGAAGCAGGAAGACCACCATATAATTAAGGACATGTTTCGGTTTGGTCATAAGTAAGATCCTCTCTCAAAAACCCAAGAGCTAGGAATATACAGCTCACGAGAAGAGGGCTTGTTTAACATATATAAAGTTCTGTGTTTGAACTCGAGTACAGTAAGAAAAAATATTCTTATGCTTATCTTGCAACTTTTATGGTAGGGATAATGTTTAATGAGCTTATTGTATATATTTTGGAAATTTGGTGAAAAGTAAGAACCATCCCTGCCATAAAAAATACTTTATTTTTTTGAGGGAACTAACTATAGAATACTCCAAAAGGTATCAAATTTAACACATTTTTTAACATCTGACACCTAACACACAATTGACTACATATATCATGAATATAACAATTAATAACACCATTACCACTCTTTTGGTGTATAAACTACAAAAGAAGCCTGATAGAAAATCAGCACATGCCTAAGTCTTTGACAATTGAACTTCACTTTTTTTTACAGCTAACAATATCAACCTTAAAAGAGTAATTTGCAGTTTTGATACACTAAATCATTTTCATCAAAGTATTTAGTAAGCAATACCAACCACTCCCATACATGTGCAAGAGGAAAAGTACCAATAACTCAGAGATGTGACTACCGTCAGTCATAAACTGCACTACCATAAACCACAGGATTGTACAATTCATTCACTTTGCACCTGGGCACCTTCTGTCATTCTGTGACATTGTTGAGGCATAACAGAATATAAATAAGTAGGTAGACAGATAGACAGACAGACAGATAGATGGGTGATGATTGATATACATATATTATAAATAGGTAGACTGATTAATTAGGTTGAATAAATTGATTGATGATCAATGGATAGATAGATAGAAACATTGTAGATAAATAAATTATAGATACATCGATTAATAAATTGATAAAGGATAGACAGATAGTCAAAAAACAAACAAACAGGAAGATGAAAGAATATCCCACTAGCCATCACTGCTTTTTGAAGAGCTTATTCTACCCAAAGTGAGGTCCTCTGAGAGCTTGTTAGTAATGCAGTCTGTCAGCTTCACCCCATACCTAGTGAATCAAAACTCCCAGGAGATCCATATGTAATCCCAGTTTGAGAAACATGGATCTGTAGTAATGCATGCCATCCAGTTCCTTAGCCTCAACCAAAGTGGGCAAGAAATGCAATGAGTGCATAGCACTTGCCATTAACATCATCATCTTGCTAAAACAGCAGTTAAAGTGAAAAAATATTAGTGTTCTTTCATCTAGAACTACGGATAAGACAATAACACTCACCAATACTAAGGCATTTTACATGTATAATCTCCTCCTTTACTAGAAAGCACCAACTAAGTCAATTCTGTATAGATTTATTTCTGTGCCTTAGCCCTTATTGGCACGGCACTGCATTCACCTTCACTGCTGGTTGTGGCAGCATGCCCAGGTTCACCACTCAAATGCCTAAAGTATTACAGGATCACCAGAAACAAAATGATGGAAACTGGCCAGCTTCCCAGCCTCTCATAACAAAGTTACATGGATGGGTGAGACACAGGAGGGAATGGGTAACAACAGGATGCCCCAGAAACCTGCTGTACGAAAACTGAGAGAATGAAGTGAGGTAAAGACAGGGAAAAAAACTCAGATTTTTTTTAAATGAATACTGTAATCAAGCCAAGTACTGTTGGGAAAAATCCTATCAGTGGGGAATGTACAACAACCAAGAAAGTGCTGGCAGAACATAAAACTGACTGGCAGCGCTGCAAACAGTTTCCAACTCTGCATATTGAATTGGCACCCACAATTCTAAGTTGATCAAAATCCACACGTGAAAATCTGTTCATTCAGTCAATCAATTATCCCTTGAGACATCTTATGTTAAACCCTGTATGATGGATCGATATTTTTCTAGGATGAATAAATGACACGTTGGTCCATACTAAGCTCCCAACATTCAGGGACAGAAACATCCTAAATACTGATACCAAACAATCATTTTATCAGAAATATGTATTCAGATCATTGGAGTAAGAGAGGGTAAAAATAGTGGTGAGGGACATTCTCTATAAGGAAAGCCAAGGAAAGTTATAAAGAGCAGATATCTGAGATGCGTACTGAAGAACAACTATGAGTTTTCTTGGCAAAAAATATACTAGGATCACTTATCAGTGATGTTTAAATGTTAAATGTGTCTATGGACATGATTAGGTAGAGCAATTTTTTTGTGTCAAAGTGAAAATTGAAGCTGAGAAAGATTTCTTGTACAAGATGGGGGAAGTATGGAGGGTTTTATTGCTAACCTTCTCACAGTGAATCCTATAAGTACCAAAGATTTATGGGATTTATGGGAAGATTTCAAATGATTAGGTATAAAGCTAGAGATTGCTAAAGATCACTGTAAATAGACAACAATTGTTTTCAGTGATACATCCCAAGGGCCCAAAAAAAAAAAGAACAACAAGGACAACAACACTGATCTTGGGGTCTTTTTGTGGTACTTGGAGAGTTAGAAAGAAACAAGAGGGTAAATAGAAGATCTATAATCAAATACGCCTCTCAAAGGGATATTGGATATTCCCGTACTCAAGTAGCTACTTTGTGCTACCCACTCAATAGCTTTTCTTGAAGCAATAATAAAGGAAGCCTTGTTCATCATTGCAGCTGGCTAGATCTGTCCAAGTTACATTTTCTCCAAACTCAATCATGACATTTTCCCTTTTTCTACGTTAAGGGCTACAGTAATTTGCATTTTATATTAGATTCAAATTTTAAATTAAAATATGTCACTTATTTAAAATGTTCGCATCTTAATGTCAGCCTGAATTTAGTAGTGCCCATTACATGTAACTTTATTTCATTCTTTAAATAACAGGGTGGGGGGCAAACATCATTTATAGAAGTCGTATCACGCTAAGTATCCTTTTTTTCAAAATAATTTCACATTTTCTCTGCTTTCTTCATTAAAATGCACATCTAAATTATGTCCATTTTTGGTCTTTTTAAATTTTGGTCTTAAAACTTGCCAATAAAATGAAAGTAAAATGTGCTTTTAAAATGGGCTCTGTATCTCAAACCATTTAGTTCTTAATTGTCCTAGTATTGAATTTTGGAATGATAATTACAAAACAATATATGTAATTTTACTACAGGGACTCCACTTGCAAAAATTATAATTGAGTTGTACATTTGTAGCTACCCAAACCTCAAGTTTTGGTGGTAGCATGGTTGTAATAAAGTGAATCATGAACATCAATGACTACTCAGTCTCTGAAGATTAAGGTAAAGTATTTTCCCTAGTAGAAGAAACAGAAAATGAGAATCAATGATGTCTATTAAGATTCCATAATCATCTAAATATCACTTTAAATTAAGTGTTTTGTTGTTGTTTTATTTTATTTATATAACCACTATTTGAAACTTCTGCATTTTGAAAATTTCATCATTTGCAGTGTCCTGGACACACAGAAATTGTTTTCTAGTTTTAGTATAGCTTTCACAATATACAAGGTATCCTGGCTGCTGCTAGTTCTATATTTAAAATATGAAAGAACTGGACTTCAAATCAAAATAGTGAATGCACTCACTTGGCAGCTAAGTATATCATGTGAGTGCCTTTACCCCAGCTATCCACAATTTAAAGCCAGTGAACCTAAAGGTATTACATCTGTCATCAAAGCAGTGCACGCAAGGCCCTAAAGCTGTGTGCTATGATCCGCTGCAGTAGGAAAGCTAGGTCTTGACAGATTCATAGCATCTTAGATTTGTACAGATCCATAGGCATCCGGGCTCATGTCATGCCCTCAGGAGGAAATCCTTGTCCATCAAGAAACAAATTTAGGGGATAAAAACTGCTGATAAATCCTGTACATGAATGCAAAGTACCCTGGAATTTTCTGTACAGATGGACTCTGCTGTGTGCGTGGTAAACACAGCTATTAAATATTACTCACTCTTGGGATTTTAATAGAAGGATCACTATCTATATAAACATGGCTTTTTTCTCAACCCACTAGAGATTCTTGAACCCACCCACTAGTAACTATTCTGAAATAGTCGAACTCTATCCACCCACAAGCAGCAGAGGAGTAACAAAGTAAAGCAGGCATGAGTGGCAATAAAACTGCTTGGGAAAGTGATTCTTTCTCAAATAGTTAGAAGAAAACTTACAACATTTAGATAAATCTATGATAGCATCTAGAGATTTCGATGAGTTTTTCATTCTATTTTCTCTCCTTTCTTCCTTTTCTTATCCTCATTCTGGTTGTAGAAAAAACCAATAAACTTTAGCAGAAACAGGTAGTTATCAGAACATTTCACACTTAGAGGAGAGAAAATAAGGGTATGGTGGACACCCAAGACAATGAAAAAACAAGAAAAGATGGTGACAGATGTAGTGATAAATTAACTGTTCAGTAAATTCTAGAAGCAATATGTTGATGTTATATAAATACACAAACATTCACGTGCATACACACACAAATGCATATGTGTGTGCATCACTATAGATTTAATGTAAAGTATTAATATTAATCTCGGTCCCACAATCATGGATCAAAACTTTTCAGAAAATCCAACCATCTACGTTAATCAGGCTGGGCTTGGTGAGCAGTCAAGTGTTTGAAAATTCTTTGGAAAATATGAAAGTGCATGAATGAAATAAAGAATTAATTTTTTATTAGTATAGATGACTAGTGATTAAGCAGGAAACAAAAGGATTATTCAATATTTAGAAATGATACTCGTTGTTCTGGTTAACAAAAGACTTTCATTATAACTATTTTTTGATGTTTTTACAAATCATGGTAGAAAAATAAAATGTGTTTTCTATTGAAGCTTACTGACTAAATGTACATTTGCAATGCAAAGGATAATGTTTTATAATTATCAATATTTTCTTTTTATAAAACATGGAAAAGAAAAGGGTATATGTTACATAATTCAAATTGTCACTAGATAAGAAAGAAAGAAAGAGAAAAACTTTGCTATGTAATACAATGCAGAGTGAAACCATCATATGCTAAATCACAATATGTGTTAATCCATATTAAAGAATATTTAAGGACCTCATAGAAGTTTAAAATATATATTAAGTTTAATTGGTAAAATAAAAAGAACGAACAGCCTCAATTTATTTAACTGATATGCAAGTTATTATATCTGATGAGTATTTATATAACTTTACATTAGGTGAATTTAATTAAATGGAATATTCTTCTTATACTTCAGGTATATATACTCTTCTTATGGTATGAGAAAATGAAAGCTTATTTTAAGTGTTCTCACTGCAATACCTTTCATTTTTACTGTTTTGCTTATACATGTGCATTTTTGGGTGGGTAAGCATATTCTTATGTGTGCAGATGTATTTATGTGCAGGTGCATATGCACATGTGTGGGTGTCTGTAGAGGTCATATTTTAGCCTTGGGTGTTGGGCACCTATAATCATCCAACTTATATTTTAATACAAGGTCTCTCACTGGGTCTGAGACGCACAGATTCAGCGAGGTGGGCTAGCCAGCAAGTCCCAGAGTCAGCCAGATCTGACAATAATGAAGAAGCTCGGTAAGTTTCAGATTATGTGGAAATGGTTGTTCCAGACAGTGATAATAGACAGTACAAAGATTTTCAGTTAATAACTTATCTGTCATGTTCAAACAACAGTCAAACTGAGGCATGTTGAAACAACAGCCAACTGAGGCCAGGAAGAAATGAGAAAGTGTGTAAAACATCAATGAGCTAGAAAAATGAAGTCAAGAAATATAAGCCAATAGCTCTAGACAATTATAGGAATTTTGCTATCACTCCAAGAAAAATCACAAGCCAAGTGAGCCAAGCTCTGTGGGACTTTGAACAGTAAAGTGGCATGATTTGGCTTCCTTTTCAAAGGACAACTACAATTGTAGTTAGATCAGACTCTCCAGAGCAATGGCAGAGTCATGGAGTCAGATCACATGGTACTATAATTTGGAAGATAACAGGGTCCAACAAGCATGGTACCAATAGAAGTGGGGGAAAGTGGTTAAATTTTGGAGGTATGAAGGTAGTACCAATAGCACAATTGGTATAATGCTCAAAGAAGGGGCATATTGATGGATGGTTTCAATGGATTTTGTCATACAGAATGGAAAACTAAAATTAAAATAGTTTGAAATGGAGAAACTGAATAAAGTTGATTTTTAAAAAGTTCTGAATTGGACAAGTTGCTTTTAACTGAGAAGAGATATGAAATAGGCAATTGAATACATTTGTTTGAAGATCAGCAGAGAAATCAAAGTGAGGCAAGAGTGTGTGAAGACACAAAGGTGAGGACAAACCAAGAAGATAACCAAAAGCAGCAAAAAAGAGACTGAAAAGGAACAAAAAAAATGAAGTACAAATAAAGCCATGACATTGCGCTATCATGAAAGTCAGATATCCTACATTAACAGTCAATTTGACACAGCCTTGAATTACCTAAAAGTCTCATTTGAACAATTATCTTTACTAAGTTGATTAATGTGGGCATGTTTATGAAAGACAGGCAGTTCTCTAATTGATGTTGGAGGGCCCACTGTGAGTGACACCATTTCCTAGACTGGTGGTCCTGTGCTATAATGAAATGTTGCTTACCCCCAGTTACTTTCTTGAGTTCCTGCCTTGATTTTCCTCAATAGTGGATTGTGATGTAGAAGTAAAATACAAACAAACACCTTTCTTCTCAAGTTGTTTGTGGTCACAGGTTTTATGTTAGAAAGAAAACATGAACACCAGGTAAAGTAAATATGCCAAGGAGAAGGCATTATCCAACGCACAAACGTTAATCACAGGTCAAATGAGATGAGGATAGAAAATCGCCTCTGAAGTATAGTAGCAAGGCTAAAGAATGTGCTAGCTGTTATATTCTTGCAATATAGGGTATCCTCAAACAATATAGTAGATTCATATCATTACATAGATACATTTGTCAGGCACTGCCTACTATATGTCTTATAAATGTTGTATTTTCCCCCAAATTCCAAAAGCATAATTCTCTTCTCTTTGGGTATTATGAAAACAAAACTTCAAATAAATCACTTGTTTAATGTTATACAGCTAATAAAGTCAAAAGAGAAACTCATACTTGCTTTGATCTGAATGTGAACAAATAACAAACCATAATATGCTTTATAACCACTACAGAATTTATTAATATTACAAAAGTGATAAATTGGAAATCAATGCTATTTTTAAAGTTTCCTCTTAGTGGATATTTACATATAGCAGAAATCATAGGAAGCAAAAGCTTACAAAGCCTATTAGAGGCTTTATTATCTTACAATCTGTAAGGATAGAGTACTACCTCACTGTAGGCTGAAGGCTATTTCTCTTTTCTTCACGTGAAATTTTTGTTAGATTAATGGCACTTAAACATTCTTTTCTTCACTACTGATGTGCTGCAAATTTATAGTTGTGGGTTTATACCACGCTCTCAATTTGGCACTGCAAGCTGTTTTATCAAATGACCTAGTAGTTCAGAGCCTGTGTGGGGCCTTCACTCAGCCCCTTGAATGAAAACAGTAAACTGTATCATGGATTAAATCTGTAAAATGTTAATGCCATATAAGGACCAAGATGGTATGTGTTTTAATCACACTTCCTCTTCTCTTATTATATTACTGAAAAGAAGACACAGAGAGTGATTTCTCCATACATAACTCCTCTCCTTCCACTAAGCTGTACTGTTAACCAGGACTCTCTGAGTCAACAGAGCCATATTCTAAATCAAATTGATTAGGGATATCCTTTCATCCTTACATTCAAGTTGGGATAGACATAAAGAATCACATTAGCCCTGCAGAAGTGGCACATGCATTTAATCCCAGCACTTGGGGGGCAGAGACAGGCAGATTTCTGTGAGTTTGAGGCCAGCCTGATCGATAAGAGCTAGCTCCAGGACAGGTTCCAAAGCTACAGGGAAACAACAATCACATTAAGGGTTTCTGAGATGGCTCAGTGTGTAAGGTTGCTTGCTGCCAATTCTCTGGATCCAAGTTTGACTATTAGAAACTATATGATGGAAGGAGAAAAGTGACTACAGCAAGTTTTCCTCTGACCTTCACATGTTGTGGAACGTGGATGTGTATTCTAACACACACAGAGAATAAATAAACAAGTATAAAACATGAAGATTTCTTTTTAAAAGAAATACATTTAAAATAGCAGATTTAATAAGAAAAGCACATAGCTACTAGTGAATTGGGAGCTCACAATGTTCTTTGACAATGTTCTTTGGGGCAAGGAACTTTTAAACATTCAGACATCAAAGCTATTTATATTAGCTGTTAGATTAACAGAGACCGAAGGCAGAAATCTGTCATGGGTAGAGACTCCCTCCTATAATTGGCATTACTTTCAAGGGGCATGGAAACCTTGAATCTCATTAAATTTGGATCCACTGTCCTTATCTGTTCTGTTCATTTTGGTTAGGTACTAGCTGCTGAATTAATATCAGTGCTTGTATAATGATGACAAAAATAATTGTGCTGATAGTGATGATGATACTATTGGCATTGAAATTAGTACTTTTTTATTGCCCTATCTTATCCCACACTATAGTACTCTCAGCATAAGAGTAGATAGGATAGTTTTTCACACAAGTCATTTCAGAGACTATCCTTAAGTATAAAATAATTTCCACTTAAATTCTTATACAATGTAAAAATGTGAAAAGATATACACTTTGGGTGGTGTGATTCCTTCCTTTTTGAAGTGTTGAACATTTGATTGTGATACCTAGGCATAGTAAGCACCTGTGACTTCAGAAATTATTCAGTGAAGTTAAACAATTTAAATTTTCTCAATATCTTTCAGTTTGCCAAACCCAGACTATGGTGAGGCTTTATTATATGTACTTTTATTCTTTGGAAATTATCGTTAGTAATAACATCACATCTAGTGAGACTGGGCAAGCAGAAATTCCAAAAATCAATAAAGGGTGACTAAACCTACTAGTATTTGAATTTTGATTCTTGGAAATTGATATTACAAGGAATATGCTCACAGAAAAGGCCACATTTTAATTACTATAATCTTTATAAATTAAAGACAATTGTAACTTTAGAAACAGGAAATAACAATTCTCCCTTTTACTTCCAAGTATAAATGAGGTTTAAATAACTTCTGATGCATATAGCCTGTTCCAGTAGCCGTCACTCATTTCTCATACCACCTACATAACTCTTTTGAGTAAGAAACTTAAAATAACATAACTTACCTACTATAATGGATGCAACACTGTGTGCTAGCACAAAATTGTCTCTCTCAAATTTGTGAAAACAAAAAGAAATGAATGTTGTGCACAAACAGCATAATGCAATCAGTAAAAATAGAATAATTCTAATCCTGGACCCCCAACATTATATTTAATCAAACATACAGAAAACATAAAGGTGTTGGGGTCTCTTTCCTAACCATTACAATTTATATTAAAAATAAAACATACATTCATTATTGCAATAGAAAAAAGAAGTACTATCTACATTGGATATTTGATCTTTTGAAAACACCACCAACTATATTTTTAATTCCAGTGACAATCCAAGATTAGAGAAGGATCAAATTATTTAATCTGGGGGTGATAGAAAGGACTTAATTTATTTTAGAAAACAAGTGTTTAAAAATGCTTAACAGTGCACTTTGTCAATCATCAGTAAGCAAATTGCTATTTCTAGTTTTGTTCTTGTTACTAAACACACAGTAAGTAGATACAAAATCTGGGAATTTTTCTTGAACTGAAATGGGTTAGCCATCTAGTCAGATGTCAGATAGCTTGAGAAGCAAAGTAGTCAAAGGAATTGTTTATTAAAATGAACATTAGGTCATGGATAATTTGTTTTGGTCTTCAAGAGTGTACACTGAGTTCATTTCTATTCAAATTCTCTATGATTTAATGAATGGTTATTCAAAAAGCAACAACTTTTTAAAAAATTACTGGGAAAATTGGTATCAGTATATTCAACCTGATTGAAATCTTCACAGTAAGAAAAATGTGTTCCTATCACCTCACTGGAGTTGAAGAAAGTATTTTAAAACTAAAGTAATAGCAGTTCTTTCACACTCAATAATGAAATTAATATTTCTGCCTAATATAAAATAAATAATATTATATGAAAATCATAATAAAATTTGAACTAAGGAATAACTTATCTTTATGATTTTAAATTCATCAATTCATATTTAGTCCCTTCCTCACCTACCTACTAAATATGTCTGCTGAGCAAATATTACTGAAACACAGCTTTTTTTGCTCCTAACTAGCCAGTAAATCTACATTCATTGCCACTCAGTTCAAGTCTTTGTGCCTTCTATGGACTTTCATTATCCCTTCCAAATTAAAGAACCATCATACTATCCTTGCAATCCAGAAAACTTGGCCCACTTTACTCCATGGCCTTGTCCTAACCTTTAAAATCAAACTGAACTTCTGAAGAAAAAAAAAATGTTTCATATTAACTCAGTAGACATTCTCACTGTGCATGGAAGTTTGAGGTACATATGAGGTGTTCTTATGCACTTGTGACCTGGACATGCATAGCATGACTAATTATGATTTCACTCTATTCCTCAGAAAAATCCTCTGAAACAAAGCTGTATACAATAATTCCTTACGCTTTTCGTTATACACCATTAGGTTCCTGCTGTATTGGTGAAATGTATGTCCAGAACTAAGAAAATACTACAAGCTTGTTTGAGCTTCCAAAGACCAACCACTTCTCTCTCCCTGGTCTATATGCATATCTGGCAACTGAGAACCTCACTGTGCAAGACAGTGTCTACGCTCTATATAGAAACTGTTGGGTATGGGATTACAAATTCCAGCCCCTTGACTGTTTTGCAAACAAATTTAAGGACCATCAAGAGTTGAGAACTTCCTAAAGAAACTGCTTAGGGCTCATTTGCAACCACATGCCAGTCAGTTTCTTCCTCTGCCTTAAAAGCAACGGAAACTCCTAGGTGCAATTCTGAATTTCAAATTATGCTTACAGGGAAGGAATTTGAAGACATCTGTCCCTCCTCATTAGTCTATGAGCTCATTTTTTTCCCCTCTAAGACAGGATATCACTATATGGGCCAGAGTGTCCTTTAATTCATAATCCCTGTCCTCTGCCTCATAAATGCTAGAATTGCAAGCAGGTAACACCACACCCTTCTATTAGCCTATTATCTTTCAATAATGGTAACTGCTTTGGACATCTTTAGCTTATGATAGGCACCATCCATATAAAAGAGAAGGCCCTAAAACAGTATGTCTCATTTTTCTGGAAGGAGTAAAACAGTTATGATGAATATGAATGAAGGAGTAAAGGATAGTGATCACTGCGGCTGGCAAAATGGCTCAGTATGTAGAGGTGCTTACCACCAAGGCAAAGATCTAAGTTCATCTGGGGAACCTACATGGTGGGAAGAAAGCGTTGACTACTGCGAGTTGTCGTGTGACCTCCACAAGCCTACACTCAGATTGATTACCAAAGTTGTAGTAGAATTTCAGAACAGAAAGGACTTCCTTCTTTGTATCACAGTGAACTATGATACTTGTTCTTTATGTAAATTTTGATGATGCATATTACATGTAGTTTGTGCCTAAATAAAGCCCCCTCTTCTTCATGTTTTCATCAGCAAATATTTAAACATGCAACTATTTACTGACATGCTACTACATATCCTGCATGATTCTGGTTTCTACAAATATGGAAGGTACTTAAAAAAGGAGCGTGCAGGGCAAATGAGACACCAAAGAAAGAACTATGGGACACAGAAGTGGAGAAAGCTGCTGCACATGAACATGAATTTCCAAAAGGCCATTATTAGGCAAAAGAGCACCATGTCCTCTGAGAGAGCAAAGCCAAGAATCACATAGAAGAGCTACTGGTTCAGAGGCATCTTACTGAGAAAAGAGAAGGCTGAATCTCCAGTCCACATAAAGAAAGAGGCCAAGTGTTTGAGGTGGACTCAGTGTGAGTCTTTTTTTCTACTTATTGGAAGTAGGGGCAAAGTATCTAATCAAGAAAATACTTTAAATTAAGCTTGCATGAGATTATTTTTCTTAGTAAGAGGCTTACTCTCTTTAACATCTACTATTCCAATTATTATAATTATTGCCAGTTAGTAAAAGGTTCACACTGGCTAATAGTAAAACCTTATATCTTAGTGAAATTGAATGCACATCTGACTCTAAAACAATATTCTTTCCCACATGGTTTAGAATGAAACCATTTTGCAAAGTATATTTCTATATTATATAAAATGTTTCCTGTTTCTTTTTTCTTCCCTTGTTTTCTTCAATTTCCCCATTCCTCCTAATCAAATTGACACTTTAGGGTTACTTAACTCTTACCATTATTGTAAAGTAATATAGTTTTAATATTACCATTTATTCATTGAATAATTATATTTGAACTGCAAAGTTTTGCTAGTGTGCATGACAAATATCTAACCCCATTATAAAAATATAATTTAAATACAGTTTCGTTACGTAAGATGTCATCTACATTTTGTAAAACTACATATATATATAGTTATTTATATAGTTTTATGTATAGTTTTATATATAGTGTAATATATTTGTATTATTTTTATCTATAGCATATGTCTCAGGACGGAGGAAGACAAAAAGGATATGAAGACAAACAATGATGGCAACTGGAGCTTTAGTGTTCGATGTAATACAATTGCAGTGAAGATAATACTAAGGAGCTGTTTGGAACTTAACAAAATGGAAAATGAAAGGTACTTGGGAGATAAGGTTCTCATCTTCTTCCTGTTTTTCCAAAGCCTGAATGTGAGTAGGTTGTTACATGCTCTTTCTTCTTATGTTTACACAACCTTATTTTACTAGCTCCTCACAACCAGAACTGGAGCTCTGGGACTCTAGCCTTATATTCATACATTTCACATCATAAATCTGATTCTTTAGGGAAGCTAGGGTATTTCCTTTTGCCTAATCATGCTCCATTCGGTCCTGCTTACAGTGTGTGTGTGTGTGTGTGTGTGTGTGTGTGTGTGTGTGTGTGTGTGTGTGTGTGTGTTTTAAACATCTCCCATACTTGGAATGTTACACGCATATATACCAAAATTAGTTTATTCAAAGTCTAACATGAAGTGTGTCTTCTTTAGTAAGTCCCCCCTGATTGCTCTCTATTCATGAGTTCTCACCTTTTTCTAAATTTTCATTGCACTTCATCCCGCTCTTAGAAGTCTGAATGAAAAACTGCCTCGAATTCCAGTTCCACATGGTTCTGCTTCTTAGTCACACCTTCCTCTAAATAATCTGTCTTTCTATTCAGCTATCTAATATCACTCACTTTTTTGTTTCTTGCTTCTGCACAGTGAATTAGCTTAAATGACTATGTTGGTAGCTGACTGGGGTGGCACACACCTGGAATTGCAGCACTCAGAAAAGTGAGGCAGGAGGCCCCCCTGTTCAAATTCAGCATGAGCTACATAGTAACACTCTATCTCAGAATAATAATAATTTAAAAAGCTATAGTTAGGGTGAAAGGAAAGGAAAGGATGAAAGGAGGGGACCAGTGTAGGCCAGTAATTTCATCTTCTTCTGCCACTTGTAAAATATAAACTACTATTCATCCTCTCTCCTTTATTGTACAAGATCCTTTTATTACTTTCCTTCATTAGAGGCTTTATTCTCAACTTACAATGCAGCACATGCTTTGGTGAACATAAATCTAAAACTATTTGTAATTAGCAAGTATTTAAACATTATAGTGCAATTGTTTACTGACATACTACTACTGTCTTGCATGATTCTTGTAGTCTCTAGAAGTATGAGACTGACAGGCATTTGCTTCCTGGAGCTAAACTAAACCATTCAGTCATTGAGAAGAGCACACCCACTGACAAGAGCGACTTACTCGTAGATTGTTATTAAGGGCCTGTAGGAAAATCCCAAGGAGGAAGAACAGCAGTCCAAACTCCCCAGAGATTCCCTGAATGAATTTATTTTGCACACTGTGGAGCTGTGTTCCTCTTGAGTACTATTCAGGAGTTTTGTCATGGTGAGAACAATTAGGAGCTTTAACAGGGATATTCAAAAACTAAACACTGAGAGTCACCAGATTCATTTTTTATATTCAAATTTTCTCCCTTGGCTATATGAAGCTTTGTTTACACAAAATATTCTAAATCTTCGTCTTTCCCATTCTTTACTGTTGTGTTTATCACCCCTGGCTATGTCTCTCTGGAAATAAAGTTCGCCATGACGCTGTAAACATCAGAGTGTTCCTAGTCAGTGTCATTTCTCCATACAGGAAAATGTTAACAGCTGCCTACCTAGTATGTCTGGAGTACACTGCAACATCTATCCTGAATGAAAATATGCCCTTCACAATCTTCTCTCACCTTATCATCTAAAATACACCCCTCTGAAGGCAGCTTTGAGTGAGGAAAAAGCAAAGCTAATATCTTTTCTGTAAGTGTTACTATGGCAGTCCAATGGAGTGATGCTTGCCATTATAATCTTTCCATTTAGCATATTAACAGGGATTCATATGCCAAATATTGTAACAAAAACTAAAGAAGCCTTAATAAGATACAAAATACTAAGTGGTCAATCTTGAGATCATGTACATATAAACACTAAATGCATTCAGGAGGTTATACTTATTTATGCATGGATACGATGAAAATAATCAAAGAAAAAGAAGCCATTACTTTGAGAAGGAGAAATGGGTAGGACAAAGAAAGAACTGGAGGGAGCGGAAACAGGGTGTGCTGGTGGGAGAGAGGAAACAGGGGGTGCTAGAGGGAAGGAAGAAAGGGGGAGTAAATTTTGTATTGTAGTTTAACTACAATTTAAAAATTAACACGTTTAATGGTGTTTATGTATACAGAGGCCTCTGTGTAGACACTAGAATTTGCAAGTAGACATAATACAGAGAGATAATTCAAGGATACTAGATAAATAGATCTATGAACTGCTAGTTTTTGGTTATAGCTATGTTATCGTAGGCTATCAAGTTCCATAAATATTGCTCTTTATTTTCGAAAATTACTTCATAGTTGCCTGTATAAGAGAGTGATCCTATTATTGGAGACATTTAAAAAGAGGTTCTGTCTTTAAGGTGGAGTGAGTGACTAAAACATATTTAGAAAAGGGTCCTCCATGGAATCCCTTGGAAGCAAACAGGCAGCACGCAATATAGAGACAATGCAGATTGTCCTAAAGGCCAGAGAGTGAAATGTTTACAGACGTCATTTCTGGGTCACTTTTTTGACAAAAAAGGGAAGAATTCTATACAAGAGCAATTCTCTGCATGAGAGGATATATACAACAACTGGGGAAAGAACTGTTCAGAAAAAGCAAGGAGACTCACCAGTGACCTATTTTTCCCAACTCTTCCCTTGTATGAGGTCTACAGACATCAAATAAAGTCAAGAGTAGCACAGCAAGCATAAAGATAAGACTTCAGCCCATATAGTACAAGTGGGGCAGGAAGAGAGTTATCCTAAGTCACAAAAGCGAGTTAGAGTTCAAAGTATTACATTTAGGAACATTAACTCCAACAAAGAAAATTTGTTTCCTTACTGTCTATTAAGAAGACAATATGGTATGTCAGGGTATATTGCGATGTAAATACAATACTCAACTGTGGGCTAAAACTTTATCAAGAAATCAGAGTCATAAACAATGAGCGGGTCAACAAACTATCAGATCTCAGATAATCAATTTCGTTTCACTGGCTCACAATTTCCTTCTGTAAAATGACATAATAGAACATCTTTTACTCATCAACTTTGAACACTTCCATTAGATTCTTATGACACTACCCTTGGTACCTCTGGTTAGATCTCTTAAAATGAATTTTATTGTGGCAGCAATATAATCTTTTTTAAAAGTTATTATTTTGTGATGCATACATAATGGTCTTATGATAACCTTTAAATTATAAATTTGAAAATCGGTTTGAAAATGGTGAAACTCCAGGAAGCTATACACCCTAAAACCCACAAACCCACTAACTTAATTCTGTGGATTCAATATCCACAGTAAAAGCTTACTTTTCTTTTTCAACATTTGATAAACATGGCTCATGTGTAGATGCAATGTTAAGTATTTTGACTATGAGTACGTGATCATTTTATTTAATTCAGCCTAGAACTTTTATTCTTCACTAAACTTTGTACACAGATGAACAATGCATTCTGAAGACATTTATTCACTCAGTTGTACACGCCCTAATACATTTAAATATTTTTGTTATTATACATTTTCTTTATCAAGTGATACTGAAAGTAAAGCTGATTAAATGGCTTTCCAAGATTTTTAAAGTAATTTTTATTTCATCTTCTTTTATGTCTCTGGATCTTTGGTGAACATGCATGTCTGTGCACCATGTGCCTTCATGGTGCCTTTAGAAATCATCAGATCACTTGGAACTGGAGTTAACGATGTGTACCACTATGCGGGTACTGGGAACCAATCCCAGGTTCTCAGAAGAGCAGCCAGTGCTCTTAAAGGCTGAATCACCTCTCCAGCTCAATTAATACTTAATTTCATTTAAATTAATAAATAAGTCCATGATTACCATTATACTAACAAAACGGATATTGGTACAATAAGAATGTATCAATTAATTAACCTTAACAAGGTCAGGAAAAGATTTTCAGTTTTTCAGTGAATTTACACACCATATACTATATCCTGACTTAGTGTTATTAAATACTGTCTAATTTTACTCTCAAATTTAGATAGAAACAACATTGTTAATTTAATTCTATTTATTGTAATGTGTGTGCATGTGTGTGTACATGCAGGTAACTATAACAAACCTTTTGAATACCTTATCATGAAAAATGATGCTTTTAATGTTATAATATGAAAAAAAGAAATAAAATACTAAAGAGCTTTGCTTTCTCCCTTTGCTTCATCCACAGCTCACTGCTTGGCAATTTCAGATTATATGATTGGAAGGCAGTACTAAGCCACTCAGTCATCCCTTTTCTGTAGCTATAAGCCTTAGGAATCTTAGGCTTCTGACACTTAAATAGTGTATCTGCACAGCAGAACCAAAAAAGCATGCCAACTGAGGATTTGTCATTGTGAGCCAATGGCCAGGGTAAGCAGCAAGGGGTATGTCCATTGAGCCATGTGGTTGGACTGTAATGGTATGCTATACACATTGTAAGACTCTCCAGGGTGGCATTCTCTGGGTGAAAATTAAAAGCATATTTGTAAGGTGATTAACTGAATTTGTCAAATAAACAAACCTATTTACATTTCTGTGGTATTCCTTTGCAAACCTAATAGATCATAGCTGAAGTATTGTCATGACACAGACATGTATTCTAAACACAGGATAGCAAAGAAATACTTGCTATTTATAGGCATCAACAAAGTAAGATAAATATACGTGACAAGATTCATCCAAAATAAAGAAATTTTGAGTATCTTTAATATAAAAATCAAGAGACTTGGAATTAAGAGGAGGTTATATTTTAAAACAAGAGCTATTTAAGTTTATGAACATTAATTTATTTTTACAAGATTTTTACAGTTTCTAATTCTATCTTAACCAAAACATAAAACGTTACCTCTTAGCCTCTTTAGTCATCCACATAAAGCATATACAGAAACTCAGATAATGAACTATGTCCTCATTTATGTGAATACGTTTGTGGTAAAAATGCAAGCATTAAAGCAATGCAGCTTTAGCAGTGACACACATGGGGGATTGCCTCCCCCTAAAGAACGTTAGTAATTATTGCAACTAGAAAATTACAAACAGCATCGGAGCCTTTACATTCTCATTTCCTCTATTACTCTGGGTACTCAAGCCCATATACTTTGGTAAATAAAATGATCCTTGAGAGTGGCTTTGTGGTTAGTTGACCTAATTCAAGTGCTAGCATCAAGTTTGTTTGTAAGCATTTGTTTTTGTAGTCCTCCTGCCAAAAACAGATCCTGTGTCCTCAGGGGCATTAAGGGGGAGAAAATTATCTCCTTAAAGTAGCCACACAAATTTTTTGAATATGATTCAAATGCAACTCTTTTGAATTACTTAAAACAACTATATTCCCTTATGGGCACTCCTGAAAAACAAAACTGAGTGGTGAGTGAAATTTCGTATGAAAAGCTTTTCATTTGTCTATGTTGTTTAATCACCAAATGATATTACCTACAAGCTAATTGTAATAGATACAAGGAAATGTTTATAAAGTTTAAAATTAGGACACGAAAACAATATTCTGAAAAATTCATGATAGGGGAATTCTATTTTGCATATGTTTCTAAGGCAAAGTATATTGATAAGCATTTAGACACACTGTTACCTTTTGTTCAGTGCAACAAGTAACTATTCTATTTTTTTTATGGATCTATGGAACTCTCGCAGGTCAAATGTAATGTCAGAGGGTACAAGTGTCCTAAGTAACAGAGCCTGAAATACAAGTCAGGAAACCTTAGTCAATTCAGTATTCTACAGCTGAATTCCTTTCTCTTTGAGATTCTTGATTTGACTAATGAAAAATTGAACTGGAATTTAATAAGAAAAAATGCTGACATGACCTTATCTATATCTGCTCAAATAGTGAAATTATAATTATGCTCCATAACCTCAGTATTACCAGAAAGCTTGCTACTTTTAAATCTTACGTTTTTAGTTGCCACAAATTCTAAAGTAGCCCTCCTTACGAAAAAATGAGATTTCTCAACTGTCAAAATCATGTCCATTTTAATACTAACTATATAAAAATATTTCAATAAATATACAAGAGTCTAAAAGATTTCAAAATAAAAATAGTCTTTTTCCAAGTTCAATTCCAGAAAATGCTTTACGTATGATTCTCTTTAAAATAACGTTGATTTGTTCACATACACTGCAACAAAAAAAATGTCATTTAAATTTTCCCTACTTATGGGACTATTATGATTACCTGTTTTCCAAATCGCCCAATTTTACTGAAGTAATTTATCAAGAAAGAAATCAGTATCTTACATATTCATATCATAAATGGTAGTTGTTCTCCCTAAAATTTTCTAATATAAATACATGATGCTAGCTTTTAAAAAAGCAATAAAACACATTACTTTAGCTTTAAAAAAAGCAATGAAATAGAAAAATGCATATTATATTTTACACCACTCACTGATTGCATGTTTAAATGCTTTCTTATTAAGCAAAACTATTTATTATTGATTTGTAGGACACTTAATAGCAATGCTATGAAGTGTCTTTATTACATAATCTTCCTAAAGAAAGTAACAGGTTACAAGTAGCTATTAAAATGTCTGAAACTATCTGTCCTGATGTGAGTATATTTGTTCTTTAAGGAAATAGATAGCAATTACATGTATGTACTGGTTTCACACTCAGTGTCTTTTTGAAATAGACTTCTTTCCCATCTATATTTATTTCTATTCTTTATTAGGATTAGAAAACCTCAATAAGTTGCCCTATTGGGCAACATATGTATGCTGTGAGCCAGAAAACAACTAAGGAAGTCATTTATAAAATGTGAAAATTGAGGATATAGGGGAAAAATCATTGCAGGCTGTATTTCTGCACGTAGATAGAGACTAACAGCCTGGGAGCAGCCGTAGTGTTACCCTGACCCCTGAAGGAAGGAATCAGGAGTTAACTTCACATTCAATTTCCTACACAATATGAACACCAAACCTCCAAATTCACTGGCACAATATATCAATGTTTGGGCATGTCCTGCAGAAATAAGAAAGTCACCTCAAATATCAGACCTCAAAATTTCATTCCACAATCCCACCATCTGATTTGAGGTGAGAAAAATCTTTTCAAAGTTACTTAGGGAGTCTCTACATCCTTCCTACCCCTGACTTCACAAAAATTAAATGCAAGAAATCAAACAAAAACAGAAAGAATCATCTCAGCATTCAGAAAGAAAGTCTTTTAGCCATCTTCTCAAAATAAATGCAAAGGAAAATTAGAACTAGGACTACTACACGAGACTCAGATAATCAGGGTTAGAATATTAACAGCTTTCATGTTTGTGGTGTGTGTGTGTGTGTGTGTGTGTGTGTGTGTGTGTGTGTGTGTGTGTGTGAATATATGATCTACTTATGGGGAACAAATCCTGAAACAGTGGAAGGCCTAAGTAGCTGATGTGCATCTGCTTCAAAAAAGGAGAAAAGAAAAGAAACAAAGAAAGAAGAAAAGAAAGAAAGAAAAGAAAAAGGGAAAGAAAAAAGCACAGCTTCAAATAAAACATGAAGGAACATGACATTTTATTCTGCAGTGTTCCCTCCTCTGTATAGTGAGCACAGTGGATTCATCTCATCTCACGGTGAAAGTCTCCAATGCCTGCAACATGTCTTTTAAGGCATTCATTAAGTAAAACTTGAAAATAGATTGCTCTTGATATCTAGGATTTATGTTAACAATGAGTTCGAAACCATTGTGGGTTGTGGTTTTCCGTTTGTTTGTTTTTTTCCTTTTTAATTTAACATGATGCTGCTACCTTTAAAGATTTTTACTTCTCTTTTTCCCCTGAGGGTTAAAATGGCCCAGAACAAGGTTGTCATGGCAAAGATAAAGGTAAGAAGCACTCATTTCTGGCACACCATGGAAGCAATCATCTTTTTTTTTTTTTTATGAGGGAACCACCAGACTGAAATCTGCATCAAGCTCTACCAGGAAAAATGCAAGAGGGGACACTAAATGGTCCTTCCCTTCAGTCTCTCTCAGTCATTTCAGTGGATTTAACTTTCCACTCAGTTGAGGTCACATATTTCAACCATAGGGAAGAGAACTATGACCTTGGCTGGCATCATCAGCTCCAGAGACTCAATGGGGCACTTGTGAAACATTGCAGACACATTTTGACTCTCCACGGGTGTGGCTAAAATTGCTCCCATCCAGCCCTAAAGCTTATATGATCTGCTAGCCCTCAGAAACTCAATGTGAGAAAACTCATGTTAAATTCGCCGCAGAGATCAAGGTTTACAGGACCCTTGCAGCTAATCTCTGTCTGCCCTCCTCCTCTGTTAGCAGTTACAAGCCTTCAAAAGTTAAGAGGGTGATGGAGGCTCGCTCTATACAATCATTCCATCTCACTATCGTTGACTGAAGCTCACTGATGTAATGAAGTTACATAATCACCGATTATGCACGACTTCCATCCATCTTCCTACATATCCACATCTTGTCTCCCCTCCCCTTCAGATCAATCTACCAGGTGAGATTTATAACACATGCAAATGCTTCATTCTCTCATCATAGGTACTGAATATGGGACTTTAGCATTGCAGTACAGTGCACTGAACCACGTCATCAATATCGATTTTTTTATTCCATTTCCCAGGCAGAATATGCTTAAGAATCCTGAGTGCTGTAGTCTCTAACTTTTTAGCAAAAGGCTAAAATAACAGATAGAACACATCTTCAACTTAAGGTTAAGAGAGGAGTGCAATTGACTGCGTTTCCCAAGCTAGCTGCATTGCAATAAAAGGATCATCTCCACTTCCAGACCTTTGACTCCCCAGCACGTGGGTCGTAGCTTCAGCTATTTAGGGTATTGGTTAAATAATTCTATTATTGGGTAAGCAAACTTAGAAAAGAATGTACAATGGTGATATTTAAGATAATATTACTATATTATTCTCTATTTTACTGATTATTTCAATCTTTTCTCTTTTCACTCTGAGTGATAATGCACTAAAATAGACAGAAAAGTAGTCCACAGCACTTAATTATCACCAATAACCACAACCTGGAGAACAATTAACAATGATTATCACCTTAAAGTTTAGGAACTTGACAAGTGGGATATCCCTGGTCCCATTGCGGCTGGGAAATGCAGCAGAATGCTGCACTGAGTTGAAAACATATTTCTTTTAAAGAATAAAGAGTCGCTTATTTCATTTGAAATGGGCTCTTCAGTAAGTGCTCCTTTTACCGATGCTATTCGTCCAGAATGCATGAACCACAAATATTGCCTCCAAACAAAGAGTGTCTATCCAGAATTAATCCAAGACTCTCTTCCACACTGAAATAATTGGGGAGTGATTCTTTGATTTATTTCCAGTTATACTTAGAATACACACACACACACACACACACACACACACACACACACAACTGCAGTTATTCCATTCAGTGCCAATAACGGCCACATCACAGCCATCAATGCGATGCAGCAATCACCCAAGTCACCCATTCCCATTACAGACGCCCAAGTTTGCTCACGCCACTGATGGGTCTACATATAAAAATGACCTTACCCACAACAGTCTTCCGAATTATTCTCCTCTGGATATCAGTCGGTAAGGTAATTGCTGGTCATCACAATGCGTATTCAGAAAAATCCACGTTTTACTCCTGTGTTCTTTTTCTTGTTTTGGCTAGCAATTAATATTGTGAACAAGATACCCATTCACAAATGCCAAGTTCACCATAAAAGCAGATAATTCCATACAGATCTTCCCTACAAGACTGTGTGTCCAGTTAGTTCTCAAAGTGCCCGATTGTTTAGTGACGATACAATCCAGGTGCAGAGCAGGGAAGGGAAAAAAAAATACTAGGAGAAAAAAAGAAAAGGCAGAATAAAAAAGGAGAGACTGAAGGAGGAGAGATCAGAAAAAGAGGAAAAAAATTTAAATGTGTGGTTTTTTGTTCTTTTGTTTTTTGTTTTTGTTTTTTGGTATTTTTTTTAAGAAGGAAGGAAAACGGACGATAAGTGAAGAAGTCTGTGAGCTCTATGACAAGAATCGGAGTCTTGCTTGCAAATCTTCTGAATACATGTAGCCTTTCAAATCTTCCTGGTCCCCAAGTAAAATTTCCAGATCCGGGATGCAGCCATAAGAAAGAATCCTATGTGTATTTCACAAGTATCCCGCAATAACAGATCCGACGGGGTTTTCCTTGTACAGTACTGCTATGTGAAAGCACACAACCCCTGCTGTTTGGGAAGGTGTCTCCTGGGTCCTAGCTCTCTTCAGCAGACCCCAAAAATGATTTTTCAAAAGAGAGTGGGTGGGGGGAAGCAGCTTTGCGTTTATCTTGAATGATGCTAATCCTGAGCGAAAACGACAAGCAAACCGCGAACAGCACGAGATCTTGATTAATAGCCAGAATCCACTTAAAATATCCCAAGGAAGAAGGAGCGAAAACAAGAAAGAGAAACTGCAATGCATAAATGATTCCAGTGTTTCTACAAGATCGGTTCATTTGATTGAATGCATTCTCTGGTTTGCTGCAAGTCATAAAGAGGATAGTATTACTGCCACCCAATGGATATTTTAGTACTAGCCAATCCACAGACAGCCACCGCTTTGCGAGTTTTAGTTTGCAGAAGACCCGAAGAGGAAGGACCGTAGCCTGGGAATCTTTCGGAAAGGACCCTGGAAGGAATAATGGGAATCCGTCCTAACAGGCAAAAGTGTCCCAGCCAATTGGATGTTTACCCAGGCTTGCCTTAGCCACCTTAGAATTGTGGTTACAATTTTATAGGCAGCTGAAAGGTACAGAGAGCGATGCCTGGTCTGACACACTCATAAAATCCTCCTTTCGTCTTTTCTCTTTGAAGATTTATTATAGCACGCGATCTCTCTCTCTCTCTCTCTCTCTCTCTCTCTCTCTCTCTCTCTCTCCAATAAAAAAAGTGGGTGGTAGTGACATGAAAACACAGCTCAGTGTCTCAGGTGGCGAGGTGATAATCGGTCGTAAAGGCAGTTTTGCAAAGTGCTCCTGTGTGTGTGTGTGTGTGTGTGTGTGTGTGTGTGTGTGTGTATTGGTATGTAAACGGTAAGTCCTTCAGGCAGTTACTCTCTCAGCAGGTGCCCCCTCGGTTTGTGGAGAAGCTAAATCTTCCCATAGAGAAAGGGGTTTGGGAAAAGAATGCTTGTGATGGGCACCCCTTGAGCAGAGGGGGTGGGGAAGGAGGTTGGGGAGTGGAAAGAGAAACTGTCTGGGCGGGATCGAAGAGGATCCTCTTCTCAAGCAGTCAAGATTTCCTTACTTCATTAGAGTTTGCTTCATTTTCCTGAAACGGATTTGTGTTGAGGAACGAGGTACAAAAGCAGGTACTTGTAGATAAATAAGGGAGTTACTTTAAAGTTACTTGCCTTTTTACCTTGAGATGTTATGAAACTCCTAATTCTGTGATTCCCAGATTTTAATGTACGCACTTTAATTCTGGTGATGTAGTGTGAGGCCTGAGAGCCTGAGTCTCTAATAAGCTGGTGTGTGGACTATAATAATGCTGTCAGATTACATACTGCACTTAGAGTAGCAAGCCCCTGGGGAAGTGAGCATATTTACACTGCAGCCACAGCATTAGGTTCTGACAACGGAGTAAACAAGGAAAGAGGATGGATAAATGCTTTCCTGCCACCATCCCCCCCTTTCCACCCCACACTTCAGCTTTTCCCATACACCCACTGCAGTGCCAACTCTGAAAACCTTAACTTGCTGAACAAGGTTTTTCTCAAGCTTTTTAACTGGAAGACTTCATGAGATACACCAAAGGTAGAAAAGTAAACAGGCAAAACAACCTTGTACCTTGAGAGCTAGATCTTCGTGTAATTCAGGGATTAAAGCAAAAATTGGAAGTAGAAAAAAATGAGATGAAATGGGTGGGGGTAAATTAATTGGAAGCTAGACTACTAAATCAGGGCACAGGTGAGGGCGAATGAGGGCTGGGAGCCCGAAGGGGGAGGTAAATCTATGTTTTGATGGACTGTCCATAAAATTGAAATTATAAACCATAAACCAAGGTGAGGAAAGATGTGTTAAATTGCTAGTGCATTTTCAAGACTTGCATGGTTTTGCTGAAGGGATTTAACCCAGGTTAACCTCTGGTATGCATGTGGCTCTCTTCTCAGTACACCCTCCCCACATGCTACAATTTGGAAAAATCTCAAGGCCAGAGTTTGAAGAAAAAAATCCTACCACTACTTACTAGTGAATGATACACTTTACCATCCCTTGTCGCACAGTCCTTTCGCTGACCCACTTAAGTGAAGAACTAGACTTCCAATGTACTGAAGGGGGTATAATTAACACAGTTTGTTGCTTCAAGCGAAGTTTAGAAGTAAAAGTTTAGGCCATAGGCTCAGACCGGAACTAAAATTCTATTACTAAACTGGCATAATTATCCATAGGAATCACAAATCTTTTCTTGACCTCAATTTCTTTATCTGTAAAATGGTAGTTAAAATGAACCTGTTACCAAGGTGTGACCCAGGTCGCATGAGAGACAATTCAAATCCCTAATGCACTGTTTCTGCAAATCAGTTTGTTACCTTCACAGGGAACAACTTGAAATATTACCTCAACATGGGTTACAGAGAGCATCAGGAAGCTTGGATTAATGCTTAAAGACACAGGTGAGTGTTGGATCATTACAATCCTATTGAAAGAGATGATTTTTAAAAGCTTTCTCTTCAGATCAAGAAAGGGAAGTGTTTGTTTGAATCTGGGGTGAAGCATTGTCTATTCCTGGATCTTACAGAGCCAACTGTGGGCCTCACTGTTTGTTGCCATGGGATCCTCTTTGTGCGAACTGTCTTGAACTGTGTGGGAACATTTTCCTCTTGCCTCCCTTCAGTTCTTTCTCTAACTCTTCTGAAGATATGTGTCAGAACAAAATGTAGCTGCATTATTGCCAATTAAGACTAACAGCAGCTGCAAGGTGCATCTAATTAAGAAATTTAATTACTTCACTGAATTCTCATTTGCAGATGTTTAAAGCATTAAACAATATATTGTGATTTTATTTTAAAAATCTGGAAACGGCTGACCTCTCTCCATGTTGATAATGAAACAAACTCTGGATCCATGATGGGTGTTAAAAAGAAGACTTTATGCCAGGTGTGATACAACATATCTGAAATTTCAGCATTCAGGAGGCTGAGGACAGAGGACGTAAATTCCAAAGTAGTCTGAGCTACACACTGAGTTCAAGGATAGTGGGTAGCACAGTAAGATATTTCTTTTAAAAAGTCCTTTGACATGTAAAGTATATACCCTGATAAACTGCAAATATGGGATGATATATTCAGGATTGGGTAATAGCATGCATAACCATGAAGGGTTTTTATTTTATTTTAATAAAGAAAATCTCAAAACACTGAAAATTTGAGTAGAGTACTTGCTTTGTACATAGTTCTCAAATGCTCTTTTCTTTGCCAGTAACAGGATAGTTAACGGTAAGTTTAATGCTGAATTATGGGAATTGTAGGCTAGAATGCAAAGCATTGTGGGGTTTGTAGTAAAATCTGACTGCAGATTAATCCATGCTCTTAGCTTTTCTCAGTGGAAGAAACTGCTGTTCTATTTTCTGATACTAGGGAAAAAGAGCATTAAGATACATTATAACATTAATGAAATAAAATTTAATAGTACTAGAATGAAGAAATTAGGGTTTAGGTACAATAGTACTGTGACTGAAGAGAATACAATAAGATCTACTTTCTCAGCCCAAAAACAACCTGAGAGAGCAGGTTCTCGATATTAATATGTTATACCTGAGATTTTAAAAAGCACAATCACGTTTATTTTTCTTGTGGTAATATTGATAAAATGCTTAGCTTACTGTCTATGGAAGAAAGTAGTGAGCAGTGGAACATAATTCTAATTCTTGATTCTATCTTACCTATTGGTATCTGAAGTGTTATTTTCTACTCTTTATATCATATCTCAGATATGTGGAGAACAATTTTATTGACCCCCTTTTAGGTATTTTATTATATAAAACTACTTTGCATATTCAGAGTAGTTCCTCAAAGCTAGAAATGGTTTTGGAGTTATTTCACTCAGTCCACATTTAATTAATTATGGTGATTTATAAAAAAAACTTATAGCTCATTTTTGTATGTAGGTGATGCTACATATATAAATACACAATACACAGAGGTTTTTATTTAATCCATTGCCATTTTATTTCAAAGTTCAATAAGCATTTTCTGTATGATAGGAAGTCACAGTCTAACTTCCCAGTAATGCTGGATGAAATCAACTTCCCTTTTATTATAAAGACTAAAATACAACTCTTTATAGCCTGTGAAATTCATCATTATCATGCTAAGTTACTTAGAAGGTACTTTATACCTAAGGTTGCTTCCTTCTCTCTTTTGCTCCTTAAAGAAGCCTCCATGCACAAAAATATGGCAGTAAAGCAAACTATTATTACAGACATGAATAAATGCACTATCACGTGCCCTCCATTTTCAGGCCTTTTGCCAGCAACATTCATTTGAACCCACCACCACATATTCTCAAATGAGGTACAGACAAAGACTTGAGCATTTCAGCAAAATTCCACCATAATGTTAGGAAATAATAAAGAATGCTATGAAAAAAGCAAACAGCAACACGAAAGAAAAATACCATGGCTGCTTTTCTTTCAGATTTCTAAGTTTCGAATCATAAAAATACACAAATATATATCTTTGTGAATGCAGTTTACATTATTGTTCATACTGTGCATATTTCTTTTATGGTCATAAAAATAAAAGCAATGCCCCAAATGAAACACTATGTACATAAGCGATGCAAATGCATCCCCGGTGGAAAGCCGGCTGGCTGCTGGTGGGAGGGTATATTTATACAGTGCCTTTCATTTGGAAGGTTCCCAAAATGATTTGCAAACTGTATATAGAGGAATTGCTCACCATGGAAATTCACCCACTTCCAGGAGAAAATGCAGAAGTCATTCCATGCTGACAACCAGTTTAAAAAAGCCACAGAACAGGCCTTCAGGTGGGTAAATATTCAAATCATAATCAGTTCTGGAAATAATCATGGAATACCCACTATGTGCTGGGTACTGCTTGAGATTTGAAGAGTATTCCTTGTCGGTATGTGTGGTCAGGTTTTTCATTTTCCCAAAGCTTATACATAATTGCAATCTGACTGGAACTTCAGAATTAAAAGCTCCGTTTCCTGGTAAATGTCTGATCTCTGCAAATAGTTCCACAGAAATAGAACTCTTGCTACTTTTGTGTTTATTTATATCTTACTTCATGGTATTCAGGACACATGACCTATTGCGATATTTTCCACTTTAGTTTTAATACACACCAGAAAGAAGAAGGAGAGAGAGAGAGAGAGAGAGAGAGAGAGAGAGAGAGAGAGAGAGAGAGACTTCTGATAAGATGATTTAAGCAGAAAAAATCATACTAACACTTCCTAGGTTGAATGATTTGGAAGGTGGTGATTGGGCAGAATTCAACCTTTACAGCAGTGATTCTCAACTTTTGGGTTATAATCCAATTGTAGGGGGGGGTTGAATCACCAATTC
This sequence comes from Myodes glareolus, assembly GCF_982192425.1. Taxonomy (NCBI): domain Eukaryota; kingdom Metazoa; phylum Chordata; class Mammalia; order Rodentia; family Cricetidae; genus Myodes; species Myodes glareolus. The sequence goes on along the minus strand of NC_142053.1, from coordinate 95,181,390 downwards.
GTGAAAGTTATCTAGGATTATCGGAAAACAATCACACTATGATTTATAACAGAAGCAAAATTACAGTTATTAAGTAGCAAGGAAATAATTGTACAGTTGGGAGAATCACCACAACCTGAGGAGCTGTATTAAATGCTTAAAGCATTATTAAAGCTGAGAAACACTACTCTACATGGTTTGGGAAATTCAATGAAAATATATCAGTGTAACCGCGTGGAAGATGGTTTCTTGTGACATGGTGCAGAGCACCTTATAGTAACTAAGGCATAAAATGCAGTTTGTGTAATGAAGGGAACAATGTGAACTAGTATTCCAGAGCATGAAATACAGAGTCAAATTTCAGTGTTGTCTCAATTAACTAGATGATTAATATTTCTCAAGTGAAAATAGAACAAGAAAAGAAGGGAAAGCATGCATTGTTGAAGTTCAGCCCAGATTCACTCAGGTTCCAGCTCTATGTGGTGACAACCACCAGCTACTTCTTTAAGATTTGCTTCCAAAGGCCAGCAAACTGTACCTTGGCTATTGACTAACTGACGTTGATTCAGATACCATGGCTCTGTTTACTATAGCTCAGAAAAACCATGTGGTGTACGCTGCAAGCTCTCTCGTGGGATCAAGCTGAGACTGGACCTGTGTTTGTAGTCACATGCTTGTTTGATTCAGGGTAACAAATAATATTCATAGATTTTATTTCTAGCTTTCAGATATTTAACTTGTGTGACTAAAGACAGTAATATTTGCCCTGTTAGCCGTTTGCCCATCTAGTACGTGTTTTAAAGTGCATTGCTAGCTGTTGGCATTCAAGGGATAAGTGGGGTGATCATTGTCCTTAAGTAGTTCATATCTAATTTTAGAGAGACACATGGATGTTATAATATGATAAATTCTCTAAGAGAAGGTGTTAGTACAGTGACCTTCAAGCATAAGCAAAATAAAAAGCAGAAATGATTGAAGATCAGAAATAAAGAGAAACACTGAAACAGATCAGTTTACTGATACCTAGAAGGGCATCACAAAAGTTCTGGTAGTAGAATTCAAAAGTGTTTAAAATCATAGAATCTACTTTGAAGGTGGCTCTAGAGACAACCTTGAGTAATGTTTTTTCTTTTAGACAGAGGAAATTGAGTGTCACTCGACCAAATGACATAGTTATTTAAGCTCACACAGCAAGAAAGTGGTAAAAGGTCTCTCCTGGCATGGCTCAGCCATAGTGTCTGTCAGTCTTTTCTTTTCTAAGATAAGTTTGGGACATAATCAAGACACTGGCTGCAACAAGATCTGGGATCATTCCTGGCATATGACTCTTACTATATGACCTTGAGAAAATTTCTGGCCTTCTCTGAAGTTAATTTCTTCCTGTAAAAGTAAAAAGAAAAGTTACTAGTTCAAACTTCTTTAGAGAATACTGTAGCACATCTATTCATTGGAGTACTTACAGCATAGAGTGTGTTTGCTTCGTGATGATTTTTAGGTTTTCTTTTTTATTTCTTCTTTTTATCGGTTAGAGACGGTAATTGAGAATGAAGTAAATGCAGTAAAAGATGATTACAATTTTGTGTTATTTTTGTTATATTAACCTAAAGAAGGAAGAGAATCAGATTCCCAAGTAAGATGGCTCTAGCTTAACATTGTTGGGTTTCTTTTAGGCTGTTTCCTGGTTCCAGTTTATAAATATTCCTATTACATGGTCTCAAGATTAGTCTGATATTCCATGTTAAACACAAGTCAAAGAGATGAATCTGAATTATAACAATAATGAGGACTATAATTGAAATTGTATTTAGAGATTAAAAAGTCTCTTTTACTTAAGACACAAAAGAGAATAATCACACAGCAAATGAACACATTTGAGTAGGCAAATGAACAAATAAGTACGCAAGTGGCTTTTAGATAAATGAAGGTGATACAAATTTAAGGTAAAATGTAATATAATGATATATTCTCTAGAATATTTTAATATATGAAGGTGATACAAATTTAAAGTACAATGTAATATAATGATATATTCTCTAGAATATTTTAATATAAATCATGGACAGTAGAAAATATGAGTGAAGATTTGAAACAACTGGAGATCACATAAACTAATTTTGCAACTGAAAATCCTGTTAACAACTTTGAGAGACTTAGCATATCATATTAAAACTAAACATTCACATATACAAAATCATCAATTCTCAAGTATCACTCCAAAACAAATACATACATATGTCTACCTAAAGCCTGTACAAGAAAATTTAGAGCAGGTTATTTAACAAAGTTAAAATTTAGAAATTACCCAAAAGCCTAACTAACATCATTGGAATGGATGAGAGCTGGTTTTCTCACAAGCTATCCTATATACCTCCTGGCAAATAAATAAATAAATCTAATGAAAAGAAATATGTTTTAATATATGAAATTATGTATAAATACCAATCAATGATGCATGATTAAAAACAACCATTAATACATTACACTGTATAATCTTAAGTACATAAGTGCCAAGGTTGCATGTTAAAAAGTTGGGGAGAATGTGCCCATGAAAGTGACAGGAAAAGCAAATATTTGTTAATGTCAGAATTTGTTTTTAGCAACTAAAGAAATGGTTCCACTGGTAAAGTTCCTGCCACAGAAGCCATGGATGTGAGTTCAGAGTCCCATCACCCACATGAGAGCAAAGTACAGTAGTAGCATGTGTCTGTAACACAGAACTGTGGTAGGAGAGTGCAAACACGGAGATCCCTGGAGCTTATTGGCCATTCATCATAATTAGCCTTTGTAGTTAAATTGATGAAATATAGGTTTGGAGAGAAACCTCATAACAAAAATCAAGGTGGAAGGTGACTTCAAACTCTGGCTTCTACATATATGAATACATACACAAATCCACACATGCACATACCCACACAAACATGTATAAACATCACAGACATCCAAAAACAAATAACATACATTTTTAGGAAATAACTGTACTTTTTTTACTGTGATTTCTTAATAATCAACTTTATGTAATTCATCATAGAAAAGAAATACAATACGATGCTATCTTTGGATTTTAAATATCAATCAGAACTTTATTCAGAAATGACCCTAGGAAACATTTTTCAGAATTTACACATTAGGTATCTTTGAAAAGTACCTTAATGTGCTAACTAATTTGCACCTAAAAGTATGACCAGTTTAAAGATGAGAATAAGCAATTTTTTTCAATATTTCACAGTGATAAAGTTGGAAATTGCAATGTCTCTAAATTACTAGTCTTATCATCTGGTGTTTTCAACATTTGATTTCTTCTTCCATATTACATTTATCTCACACCATGGATTTGTTTTCTATTACTTGCATGTTTTTTCTGCCTTTCAATTGCAAGCATATCAAACTGTACAGAAATGAATTAGTAAAACTCAACACAATCTCTACTACTGTGTTTGCCCAGAAGAGTATATGACTCTTGATTCAGTGTACTTATTTGCTCTCTTGTGTTTCACTTACAAAATATTTAAGAGAATCATCATATTTCTGATGAAGTCATAAACATAAACATATATAACTTCAAGGGTGAAAGAGGACTATTTCAACTTTATAGATAACGATGAAATAGTATGAAAAAGGGTTTGTTAATATTATGTAAATGAAAGAAAGTATGGCATTCAGAATTAGTTTTTATAGTTAGTCATACAGGACGTAATAATTATGGAAACACCAAAACTCAATTAATGTACTCTTGTAAAAGGAGCAGCGGTGGACTGATTCCCGCAGTCCAGCTCCCCGGCTAGTTTACACCTGAAATAATTACATGAAAACTGTATTCATTTAAACACTGTCTGGCCAATTTGTTCTAGCCTCTTAATGGCTTACTCTCACATATTGCTTCAACCTATTTCTAATAATCTATATCGCCACTTGACTGTGGCTTACTGGCATGAGTCAAACCAGTGTCCATCTTGGAGAGAAGAGCCATGGCATCTGCCTGACTCTGCTTTCTTTTGCCCAGCATTCTGTTTCGTCGACTCTGCCAATCTGAACTGCTTTCCTATCAAAAGGCCAAGACAGTTTATTTATTTGACCAATGAAAGTAATACATAGGCAGAAGGCCCTCCAACTCCATTTCCCCTTTTTCTGTTTAAACAAAAAAGAAAGGCTTTCACTTTAACATAATAAAGTTACATATAAGAAAACAGTTATCAAGCAAGAATTGCAGTCACTTTTTTTCTGCTGAGTGAGGAAATTCTCTCTGTGGCATGCTTCCAGTAAACAGCAAAAAGCTGTGTTAAACTCTCTATATATTTCGGTCTAGAATTCCTTTTAAAGCCCTCTCATGATTTACATGGCATTAGTTAACCATGATGGGAAGCCAATCTGTTTTAAAAAGGAGCAGCAGTGGGCCACTTCCTGCCACCCAGCTCCCTGGCTAGTTTACATCAGAAATAATTACATGGAAACTGTATTAATTTAAACACTGCCTGGCCTATTAGTTCTAGCCTCTTATTGACTTACTCTCACATATTGATTCAACCCATTTCTAGTAATCTGTATTGCCTCTTGACTGTGGCTTACCAGCATGAGTCCAATCAGTGTCCATCTTGAAGAGAAGAGCCATGGTGTCTGCCTGCCTCTGCTTTCTTTCTCCCAACATTCTGTCCACTCCACCTATCTAAGCTGCTGTCCTATCAAAAGGCCAAGGCAGTTTCTTTATTTTACCAATGAAAGTAACACATAGACAGAAGGCCCTCCTACTCCAATGTACATGTGCTTATTCTATGCTACAGAGCTATTACACTATTCTGTGATGATATTATACTATAATGGGTATTAGGTACTACAGGGGATTATAAAATATTACAATATATGTGATAACTTCTAAAAACAAAATTATCAAAAATTTCCTATAACAAAGCAATGACAAACAGAAAAGGCCATAAAGTGTTTAAATTCTTCTATTAAACAATATAATCTATCAAATTTCCCAGGCCTTTTATATCTAGTTGGATCCACAGTGAATTGTGGACAGATGTGTTAACTCTTCCAGACCTCATCCATAACCTCTCTAGAGACTTAGTTCTCTGAAGATCTTTATTCTGTTTGTTTTTCTGCATATTGGTGGCCTGAAGGAACTGACTGAAAGATGATGAATCATGTGGCAAGGATTGATATTCCTAAATCATTGGTAAGAGGAGTAATGTGTAGCCAGGAGCAACAGCCTGGAAAAAAAAACTTTCATTATACTAAGCTACCCAAAATTCCAGTCTCTTTGTTAGCACAGCAGAGTTTAGATAATGCTGATTTATAGCCTCTACTCATAACCAGTCAGAGAATTTTTTTCTTTTCTGTTTATATTTCAGATGAATGAAATTATCTTGATCACATTTCTCTGTAAATAGTGGATTTTGTCAATGCACATACTAATTTCTTCATGAAAACATTTGTATGAGGTTATAAATGCTTTAGAAAACACCAACCAAAGCAAAAGCAAGCATCTTGATAATTATCTATATCAAATATATGGAATGGTCCTTATATTAACCTATTCATCTGTCTCTATTCACCTAACCATCTTCCTGAATAGTACATGCATTTTTACTTTGCATTTTAAAGAATGATACTTTTACTGCATTTATGGATATTAATATGAATAATATACATTTTCAAATTCAAATATTTTAACTTCATCAGTTCCAGTTCTGGGTAAAATGCAGTAGATGTATTTGATATTTTCTCTTTGTCTGAACATAACTTTACAACCTAGACAGATGTAGGGAACTAGTATTTTAAAACACTGAAAAGGAAGTTGTAGGAAGCAGAGCATAATGAATGCTAGAACTTGAGATAGCATAAAGTTTACTTTCAGTTTAGCAATTTTAGATTTTTACATTTGCCCAACTTGAAACAAGAAAACCTGGACCTACAGCCCACCACATAGTATCTTCCTGTGACTCCGAGGACTAGTCAAAAATAATTATTTTTTCCTTCCTTCCTTCCTTCCTTCCTTCCTTCCTTCCTTCCTTCCTTTATCTTTCTTTCTTTCTTTCTTTCTTTCTTTCTTTCTTTCTTCTTTCCTTCCTTCCTTTCTTTTTTGTTTTTTTCCTTTCTTTTTTTCTTTCTTTCACCTTCTCTCTGTCTCTGTCTCACTGTCTATCCTTTCTGTGTCTATCCATCTGTGTGTGTTCATTTCTGATGTCTTGTTAATATACATGAGTGTGTGAGTCTCCCTCACTCATGCAAAGGCCAGAGTGAGATGCCATATGCCTTCCTCTCTTGTTCTCTTCTTTATTTATTGTCTTCCAGCCACATTTCTCAATGAGCGGGAAGCTTTCTCTTTTAGATATCTGAACTCTTGGGTTTTCCTTCTTTCTAAGTCCCAATGTTGTGTCTTTGCTTAGCTTTGTGCATGAGTGTAGCTATTTAAACCTAGGTCCTCTGTTTCTTATGCAGTGAGCCATCTAGCCCCCTAAGAAAAGAAACTCTTAATTGTCAGGAGAAAGTGCAAAGATAAATCCCTAACATAACTTGTCCGATTCATAATTCTCTTCTACCCTAGTAGCTAGTCAGATCTGTGGTGGGGATGCAAGGGGCAGTTGCAACAGGGCCTAGCAAGGGAGAAAACTCTAAGTGGGTAACGCAATTACTTGTTCTATGGTACTGCAATTTTTAGGGGATCATAAACCTAGTTTAATATTGGTTAGTTCATTCTTTATCACTTCAATTTGAAAAAAGACATTAATTTGATCACAGTATTCCACCCACAACAGAACATTCCAGAGCAGAATAATTAGAACTCAAGTTTCAGGTAAGTGAACCAGAATGAATGAAGAAAAATAATAATAGAAAAATACGGGGGAAATTTAAGAAAGAACTGAGAAAATCGATTTTACATATTTGTTTATGAACCACAACATTTACCCCAAAGATACATATACAAATATTGCTTTCATGTTAATAATTTTCTTTATCTGTTAATTTATCTTCCATATAAATAATAACACATTTTGTCAATATCTATTTTGTTGTCTATTTCTGCTATTTTTGATATATATTGCTTTCTATTTTTGGTAATGCAGTTTCTGGATTAATTTTTGTTTTGCCTTATTTTCTGGAGTTTGAAGGGGATTCATGCATACTGGGGGCTCCCTTACAGATCCTGGATTAGGTACAAAACACAACCAAATGCCTTTTTTCACAAAGAGATCCTTTATTAGGTGGAGAAGAAAAATTAAAGTGGCTACTTTCAATCAGGCAGAAAAACAACAACCAATGACCTTGTAGATGTCATTCTTAAGAAGAGAAAACAGGGAAGTCTGTATTAGAATGGGCTAGGATGCAATGATAAAGGAGATAGAGGATGAGGGAGAAGGAAAAAAGGGACAGGAAAAAGGGAAAGAATATTTGTCCCAGAGGGACAAAAAAATGTCCCTGGATAGAGAGGAGATAGACGTGGTACAAAGGTAAATGGTTTATAAATTTAAAAGGGGAAACCCTGTGTTAGGATGAAGTGTTTAATTTCAATTATGTATGTTAATTAGGTGACCCACAGGGGCTTCTGGTTGCTGAATTTTGGTAGTCAGCCTCCAGGAGGAAGAGGTGGCCAAATAAAGAAATAGATCTTTGTGGCTACCTTTAGGAATATAGTCTACTGCATTTTACTAAGGCAGAGGGAATGGGGGAGAAGAAAGAGGCCTGCCAGTGTCACATGTTTAAGTGGGCTAGTGCCTCTTCAGTTTTGGAGTTAGAAAACTCTGGACTTCATGTCTTCTAAGCTTTCCTATTGACTACATTCTCAGCTGGTGCGGGAGAATTGTCTGTAATCTGTCAATCATATTTTAAATAAATGCTGATTGACCAGGCAGGAAGTATAGGCTGGAAAAACAGACAGGAAGTAGAGGTGATGCAATGAGAACAGGAGAATTCTGGGAAGCAGAAAGCTCCCTCCACCACTCCTGCCCAGACCATCGAATAAGCAACATGTGAGCTGACAGCTGGAAAAGGTATGGAGCCACATGGCTAACACAGACAAGAATTATGGGTTACTGTAAGATGTAAGAATTAGTTAATAAGAAGACTGAGCTAATGGGCCAATCAGGTTATAATCTTATGGAGTCCTGTGTGTGATTTTCTTTGGGGCTTGCTGGCTGTGGGATACTGGGCAGGACAGAAAGCCCAACAAGCTGGCCCTCATGTTACACTCAGCTTACTATATATTCTAGCATCTTTGATGTATACTTAGAGAGCTGAAAAGACATCTCAGCAGTTAGGATCACAGTTCTTGCATAAGACCTGGGTTTTGTATGTAGCACCCACTTGACAGCTCACAACAAACCATAATTCCAGTTTCAGAAGCGTTAATACCCTCTTTTGGCCTCAGTTTGCACCAGGAATACCCTCATGTAGTATATGTACATATATTCAGGCCGAACAGGCACACACATAAAATAAAAAAAATATTTTTTAAAAGAAGGTGGATATCATCATCATTAATTTTAAGAATTTCCTCTATTTTAATATCAGTGATTGTTGCTTTTTAATACCACTGCCAGGATTTATTGTCTGGCATTTTCTTTTCTGGTAGATTTAATATGTTTTTGATCTAATTGAGCATGATGCTTCAGTTGTAATTTCCCCTAAATTTATAGGAAATGGTTTTGTTATGGTTAAATTTAGGAACTTTTAAAAATTGTTCTTGCTTACAAAATATTCCCACTGCAGTCTCCTCTCCCTCCACTTTATCCCACTTTCCTGCCTCCACTCTGTCCAAGATCTACTCCTCCTTAGCTTCCCTTCAGAAAAGGGCAGGCCACCCTGAGATATCTATTGAACACTACATATCAAGATGAAAGGTTAGGCATGAATCTTCTTATCAGGGTTGTACAAGGCAATAAAATAGACAGGAAAAGGGTCCCAAGCACAGACAAATGCTTTGAGTTTAGAAAAGGCTATTCAGTAATCACACATTTGCTAGAAGTAATGGACATCATGGGTATGCCTTCACAAATAAAGATAGACAATTGTCCAGCATATGTATCTAAGAAAGTGAAACAGTTTTTTTTGTTTACTATAATATAAAGCATATTACTGGTATACCACATAATCCTACAGGGCAGGCAGTTATAGAAAGATCAAACTTAAACACAAAGGGATGATAAAGACCCCCTGAAATAGATTGTATAATGCTTTAATAATTTTGAATTTTCTAATTGCTTGTGAGAAAGGAACAACAGCTGTGGAGAGAGATATTGAATAATAGAAAAAAACTAATTAATTAGATCAGCCGGTATATTTAAAGATGTACTGACCTCAGAATAGAAAGCAAAACATGTGTTACATTGGAGAAAAGGTTTTGCTTTTGTTTCTACAAGAGAAGAAAAGCAATGGATACCATCAAAAATGATAAAGTTTTAATTTGAACAAGAGACATCTCTTAATTAGAAGAGTTTGTAGCTCATCAAGGCACATGGTTGTTTAATCTAAACTGACCTATAAAACTAACAAATACTTTCCATTTGATCATATATATCTTTGCAAAAGAGAATCTCCCCAAACTCATGATTGGAGAAAGGTTTTGTTTCTGTTTTTTTTTTTTTCAGGAAAACAAAGGTATCCAGTTAAGAAGTCTGAAGACCATGTACAAATGGGACATCTAAACGAAAAGAACAAATGATCCAGAAAAAGTATACCAAGGAAAAGAGTAAATTGGCCTATTGGTATACTACATTTCCTACATGATAAAATTTCATAAATCTTCTTAAATGTTTTTTTCTGCTATTTTCTACAGGCATATAATGCAAATGATCTTTTTGTCATCCCTGTATAGTTAAATATTAAAACTGGCATTGGAGTTGAAGTGTGGCTCTCTCCATCTCGAAAACAAAACAAAATAAAATAAAACAAAACAAAAAAAAACCATGCTTTTTAAAGTGAAATCAAAGAATCTCTCTCATGTCAGAAAAGCCACCAGACATGAAACAGAAAAAAAATATTTAAGGACTACTTTATTGCCACTAATTTCATAATCCTTCAGTTTTATATTGATGCTTCAACAGTTCTCTTTAAAGGTATAAATATTACAATAGATAAATTTTAAACTTTTTGTAACAATATTAATGGTCATATAGTGTACTAATTCTAGAAAAAAGCTTTCATCTACCTTTCTGTATATGATTTTGGGTTGGAGTCCCTATCAGTTTTCTGCAGTGAACCATGAGCTTGCCTAATAGAAAACTTTGAGGGTCCGAAAAAGAGGATAGGGCCCCACAACGACAATTCTTTTAGGACTATGATAATACCACTAAGCTGAAAAATGCCACCAAAAGATTGACTTTGGACTACAAATGGTCCAGGATAATTTCGAGGGGGATAGCTGAGATAATCTAGCCTCCCAGAATACTCAAGCCAGGACCTGAGAGAAGCCCTCCACTTTTCCATTATGTAGAGCCTGAGCAACAAACAATACAGCTACCTCTTTCACGATTTGAGAATTAATTCAAATTAGTCTTTTCAGAATCTCCTAAAGATGCCCTTAACCCTGGACAGCAGGAAGTAAATTAAAGAATAACAAATGGAATGCCCACATTCCCAAGAGGTGGGTTGGGTGGCTTTTGGTCATTCAGTAGGTTATAGGTATTTGTCATTGTTAAGGGAGAGTTGGTTACAAGCTATTATTGGTTAGAGTTAGGAGGAAAATTGAACAAAGAAGATTATATTCAGAGTTTTTGTTTTGATAAGAAAAAAAGGAATAAAGATAGGATTGGATTGGATAAAAGGGTAGATTATTAAATCTATTCTGGAAAAAAAGGAGGATATAAATATAATGAAACAAAAAGGTAGATTATTGAATCTACTTTTTAAAAGCAACTGTTAGTTTTCAATATGTTACTTTGGATTTGATTCACGTATATTATATATAAATTTTGTATATTAATACAAATTGAGATTAATTTTGTCAAAATATTCTGTACATATGTTTCTAATATTTTCCAGGTATCATACCTATACAGTTTATGTAACAATGTAATGCAAATTTCTAGTTGATGAAAGTTATTATTACCAATTGTTTAGGATAATAAGAAAATGCAAGTTAATAATTAGTTACCCCTTACAAATGAACTTGTAGTCAAATTAGGTATGTTTTCAAGGTCAAGCAGATATTTTAAATAGGTCATCTTCAAATACTCCAGAAATCTACAGAATATGGAATTTAAGATGTTTTAATTCTGTTATTATATTTATTGACAATGACACATGTCTGCTCTTGGTAGGACCAACCTACTTCAGAATAGATAATAGGCACTGAAGAAAATCCACATGAATTTTACTTTCTTTGTGACAAAAATAAGCCACTGAGCAAGAAAATGTCCTTGCCTTAACAACTGTCAGTATGTTGTTCTAATTGGACAAGCAGGACACAAAAGAGAGTGACTGCCAAACATTGTCAAGACAAGGAGTGACAGCCCTTCAGAATATACTGCTTCAGAGGATTTTGATCTATCAAATATTCTAGGTCTGTAAGCCAAAGATGGATGATGCAACATTGCAGAGGAACCTTGAGTGACTGTCCAGGCAGCCAGCTGTTTCTTTCATTTCTTACATTATTTGGAAATCACTTGGTTGCACTTCTTGCTTACTTAGTTAATATTTCCTTCTTACATCTCTAAGGGAGTTGAAGAATACATAGTTATGCTTAGTTTTCCTAGTTTACCGACTCAGAAAAGAAACTCACTAAAGAGGTGTAAATTGTAAAAGGTTGAGAGACATTAAAAAATAATTTGATAATGCAACTTAGAATAGAAAGCGAATTAGGTACAGTCTTTTGGACTCATTAAGATAGCCTAGATATGGAGTGTTTTCTCTGAATTTGTCAAATGAAAATGGAGTAGACATTGTTGGTATATTTATTGCCTGTATATAGTTATTGTATATAGTTACTGTATTTACTATATATCATTTTCTTATATTAGTTATAGCTTACTTTTTTATTTTAGACAAAAAGGGGAAATAGTTTTTATTTTAGACAAAAAGGGGAAATGTGGTGGTTTAGTATTTGTGTTTTAATAAATAAAGCTTGCCTGAAGATCAGAATGCAAAGCAGTCACACTAATCAGTTGCACAGACCAAGCAGTGGCGGCACACACCTTTAATCCCAGCAGCCACATCAGTTAGACATAGAGGCCAGGCAGTGGTGGTGCACATTATTAATCTCAGCACTAGAGAAAAAATATAAGATGGGAGGAGACAGGTCTTATGCTCAGTCTCAATATTAGGATTTGTGAAGGCAGGATCACCCATTTCAGTCTGAAGTAGAGGTAAGAGCCAGTGGCTGGCTTTTTGCTTTTCTGATCTTCAGCTTGAACACCAATGTCTGTTTCTTGGTTTTTGTCATAAAATAGCTTGCAGGAAGGTTGAAAGTTTTGTGGCTGAGGTGGTTTCCCATACCCACCACTGGAAAACCTTACCCAGTAACAGAGGATGGTCAGTTCAGGCTCCATATCCTCCATTACTAGGAGTCCTTACTATGGTCACCCTCAAATTTTCCACTCAACTAGGTTTCCACTTTGTCCCTCAAATGTTCCCCAGTTCCAGTTGTTTCTCCCAATACTCTTTTCCTCTGTCCTTCTCTCCCCAACCTGATACCTCCTATTCCCATCTCGACCCATCCACACTACACACAGAAAAATCTATTCTATTTTCCTTTCCCAGGGACATCCATGTAGTCCCTCTTGAGCCCTCCTTATTACTTAGCCTCTTTGGTTCTTTGGATTGTAGCATGATTTTCTTCTATTTTACAGCTAATATCCACTCATAAGTGACTACATACTGTATTTGTCTTTCTAGGTATGGGTTGCCTAACTCAGGGTTATTTTCTCTTGTCTATTTCTACCCATTTGCCCTGTAAATTTTATGATGTCATTTTTAACAGCTGAGTAATACTCCACTGACTAAATGTACCACATTACATTATGCATTCTTCAGTTGAAGGGCATGTATCTTGTTTTCTGATTCTGTCTATTATAAATAAACCTGCTGCTATGAACACAGTTGAGCAAGTGTCCATGTGGTAGGATGGAAAATCCTTTGAGATTATGCCCAGGAACAGTATAGCTGGGTCTTGAGGTAGATGGATTCTCAGCTTTCTCAGAAACCACCATATTGATTTTCAAAGTGGCTGTACAAGTTTGCACTCCCACCAGAAATGAAGAAATATTCCTCTTGTTCCACATCCTGGTCAGCATGAGTTGCCACTTATGTTATTGATCAGCCATTCTGATAGGTATAAGATCGAATCTCAAAGTAGTTTTGATTTGCATTCCCCTGATGGCTAAGGATATTGAACGTTTAAGTATTTATCAGCTATTTGAGTTCCTCTATTGAGAATTACATGTTTATATCTGTACCCTGTTTTTAATTGGATTATTTTTTAATATAAAGTTTTGTGACTTTTTATTTTTTGGAAATTAGTACTTTATCAGATATAGAGCTTGTGAACATCTTTTCCCATTCTGAAGGATACTGTTTGGTACTTTTGGTGGTTTCTTTTGCCTTATAGAAGTTTTCAGTTTCATGAGGTCCTATTTATTAATTGTTGATATTTGTACTTGTGTGATTGGTCTTCTGTTCAGGAAATTGTCTACTATACCAATGCGTTCAAGGCTATTCCCCACATTTCTTTTATCAGGTTCAGTATATTTGATGTTAGGTTTAGTTCTTTGATCCACTTGGTCACTTGAACCTTTTTTATGTCACAGTTCTCTTACTGCAAATTTTAGTTAAAGTTTTTTTTTCATAATATGACTATGAGAATCATTCTGATTAGGATATTGCTTATATTCTTATTTCAAGATACTTTCCCCATTCAAGTCCTGTATAAATTCATGTATGTGTGTGTGTGTGTGTGTGTGTGTGTGTTTGTGTGTGTCTATGTGTGAACAGACCAGCAAGTAAAGTGTATATTGAGTACTTTATCACTCAGCTAATACCCCAATTAGCTTGTTAAATTAAATTCTTGTTTTAACTTTTGGATATCTGAACACTTTATGCCTTCTAAAATTGAAATCTGTGTACAATTTTGATTTAATTTGTGTATCTGTGCCTTTAAAATTTTATGTTTTTATCTTTTACATTTATTTATCATCTAAATTTCTATAATGTTGATTTATTATGACAGTGTTCTCTCTTCTTTCACCCAGTATCTTATTTTATTTTCTTGAATGTTTTTATTTTATTTATTTATTTTATTATTTGTTCCCTCAAGTTCTTTTCCCCCTCCCCTTCTCCCCTCCTCTTCCCCTTATGCTTCCCTTCTCTTCCCACCCCCACGCTCCCAATTTTGTATCTTGAATGTTTTTAAGGGATGCTATGTCTCACTTAGGGTTCTTTCAGAACTTGTCTACCCCACTTTCCAGCACCAATCATGCTAATGAAACTGGAACCCTGGATTTTATTCGAAAGGTGGTTCAAGAACTAGAAGCACCTGGAGACTTATAAAAGTTGCACAACTTTAATCCCAATTTCCGACCTAGTGAATCAGAATTTGTAGGTTAAACAAGAGCTCCAGGTGTTCAGATGCAAAATGAACTTTGAGAGTCACTAAACTATAGTATAAATCCTTGGGCCCTGTAAATACATATTCCATTTTTATTTTCTATTTATTATTTTTAAATCGCAGTAACAATTATAAATGTACTGATTAGCATTCAGTTCATACATCTTTTGTAAAGCTTATATATTCATTTTCCATTAATATTTATCTAAACACATTTTAAACAAATATTTGTGTGGCATAGCTTTTGAAATATTGTATACTTGATGTCTTATTTAAAAACATTTTTCAGATATGAAATATCATGTTCAAAATTAATTTTATTCCAGTCTTTTGAAAAGCATCTGATACTGTTAAAAAGCTGGACATCAACCTGATTTTTCTTTCTTTGTATGTCACCAGTTCTTTTCTTTTGTAAAGGCTTATAATTTTCTCTTTATCTTTGACTTCTTATACTACACTATAATATGTTCAGGTGTAAATTTTCTTTCTGTCTCTCCATCTCTCTTGGTCTATGTCTACCTTTGTATCTCTCTGTCTCATTCTGTATATTTCTGTGTGTATAGGGACTGAACTGAGTAGAGTTTCTTGTTCTTAATAAAAAGAACTCTACCACAAAGCTATACACCTACCTCCCAGGTTCTATTTTTTTGTTGTTTTTTTTTCTTTTCTTTTTTTTTTTTTTTTAGTAATTTTATTAAATTATAAAAAGTTTCCATTTATGCCCCTCCTCCCAACGCCCTCCCACTCCCCCCTCCCTCTCCTCCTCCCTCTTTGTCCCCAAGGGCAGTCAGGGTCTCCTGCCCTGTGGGAAGTCCAAGTTCCTCCCCCCTCCCTCCAGGTCCAGGAAGGTGAGCATCCAGACAGACTGGATCCCAAAAATCCAGTATATGCAGAGGAAACCAGTCCCAGTGTCATTGCCAATGGCTTCTCAGAAAGACTCCAGGCCAGCCACATTCAGAGAATCCGGCCACATTCAGAGAATCTGGTTGGATCACGTGCTCGTTCAGTCGCAGTCCAACTGGCCTTGGTAAACTCTCATTAGATCCGACCCCTTGTATCAGTGGGTGATAGTAATCCTCGCAGTCCTTCGTCATTTTCTTCCTCCTCCTGCTCCTCATTTGGATCTTGGGGGGCTCAGTCTGGTGCTCCAACGCGGACCTCCGTCTGTATCGCATCCAACGCCAGATGAAGGATCTATGGTGATAAGCAAAATATTCATCAGTATGGTCACGGGCCTTGGTTCAGGCACCCCCTCCTCTGTCCAGAGAACAATCTGGGGATCTCTCCTTGGACCTGGGATCCCATATATAATCAAGTTTCCTGTAAACTCTAAAATGACTCCCTTAGTTGAAATATATTCTTCCCTGATCCCATATTCATCCTTCCTCCCTTCCCCCAATCCCGGTCAACCGAGCTTTCTCCATTCCTCCCCTACTCCCTTCTCTCTAACCCTCTCCCCTTCCAACAACCCTCCCACCCCCCCCCATGCACCCAAGGTTACCTGGGACTCTTGACTATTTCCTACCTCCTGGCGGATAGGTAAATAATCTTCATCAGGTTCGTCTTCTTATTTAGCTTCTCTAGGATCACGAATAATAGGCTCAAAGACCTTTAATTATGGTTAGAATCCACTTATGAGTGAATACATACCGTGTTCCTCATTTTGGGTCTGGCTTACCTCACTCAGTAAAGCGTTTTCTATGTCCATTTATTTGCATGCAAAATTCAAGATGTCATTATTTTTTACCACTGAGTAAAACTCTAATGTGTATATGTTCCACACCTTTTTTAACCATTCTTCTATTGAGGGGCACCTAGGCTGTTTCCAGGTTCTGGCTATTACAAAAAGTGCTGCTATGAACATAGTTGAACAAACGCTTTTGTAGTATGTTCGGGAATCTCTAGGGTATATTCCCAAGAGAGGAATTGCTGGGTCCTGGGGGAGGTTGACTCCCAGTTTCCTGAGAAACCGCCACACTGATTTCCACAGTGGCTGCACAAGTTTGCATTCCCACCAACAATGGATGAGTGTTCCCCTCATTCCACATCCTCTCCAGCATAGGCTATCATTGGTGTCTTTAACTTTAGCTATTCTGACAGGTGTAAGATGGTATCTCAAAGTGGTTTTGATTTGCATTTCCCTGATTGCTAAGGAGGTTGAGCATGACCTTAAGTGTCTTCTGGCCATTCGAAGTTCATCTGTTGTGAATTCTCTGTTCAGATCAGTACCCCATTTTTTAATTGGGTTAATTAGAGTTTTAGTGTCTAGTTTCTTGAGTTCTTTGTATATTCTGGAGATCAGACCTTTGTCTGATGAGGGGTTGGTGAAGATCTTCTCCCAGTCAGAAGGCAGCCTTTTTGTCTTACTGACAGTGTCCTTTGCTTTACAGAAGCTTCTCAGTTTCAGCAGGTCCCATTTATTCATTGTTTCTCTTATTGTCTGTGCTACTGGGGTCCTACTTAGGAAGTGGCCTCCTGTGCCTATGTCTTGTAGACTACTTCCCACTTTCTCTTCTATCAGGTTCAAAGTGGACAGATTGATGTTGATGTCTTTAATCCATTTGGACTTGAGTTTTGTGCATGGTGATAGATATGGATCTATTTTCATTCTTCTAC
This sequence comes from Myodes glareolus, assembly GCF_982192425.1. Lineage (NCBI taxonomy): Eukaryota > Metazoa > Chordata > Mammalia > Rodentia > Cricetidae > Myodes > Myodes glareolus. Next base: position 95,164,259 of record NC_142053.1, on the reverse strand, counting down.
AGGTTGACATCCAGTTATGCCAGCACCATTTGTTAAAGACGCTTTCCTTCTTCCATTGTATACCTTTAGCTCCCTTGTCAAAAATTAAGTGTTCATAGGTTTGAGGGTTAGTATCTGGGTCTTCTATTCGATTCCATAGGTCGACTTCTCTGTTCTTATGCCAATACCAAGCTGTTTTCAATACTGTAGCTCTGTAATAGAGTTTGAAGTCAGGGATAGTAATGCCTCCAGAAGTTCCTTTATTGTATAAGATTGTTTTGGCTATCCTGGGTTTTTTGTTTTTCCATATAAACTTGATTATTGTTCTCTCAAGGTCTGTGAAGAAGTTTGATGGGATTTTGATGGGGATTGCATTGAATCTGTAGATTGCTTTTGGTAGAATTGCCATTTTTACTATGTTGATTCTCCCAATCCAAGAGCAGGGGAGGTCTTTCCATTTTCTGGTATCCTCCTCAATTTCTCTTTTCAAAGGCTTAAAGTTCTTGTCAAATAGGTCTTTCACATCCTTGGTTAGAGTAACCCCAAGATATTTTATGGTGTTTGTGGCTATCGTGAAAGGTGATGTTTCTCTGATTTTCCTCTCCATTTCTTTATCCTTTGTGTATAGGAGTGCCACTGATTTTTTGGAGTTGATCTTGTATCCTGCCACGTTACTAAAGGTGTTTATCAACTGTAGGAGTTCTTTGGTAGAGTTTTTGGGGTCGCTTATGTACACTATCATATCGTCAGCAAATAACGAAAGTTTAACTTCATCCTTTCCAATCCGAATCCCCTTGATCCCCTTATGTTGTCTTATTGCTATTGCTAGAACTTCAAGCACTATATTGAAGAGGTATGGAGAGAGTGGACAGCCTTGTCGTGTTCCTGATTTTAGTGGAAAGGCTTTGAGTTTCTCTCCATTCAATTTGATGTTAGCTATCGGCTTGCTGTATATTGCTTTTATTATATTTAGGTATGATCCTTGTATCCCCAGTCTCTCCAACACCTTTATCATAAATGGGTGTTGAATTTTGTCAAACGCTTTTTCAGCATCCAATGAAATGATCATATGGTTTTTTTTCTTTCAGTTTATTTATATGATGGATTACATTGATAGATTTGCGTATGTTGAACCATCCCTGCATCTCTGGGATGAAGCCTACTTGATCATAATGGATGATTTTTCTAATGTGTTCTTGGATTCGGTTTGCCAGTATTTTATTGAGAATTTTTGCATCGATGTTCATGAGTGAGATTGGCCTGTAATTCTCTTTCTTGGTTGTGTCTTTGTGTGGTTTTGGTATTAGGGTGACTGTAGCTTCATAAAAGGAGTTTGGCAGTGACTTTTCTTTTTCTATATTGTGGAATACATTAAGGAGTATAGGTATTAGCTCTTCCTGGAAGTTCTGGTATAATTCTGCATTGAACCCATCTGGTCCTGGGCTTCTTTTGGTAGGGAGATTTTTGATAACAGCTTCTAGTTCTTCACGACTAACAGGTCTATTTAGATTGTTCACCTGGTCTTGGTTCAACTTTGGTATATGGTACTTATCTAAAAAAATGTCCATTTCTTCTACATTTTCCAGCTTTGTGGCATATAAACTTTCGTAGTAAGATCTAATGATTCTCTGAATTTCCTCTGTGTCTGTGGTTATGTCCCCCTTTTCATTTCTGATCCTATTAATTTGCAAGTTCTCTCTCTGCCGTTTGATTAGTTTGGATAGGGGTTTGTCAATCTTGTTAATTTTCTCCAAGAACCAGCTTTTTGCTTCATTGATTCTTTGAATTGTTTTCTGTGTTTCTATTTTGTTTATTTCAGCCCTCAGTTTGATTATTTCCAGTCTTCTACTCCTCCTGGGTAAATCAGCTTCTTTTTTTTCTAGAGCTTTCAAGTGTGTTGTTAAGTCTCCAATGTGTGCTTTCTCTGTTTTCTTTAGGTGGGCACTTAGTGCTATGAACTTTCCTCTTAGCACTGCTTTCATTGTGTCCCATAGGTTTGAATACGTTGTGTCTTTGTTTTCATTATATTCAAGGAAGACTTTAATTTCTTTCTTTATTTCTTCCTTGACCCAGGGGTGATTTAGTAGTTGACTGTTCAACTTCCATGAGTTTGTTGGCTTCCTGGGGGTACCATTGTTGTTGAATTCTAATTTTAATCCATGGTGATCTGACAAGACACAGGTGGTTACTAATATTTTTTTGTATCTGTGGAAGTTTGCTTTGTTACCAAGTATGTGGTCAATTTTCGAGAAGGTTCCATGAGCTGCAGAGAAGAAGGTATAGTCTTTCCTATTTGGGTGGAGTGTTCTATAGATGTCTGTTAAGTCCATTTGATTCAGTACCTCCAATAAATCTCTTATTTCTCTGTTAGGTTTCTGTCTGATTGACCTGTCCATTGGTGAGAGAGGAGTGTTGAAGTCTCCTACTATTAGTGTGTGTGGTTTGATGACTGCCTTGAGTTCTAGAAGAGTTTCTTTTACATATGTGGGTGCCTTTATATTCGGGGCATAGATATTCAAGATTGAGACTTCTTCCTGATGAATTGTTCCTGTTATGAGTATGAAATGTCCATCTCCATCTCTTCTGATTGATTTTAGTTTGAAGTCAATTTTGTTAGATATTAGAATGGCCACACCCGCTTGTTTCTTAGGTCCATTTGCTTGGAAAACCTTTTCCCAACCCTTTACTCTGAGTAGGTGTCTGTCTTTGTGGTTGAGGTGTGTTTCTTGTAGACAGCAGAATGTTGGATCCTGTTTTCGTATCCAATCTCTAAGTCTGTGCCTCTTTATAGGTGAGTTGAGACCATTGATATTAAGTGATATTAATGACCAGTGATCGATGACTCCGGTCATTTTTTTGGGTAGTAGAGTGTATGTGTTTTCCTTCTTTGAGTTGTGCTTGTGAAGGGTCGCTAGATGTCTGAGTTAATGTAGGCAGTGTTGGGAATGTTGGATACCTTGGGTTGTGATTTTCCTTCTAGTATTCTCTGTAAGGCTGGATTAGTAGCTACGTATTGTTTAAATTTGTTTTTATCCTGGAATATTTTGTTTTCTCCGTTGATAGTGAACAATAGCTTGGTTGGGTAAAGTAGTCTGGGCTTGCATCCATTGTCTCTTAGTTTTTGCAGTACCTCTATCCAGGACCTTCTGGCTTTCATGGTTTCCATCGAGAAGTCTGGTGTAATTCTGATAGGTTTACCTTTATAAGTTACTTGACCTTTTTCCTTTGCAGCTCTCAATATCCTTTCTTTAGTCTGAATGCTTTGTGTTTTGATTATTATATGACGAGGGGATGTTTTTTTCTGATCCAGTCTATTCGGTGTTCTGTATGCTTCTTGAACCTTCATAGGAATATCGTTCTTTAGGATGGGAAAGTTTTCTTCTATAATTTTGTTGAGTATATTTTCTGGACCTTTGAAATGCAATTCTTCTCCTTCTTCTACTCCTATTATTCTTAGATTTGGTTTTTTTATTGTGTCCCACAGTTCCTGAATGTTTTGTGATGAGAATTTGTTGGATTTGCTGTTTTCTTTGGTCAGAGTGTTTAATTTCTCTATGGTGTCCTCAGAGTCTGAGATTCTTTCTTCTATCTCTTGTATTCTATTGGTTAAGCTTGTTTCTGAAGTCTCTGTTCGTTTACCCAGATTTTCCATAGCCAGCCGGCCCTCGGTTTGTGATTTCTTCATTGACTCCATTTCAGTTTTCAAATCTTGAACTGTTTCTATTACCTGTTTGATTGTTTTTTCTTGGTTTCCCAGAATTTCATTTACGGATTTACTCATTTCTTCAAACTTTTTGGTATATTTCTCTTCCATTTCTTTACTCATTTCCTCAATTTTTTTGTTATACTTATCTTCCATTTCTTTACGGCAGATTTTCACCTCCTGTTTAAGTTCCTCTATTATTTTCATAAAGAAGCGCTTAGAGTCGATTTCTTCTATTTCTTCTGGAGTAGGGTGTTCAATTCTTCTAGTTTCGAGCTCCCTGGATTCTGGTGATGTCATGTTGCCTTTCAGGTTGTTGGAGGAATTCTTGCATTGGCGCCTGCCCATCTCCCCCACTCTGGATGAAACTCCTCAGCACTTTCTGGATAGAACTCCTCAGCACTCTCTGGGTAGGACTTCACAGCACTCTCTGGATAGTGCTCCTCAGCCCTCTCTGGGAAGAACTCCTCAGCAGTGCAACAGGACTAGCTGATCTTCCCAGGACCCGGGAGACAAAGGGCCCGCAACAGTGGGGGGAGGGGAGGGGACCCTTGGAACAGCGAAGACCCTGCCGCAGAAGCTGAGGGGGGAAGGGCTGTGCTCCCTTCCCAGACAGGCAGGCAGGCTGCCCAGGCTAGCACCCACTCAGCTCTCTGGGAAGAGCGCCTCAGCAGGGCAACAGGGCTAGCTGGTCTTCCCAGGACCCTGGAGGCAAAGGGCCTGCAGCAGTGGGGGGGAGGGGAGGGGTCCCTTGGAACTCCAAAGACCCTGCTGCAGAAGCTGGGGGGGGCTGTGCTCTCTTCCTGGGAAGGCAGGCTGCCCAGGTGAGCACCCACTCACCTCTCTGGGAAGAACTCCTCAGCAGGGCAACAGGGCTAGCTGGTCTTCCCAGGAGCCAGGAGACAAAGGGCCCGCAGCAGTGGGGGGAGGGGAGGGGTCCCTTGGAACACCGAAGACCCTGCCGCAGAAGCTGAGGGGGGAAGGGCTGTGCTCCCTTCCTGGACAGGCAGGCATTCTGCCCAGGCTAGCACCCACTCAGCTCTCTGGGAAGAGCGCCTCAGCCTTTTTTGTTGGTTTTGGAGGAAGAGTTGGGAGACTATTTCCCTGTAGCTCATGTTACTTTTGAACTCCTTTTGTAGCTAAGATAAGAAATTTCTGATCTTTTGAAACCCACCTCTCAAGTGTTTGGATTACATAGCTGTACCAGCAGGCCCAGAATCCTAGATTCTTTATTTTTTTTTTCATTTAGGACTTTCTAGGTATTTGTAATTTGAAGTCTTTGGGAAAGCCTTGTGTACTCAAATATTTCTTCTCTGCTGTTTCCATTTTTCTTGGAAAACACTTCTGTTTGACCTATCACTTTCTCTTGGTTTCTTTCTCTGCCTTTTATCTTTCTCAACCTGGCATTCAAATTGAATCCCACCCCCACCCTGTTCTATGCTCTTTATCACAGCATTTTCTAGTTCAAAACCTTTTACACACATTTTAGGAATAATTCTATTTTTTCTTTTATTCCTTCATATTTTTTTTTGCTTCTCCGGGAATCTATAATTCAGACTTAATTCACTTTTAAATTACCTGTGCTTCTCAGAATTCTTTTGTTTTGACTTGCAGGTCAATCCTTACTGACTAGCTTGTCAAGTAACACAAAGAGTGGGCATCACCCTGCCTTCAGCCTTGGGCCCTATGAATTCAGCAGAGATAACTAGGGAAGTCTTTAGGTGGATGATGACACCACAGCCAAGGTCAAGTGCTTCTACAGGCCTCTGTTACAATTTGCATTCTCATCGCCAGTCTCAGAGGTGTTGTTTTAGGAAACACTCCTAGCTTGAGGGTTTAGACAAATAGGATGAAGTGAATAGTGGACATATCTTTCTTTCCTAATATTTGCACTAGTCCAGCCCCACAAAGGCAGATTGAATGGTTTGACTTTTATCCTTGCAGACTGGAAAACTTTCCATAAGATGAGCTAGAGAGATAAACCAACAGTTAAAAGAGGATACTGCACTTGCAGTGGACCTGAGTCCAGTTTCTAGCTCATGACAGAATTGAAAAAGAAAAATAAGAAAGGAAAGGGCATAACTGCTCATAGGTATGTGGAGGAGAAAGTTTATTGTAGACAAGAGCGAGAGCATAGCCAGAAGCAGTGACATCTGGCAGAGTTCAGAGTGAAAGGAGCCAGGCTGAGCTACTTTGAAGGATGTGGAGAGGGGAGGGAGAGAAAGAGTGGGTCATCAATCAAAAGGGACTGCCTAGGCCAAGAGATTGACAAAGAGGCTTGTATAGACAAAACGGCTGGATTATATGGAGAAGGGCAACTGAAGGAAATGCAGTTCAGCCTCAGGGCTACAAAAGGGATATGCCACCCATAGACCCTGTAACGGGTAAGGACTGCGGAATGCTAGGAAAACGGCAGCCAGGTCCACGCTGATATGTTAAATAGGCACCTCTGCTGTTTGCACAGGATTTGAAACCCAACAAGAACTATCAGTAACTCCAGCTCTCTTCTGAACATAGATACTTCACTCTTCTGTGCACAAACTTACACACACACACACACACACACACACACACACACACACACACACACACAGACGGGGGGTGGGAGAGAGAGTTAAACATAAAGAATGTCTTAAAAGCCTTTCCACATGAATAACTCTATCCAAGTTTCTGAGTCAAAAGACTTCTGAAACTTTGCAATTGCTTCCAGCTGTGTGAATCTATGTTCTTGAAAAGGCTTATTCCAATTCCTCAGCTCCTTCAGTCTGGAAACGTCAAAATTAGCTAAAGAATTTACCTGTCCAATCACCATCCTGTGATAAAGTTTTGACTTCTTTTCTTAGCGTACTTGTCACAAGCAAGTAAACAAACAAAAAGCTTATAACTACTTCATATGCCACTTTGAGATGTGTGTGTACCTCTTTAAGCCATGAAGCTTGTTTCTTATAGACTCCTGAAATCATTTCCTTGAAATGTAATAATAGGAAGGGCCTCCATCTCCAAGAGTCTGTGAAGTGGTCATAGCCTAACCTTCATAAAAGTCAATGAGCAGACACCAGAGCCAATTCTATAATTCATCGAGTAAACGTGTTATTAACCAGCTTTTGTAATTTTTTTCACACTTTTTACTCTACTAAACATGCTGTCCGGGCTTTCTCTCTCCACTACCTTTGTCTTTTCTGTAACAGAGCAGCCACTTCTGAGCAAATTGTAAATTGAGCCCAGAAGTGGATACTGAATACCTAGTCCACCTCCTCAGTTGCCAGTTTTATTTAGCTTTGACAACCCAAGTCCTGAATAGACAAAAGAATAAGCACAAAGCAAGAGGAAAGAAGAATCCTGTGTGATATCTCTTTAGTTTCCCTCCATCCCCATCCCCACACACTGTTGCCTTTTCCTCCACAAGTTCTACTGGCTTCCTACACCTGCCTCTGACTTAAGATATAGGCTCTGTGCTTGAAATCATCATGCTTCACAACTACACTACTTTAATCAAATACTAGACAAGTATATCTTATTCTTTCCAGAGCTGGGGAGGTAAGTCTTGCTTATGTAAGCTGTGTAATCCTCAGAGTCTTGACTTTATTTATTTAATTTACATTAAAGATATAGTACAAATACTGTGAAAAACAGTTTCCTCACCTCACAAATGGGAATAATTAGGACAGTGCATCTCACTGAGTTGTTGGGAGGATTGAATGTAAAGCATTGAACACAATATCTATTATGAAATTCAGTGCAAAGGAAATATTTAATTTTCAAAATGAGTTTTAAAATATAGACATTAACTTTTAAGCACAAGTGCTTCTTGTAGAGAGCAAACAAAAGTGATGAAGTACTTTAAAAAGGAAGAAAGCTTATGAGGCAGGAGGAAAATGTGGGAGAATTCACATTGTATAATCTTTTATATCTTTGAGACTTTAAACCATGTAAATTAATTGCATGTATGATAAAACATTAAGTAAATAAGCACTATGCTTAATGTCAACCATTTAATTTACAGCTTAGAAGTTTCTTACAAAATGTTCTTAATCTTTGTGGCAGTTGTTGGTAAACCGATCAATAAACATTACTAATTAGGAGCCTGGAATATGGCAAATAAAAGGGCTCACCAAAGGACCACATGCTCTACTTATCAAGAAAACACAAATATACCAAGAAATAAAGACCAATGCAATCAAGAGCATAATTTGTAAGTAAAATGCATTGAGCATACATGCCTATATCTCCAATGTTTAGGGATTACAGAGAATCAGAAAAAAAAAGAATGCATTTGCAGGAAACACTAGGTCTTTAATATTTAACTTATTTACATGTAGGAATTGTTGATATAACATTGTTACACTTTATTAGATTGTCAACTGAACAAGGAATAACCTGCCAAGTTAATGTAAATTAAATCTAATTAAATATTCTGAGTATACTTATACTAAATGGTAATCACTATCTTTCTGTAAATCAAACATCAATTGGGCAGCTTTCACTTTGTGCTTAAACTTTGACAACATTATTCCTAGCTCTGTGCAAACTTTCTTTGTCCCCTGATCATATCTCCTGTAGGTCTCATCCAGTGTCCCCTCCTAACCTCATGCTAATCATCTCTTTATTCCATCCCCCAACTCCAGTAGGGTCCATAGATCACACAAACTAGAGAAACAGGTAGGCTTTTTGCAGATCTTCTTCCTCTGCTGCCTCATATCCAATTCCTAAATCTAATCCAGAACACTATATCACTTGACAAAATTAAATGAAGATTATATAAGCAATTTAAATAGACCAAAAATCCCTAGTTAAATATAAGCATTCATTAAGTTTTCCATGCAAATAAATTTTAGGGCCAGATCTGGTTGTTTTAGCACAGAATTCTACCAGATTTTCAAAAACAGTGAAAGACAATACTCTTCAAATTATTCCACAAAATAGAAACAGAAAGAACATTGCCAAATTCTTTATCAGGCCAGAAGTACTGTGATACCAAAACTACACAATGATCCAACAAGGACAGAAAATTACAGACTTCTTTCCCTTATCAACATAGATTCAAAAATATTTAAAATACCTACAAACCAAATTCAGAATCATCCACTATATTCAAATAGACTTCATCCCAGAAATGCAGGGATGGTTCAATATATTAATGTCAGTGAATATAATCTACCATATAACCTAACCTCCCAATAAAACCATGATCATCGTATTAGTTGCAGAAAAGGCCTCTGACAATACCCAAGATCCCTTTCTGATAAATCATGGAGTGATTAGTGATACAAGGTACATATCTCAACACAATAAAGACAATTTACAGCAATCCCATAGCCCTCATCAACTTAAATGGAGACAAACTAAAAACAATTCCACTAAAATCAGGAATAAGACAAGGTTGTGTACTCTCTCCATACCTATTAGATATAGTAGCTGGAGTTTTAGAGCAATAAGACAACTGAAGGAGATCAAGGGGATACAAATTTGAAAAGAGAAGTCAAAGTATCTTTATTTGCTGATCACACGATAGTGTACATAAATGACCCTAAAATTCTTTCAAAGAATACCTACAGATGAAAAACATTTTCAATGAAGTTGCTGGGTACAAAATTACCTTGCAAAAATCAGTAGCCTTCCTATATACAAATGATAAATGGACTGAGAAAGAAATCAGGGAAACAATATCATTTACAATAGCCAGAAACAATATAAAATACCTTGGCAAAACTAACCAAACAAGTGAGGGCCGTATATGACAAGAACCCATTCAGTTAGTGTAAAAACAAATACTATTAGTCTAAAAAACATAAAAGTAAAATGTCTCCTTAATGGTTTTCTGCTATAATAATAGAATGTTTGCTATATTTACAAATCAGTGCGTTTTTCAGCCGTCATCAAAGATTCTTCCTTCTGCACTAGATGGGATTAAAAAAAAACAGAAATCCACAGCTAGATATTTTTATAAAGTGAAAGAGAGAGAGATAGAGAGAGAGAGAGAGAGAGAGAGAGAGAGAGAGAGAGAGAGAGAGAGGTAGAGAGAGAAATATAAACAAGAAGTTTCTATCAATTCCTCAATTCCCTCCCCTCGGAGCTCAAGGAACCCTACAGAAGAGGAGGTAGAAGGAGTAGGTGAGATGGACAGGATGCAGGAAAACAGGAGAATAAGACCCTCTAAAACACCCAATCTAGGTTATTATGAAATCACAGAGACTGAAGCAAAAATCACATGTCCTAAACAGGCCTGAAATAGGTCTTCTACATGTATATTATAGCTCTCAGTTTAGTCTTTTTCTGGGACTCCTGAATATGTGAATGAGTAGGTCTTTGATTCTTGTAACTTCTCTTGGGGCTCTTTTACTTTCTTGTGAGCTTGTCTTGCCCAACTTATATATAATGCTTTTTGTTTTATCTTTTATTTCACTTAATTATGTTCTGTTGCTATATTCTAGAAGCCTGTTGTTTTCTTCCTTTCTTTTTAATATATATTTTATGTTTTTTTACAACCTGACCACTGTTTCTATTCCTTCTTATTCTCCTAGTCTCTCCATGCCCCTATCTCCCTTCAACCCCCAACCTAATCACTAAATCTCCTTTTCTATCCAGAGGAGAGCAGGCCTCTCATGGACATCAACTGAACATGAAATAGGAAGTTGAAGGCTTTCTAAGCAACCAAGTATGAGGATAAGGATCTCAGTAGCCAGCAGAAACAGTCCCTGTTTCCACTTTTGGAAGTCACACAAGAAGACCAAGATACATAACTGTAACTTTTACACAGAAGGTTTCAAAGCTATTCCACTAAAATCAGCAAAAATGCAAGACTGTCTGATATCTCTATATCTATTCAATATAGTACTCATAGTTCTAGCTAGTGTGATAAGATAACTAAAAGAGATCAAGGAGAAACCAATTGGGAAAGAAGAAAAGTATCATTTTTTATAAACAGAATATTATATATAAGAATCTTCAAAAGTCCTACAAGAAAACTCTTGCAGCTGATAAACATCTTTAGTAAAGTGTCTGGATAGAAGATTGACTCCAATTTTTTTATTGGATTATTTGATCTTTTGATGACCAATTTCTTGAATTCTTTGAGTATTTTGCAGATGAGATCTCTGTCTGATGTGAAGGTAGTGAAGATCTTTTCCCATTTTGCAGGCTGTCCTTTTGTCTTGTTGACAGTGTCCTTTGCTTTACAGAAGCTTTTCAGTTTCAGGAGGTCCCATTTATTGTTTCTCTCAGTGTCTGTGCTACTGGGGTTATATTTAGGAAGTGGTATCCTGTACCAATGCATTCAAGTGTGCTTGCCACTTTCTCTTCTATAAGGTTCAGTGTGGCTGACTTTATGTTAAGGTCTTTGATCCATTTGGACTTGAGATTTGTGCATGGTGAAAGAAAAGGGTCTATTTTCATTCTTCTACATGCTGATATCAAGTTATGCCAGCACTATGTGTTAAATATGCTTTCTTTTTTCCATTTAATATTTTTTGCTTCTTTATGAAAAATCAGATGTTTGAAAGTGTATAGACTAATATCCAGGTCTTTGAATCGGTTCCATTGGTTCTCCTGTCTGTTTAGAGTATAGACTTAAACAGAGAGCTTTCAACAGAGGAACCTAAAATGGCTGAAAGACACTTAAAGAAATGTTCAACATCCTTAGTCATCAGAAAAATGCAAATCGAAACAACTCAGAGATACCATCTCATACCTGAAAGAATGGCCAAGTTCCCCTGCCTTCAGAGAGTCAGGGAGGGGAGCAGACCTCAATAAAAATCAATAAAAAAACAAAACAAAACAAAACAAAAAAACAAAAAAAGGATGGCTAAGATCAAAAATACTGATGACAACTTATGCTGGAGAGGTTTGGGAATAAAGAAAACACTACTGCATTGCTGGTGGGAATACAAGCTGTTATAGTCCCTTTGGATGTCAGTGCAACGATTTCCCAGAAAATTAGGAAACAACCTTCCTCAAGACCAAGTAATACCATTTTGGGGGTATATATCCAAAGGATACTCAATCATGCCACAAGGACATGTGCTCAACTATGTTTATAGCAGCACTGTTTGTCATAGTCAGAACTTGGAAACAACCTAAATGCCCATCGACTGAAGAATGAATATGGAAAATATGGTACATTTACACAATGGAGTACTACACAGCAGAAAAAATGATATCATGAATTTTGCAGGCAAATGGATGGAGCTAGAAAGCATCATTTTGAGTGAGGTAACCCAGACATAGAAAGACAATTATCACATGTCCTCACTCATAAATGGTTTTTAAACATAAAACAAAGAAAACCAGCCCACAATCCCAGAGAACCTAGACAACAATAGGGCCCTAAGACAGACATACATAGATCTAATCTACATGGGTAGTAGAAAAATATAAGATCTCCTCAGTAAATTGGGAGCATGGGGACCTTGGAAGAGGGTTGAGGAAAAAGGGAGAGGCAGGGAGGGGAGCATAGAAAAATGTAGAGCTCAATAAAAATCAATAAAAAGAGGATTGACTCAAAAGCATCAATAGCCCTCCTAAATACAAATGATAAATGGACTGAGAGAGAAATCAATTAAAAAAACACCCTTCACAATAGTCACAAATATAAAATATATTGGAGTAACTCTAAATAAGCAAGTGAAAGACCTGTATTACAAGAACTTTAAGTGTTTGAAGATAGAAATTTAAGAAGATATCAGAAGATGGAAAGATCTCCCGTGCTTGGTAGGAAGTTCTTCTGTATATGTGTTGCTTTTATTGACTAATGAGTAAAGAAGCTGCCTTGGCCTGTGATAGGGCAGAATAAGGCTAGACCTGAATTCTGGGAGAAAGAAGGTGGAGTTGTGAGAAGCCATGTAGCCGCCAAGGGCATGTATCTCTTCTGGAGCCCACCAAAACTTTGCCAATAGGTCACAACCTTATAGTGAAGCACAGATTAATGGAGATGGGTTACTTTAGGGTGTAAGAGCTAGCCAATAAGAAGCTAGAGCTAATAGTTTAAGTGCTAATTTAATTAATACAGTTTTGTGTGAGTTTTTTTTTTTTTTTGGTTCTAGACTGCTTGCAAATGAGCTAACAGCCTCCCCAAAGAAAATTGCACACAAATGTGTGCTACTTAAATCCACAAAAAATCCTAAGAGAGCTTGGAAAGAAATTCTAAACATGAAAAAACAAAGTTTAGTTGCATTTTTTTTTTTCTAGATGAGCAGTGTTTGTCCTTTAAGAAAGGTCATCCTGATTCAGTGGTAGTAGCAAAACAAACAAACAAAAATGTGTGGTTTGAAACAGTGGCTTTCTGGTTACTACTGCCAGCACTAACTCTGGCTCTTTCAGAAGGCCAAGCACTTGGATGGGTTTTGTGAGCAGCACGTGCTTGGTGGCACAATATAGACTTGTTGCATGCTTGGAACTAGGGTGGTGTGCATGGCTCTCAGAGGTGGTAAACATGCCTCAGATTAGGCGGGGCCAAATGGCAAAACAGACTTAGTCCTAGTAAGGCTGCTTAGTATTTTAAGAAGCTGCTGGACAGAAAAGGATATCAGATACACAATAGGACAGATTCAGACATAAAAGACCTCTAAATGAGATACAGTGTGTTTTAAAAATGTACATAGACTTGGGAGAGAGAAGAAAAAGAGTATAGAGTATTATAAAAAGAAGTAAATCATTAAAAAAATAAAATCTTTAAAGAGACAGACTACAGATAGTCATAGACTAAAAGGAGTAAAGAACTTCCCACAGGGCAGGAAACCCTGATTGCCCTAAGGGACGAAGAGGGAGGAGGAGAGGGAATGGGGGGAGTGGGAGGGTGTTGTGAAGAGGGGCGGAAATGGAAACTTTTATAATTTAATAAAATTTACTCTCAAAAAAAAAAAAGAAAAGATAAGCCATGTAAAGATAGAAAATACACAGAGAGTCTGGATTGTGTATGTTATTGTGTGTTCTTTGAATTTTTTTAAATGTGAATGAGTTAAGGAGAGAGACATTTCATTGTATGGGCTGCTCAGCTAAACCAAAATATATGTTTCAGATGTACCTTGACTTCAAAATTTGGTTCTAAGAATATGTTTCTTTGGACAAGAATTTCTTCTTTTGTTTCCACAGAGATGAGAATATGTGGAATCCTTCCAGACTAATGTGGTTTGATGAATCAAGACCCCGCGAAAGGCTGTCATGAACATCCCTAAAAATTACTTTGCCCAACAAAAAGCAAGAAGAAGCTTGGAGGGGACTATGCCCAAACTCCCAAAATGCTTGTTTATAAATGTTTATTTAAATTTAAATGGGGCTATGATATAGATATGAATAATTTGCATTGGTATGGTTCTTGGTTTATTGGTACGAATTTAAGGTCAAATTTGTTATATGTATATTTCTGCTCTTAAGGTATTTTGTTTGTGCAACTCATTTAAAAGTGTAATGTATAATTAAGAAATATAAGTTAATAGATAGTCATCTATAGAAGTCAAGCTTGTAGTCGCATTAGTAAGTTTTTCTAGATATATAGAAATATATTTTAGTTAGATAAATAATCTTCAAACCTTTCAAAAACCTATGGAGTATGGCATTTAAAATGTTTTAAGAACTTAAATTTTTCATGACAGTGAGACACATTTGCTCCTGGCAGCTCCAGTAAATTTAAAAGGAAGATGGACCACAAAGAGACTCCTTATGGAATTGGCTAGCCATTTGGGCAAGAAACTCCTCTTGCCTGCACTGCTTGATGTTATGCTGTATGAACTAGACATTCAGGACCCACAGAAAAATGACTGCTGCACTTGCATAAAGGTGAAGCAGTTTTTTAGGGTTCCTGTGTCATGGAAGAGACTGACAGTCATTCTGCAGGATACAGAAGAAATTGACTGACAAACTGCCAATATAGGTGGAAATGTCATTCAAATTTCCTGCTTCATGGAAAAGCATACCAGATCCTACAATGTGACATAAGAACTTTGGGTGACTCTTCAGGCAGCAAGATGTCTCTGTAAATTCTAGAGTTTTGGAAGTTGCTTACAATGCACATCCTGTTTAGTTAGTCTTTAATGTAGCTGAAGAATAGTGATAGGTATATTTTTTCTTTGCAATGATAAAATATTAAGTAGATATAAATATTATAACCATAATTCTTGCTCGATACCTGTTTTGTTATATGTAATCTTGCATATTAAAGTTAAAAACTTCCTTTTATTTAGACAGAAAAGCGAGGTGATGAGGGAGCTGATATAATCTGTGAATATGTTTTATTGTCATTGATTAATAAAGAAGCTTCTTTCAGTCAATGGCTTAACAGAGTAAAGCCAGACTGAAATAAATATATATGTGTTTGTATATATATATATATATATATATATATATATATATATATGTGTGTGTGTGTGTGTGTGTGTGTGTGTGTGTGTGTGTATGTATATGTGTGTGTATGTGTGTGTATACAGAGAGAAAGACAGAGAGAGATAGATAGATAGAGAGAGAGAGAGAGAGAGAAAGAGAAGGCAGAGTCAGGAAGACAGATGTAGGACAGAATCTTGCTGCTAAACCACAGCCACAAGGAAATACACAGAGTAATAGAAATGGGTTAATTTAAGATATAAGAATTAGCCAGAAATATGCTTAAGTGATTGGCCAAGCAGTGATTTAAATAATATAGTTACTGAGTGATTATTCTGTGTTCTGGGCAGCTGGAAGGAACAAGTGGCTTCCCCCAACACATACTCATGGATCAGTAAGATTAGTATGATAAAAATGAAAATCTTACCCAAAACAATCTACAGATTGAATGAAATTTACATCAAAATTTCATCACAATTCTTTATAAATCTGAAAAGAACAATACTCAATTTTATATGGAAAAACAACAGGATACCTAAAACAAAGCTGCACAATAAAAGAATTTCAATAGGTATTATCATTTGTGACTTCAACCTCTAATTCATAGCTACAATATAAAAACAACATGATACTGGCATAAAAACAGATATTGTATCAATGAAATGGAGCCTAAGACCTAGAGATAAAATCACACACATACTGACAACTGATTTTTGACAAAGAAGGCAAAATTATAAAATCGAAAAAGGTAACATCTTCAAAAATGCTGCTGATATAACTGGATGTTTGCATGTAAAGGAATGTAAATAGATCCATTACTATTATCTTGTATAAAATACCAGTCTAAGTGAATCAAAGACCTCAACATATATCCAAATAAACTGAACCAAATAAACTGAATCTGATGGAAGAGAACGTAGGGAATAGCGTTGAATGCATTGACACAGGAGGTTCCGGAGCAGAGCACCAATAGTTCAGGCACTAAGATTAACAATAAATTAATAAATGAGACCTCATGAGATTGAAAAGCTTTGGTATGGCCAAGGACACTCTCAAGATGACATATGGCATCATGCTTAATGGGACAAAATTTCACCAACCTCACCTCACACAGAGGGCTAATTTCCAAAATATATAAAGAACTTGAGAATCTAAACATCAAAAAACTAAACAATCTGATTTAAAATGGGGTACAGATCTAAACGAATGAATCTCAAATAACCAAAAAGTATTTTAAAAAATTGTACAACATACTTAGCTTGTTCTTTTCTAATGAGAAACAGATTTGGAGTTGATTCGGATGGGAAAGGAGGTGGTGAGCAATTGCGAGGAGTAGAGGGAGGGAAAACTGTATTCAGATTATGTTGTAGGAGAAAAGAATCTATGATTAATAAAAAGGAAAAAAATAAACAGTGATGACATTTTTACATACATGTCTTTAAAAAGGCTGTCAATAGTCAGGTCATTTCTACTCGCAAGAGTGTCTTGGAAACATTGTTTACCCTTACTGCCAAAGTAAAAGAAGTTCTTTTACTGAGTGAAAGGAAAGGAATCAATAGATATATACCCATACCTGCCACAACTGAGAAGATGTACTGTGTAGTCCTCAGAGAGGAAAATACAATAAAATGAAAATCATGTGTATTTCTTGCTGAGAGTTTTCCTTTTTTTAAAAAAAATTATTGTTATATAATAGGTTTTAAATATTTTCCTAAATGAACACTGATTGTTCTAACATTTACCTGACTCAATAATGTTACCCCATCATCTACAGAATTCTCTATAATCATAGTGTTATTTATATTACACAGCAGAGATTATAATGAAGATAAAATTTTAAGTTCTCCTTTTTTCTTTAAAATTGAAAACCACACTTACCATTTTACTGCTTGTTCTTAACATAATTTTCATAGTTATTAAGAATTATATTGAACCTTTCTCTAGTTCATTTAACCTTTGACCAATTCATAATCTATTTCTTAATTTTAAATATTTTACTGCCATTATTAATAATAATATGATAGATTATATCTTGGAAGCAAGTGCTTTATTTTATCTTGGCTGGAATTTTGAATTATATGTAAAGTGCCATATATCAAATTTGGAATTATTTATGATTATTTTAGTATTCACATACACTTTGAGTTTTAAAAGTACCTTCTTCCAGGGTTAGTCTTTAGCAAAAAAAAATATGAAATTGGATGACATTACGTTGTCTTTGTTTCTGTAACCTATTCTGCAGATGTTTATTTTTGGCATATCCCAAATTCCCTCGCATTTTAAGTATCCAGTGCTTTTCTGTTCCTTTCTTCTGACTTATAACCTGCTCTCAAACTGGATCTAATTTTAATCATTGATATCAGTTCAAAATTAAGTCAACATTTCTTGACTCCAAAAAAATATTTGGAGAGATAATATACCTTAGTTACAGACTTAGTTTAAATATCATGTTTGTTTCTTACTTGCTCTGTGACTTGAAGGAGTACATTATGCATCTGTGTTTAGTTTTCTCATAAAATAAAATGAGCATGTTACATTCAAGCCAAGTTCGCCATGAGATTAAAAGAAGATAATTATGCAAAGATCTTTGTATATTTTAAAACCAATAGTAAGCATTTAATAAGTTCTACACATCATTAGTCATAATTATCATACTCACTTTATTTTCAATCATAGCATGAAAATCTAAAATTCCCTTTTAAAGGAGCTTCAGGAATTCACTCAAGCTTAAATATCACATGACTTCCTGTAACAGCAAGTATTAAAAGCATAATTGATTATTATTTTTCTCTAGTTATCTCCTATCTTGAAATTTTATAAAAATGTCCTACACACATTGATTTTTTCAAGAAAATTATGTGTATAAGTGTTTTTGCCCACATATATGTTTTTGCACCACAGGGGTGTAGTGCCAGGGAATAGAAGAGGGCATCGAATCTGCAGGAACTGGAGTCACAGAAGGTTATGAGCCATCATGTTGGTTCTTGGAATGAAACTCAGCTCCTCTGTAAGAGCAGTAAGTGCTCATAGCTGAGTCATCTCTCTAATGCTTACATGTTACTTTTACACTCATGGACTCTCATTCAACCCGGAGCTCAATTTCACTATATTGATGGGCCACTAAGCCTTAGGCAATCTCCTATCTCTGCATACCTAGTACTGAGATTAGAGGTGCACATCAAAATGCCCTGCCTTTTTCTTAGGCTCTGGGGATCAAACTCAACTCTTTATATTTAGACAAGAAACACTTTAATTAATAAGTCATGGTCTCATTCCCTGTTTCAAATATAGTTCTTAAACATAAGAATGAGCATGTGCAGTATATGGATGAAAGGAGTCAGGAAATAACTTTGAATTTTTTTTGAGAAACACATTACAAAACATTAGCGCAAAATGATGTTAATTTCAGCAGCCATTAATATTTCTGTCAATAACTCTGCAAAGTAAACACGTCTCTCTAATTCAAGTCATTCCTTTTTAAACAGGTACTAAGGCAGGAGCAAAAAAGCAAAGCAAAACAAGTGCTACTAGCTTATAAATTTAGAGGGCCAGGGGAAAGGGAATGAAGCAAAGCGCTTGAAGATGAGCAAAAGTAGACAAAAAAGAAAACATTTTTATGACACATCAGTATTTCCTTCTATAGACAGCCAGTACCTGGATGGGGGGGTTATTACTTTGTTCTTATAATTCATTCTGCAAGTCACAAAGAGGGTAGAAATGTGAAAATCAAAATCATGTATAAGTTTTTATGGAAAGATTTATAGCTACTGAATCAAAAACTGCTTAGTTATTTTAGTTATAAAAAATAAAATTTGTGCTTGGTTCAACACTCTGAATACTTTGCTGTTTCTTCAGTATTTATGAACAGTAGAAAATTGTGCATGGTACAAGAGATAAATGCTTTGTAACTCCTTTTATCATCTCCCTTGTTTAATAATATCTTATTTATAATATTAGGCAAGATACTTAAAAATCCCTACAATTAAAATGTTCAACAGCTCTGAGGTCAGAGATATACTCAAATTATGAAGAATGACTGTCATCTCTATGACTGTACTTAGGTTTAGCCTTTACAGTGTCATTTCTCAACTGAAAATTTCCCACTGGCCTTCTAATAAAATACTTTCCTCCTTGGAAATTTCATCGCCTTCATGATATCATCTATTAGAATTAACATTGCCTGTTTTTGAAAATCATTTACAATATTCCCCAGAAAAATAAATCCAGTTTCTAATACTCCTGTTAGAAAATATCATATTCTAATGGCATTCTAGTATATTCTGGAGTGTCTTATTATTTTTTAAATGAAGATTTATCTAAGTTCATGTATGAAAGGGGCTAGCTAGAAATGCTTGGCCTCTAAAACTCCTCAACCAACGATGAAAGAGAATTGGAAGACAGATTCCCAAGCTTCCGCACATCTCAGTGGGTATAGTGGTTTGATGAAACTTGCCGTCAAAGGGTATGGAAACATTAGGAGGTGTGGCCTCGTTGGCATAAGTGTGTCATTGTGAGAACAGGCTTAAAGGTCTCTTTTGCTCATACTTCCATGAGTGTAACAATCAGTTGACTTTCTGTTGCCTGCACAATGTAGCCCTCTCAGCTCCAATACCATGTTTGCCTGCATGCAGTCATGCTTCCCACCTGATAATAATGGACCGAACCTCTGAAATTCCAACTAAATGTTTTCTTTGTAGGAGTTGCTGTGGTCATGGGGTCTTTTCACAGCAATAAAAACCCAAACTAGTATAGTGGGATAAATCGGAACGTTTGAGCTTCTCACAGGATTCCTCTCAGAACTGAGCTATAGTTGCCATGGTGTTTACATGTTCACACATCTTTTGATGGTTTTATTCCTTTTGTTTTTTTTTTTCATTTTCTATTCTACTGATGCTTCTAGAGGATTTTTTACTAGATAAATAGCTTTCTCACAAGTCATAATGTCATCATTTAGTTTTTGAAACTGTGAAGTGATGGTGATTGACATCTCTACTGGTTTTAGAAAGAATTGTGTGATGGACTGAATGCTGATATCGAATCACTTTCTACCTGCATGATTTCGGAGAAGCATTAAAGCTGTTTAGGGAGTTGTTAATAACTCTAGACTATATCACAACCTGTAAGATTTATGCATGTGAGGAAGTAGGAAGGTATGCAGGTGCAATAGTTCTAGGAGCATACATATGTGGGTACAGCATAAATGATATAAATTGTGTGTTTTGGTGACTGTTTTTAACTGCAGTTGAAGCCCTAGAGAAATTTGCAGGCAGCGAAAAGCCAACTATGAGTGAGTTTAAGGTATGATGTTAAAGTCAAAATGCTACTTGGCAGCTAGTAAAGAGATTTTCATGTACAAGAGTCAGGGGGAGGAATGTGCTGAAAATCTGTTTTCAATAGTTAGAGTGCCCATAACAAATTTATATATGGTTAGCAACACACTATAAATATGTAATATCTTCATGGGTTTAACTTTCAAAACTAATATTCATTTAAAAATAAAAGATGAGATGAGGTCCTTGAAGCACTTGAAAAAATGTGAGTCTACAGATTAGTTATGCATTCACCAAATTGTCTCTGCCCAAAACTAGGGTCAAGGCTCAGCATCACCCAAGCAAATGTGTTCCTATAAGAAATTTGAGAACATGCCTGAGAAAGAATCTTGTGTTTGCTGGACTGGGATGAGGGTTACTGAATTTAAGGCTAGATAGAGGAGGTTTTATTGAAGCACTCTTCTGAAACAGGATTTAGTATCCTGGCAAGGACACTAGAGTCAATCTTAAAACACAGGTAAAATCGTTCTTTGAAGCTCAAAAATAAGAGTCTATAGGAAATGAGGTGACATTGCTCAAAATAACTTGGCAGAATATTGAAAGTGTCATCAAAAGGCTCACAGAATTGGGCCTCTTTAAATGGATTCATTATGTAAAGCTAGAGAATTCTCTAGTTCATGATGTTTCCCAAGAAAGCAACAATAAGTTACATAAACAAGTAGTCCAGATTCCTGTGCCATCTACCTCTGTACTGGCTTTTGTCCCATTACTTTCACCTATAGCCTTATAGTGTATCCTCATGATGTGCTGATGTTATGAAAGAAATTCAGAAATGATAGTGGTATGGCGCAATATGCAAGTCACCAAGAACCACAATCACATCAAAGGCTCATCAAAGGATGACATTAAATGATTATTGTCAGGAGACATTATTCCAGTGGGAACGATTATGAGTAGTACAGGCACCTATTAACATGTGTGAATAGATATGAAATCTTAGCTAAGGTTGTATTGAGACTTTAGCAATACTAAATAGTTTGGCTGACCAAGGCACTCATAAGGAGAAATACGAGCCGGATAGGAACAAAGTGTGCGCTGAAAAGATATGTGATATGTGAGTAGAACCACATATAGAATGACTCCTTGGTTAATATGTCAGTGCCTATTAGACATCATCTATCAGAGAATGGGTTTTTACCTATTAGTTGAATGGAGTTTTTAATTAGCTACCCTTTTCTTCTGCCCACGAATTTCACTATGCCATAATGACCATATGGAATTCTATAACTGTTAATAAAACAGCCTACCAATGTGTACAGCAGCAGAGACCTCTCCTATCAAAACTGATTTAGCTAATGCAATCTCTAAATATACAACCCATGAGAAGTAGAGAACCATGATGTGTCCATAGGTAGTGCCATCCTTTAAAAAGAAACAAAAAATGATTCCATGGAAAGATTACATTGATCCCTGTATTAATTTCCTGTGGCTGCTATAATAATTCTCCAAAAGTTTGACAGATTAAACTAACAAAAATTGTTGTCTTAACAATTCTTAATTCTAAAAATCTGAAATTAATATCACCGAATCAAATGGAAAGTGTCAACAGGGCCATGATACCCCTGAACATTTTAAGCAATAACTTTTTTTATTTCATCTGTCTTCTGGCAGCTGCCTGAATTTCTGAGTTTTGTCCACCATCCACCACTCCAAGCAAATTACCTTATTCCCTTCTGTGTGAAGAAAATATCTTTCTTGTCTGTCTTTTATTAGGTGAAATTAGAGCACACTTGTATATTTTCAGATAATCTGAAAATATTCAACTAGGTTAAACTAATAAAGAGCCTTATCATGAGGTGGCATCCATAATTCCCATGAATTTGGACATGGTGTCTATGGGGGTCATTATTCGGAACCCTTTCTTCTCAAATAGGAGTAAAAATACTTCTATCATTGAAAGAGACATGTATCATTGTTGTAAGTAGGTATGGGTTTCCTAAATCTAAAAGTACACAAAGAATTATCTGAATTACCATTATAAAATGTCATATAACAGAGATTGAGTCTTTTGTTTACATATTTTCCTGAATCTGGAAGGTATATGATTGAGTTTATAAAATCTCCTAATATTTCTGTATACCTTATCACACCACGAATTTGAATGTTAGAATGCTTACAAAAGAACTTAAGAATGGCATTCTATACGGTTGGAACATAGTTCAGGATTCAAAAATTATATGAGACAACAGGTTTTATAGATGGTGTTGCCTTCATAGGCTATAAAATTTGTGGAAGAAAAGCATTTTGAGCTTTAGACTTAGAAGTTTTATCTTATTGGATTCTATATTTCGACATGCACAAATAAAATCTAACAGGTCTTTGACCTACTAGCCTATCCAGAGACCAGTCTTCTGGTAGTTCTCAAATGATCTCAAAATCTCTTCAGTAAGTGCAATACAAAACCTCTGAGTTTTCATTCAATTCATTCAAGGAGGCATTTTTGCTTATGATAAAATTGTTAAACTATTTTGTATTTGTCTACTTTAACATTTTTGTTACATTCTCAATTTGACTATATAATCATTTGCTTAGTATTTTCTTTAAACACTCATTGTTTTATTTAAATCAGTTGTAACACTGAAGATTATTACTACCTCAAATGGTAAGTGAGTATCATTTACTATTAATTCAGGGTGTCTGCAAAAGTAAATTAGGATGAGAATAAATATTTAGATTGCAGCTAAACACTGTTGACTGCTCAAGGCTCTGAACATAAGGACTGCTCAGTTTTTGTTTTAATTGCATTCTTCACAACTTAATACTACTTCTCTTGCTACAATATTCACTTATTGAGTATTCATTGCTGGAGAGAATTGTGGAATACACAAGCAAATACCAGTTCTAGATGTAAAATAGATTCAGAGAAAAGTATTAACTATATTAACTATCATAACAAAATAATTCATAATTATCTACTGTACCTACAAAGTAACAGTGTATAGGCCTACTTTGCCTAGAAATAGTAGGAGCAGGGAGAATAGGAAAGCAACAAACAAGTCAGGTACTCTTTTCCATCATTCCTTCTACTTTGTTTCCCTGGTTCCAGAGTTTAGGATTTTCCTGCCTGTAGAGCAAAGACCATTATTAAGAGACCAGAAAATGGAGCTAGATCCCTTAGGGAATTTTCACAAACTCAGCCCAGGAATTCCAAACTACTAGCTCCAGAATGTTGCAACCTGACACCACAGAGCTTGCAAACTGCATTAATTTGCATGGCCTCTGTTTGCATAATAAAGACTGTGCAACTGGAACTGACTTGCACAAGGGCTCAGGCTAACCTCCTAGAACTGTACACTACCCATTCAGGACTATACTTGTGGTATAAATTTCTTGCAAGGAAACTGCACACGAATAAGCTCACCCTTTTCAAACAAGCACTTCTCACAAACAGAGACCTATAAACCCCACTGCCTCATTCTGCACATAATACTCTAGTTATGCTGTAGATAATAATACCTTGGTGACTATTCAGACTGCTACCTTCTTACGTCACAGTGTATTCAAACCATTCTTATCCTGGCTGGAAAGGTGAATTAATTTATTGTGTACCAGGCCATCCTAGACACCTTTAATGACTATCCACCCAAGTTTCCTAAATTACCATGTAGTGATGTCTCAGTAACCTAGGTAAATGCTGTCTTATACATACAACTTCTATGTAAGACTTAATTGACCTTTTTCTTTTCCCTCCACGAGTTCAGTCTTTCATAATCACTTTTTAACCTTTTCTCTATTTTCAGTGATTACATTTCAAAATCTTATTGGCCAGATTACGTCCTTACTTCTATAGATATTTGTGGTTCCTTCAGAAATAATTTTGCCAGAACTAGAGCTTCAATATTTTCTTTCTTTTTTTTATTATTTTGGACGAGAATTTATACTTTTATTTATTTTTTCTTTTGTTTTCTTTTTTCCCATTTTAAAAAATTATTTATTTATTTTTATATACCAATCCCAGTTCCCCCTCCCTCCTCTCTTTCCACTCCCTTCTCCCATCCCAGCCCCATTCAGTTCCTCAGAGAGGTTAAGGTCTCCCCTGGGAAGTCAATTAAGTCTGTCTTATCATCTCCTTGAGGAGGACCAAGCCCCTAGGCTGAGCTAAGTATCTCTGCAGAGAGAATAGGCTCCACAGTGTCAGTACATGCATTAGCGTTAGATCCTGGTCCCACTGCCAGGCACCCCATATACTGCCCAAGCCACACCATTGTCACCTGCATCCAGAGGGCCTAGTTCAGTTGCTCTTCAGTTGTCAGTATGGAATTAGTGATCTCACCCTAGTTTGGGTCAGCTGACTCTGTATTTTGTGGGTTTCTCTATTGTGGACTTGACCCCCTTTGTTCATAGTATTTCGCCTCCCTCTCTTCGACTGGAGCTCGGCCCAGTGTTTAGTTGTAGATTTCTGCATCTGTTTCCATCTGTTTCTGAAAGAGGATTCTAGGTTCTCTGGGGCTGGGGACTTCTCTGGGGTTGCTGGTTATCCTTTACTTTATGACTGGTATCCTCTTAGGAGTGAGTGCATACCGTATTTGTCTTTCTGGATCTGGATTACCTTACTCAGGATTTTTTTTCTAGTTCTGTCTATTTGCCTGCAAATTTCAAGATGTTATTTTTTTTTAAACATTGAGTAGTATTCTGTTGTGTAAGTGTACCACATTTTCTTTATTCATTCTTTGGTTGAGGGACATTTAGGTTGTTTCCAGATTCTGGCTATTATGAATAATGTTGCTATGATCATAGTTGAGCAAATGTCCTTGTGGTGTAATTGTGCCTCTTTGGGTATATGCCCAAAAGTGGTATTGCTAGGTCTTGAGGTAGATTGACTTCTAATTTTCTTAGAAATCACCAAACTGATTTCCACAATGGCTGTACAAGTTTATACTCCCACCAGCAATGGAGGAGTGTTCCCCTTACTCCACATTCTCTCCAGTCATCAGTGTTCTCAATCTTAGCTATTCTGATAGATTTAAGATGATATCTCAGATTTGTTTTGACTTTCATTTCCCTGATGACTAAAGTTGTTAAGCATTTCCTTAAGTGTCTTTTGGCTATTTGAGATTCTTCTGTTGAGAATTCTCTATTTAGATCTGTGCCCCATTTTTAATTGGATTATTTGGTAGTTTGATGTCTAGTTTTTTGAGTTCTCTGTGTATTTTGGAGATCAACAATCTGTCTGATGTGGGGTTGGTGAATGTCTTTTTCCATTCTGTAGGCTGCCATTTTGTGTTGTTGACTGTGTCCTTTCCTGTAAACAGAAGCTTCTCAGTTTTGGGAGATCTCATTTATTAATTGATGCTCTCAGTATCTGTGTTCCTGGAATTGTATTTAGGAAGTATTCTCCTGTGCCAATGTGTTTGAAGTTTCTTCCCATTTTCTCTTCTAACAGATTGTGTGGCTGGAGGTCTTTGATCCATTTGGACTTGAGCTTTGTGCATGGGCATAGATACGGATCTATTTGCATTCTTCCACATGTTGGCATCAAATTATACCAGCAAGAATTGTTGAAGATGCTGTCTTTTATCCATTTTATGTTTTTAGCTTCTTTGTCAAAAATTAGTTGTTCATAGTTATGTGGGTTAATATCAGGATCTTCAATTCAATTCCATTTGAATTGAATGTCTATTTTCATGCCGGTACCAAGATGTTTTTTAGTACTGTCGCTCTATAAAAGAGCTTGAAATCAGGGATGGTGATGCCTCCAGATGCTCCTTTATTATACAAGGTTGTTTGGGCTATCCTGAGTTTTTTGCTTCTCTACATTAAGTTGAGCATTGTTATTTTGAGGTCTGTGAAGAATTGTGTTGGGATTTTGATGGGCATTGCACTGAATCTGTAGATTGCTTTTGATAAGATTGCCATTTTTACTATGCTAATCCTGCCTATCCATGAGCTTGGGAGATCTTTCCACTTTCTAGTGTCTTCTTCAATTTCTTTCTTCAAAGACTTGAAGTTTTTGTTCTACAGGTCTTTTACTTGTCTGGTTAGAGTTATATCAAGATATTTTATGTTGTTGGTGGCTTTTACAAAGGGTGATGTTTCTCTGATTTCTTTCTCAGCTTCTTTATCATTTGGGTATAAGAGGGCTACTGATTTTTCTGAGTTGATCTTGTTTCCTGCCACATTACTGAAGGTATTTATTACCTATAGGAGTTCCCTAGTAAAGTTTTGGAATCACTATGTATACTATAATATCATCAGCAAATAGTGAAAGTTTGATTTCTTTCTTTCCAATTTATTTATTTATTTATTTATTTATTTATTTATTTATTTATTTATTATGTATACAATGTTCTGCCTGCATGTGTCCCTGCAGGACAGACGTTGGCACTAGATTTTATTACATGTGGTTGTGAGCCACTATGTGGTTGGTGGGAATTGAACTCAGGACCTCTGGAAGAACAATCAGTGCTCTTAACTGCTGAGCCATCTCTCTAGCCTCCTTTCTTTCCAATTTGTATCCCATTGATCTCCTTTTTGTTGTCTTATTGTTCTAACTAGGACTTTGAGTACTATATTGAAAAGATATGAAGAGACTGGACTCCTTGTCTTGTCCCTCATTTTAGTGGAATTGCCTTGAGTTTCTCTCCATTTAATTTGATGTTGGCTTGCTGTATATTGCCTTCATTATGTTTAGAAATGTTCCTTGTATCCCCAATCACTCCAAGACCTTTGTCATGAAAGGGTGTTGGATTTTGTCAAAGGCTTTTTCAACATGTAATGAGATGATCGTGTGGTTTTTTTCTTTCAGTTTGTTTATATATTGAATCACATTGACAGATTTTCATATGTTGAATCATCCCTGCATCTCTGGGATGGAACCTACTTGGTAATGGTGGATGATGTTTCTGATGTGTTCTTGGATTTGGTTTGCCAGTATTTTATTGAGTATTTCTGCATCAATGTTGATGAAGAAGATTGGTCTGTAATTCTCTTTCTTAGTTGCATCTTTGTGTGGTTTGGGTATCAGGGTAGCTGTAGCCTCATAAAAAGAGTTTGGCAATGTTCCTTCTGCTTCTGTTATATGGAACAATTTGGGGGAGTTTAGGTATTAGCTCTTCTTTGAAATTCTGGTAGAATTCTACACTGAAATCATTTGATCCTGGACTTTTTTTTTGAGGGGGAGACTTTTGATGACTGTTTGTATTTCCTTATGGGCTATAGATTTATTTAATTTGTTTATCTGGTCTTGACTTAATTTGGTATGTGGTGCTTATTCAGAAAATTGTCCATTCATTTTATATTTTCCAATTTTTTTAAATTTTATTTTCGAACTTATAATAAAATTATAACTTTTCTCCCTCTCCCAAGTCCTCCCTCCAAGTTTTCCCCACTTCTCACTCTTCTTTATATCCATGGCCTCTTGTTTCACATCCAATAACCATGACTTCACTAGTACTGATTAGTTAACTAGTTTTCCAGTGGTTTCCCTGTAAGTTCAATTACAAAGCTGTTGGTTAATGCCAAGGTGTCTGCATGCATACTACTGCTACATACACATCAATGTTTTCTTAAAACCCTATACTAGTCTACTTACATCACTGCAATCTATCTGTGTTTTGTGCAGGAATATCTATATTCATATACAATGTTAATATTACATAAGTAGCATTAATAACATCTTTAATGGTGAGTGCTGAGTTACAAGACTTTTCCTGGAGAGATGCAACACACATTTCTATTCACCCCAGAAATGGAGCTCATTACAGAGGAAAGTAAAGTGCACCACTGTCCAATTTGGTGAAATTCAGAATCTCCAGCTTTATTGGAGTTACTAATAAGAGTGGGTAAGACATTACTTACATAGAGCAGAGATAATTCAAAAAGCCTCTGGATCCCCAGAAAACTCATCCCTATGTGGGTGAAATATCCTGAAAGCCTGCAACACTGAAGCTCCCAGTGCAGATTGGAGATAACTCCCTGGTCCAAACATCTCTTTCTTTGCCCAGTTTGGCTGGTCAATATCTCCCCTAAGTCTCTGGTGAACAGAGTCCTATCTGGTCCAGTGAGCTGAGCATCATATATTGCTTTCTTCATACATAATTTTCTCATTAACATCCTCTATAATCACTCTTCCATAGTCTTCCAGCCCCTGATATCTATGGGGCCATTAGCTGGAGGTAATAAATTGTCCCTAACGGCTCTGATAAGTCAGTTCATCAGGGCGGGAATGATTTCCCTAATATTCCCAAGTTATGCAGCTTTTATTTTAAAGAGATTTGGGTAGCTATATTGCTCAGTTTTGTCTGCTTCCACAGTAGTCAGATTGATCCCATTTGTTCTCATGTCCCACAGCCTGACAAGTCAGGTTATGACAGGTTCTTCCATTGCTTCTTTAGTTGTCCCCAATTCCCGCAGTTTAAATGCTCAGTATTCCTTGATTACCATAGCTTCTTGGCTCTTATCTGCATGCTGAATCACAGAGTTTGTTTTTTATTGTATTAAAGTTTAGACCAGAGGGGTATCTTTCGTTATTTCCACCTTGTCCTGATTTTTACTCTGGTTCTTTCCCTGCATCCCAAGTTCTTTGATCCTAGGAAGGGCTTTTCAAATATGGATTGAACTTGCACTTTCCTTGTCTTTCAGCTCTCAAGCTGGAAGACACAACAAGCCAATACCTCTGTCTCATCCTCTTGTTTATCTAATCTACTTGCCTTATCAGAGGCTAACATATAGGATGCTATGCATATCTCCCTTCCTAATTGTAATTACTCCTTCACACAAACAAGGTTTGGCATTGGCAACATCTCATCCTCAGATTCATTTCTAGCTGCATACACCAGTGGCCAGGCAATCTCTACTGCTGTTTTCCAGTATCTAAACCCCTGCATGCTAATCTCAAAAAAAATATGCCTTGGAATGTTGAAGCATGCATGAGCAGTCCATAAATGACAGTTTGCTTGAACTTGTGAATATTGGGTTTCATGGTCTAAGTTGATGAGTGTGACTGACCAGGTTGCTTCCTCAAGAGAACATCAGATCTCATTACAGATGGTTCTGAGTCACCATGTGTTTGCTGAGAACTGAACTCAGGACCTTTGGAGGAGCAGACAGTGCTCTTAATCACCGAGCCAACGCTCCAGCCCTCAAAGACTGCAATGCCTCCTCAGAGCTACGTCTGCATGCTTTGATACCCAGAACCAGGACCATACTTCCCAGCTTATGCTTGGTTCTCTTGTATCTCTGTCCTGGCACCAAGTGTTATGTACAGACATTTTCTGGGGAGATGCAACATGCACACATACATGCACACACCTACTCACTCCAGAAAAGGATCCCAAGGCAGACCAAAATAACAATTATATTAATGTCCAATTTGGTGTTCCAATGCATTTTTTTTGTCGATGTTGGGGTTACTAAGAGAAACACAGGTGAAAGATTACTTAACAGGAGCTGTAATAACTCAAAAGCTCTTGCATCACCGAACAGACCTCCCCAGCATGGATGATGACTCTGGAAAACTGCAACTCTGCAACTCTCTGGGAAGCTTGCAGGCAGCCCCCAGTACAAACATGTCTTTCTGCAGTTTGGCTATCAGAGCCTCCACCCCCAGCAACTGCTTATTCATTCCGGTTTATACCTTTGGTGGGGACCCTCAAGAAACTCCTAACTTTTTGTTTAAAGGCACATGTGACCTTTTGTGACTTTTGTTTACAGCCTGAGGTTTGGTGAGCCTCTCTTCCATCCAGGAGGAAATGTTTCTATTTGGAGTGAATGTTGCAATTCTGAGGGGCATGCTGTAGAGCAGTGAGTTAGAAAAGGGTTTAAAATACAAGAGCCTTTAGTAAGAATGGCCTCGTGCATACTGTAAAGTAGCACTGGACTTCAACTGATACTGAACCTAAGAAAAATCCTAAATGTGGGGAGAAGGCAAAGTGAGTGAAAAATGGTTGTCGCAAAATTACTGGCTGTTATTTATAGCTTGTGCCAAATATAAATATGTCCTTGCAAAACTTGAAGAGATGAGTCGTCAGTTATTTCAAGACAAATTTCTGACTTGCTTTATATTATTTAAAAATATTTTGTGGAGACAGCATTAAAAATTCTATGTATGAAGGACAGACTTACAGAAGAAGGACATTATCATATCATATGACTGAAAAATCTATTTACCAAAAGAATTCTAAACTTGTGGTTAACAATTGATTTTGTTTTTGTTGTTGCTATTTTCATACAGATTTTTTTTCTGACATCCTATAGAGATGAATACATCCGATTTATATTTTAACAACAATTTAACAGGCAGATGGTAGGAAACCTTTGTGACCCTTTATTTACCTCTGGAGACATTTGACCTGCTCTTCCATCCGGGAGGAAAAGTTCCAATTTGAAGAGAATGTTGCAGTTCTGAGGGACAGGCCACACAACAGTGAGTTATTCAGAGAAATCGGCCTGCTTGCCTCTCAAGTACTAGAATCAAAGACACGTGTCCCACTATGTCTGTCAGCTTTCACTCACTATATGTATTTTTTACTTTATTTTATTGATAAATTACAGTAAGATAAAACAAAAGCCATCACACTGAGGCTGGACAAGGCAACCCAACAGAAGGAAAAGAGCTCGGAGGGAAAACAAAGAATCAGAGACCCACTCATTCACATACTCAGGAGTCTCGCTAAGAACACTGAGCTGGAAGTTTTAATATACATGTAGAGGACCCAGTACAGACTCATGCAGCAACCTGTGATTGCTGCTTCAGTCTCAGTGAGTTCATAAGAGCTTTGGCCAGTTGATCCAAAGGGTCGTGTTCTCCTGGTATCCTCCATCCCCTGTGGCTCTTACACTCTTTCTGCCTTCTCTTCCACAGGGTTCCCTGAGTTCTGAGGGGAAAGATTTGATGGAGACATCCCATTTACACCTGTGGCTTTCAAAGACTTTTTCTCCATGTAATATCTGACTGTGGGCTCTGGATTTGTTCCTATCTGCTGCAGGAGAAGCTTCTTTGAAGGTGGCCCAATAAGGAACTGACATGAGTACAGCAGAATTTCACTGAGTCATTTTAGTAATACATTTTTTATAGACCAGTAGTGTTTGGTTTTACTTTAGGTCTCTGTGCTATCTAATCTCTGGTTCTTGGTCACCCAAAGAGCAGTGCATACGGGTTCCATCTCTTAGAGTGGGCTTTAAGTTGAGTGGAACCAGAACAAAATCATTCTGAGTGAGGTAACCCAGACCCAGAAAGATAAATATCATATGTCTACACTAATAGGTGGATATTAACCTTTAAATAAATAATAACCAACTAACAATCTGTAGACCTAGAGAAGTTAGGTGTAGAGGAAGGGACTAGAGAGGACAAATGGATCTCCCTGGGGTGGGGGCTAGAATAGATTTTACAGCTGGACTAGGGGAGGTAGGGGATAGGAATGGGAAGATAAGGTGGGGAAAGCAAGGGAGATAAGGTTAAGGGAGGAGAATTCAGACAGAGACAGGTGGAATTGAGGGTCATTTGAGGGATGTTATGAAACTTAGTCCAATGGTGTATATATATGAAGGTGTTACTAACATTTTCTAATGGAGATTATGGAGTCCCCACTGGCCATCTCTTGTCACTACACAGGCTTCTAGTACCAGGACTGGGTTATATTCAATTGAATTATTGGTCTAGTGGGTCCCATCCCCAAACAACCCAGGCTGTTGCTTAGTCAATGAGTTGTTATCTGCAAACTGACAGCAAGACCTCAATGTCAGGGACAGCACTCATACAACTCACTGAACATGGAAAAGTGCAGCTGGTGCCTACATGGAAACTTCACCCCTATGGTCTAGTATATTTTTTGTGGGAAGGTACTCTGGAGGCTACCAAGATAGAAACATAAACACCAGAGCATTCACAAGACCTTTGATGTACAATCTGCAGTCCCCAAAAGATGCTTGAGGGCAGCAGATCTCAATATGCGGCTCACACCTGTGGTGGTCGAATGACCCTTTTACAGGAGTCAGCTAAGACCATCGGAAAACACAGATATTCACATTATAATTCATAACAATAGCAAAATTACAGCAAGAAAGTGGACATGCAAATAATTTTGTGGCTGATAGTCATCAGAGCATGATGCATTGTATTAAAGTGTCCCAGCATTCAGAAAGTTGATAACATGTGTGCTAGGCCAATGGTGGCACAGAACTTGCGGTAGTAGTCAACTCACAATATAATTTAGATGGCAGTTTCTGATTCTCTTTTATCCTTAATGGAAATGGAAAAAAATTGTTTATTGTGGAAATGACAGGAATCATGGACTCAAAAGAAAACCAAAATGGCCTACTGTTTTGTCTTCATTTAATAATGTCAATGGCATGTAAAGTTTTGAGCTAGAACTAAAACAAATAGTATGGAATCTAGTACATCCCTGCCCATGGAATAGTTTACAAAACTGTAAGGCAGCTACTATTAAAAATAGGAAAGCAGAGTAGGGAACATCTGACAATATCATACGTGGCATTTGAGAAGTTCCTCTACAAGACCATATAGCAGAGATTTCTTCTTCTAGTGAGCTGGTGGAGGAAGATTTCAGTAAAGTATTTTTCATCATAAATGCAAGGTGTCCCTTGGGAAGAAATGAGAAAGAAACATCTATCAATCAAGAGTTTCCATATAATGAAATTTCCCATGTGTTGGATGTAGTGTTATGCAACTAAGATATCTGGAGGAAAAGATACATAGCTTCATAATTTAAGCAAGGTCCAGTGTTTTGGTAAAATTAGGTAAAAGTATATAAATCATAATGTAGTAATAGCAGTTATCTTGGCTGGACCTAGCAGTAACTCTAAATACAGAGTAGAGTTTAAGAAGAGAAAGTATTCCAACACGATAGCAGGATAGAGAGGGAGTGAGACAAGGGTCAATTAGCTCCTCCTAACACACAGCTGAAATAATGATTTGACGGGATATATAATTTGTTCTATGTGATCCCCACAAACACCAAAAGACATGGGGAAAGGAAGTCAGTCGGTAAAAGCTATGTTGTGGAATAAGTATCACTGTGAGCAATTTGGGATTAGCTAATGTGCTTGGGGATTTTTACCCCAGGGAAAACTGCCTAATCCTTTGAAGGGAGAGGGAAGCCAGAATATTTATAGGTCAAGTGTCACTGATAAGTTCTTTAGAATTTTAGGATATATGAGCATTTTCTAGTGCTGCTAGCCAAGAGTGAACTCCAGCAGCATAAGTAAAGTTTCATTCTAGGAGACGCAGATGCTGGCAATTGGAAGACAAAATTAGGTACAACTTCATGGGGGATACACTAAGGATACATACACACACACACACACACACACACGTATGTATGTATGTATGTATATACACATATATGTATATACTATATATATACAGCATTTGGTAAACAGTTTATTAATTTATAACAGCATAAACAGTCTACCAGATATTGTTTTTGTTTGGTCAGGAGAGTGTCTTAAATACCCTTTTTTCAATTCCTGGCCTATTGTTTTCCGCGTACAGAACTCATTTTTATTGTTCCATGCAGCATTGTTACAAGGGCTGTATATGGCCACACATGTTACTGATATTTATAGAAACAGAGTTCTTCAAAACTTTATACATATAGTTTGTGGTTTGTTTTATAAAGTTTGGGACTGAGAAGTATTTAAAAATTCAGTCACAGATGCTACTACTTTAGCCACCTTCATGTTCATTTTTCACCCTTTGGTGGATGTTAGCAGAGCTGTACACAAATTCACTGATGGTATTATTTGAAAAACAAGAAAATAGTTGTCAAAATGAGTCACTTCAGGAGCTATTGTTGTTTAACAGTCACTGAGAAGGATTTCTTGGGCCAACTTTGAATTCTGTTTAAAATATACAGATAGCAGTTACAGTAGTCTGATTCTAGTAAAGGAAATATTCTTTTTTTATTTTTAGTTTTTTTGAAACAGGGTTTCTCTCTATAACAGTCCTGAAACTCACCTTGTAGATGAGGCTAGCCTCAAACTCACTGAGATCTGCCTGCCTCTGCCAGCTAAGTTCTGAGATTAAAAGAATACACCTCCAGCACTTGGCTTGGAAATATTGTTAAAATATACATCAAAGCTTATTTTTTTTAAAAAAAATGGCGACTAAATCATTTTGGGGGGTTAATACTTATATAATTTGTTAATTGCAAATATTTGTTACTATTAAAGCCATAGGTTTAGTTTTTAAACTTTGTTTATATATGTTATCTTTTCTTAAAGCAAAGCACAACTACCTCTGAAAACACAAACACAATCCTACTGTTTCATCACCATTATAATATTTACATCACTTATTAAAACTAAACGAAACAGATCCCACTTCTTGTAAAGAAAATTATGTTAACTTTTATTTCATGCTACTTTTCAAACTTACTAAATATTGAATTGCATTATGAAATGCAGTTCTTGGTTACATTTCTATATGGTCTCGGTTTAGAAATTTGTGACTTACCTAATCACTAGAAATTCTGTAATTGTCTTGAATGTCTCTATTACTTGAGAAGAAGTCATAAATCTTAAGATATATTGGCATTACTGAAAGGGAAATGATGTAGAAATTTTCGAAATTGTTGTACCTTTCTGAATTTTCACAAGTTTGAAAGCCTAAGTGGCAAGATTATTTTAATCAGAAGCATGTCTTACGTTTAGCATATACTAGTAATTCATATATCAGTGAGAAAGGGCTCAGTAGATTCTTTCTGCTCATCTTAATAACTACAGTCATGAAGAGTATGAAATTGAATTGAAGAGTGAGAGTTTTTGGAAAATGAATATTTTAGGATTCAGGCAAACTTAGATATTTTTTCAAAAGTAAATAAAAATATTGCAAATACAGTAGCAGTGCAATATGTCCTAAAAACTCTGGTGGTGACACTAGCAATTCTTAGAGCTATATTTTTAAATACTTTTTCTGTGGCATGTTATGAAAATACACCTTTTCTTCCCTCCTAGAAAACTGAAGATTAATGCTATCAGTATCAGCATTTTACAAATGAGAAGAGTCATCATGACTATATTCAACTGTTAGTTTTTAAGGATTGTTGTAGAATTTAGAAAGCAAGCTGGACAATTCAACACCAATATTTCCAGAATAGTCAGTCATGAAATAAAAGGTGGAGGCAACCAAAATGTCCAACATTTAAAAATATTACCACATGTGATATCTCTATGGAATGTGTAACGCAAAATATAAAAATGTATATAATTCTTGTAAATATTATGCTATAGGAATGCCTTGACAGCATTACGTTTAGAAAAATTTGTCAGAAACAGGAAAAATGCTTTAAACTTTCACCTGTTTGAATTAAGTAACCAAATAACCAGAGCAAGTTAATTCACTGAAACTGAAAGTAGACTACATCTTACCAAGGAATAGGAAAGTAATTAACGAAAAATTATAGTTTAATTGTGCAGAGTTCCTATATGGGATGAAGAAAATAAAGAGGATAATGTTTATACAATATTGTGACTATAATATTTCTGTTGAATTATATAAGTAAAACTGAATTTAATATTGTGAATATTTTTCTACATCTTTTTTTGAAAGCTACTAGGTAAATTAATTTCAGCGGATAATTATCTTAAGTATTTTTTGAAACAGGTTCTAATGTAGTCTCGACTCACATTAAACTCTCTCTGTGGTCAAGGATCATTTAAACTTCAGAATCCTCCATGCCTAAGCTCTGAGTGATAGACTTTGATGCTTAAGTCTCAAGTCTCAGGCCTTTGGATATTTTTCACTTTTAACCATATCTGATGAGACATCAAAGATTTATAAGTAAATAGTTATTTTCCAGTAGCAACGAAAGGTAGTTGAGAACACTTGCCTTTGAAACTCAGTAAAGTCTTAAGTCTCATGCGTTTGGATATTTTCACCACTTTCACACACACACACACACACACACACATACACACACACACACACACATACACACACACACACACGTCCATAAGAGGACAAGAAGTGTTCAAAGGGAGGTTTCCAATAGATTTATTATTCAAACCTGAGACAAAGTGCTGTATATATTATTGCTTGGAAATTAGAAAACTCCCCCCACTCAAGTCTTGGGAAAAGTCCAAAAATCCAAGAAATAACTTGATTTTTTCTATTCTACATATATATGAATGTCAAATATGGAAGTGCTCTGAAGAAGCATAACCTTTCTATACACTCTGATTATTTCTGTATCAGGCAAGTTCTTGACAAAATAAAAATAGCATGTCAAATTTGGCTTATGAGAGAATTTAAAGACCACCTATCTTTTAAAGGGAGTATTATTCTCTAAGTCCACCCCTTATTGAGGAGTTAATAATAAATGACAGTTGTCATGACAGGGATAATCACTATTTTTAGAGGGTCTGACCACTGGTAAGGTTTTTATATTCCAGTGAATGGTCACAAATCCATGGATATATAAACAGCACTAACTGTACTAAGTGGGTTATAAAAAATGTAAAGATGGAAATAGCATGTGTTGGGAAAGAGACATAAGAGCAATTTGGGAGAATTGTGTTGGATGTGATAATATTTCATTGTATATGTCTGAAATTTACAGCAATAAGAACAAAACAATAAATGAGCATTTCTGCATGCAATATTAAAGACTAAATTTGCATACATTTTACTCAAGCTTTTTGTGCAAAACCTTTATATTTACATTTTAGCATTCAATAAAATGATTAAGTATATGGGATATAGTTCAATGATAGACTGCTTGCTTAGTCTGTGAAAAACCTTCGGTTCAGTCCCTACTACCGCAAAATAAATTTATAAAATGTAAAGGAAAATTTTCAAGAAATATCATGAAGACTTTTTGTGCAATTTCATGTCGGTGTGGAAATGGATGTTGAATGGCATCTGTGGGATTTGGAGGTTAAAGTAGGTTTTCGATATTGACCAGCTCACCAATATTTTTTTATTTATTTATTAAAAATTTCCACCTATTCCCCGCCTGCCTTTTCCCACCCCTTCCCCAACTCCCCCTCCTTACCTCCCCCTCCCTACCTTCCCTTTCCTCTCTAGTCTTAAGAGCAGTCAGGGTTCCCTGCCCTGTGGGAAGTCCAAGGTCCTCCCCCATCCATACAGGTCTTTAAAGGTAAACATCCAAACAAACCAGGCTCCCACAAAGTTAGTCCATGCATTAGAATTAAATCCCAATGCCATTGTCATTGGCTTCTCTGTCAGCCTTCACTGCCAGCCACGTTCAGAGTGTCCATTTTGATCACATGCTCCATCGCTCCCAGTCCAGCTGTCCTTAGTGATCTCCCATTAGATCAGTCCCACCGTCTCTGTGGGTGGACGCACCCCTTGTGATCCTAACTTCCTTGCTCACGTTCTCCCTCATTCTGCTCCTCATTTGGACCTAGGGAGCTAAGTCCAGTGCTCCAATGTGGGAATCTGTCTCTATCTCCATCCATCGCCAGATGAAGGTTCTATGGTGATATGCAAAATATTCATCAGTATGGTTATGGGCAAAGGCCAGTTCATGCACCCTCTCCTCTGCTGCCCAGGGAACAATCTGGGGATCTCTCCTGGGACCTGGGACCCCCTCTAGAATCAAGTCTCTTACAAACCCTAAAATGGCTCCCTTAGTTGAGATATTTACTTCCCGGCTCCCATATCCATCCTTCCTCCATCCCACCCATCCCATTCCCCCAAACTATCCTGAATCGCCTCCTTCTCCCTTCTCTCTACCCAACTCCCATTACATCCACCCCCGCCATGCACCTAAGTTTGCCTGGCAATCTTGTCTACTTTCAATATCCAGGAGGATAACTATATGATTTTCTTCAGGTTCACTTTCTTATTTAGCTTCTCTAGGATCACAAATTATAGGCTCAAAGACCTTTAATTATGGCAAGAATCCACTTATGAGTGAGTACATACCATATTCCTCTTTTTGGGTCTGGCTTACCTCACTCAGTGAAGCGTTTTCTATTTCCATCCATTTGCATGCAAAATTCAAGATGTCATTGTATTTTACAGCTGAGTAAAACTCTAATGTGTATATGTTCGACACCTTCTTTAACCATTCTTCTATTGAGGGGCACCTAGGTTGTTTCCAGGTTCTGGCTATTACAAATAGTGCAGCTATGAACATAGTTGAACAAATGCTTTTGTAGTATGTTAGGGCATCTCTTGGGTATATTCCCAAGAGAGGAATTGCTGGGTCCTGAGGGAGGTTGACTCCCTGTTTCCTGAGAAACCGCCACACTGATTTCCACAGTGGCTGCACAAGTTTGCATCCCCTCCAACAAATAGATGAGTGTTCCCCTCATTCCACATCCTCTCCCGCATAGGCTATCATTGGTGTTTTTGAGTTTAGCTATTCTGACAGGTGTAAGATGGTATCTCAAAGTTGTTTTAATTTGCATTTCCCTGATTGCTAAGGAGGTTGAGCATTACCTTAAGTGCCTTTTGGCCATTCGAAGTTCATCTGTTGTGAATTCTCTGTTCAGTTCAGTACCCCATTTTTTAATTGGGTTAATTAGAGTTTTAGTGTTTAGTTTCTTGAGTTCTTTGTATATTTTGGAGATCAGACCTTTGTCTGATGAGGGGTTGGTGAAGATCTTCTCCCAGTCAGAAGGTAACCTTTTTGTCTTAGTGACAGTGTCCTTTGCTTTACAGAAGCTTCTCAGTTTCAGGAGGTCCCATTTATTCATTGTTTCTCTTATTGTCTGTGCTACTGGGGTTCTACCTAGGAATTGGTCTCCTATGCCCATGCCTTGTAGACTACTTCTCACTTTCTCTTCTATCAGGTTCAAAGTGGTCGGATTAATGTTGATGTCTTATATTCATTTGGACCTGAGTTTTGTGCATGGTGATAGTTATGGATCTATTTTCATTCTTCTACAGGTTGACATCCAGTTATGCCAGCACCATTTGTTAAAGATGCTATCCTTCTTCCATTGTATACCTTTAGCTCCCTTGTCAAAAATCAGGTGTTCATAAGTTTGTGGGTTAATACCCGGGTCTTCTATTTGATTCCATAGATCAACTTCTCTGTTGTTATGCCAATACCAAACTTTTTTCAATACTGTTGCTCTGTAATAGAGTTTGAAGTCAGGGATGGTAATACCTCCAGAAGTTCCTTTATTGTATAAGATTGTTTTGGCTATCCTGAGTTTTTTGTTTTCCCATAGAAACTTGATTATTGTTCTCTCAAGGTCTGTGATGAAGTTTGATGGGATTTTGATAGGGATTGCATTGAATCTATAGATTGCTCTTGGTAGAATTGCCATTTTTACTATGTTGATCCTCCCAATCCAAGAGCAAAAGCGATCTTTCCATTTTCTGGTATGATCCTCAATTCTTTCTTCAAAGACTTAAAGTTCTTGTCAAATAGGTCTTTCACTTCCTTGGTTAGAGTTACCCCAAGATATTTTATGCTATTTGTAGCTATTGTGAAAGGTGATGTTTCTCTGATTTCCCTCTCTGCTTCTTTATCCTTTGTGTATAGGAGGGCAACTGATTTTTTGGAGTTGATCTCGTATCCTGCCACATTACTAAAGGTGTTTATCAGCTGTAGGAATTCTTTGATAGAGTCTTTGGGGTCACTTATGTACACTATCATATCATCTGCAAATAACGAAAGTTTAACTTCTTCCTTTTCAATTCGAATCCCCTTGATCCCCTTATGTTGTTGTATTTCTATTGCTAGAACTTCAAGCACTATATTGAAGAGGTATGGAGAGAGTGGACAGCCTTGTCGTGTTCCTGATTTTAGTGGAATGGCTTTGAGTTTCTCTCCATTCAATTTGATGTTAGCTGTCGTCTTGCTGTAAATAGCTTTTAATATATTTAGGTATTGTATCCCCAATCTCTCCAACACCTTTATCATAAAGGGATGTTGAATTTTGTCAAATGCTTTTTCAGCACCCAAAAATGATCATTTCGTTTTTTCTTTCAGTTTATTTATATGATGGATTACATTGATAGATTTGCATATGTTGAACCAGCCTTGCCTCTCTGAGATGAAGTCTACTTGATCATAATGGATAATTTTTCTAATGTGTTCTTGGATTTTCTTTGCCAGTATTTTATTGAGAATTTTGCATCAATGTTCATGAGTGAGATTGGCCTATAATTCTCTTTCTTGGTTGAGTCTTTGTGTGGTTTTGGTATCAGGGTAACTGTGGCTTCATAAAAAGAGTTTGGCAATGACTCTTCTGTGTCTATATTGTGGAATACATTAAGGACTATAGGTATTAGCTCTTCCTGGAAGTTCTGGTAGAATTCTGCATTGAAACCATCTGGTCCTGGTCTTTTTTTGGTAGGGAGATTTTATATAACAGCTTCTAATTCTTCGCGACTAACACATCTATTTAGATTGTTCACCTGGTCTTGGTTCAACTTTGGTATATGGTACTTAGCTAAAAGAATTTCCATTACTTTTACATTTTTCAATGTAATGAAAATTGCAATTGGCATACAGGCTTTTGTAGAAAGATCTAATGATTCTCTGAATTTCCTCTGTGTCTGTGGTTATGTTCCCCTTTTCATTTCTGATCTTATTAATTTGCATGTTCTCTCTCTGCCGTTTGATTAGTTTGGGTAGGGGTTTGTCAGTCTTGTTGATTTTCTCCAAGAACCAGCTTTTTGTTTCATTGATTCT
This sequence comes from Myodes glareolus, assembly GCF_982192425.1. Taxonomy (NCBI): domain Eukaryota; kingdom Metazoa; phylum Chordata; class Mammalia; order Rodentia; family Cricetidae; genus Myodes; species Myodes glareolus. The sequence continues at coordinate 95,123,358 of NC_142053.1, read as the reverse complement.
TTGAATTGTTTTCTGTGTTTCTATTTTGTTAATTTCAGCCCTCAGTTTGATTATTTCCAATCTTCTACTCCTCCTGGGTGAATCAGCTTCTTTTTTTTTCTAGATCTTTCAAGTGTGCTGTTAAGTCTCTAATGTGTGCTTTCTCCGTTTTCTTTAATTGGGCACTGAGTGCTATGAACTTTCCTCTTAGCAGTGCTTTCATAGTGTCCCATAGGTTTGAGTATGTTGTGTCTTTATTTTCATTAAATTCAAGGAAGACTTTAATTTCTTTCTTTATTTCTTCCTTGACCCAGGGGTGATTCATAGTTGACTGTTCAGTTTCCAAGAGTTTGTTGGCTTCCTGTGGGGAGCATTGTTGTCGAATTCCAACTTTAATCAATGGTGATTTGACAAGACACAGGTGGTGACTAATATTTTTTTGTATCTTTGGAAATTTGCTTTGTTACAGAGTATGTGGTCAATTTTCGAGAAGGTTCCATGAGCTGCAGAGAAGAAGGTATGTTCTTTCCTATTTGGGTGGAATGTTCTATAGATGTCTGTTAAGTCCATTTGATTCAATACCTCCAATAATTCTCTTATTTCTCTGTTAGGTTTCTGTCTGATTGACCTGTCCATTGGTGAGAGAGGTGTGTTGAAGTCTCCTACTATTAGTTATTAATGTGTGTGGTTTGATGACTGCCTTGAGTTCTATAAATGTTTCTTTTACACAAGTGGGTGCCTTTATATTAGGGGCATAGATATTCAGGATTGAGACTTCCTCCTGATGAATTGTTCCTGTTATGAGTATGAAATGTCCATCTACATCTCTTCTGATTGATTTTAGTTTGAAGTCAATTTTGTTAGAAATTAGAATGGTCACACCAGCTTGTTTCTTAGGTCCATTTGCTTGGAAAACCTTTTTCCAACCCTTTATTCAGAGTAGGTGTCTGTCTTTGTGGTTGATGTGTGTTTCTTGTAAACAGCAGAATGTTGGATCCTGTTTTTGTATCCAATCTCTAAGTCTGTGCTATAAAAAGTATAGGTGAATTGAGTCCATTGATATTAAGTGATATGAATGACCAGTGGTTGTTGACTCCGGTTATATTTTTTGGGGTGGGTAGTAGAGTGTGTGTGTTTCCATTCTTTGAGTTGTGCTTGTGAAGGGTTGCTAGTTGTCTGAGTTATTGTAGGCAATGTTGACAATGTTGGATTCCTTGGATTTTGATTTTCCTTCTAATACTTTCTGTAAGGCTGGATTTTTGCTATGTTTTGTTTAGATTTGTTTTTATCCTGGAATATTTTGTTTTCTCTGTTGATAGTGAATGGTAGTTTGGCTGGGTATAGTAGTATGGGCTTGCATCCATGGTCTTTTAGTTTCTGCAGTACCTCTATTCAGGACCTTCTGGCTTTCATGGTTTCCATAGAGAAGTCCAGTGTAAGTCTGAAAGGTTTACCTTTATAAGTTACTTAACCTTTTTCCTTTGCAGCTCTTAATATTCTTTCATTTATCTGAATGTTTTGTGTTTTGATTATTATATGGCGAGGGGATTTTTTTTTTGATCCAGTCTATTCAGTGTTCTCAATGCTTCTTGAATCTTCATAGGAACATTGTTCTTTAGGGTGGGAAAGTTTTCTTCTATAATTTTGTTGAATATATTTTCTGGGCCTTTGATCTGCAATTCTTTTCCTTCTTCTACCCCTATTATTGTAAGATTTGTTTTTTTTTTTATTGTGTCCCAGATTTCTTGAATGTTTTGTAATGAGAATTTGTTGGATTTGCTGTTTTCTTTGATCAGAGCGTTTATTTTCTCTACAGTGTCTTCAGAATCTGAGATTTATTCTTCTATGTCTTGTATTCTATTGGTTATGCTTGTTTCTGAAGTCTCTGTTCGTTTACCTAGATTTTCCATATCCAGCCAGCCCTCGGTTTTTGCTTTCTTCATTGCCTCCATTTCAGTTTTCAATTCTTGTAACATGAGGGGCTGGCTTGTTGGGGTTTCTGTCCCGCCCAGTACTCCACGGTCGGCAAGCCCAAAGAAAAATCACACACAGGACTCCATAAGGTTATAAACTGATTGGCCCATTAGGTCAGGCTTCTTGTTAACTCTTATAACATATGTTACCCCATTATCCTTATCTACGTTAGCCACATGGCTCCATACCTTTCTCAGCTGGGCAAGTTACATGCTGCCTCTTTGGTGGTCTGTGCAGGAGTGGCGAGAGAGCTTTCTGTGTCCCAGAAAACTCCCAGTCTCTTTGCTCCACCCCTACTTCCTGTCTGGCTTTCCCGCCTATACTGCCTGCCTGGCCAATCAGTGTTTTATTAAAATATGATTGACAGAATACAGACAATTCTCCCACACCATTTTAAAAAAAAGAGGGATAATTGGATTATGGGATAATAGCTTTGTACTTGTGAGTTATTGTTTTTAGACAAATATATTGGTATTGATTCTTATATATTGATACAAACTTAAATTATGTTGACTATTTTATGCATGCATGCTTCTACCTCTGTTTAAAACATTTTTATGTATTGACATATATATATATATTGTATTGATATATGTATATTTTACCATATTGCATTGTACACTTCTACCTCTGATTAAGATACTTATATATTGTTTATGTATTGATATATATATTTACCATATTGCAATGTATACTTGCACATTGTTTATATTTGGAGGTCATATTGTCCCCATTTATTGCACAGTTGTTTACTATTTCAGTCTTTAAGTTAGATAGATATTGAGAATAATATAGATCAATAGTCATCTAAGTTTGTCATTTATAATTAGATTAATCAGGTTCTTTAGATACATAGACATTATATTCAGTATAGATAGATAATCTTCAACCTCTTCAAAGAGCTGTAGAAAATGGCCTTTAATCTAACTCAGAGTTCTGTGGTAGGGAAACACAATCGCTCCTGGCAACACTGATCTATTCCCGAGAGAATGTTGAGCACCAAAGACACTCCACCTGGAGCCTTTCTTCTTGGCAGAACTGGCCTTTGGGTAAAGAAATGCCCATACCTCAACTACTGACAGAGTTACAGAGTATCCATAAATGGATAAAACAGGACTGTCATATCCTGCCAAGACAGGATAAGATAGTTTTGAAAAGTTCCTTGCCTTTGAAAATGGTATGTCAGTTACGTTAGGCCTTAGCCAAAGTTGGTTGCTTCAACACTGCAAACGTGATTTTGGGTGTTTGCCCAGGTAGCCAGTTGTCTATGTGATTTGTTACATGTTCTGGAAGTTTGATTGCACTTCCTAATTACTCAGGTAACATTATTTCCCTTCTCAGATCTTTGATGGGATTGAAGATTATATAAACGTAGTTACTTTCTTTTCATGACGTGGCCAAGTTATTTCTTATACAAGACTTAAGCTAGTTAGAATAGGATATTTGTATTTATTGTATATAATTGTGTAGGTTTGTACTTACTGTATATAATTTCGTAGTAGGCTTAGAACTCTCTTACTTAAACAAAAGGGGGAGGTGTTGTGGGAGTAACTTCCGCTGCCTCAACCAATAGTCGCTGAAATACGAGCCCACAGTGCAGCGGGGAGTGACTTCCGCTCCGTCAGCCAATAGCTGCTGAAATACCAGCCCACTGGGGCGTGGTATATTTCTCTTTTAAAAAGAGAAGCAGATCCAGATCAGGCCCTCTTGGTTCTGGCTCTTGGTTCCGGTGCTTGCTCCTGGCTCCTGCTCCCGGCTCCTGCGACTTGGCTCCCTTCCTGATGGTTTATGGTGTATGTAAGTTTTACCCCCCAAAATAAATAACCCCTTAAAACATAACTGGTGTGGGATTGATTCGCCGATAAATTCTTGAACTGATTCCATTACCTGTTTCATTGTTTTTTCTTGGTTTCCTAGGGTGTTATTTACGGATTTGCTCATTTCTTCAAACTTTTTGTTATACTTCTCTTCCATTTCTTTAAGTGAGTTATTCATACCCTGTTTAAGGGACTCTATAGCTTTCATAATGACACTGTTTTCCACTTCTTCTGGAATAGGATGTTCAAATCCTTCTGTTGTAAGATCACTGGGATCTGGTGTTTTCATGTTGTTTTGTTTTTCATATTGTTAGAGGAATTCTTGCCTTGGTGCCTGCCCATCTCTTCCTTGAGATGCTCCCCAATGGATCTTTGGGTACAGGGTTAGGTTCTCTTGTTGGCCAGGGACCTTGCCCTCTGATGGATCTTCCCTCCACTGGATCTTCTGCTACTGGATCAGTGTCCCTTGCTGGCCAGAAATCTCCCTGACTGAAGGCCTATCTTGCTGCAGGCAGGCTATTAAAACAAATGAACTCCCTCCTGCCTGGTTGCACTCACTACCCCAACCCAGCGTCCACACTGGTTGGGCTGGGGGATTTTATGGCTCAAAAAAAGGGAGGGAGGAAGAGAAGTGGTTCCTGGGTAAAAGCTGGGATGGGATAGGAGGAGAGAGGGCTTAGCAGGGGGAAGCTGCCCCTGCAGAATGACCAGGGAGATAAGGGTGCAGGGAAATTCTGTGTTCCCTTGACAGGCTTCTGCCGCAGGTCAGGAGCACACTTACCCCTCTGCTGGATCTTCTGCTACAGGATCAGTGCCCCTTGCTGGCCAGAAATCTCCCTGACTGAAGGCCTACCTTGGTGCAGGCAGGCTTTTAAAACAAAGGAACTGCCTCTTGCCCAGTTGCACTCACTACCCCATTCCAGCACCCACACAGGCTGGGCTGGGGGTCACCAATATTTTTTTTTTAACTTAAATGTTTTTATTTTTATTTACCTTAACAAATGAGTGAATACCAATCAATGTTTTTTATATAACCGTATGAGTAAGTTAAGCTTTATTTTTTCTTCCTGCTATATCATCAACTTTTTCAGCACTTAAAGAATGTTATCAGCATTAGACTTGGGGAAACAATATTTGCAAAAGAAAAAAAATCCCCTTGTTTGGGGAGAAATGAAAGGAATGGTAAAATAACATCTCCGCATCTTGTTTCCTTTTGGACATGTTACTGGGGTCTGATAACCCTTTACAGAATCTCTTTCAAGCCCTGATGCTGTCACCTTTTAGTCTATAAAGATGTACTGCTCTTGTATTTGCTTTTGGGAACATTATTTTCTGTTTTTCTTATGTGTATGTCAAGTGTGTTCTGCCTTCCTAAAGAGACTGCTGAATCTTTGAAGGAATGAATCTGTGATTTTGCAGATCCATATAGTTTTGGAGCCAGCTAGTTTTCAGTAGTACACTATACACCAAGGTTTCAAATGTATAGAAAATACACACATCTTTATATTCCTTCATTCTAGCCAAAGAAAGAAGGGAGCTACCAAATTTCTAAGCCCAGTTTACATGTATTTCACACTCCTGAATCTCAAATTCTAAACCTTCACAAAATGAAATTATAGGAAATGATTTGTTTGTGCTTGGCCCTGATCATTATTTTAGTTGGTTATATGAGATCTTGTGGCATCGTGCTTGCCTCAAGGAACGAACACAGGAAAGATAAGGCCAAGAATATTCTGTGTATTGTCTTGGATCAAATGCAAATGGAAATTGAGAATTCAACAGACTGTCACAGTGCTTCACATTTCTTCTCAAGATACCATTCAATTTCTTGAGTGACTGTGGAAAAGGAAGGGTCATTTGGAAAAATATTAAAGATATCCTAAAACTAAGTTCCATAAACTAAATGCAGCTCCACAGCTGGTTTCTGCTTTCATAAATAATTTTAATGGGTCATAACCATACTCATCTCTGTGTATATCTTATGTGGCTGCTTTGTAGGAAGATATTACATTGAATAATTTAGACAGAGATCATAGAGACTACAATGCCTATTACAGTACAGAGAAAATTATTTGCTTCCAATGGTATTATGATTTTGGATTTCTTTTTCTTTTTTCTTTTTTTTTTTGGTTTTTTGAGATGGGTTTTTTTTTTGCAGCTTTGGAGCATTTCCTGGAACTAACTCTTGTAGACCAGGCTGGCCTTGAACTCACAGAGATCCACCTACCTCTGCCTCCAGAGAGCTGGGATTAAAGGTGGTGTGCACCACCACTGCCTGGGTGGATTTCTTTTCTAACAATTCTGACTTTTTGAGTATTACTCAACATAAATATAAACAAGCACAAAAAGGTAAATAGCTGATTTCTAGTCTATGAAATACTACAGAAAAGTTTTACTTCATAATGTAGTGTTTAGTGTGATTTGAAGTACGTACTTGTCCCTTTCTCAAAAAACAATTTCTGGTAGAATTTGAAAAATATATCACTACAGACATACTCAACTTAAGCCAAACCTTTTAAAACTACCAATATGATCTGGTGAGATACCTTATCAGGTAAAGGCACCTTGTTTTATATCTCATGCCCTGAGTTTGATCCCTGGTACTCACAGGATGGAAGGGGAGATCCAACTCTCACTGGTTTTCCTCTGACTACTAGACTTCTATACATCCACCATGTCATAAAAGTCCTCCCCAACACAAAGTAAATGAATAAATTTTAATGCAGATGCACTCAAGGCAAGATGCCTATAAATCCTTTCTCTGTCTCTTTCTGTATTTTTCTCTCTCCATCTTTGTCTCAAGTAGAAAAATTGGAGGAATACTCCACAAAATATTTATCATACACAAACACTACATGCTTATACACACCCACTCACCCACTCCACACACAACAAAGAAAACAGTAGAAATGCTGAGTTTATCTGGAAGCATGAATGAAACTGAAAATAAGGAACGAAATTGATGTCACATATGTCTTTAAGGTACCCCCAGTTTTAGGATTTATAAGGTATAATTTACTCTACCTTTAAATAACAGAAACCAGAGTCTCAATGAAGCTAAGTGAGTTGCTTAAGGTTAAGCAGTCAATAAGTAGCAGCCATGACCTTCTAATTTCCACTCTAAAATTGGAGGATTTTCCCAATATACTCCATTGCCTCCTCAATATCTTTGCCATTTCCCTACAGGCTATCATATTAACAACATAATTTCCTCTCGCCTTCATTTATAACTCTGTGTTCTGAACTTAAATCTTCCCTTTAGATTTGTTACTGTTATTGGACCCTAAAATGGTCAAGTCAAAATGAAATCCCACAAGCTTAAAAATATTTCTTTATTTTGTCTAGCTATCTTTTAGTCAACTCACTACTAAGCTGATAAACAGTAATAGTCTCTCTGTTTTATTGAACATGAAATAGGACACTGTTCATTGTTAAATTACAACATGCACCAATACTGAATTAAAATCATGCAAGTCATCTTTTTCATGTAACTAAGTCTCACAATTAGGAAAGTATGATAATTAGTTTTAAATTGGGGTAAATCATCAAAGAAAGTTAGGTATCCTGGGAGTTATTTACATGGGAGCAGATGCCTATGGAAGTTAAATGGAGTGTGGAAATTTCACAACATGCTGTAGTAGACAAGCCGAATTAATAAAATGATCACATATCCAGTTGTATGTGGTATGAAATACATTTTTTTTAATTTTCAAGATTCCTTATTTTCAGAAGTAGAAGACAGGAGAAAACATAAACCATTATTTTGGTTAAATACTACCAGAAAAAGTACCAACTGAAACAAAGATACTTAATGGTAGTAGCAAAGAAGACATAATATGAATAATTAGGGTAACAATCAACCAGAATAATGGTTAACTAACCAAAAATATTATGTAAACATTGTCAATCAGTTGGTAGCAAAATGGAAAGAATTCTCCATGAAACATATATCCCTCACTTTACGGTAAGTTGTCACATACACACTTAAAGGAATGACTATAATAATTACAAACATTGGTCCCTTCTTTGACTTTATTGTGTCAATAAAATCTGGGCTTAAGTGCATTCCTCTGCTCTGTTTTCAGATGATTTGCATTGTTTATAAAATCTATAGTCTTATTCCTATGAATCTGACCTACTGTATTGTTTCTACATTATAATACCTCGGAGTAGGATTTAATCCTACAGCATTGGTTAATTTTGAAATGCTCTAATTAGGCATCCACACTTTAGATATGGTGAATTAGTATTTGGATGTCCTAATTAGAGTATGATTTTCTAATTAGTGTATGTTTTGGTGTCCTTGTCTGAGGAGCAACAAAATAACTGGAAATTATTTTTCATTGGTGAAATAAATGACATTTTAATATAGACAGTGTTGAGAGAAAATAGATAGGCATCCTGTCCTTATGCAATCAAGTGAAACTGAATATTCCTCTTCTAGGTCTGTTTGACCAAATGGAGGTGTCCTGCCTTTGATCATTTGTGGCCTTATTTCCAAATTTAATTAATGTGGTCACCAGAGTGTAGTTTCTGTGCATCAGGCTTATCTTGCATACCAACTCCTTGTGATGGAGACTAAAAATGCCGAGATCTAGAACTTCATAAATTTGTATGGGCAAGTCATGTTTAATTCTTATTAAACACTTGCATATTTGGAAGAATTTGATGACAAAAGAAAGATAGGTAAACTTGTCTCTACACTTAGTTTTGTGGGAGGGCCTGAGACTCTAACTGACATTGAGCAAACAGGAGAAAAATTACGTTAACTTAATCTAACATTTTCTAATGAGCACAAGAATTCTTGTAAGGGGAAAATAAAGAAGTAAAGATGCATGAGAGTTTATACAGTTTTAAAAGAAGAAATGGCAAATTTGTGGAGAAGCAACAAGAAAAAGAGGTTTCGACTAGAGGGATTAAATTGTGAATAATTAGCTGGAAAACATATGAGGGAAACAAATTGAAAATAAATGATTGCTTCATACGTTTATACAGTTCTGTTTCAGTCCCATCTCCCAGTCTCCAGTCTCAGATAAGTGTTCTTTTCCTAGTACTGAGGGAGGGCACCTTTCTTCACTGGGAATTTATTGAACTGCTTTTAGGGAGAAAGGGGAGATCAGACAGACCTCCTTGAATCTTGTGTTTTTCAAGTACTTTCAGCTCAAAATAATCAATATACTAGAACAAGCTACTTGGGGGCAGCATGTTCTGAACTCCCTCAGAGATTGCTTTAATTGTTCTACACCACCTGCAAGCGAAGATGCAGAGGAGGAAAGACTAGTATAATTTTGCCATTTTAACCATCTTCAGATTTTACATATCACTTATAGGTTGATGTAGACTCCAGTAAAAAATAAAAACATAGGGAAAAAAGAAACATGGAATCGTTTATTATAAAACATAATAATTAGCTGGAAAACATATAAGGGAAAGTAAGTGAAGTTAAGGGTAAGAGAAGGCTGCCCACATGCTGCAAAATATGTAACAATTAAGAAAAAAATCACTAAATGGGTTGTGATAATACCCTCATTAATGCCCATGTCTCCCTTAGGTGGCACTCTTCCCAGTTCAGCAGTTTTAATCCAGAAGATCCCATAATGCTTGCTTTTTCTGCTAAGATTCAAGGTGGTCTTGGATTGAGTGACTGTATTACTATCCTGGAACTGCTAGAACAAAATACTCGAAATTGATCCATTGTCTAAAATAATAGTAAGTTATTATCTCACAGTTCATAAAGCAGATGCTTTAAAAATTAAGGAATCATCATCACAGTGTTCCTTTGGAAGCCTGTCACTCAGAATCCTCCCTTGCTTTGTTTAGCTTCTGCTTTGCAGTAATACTTCACATTACTTGCCTGATCAAAGCATTACTCCAACCCCAGCTTCCATCATCTTATGACCATCTTCCTTTTGGGTCTGGGTGTCTTCCCATAGGCTCCTTCATTTAGTGCATGTGCTACCAATTCTCTTTTATTATGAAGACACTATTCATATTTCATTGGGGCTCGCTCTAATGAGCTTGTTAATAACATCATTATACCTTACTTTCAAATAAGATCTTACTTTCAAATGAGGCCACATTTATATGTACTGGGGGTAAAGATCGGAAGATTTTCTTTTAGGAAAAAAAATCAATTCTTACAAGTGAACATAACTTGTATTGTTCAAACTTCAACATTTCTGAAAGTGCAAGAAGAAGCATGCATTGTCAATGTTTTGGGGTATGTAAGTTTTTGGTGTTGTACCATGCACACTGCAAATGATACAACCTAGGGAGGTTTTTCATTGCTTATTTCCATGTCCTAAACATTGTGCAATGTCTACTCTGACTGTGCCTTAGTGTTGTGGGATATTTGTACTGTATGGGCATGTATTTCTGTGAATGGCATAACAAAAGACTGAACAGCCAGTAGCTAGGCAAGAGGTATGGGTGGGACTTCTGGTCGGGGTCACCAGACAATCACTGAGGAAGCAGCATGAGCAGTATGAGCCACTGGACAAAACATAGATTAAAATAAATAGGTTAATTTAAGTTTTAAGGGCTAGGGGACAACCAAAAGCCAAGTTTTCATAAACAATAATAAGTCTTTGTCTCATTATTGGGTAGCTGGAAATACAGAGAATGATTTGTTACAAATGTTCATTATACCTTAGTCCATCATTTATTGCACTTTTATCAGAAAGGAATAGGCAATAAACATTCTATGTTTTATAAGCTATAGGTCTTCGGTCTCAATTGCTCCACTGTAGACAGTACATGGACAAATATGTATGAGTGTGTTTCAGTCACCAGATCCCAGGTATGTTTGGTTCAAGGGCCAAAGTTTTGTAATGATTTTCTTGGCCATAAAAGTGACAGAAATCCTGGGAGTGGAAGAAATTGTTGATATATTGTCAAGATGAATCATTTCTTTAATTTCCATACAGAATTGAGACTCCTACCACAATGTGTACATTGAAGTCTCATGTTAATAGCTTATGATGTTAGTGGCTATGGAGACTTTCTTTTAAAGGAGTAAAGTAATATTGGGTAGTCTCTGATCCTCTAAGGTTATTATTCTTATAATAAGAAGATAATCGAAGGCAGACCACAGAATGATCCAAGTGTGAATATGAGGAAATTTTCAAAGGGAAACACATTCTGCTAGCCAAGAAGAGAAACTTTCAAATCAACTCACTCTAATGGTGCTATGACCTTGGATTTATAGTCTCTAAACTGTAAAAAATGTGTTGTTTAAACCACCCAATATTTGGTATCCAGTCATGGAAGCACTAGCATACTGATATACTTCATGTTTCATAAACTTAAATTTTATCCAACTGTGGTAAACGCTTGTTATAAGGTATTAACTATAGATGCAGTTTTATTTCTCCTCATATTCCAATTTTATTTCTAATATCTTGTTGAATTTTTTTATCATTAGTTTACGATTCCATTCTTTTTGTATTATAAAGTACTTTTTAATGTAAAATGTCTGTTACTAAAGCTCCTCTCCAAGGGTTTTCTATTGCTATAATAATATTACGCAATTTAAATTGCTGATTTTTCAGTCTGCATCTTGTAGGGCTTGTTAAATCCAGTTCCAAGAAATCCAATGTCCCCTTCTGGTCTCCACGTGCACTAGGTACTTAAATAGTGCAATGCATACATGCAGGTAAAGCACTCATACATACAAAATAAAACAATTTTAACAAAAATACTACTTTATCTCACTATTTTTACTATTTTCAAATAATTTCTCTAGAACTTTCGACATATAACAATACATCAAAAATGCTAATAATTATAGTGAGTTATTTTTCTAATTGCATTATATTGATGAATGACTCCTGACAATGAAAAGAACAAGAGCATGCATGTCTAGCTTGATCCTGACTCTAGTGTGCATGTCTTTGATTTATGGTAATTACTTAGTAGGATGGATATATATGATAAATATGAACACATCTGCTGAGTAATAGGTGATATCTAAGGTTTTTGAGATTGAATTAAAAAAACACATGATAGAAAACAGAACAGAAAATCCTTGAATGTTTGTTTAATCCTTGAATTGCAGTGAAGTGTTGAGTTAGAGAATTACTGTTTTCTCTTCTCGATGAATACTGAATTTCCAAGTATCTTTACTGTTAGGTCCAACTGTTAGAATTGATGAATGCCAATGAAATATAATCATAAATCTAACTTGTTACTCATAACCCAAAGCAAATAAGAGTTGAAAACCCAATTTTTATCTTCTTAATCACTGAACTGCTAAGCATAGAGGTATAGAAAGCTATTCCAAGAGTTTTCTCGATGAAAACACTTTTTATAAAAAAGAAGATACCAGCTGGGCAGTGATGACACATGCTTTTAATTGCAGCAATCGGAAGGCAGAGGTAGGCAGATTACTGAGATGGAGGCCAACCTGGTCTACCGACTAAGTAACAGGGCAATTAGGGTTACACAGAGAAACCCTGTTTCTAAAAAACAAAAGAAGACTGTGGGGAGATGCCTGAGTTCTTGCTCAGCACATAGAAGTAGAAATTAAAATTGTAAATATGAAAACAACTTTTGAGAATGTATTAAAGCAGCAATTGATCTAGAGCAACAAAATATTTGTGTCAAAAGTCCATGAATGAGAAAGTCATAAGTCCTAGGGTAGAACCTGCTATTGCTATTTTTGCTAAGTGGTTATTAGGTCAATTCATTCTGTAAGAATATTTTCAGTTGTTATTCAATTTTCAATAGACGAAAATCTCCTAATTGTTTTATGCTATCTAAAATTTCACTTGGTATTCCTTTGTATCTTTCTGGGGTACTGTATTTTCCTAGAGAATTTCTCCAAGTCATCTAAAAGTTTAAATTTATATAATATTGAACAAAATAATCTATTTTTAATATTTATTTTATTGCACTTTTTTCATTTTACTAATAAACAATGATCAGTTTCATTATTATTAAGGCAACCATCTCAAATAATTAACAATATCAGCTACTACATCTTACAAATGAGGACAATAAAGCTGTAAGATATAACACATATATAAAATCAATGGGATTCCTGTGTTCCTAGTTAATCACTCTAGCAGAAAAAATCAAGAAAACAATTTTGCTAATAATAACATTAAAAATAAAATACTGAGAATAAATTTAACCAAGAGGTTAAAAACATATATACTGAAAACTATAAAATATTAATAAAAATTGAAAAGAACACAAATAATGGGGAGATATTCTATTTTTATGAAGAACCAGTAACAATAAAAATTTCAGTAGTACCTACAACAAAATGTAGATTCTGAGTTAACTACTATCAAAATCAACAGAAATTGAAAAAAAAGTCTAAAATTCTTATGGACCCATAAATGACATCATAATCCTTGCTTAAAATTACATTATTAATATCTGGGATTAAAAAGAGTATGATACTGCCATTTGCACACAAAGACCACTAAGACAGTATTAAACAGCCAGTAGTAAATGAAGACTTATATGGTCAACCTATTATTGAAAGACATTCTAAAAAAGACACTAAATAAGTATAATCTTCTGATGAATGGTGCCATAAAAACTGAGTTTCCATTTGGTAAATATTAAAATTGGCCCTTAAAAAATTCAGAAATTCGGCCAAGCAGTGGTGTCACATGCACTCAGGAGGCAGAGGCATGTGAATCTCTCTAAGTCTGAGGCCAGTCTGGTCACAAGAGCTAGATCCAGGACAGGCTCTCCAAGACGGAGAAACCCTGTCTTGAAAAACAAAACAAAAAAAAAATCAGAAATTCAACTCAAAATCAATGAAAGACTATGTGTTACCTGAAACCGCAGAACTCTTGCAAGAAAACATATGATAAAATGTCCTTGGCAGAGGAATTATGAATGATTTATTGGATATTGCACAAAAGCTCAATCTACAAATTCAAAATGATAATATCAGACTAAGATGTTTATTACCATATAACGAAGCCAAGAACCTATAAAAATAGAGCCTAAATTATTTTAGTAACATAGATAAAAGAGAAAGAGTTAGGCTATTTCATCCTCAGAAAGATGTCTAGGATCCAAATGGGAGAGGGTTACTATGAAGGTATAAAGGTTTTGAGGTAAAAACTAGTGAAACACCAGCTGAGAAGTTCTCTTCCATAGCAGGTTGCATGGATGAAATTTGTAAATTATCCTCAATCTGCTAAGATAAGGAAGAAGGAAACTCAAAGAAACATCTCCATTGATGTGGTCCATCATTGTCCTCCTAGGTGTATCTCATTTAATTCACTTATTTGTGATAGTGCCCCTAGAACAATTAGTCAAACATTATTTGGTATGTCTCAGGAGAGATATAAGTAAAATAAGTAAAAGATCCACATTCACAGAACGTGGAGGCTTGAAATTCTCTCTCTCTCTCTCTCTCTCTCTCTCTCTCTCTCTCTCTGTGTGTGTGTGTGTGTGTGTGTGTGTGTGTGTGTGAATTGTGCTTACCTCTAATTCAGATATATTAAAAGAGAGAACTGGTCCAGGTAATTAGGAAGGAACTTAACCCGCAAATTCTGTTAAAATTATGGGATCTTTACAACGTGGATCTGACTTATTAGAGATACTTTCCTTCATAGAACAAAATAATAGATCTTAGAATTTCTGTTTTCTTTAGAAAATTTGCAACTTTTCAAGGCACAAAAATTGGCAACAACTGATTTTATATGAAGACTGGAAAAGCACAGTCTTCAACTGCTATATATATATACATATATATATACTCAGTAAGTCATTTTTCTCACAGAATTTATACAGAATGTTTTAATGCAAGAAATAAAACAGTGATAAAACTGATGTGAATGTTTTCATAGAGATATAAAAAGCAAATCAATTTTTAATTAAAATATACAATATCTCCATATTTGAAAGAATTTATTCCCATTGCAACAAAAATCATTCCTTATAATAAAATCCTATAGATAGGTCACAACATACCTATGTCGCAGGATACTCATGAACTACCTTTCTTACATACTCCTTCAAATAGACCATAAATTTCAAATCACTTAAACAATCTACAAAATGCCTGTTTCTAGATTAATAGGAATTCAATTAAAACCAAAGATAAAACAAAAACCTTGATTAATTTGTATTATTAATCTACATAATCGTGCCATTTTAGTGCTGTCCCACATTCACTGCTATCTAAAATAACTTAAAATAATGCATTAACATATTGTGGGATGCCATTAGTCTTAGGCAGGTTAAATTAAAATTTATTCTTAAGCCATTCAACAGCGAAAAATAAAACCCTAATGATTCTTACAATGCCTAATCAAATAAATTCTGGTTGTGACAGTTGTGTAATCAGTTATTATGATGCTAGTGGACATGACTAGCACAATACCAATAACACGGTTTTCAAGAAGACCTAACAGATCACAACTATCTGATGACTGTTTATTTTGTTGATTCCACTTTAGATAAAACTAAGTAATTGTAAATAGTGGGAGAGTTGTATAGCAAACGTAAGTAAAGGAGAAAAGACTGAAGATGTGTGAATATGGGGATGGTATAAGAGTATAGATTTTTCGGCAAATCCCATCAGCCAGGCAGCAGGTGAAAGACTTGCCTACAGGCTCCACCACCACCATGGCCATCCACTAGATTCTGTTTCTCCAAGACCCACTCTGTCACTCAACTCCACCCAGCTCATAATCTTCCCCATGGCCAGCCCTTTCTTGCAACTCTGGCAGACTCCATAAGTACAGGCACAGTCCACACTACTTGGAAGAAAAAGTGACTGATTTGCCCTCCCAGCTGAGCTGCTCCAACCTTCAGAACCTAATCTCTAGGGAACATCTCATGTAGGTACCCAGGTCTTTTTCCTTTTTCTTTCTTGGCATTTCGCAGGGCTGTTTGACCTCTGGCCCCTGGAGATTCTGCACTGGCTTGAGGGTAGCTTAGAAAGAACAAGGCTGTTTTTGTTATGGTAATTTCACCTGTAAACAAGGTTGCAGCTGCGGGCCCTACACGCCTCCCAAGCCTGCCTCCCCCTTAGCTGATCCTGCCTGAGGCTCTGGGAATGTATCAATCTATTCTACTGCTCCTGATGGGAGGGGGCCATGCCCTTTTGAACCCTCTTGCCTCCTGGTATATATACCCGACCTGAGTCTAATAAACAACGGCTTTTTTACTCTCTGGCAAGCAAGCAGGTCTCTTGTGTCTTTGTCTGCTTAAACCCTTAGGACAATCGTCCATTCTCCTGGCCCTAGTTCAGGAAAGCCCGCTCCTGGATTAGTCCTGGGTATCCACAGAAAAGTGCGGAAGCTAACAATCTCATGCCCCTCCCCTCCCATCTCAGCACCAGCAAGTTGCCTGAACCCTGCCCCACCTTTAATGGAATTCCACTGCTCTGGTGCAGTCCCCACCAGTCAGCCAGCAGGTGAGAGAGATCTGCCTGCAGGACAGAGCACCATTGCTGCCATCCCCTGGATTCCGTTCCCCCAAGACCCATTCTGCTATCTCACCCCACCCATCTCATCATCCTCTCTGTGACCAGCTCTTCCCTGGCTACTCTAGCAGACTCCATGCAGTCAATAACAGTTGGGTTAACAGGAAAATATGGATCTAGGCATTCAAACCCCCACAAACTGCTGATGAGACACCCTACTGGACGTGAAGATCTACCAGTAACCAAAACCCTTGAACATTCAGGCAAAAGAAGACAAAAATGGAAACAGATAATAAAGGAACAAAACACCCATCCAAAAAAATACCAACACAAGAATCAACACCAAGACCTATAATCATCCCAAGTTTAGACGTGTAAATGTCAGTGTATGAGTATTTTCAATAACAAAAAGGGCAATATGGCATGACCAGAACCCAGTAACCCTACGATAGCAAGACCAGAACTTTCTAATGCAGCTAAACGCAGGAAAACCACATTAAAAATAACTTTGTGAGCCAGGTAGTGGTGGTGCATGCCTTTATTCCCTGCACTCGGAAGGCATAGGCAGGCAGATCTCTGTAAATTTGAAACCAGACTGGTCTACAAGGACTAGTTCCAAGACATGCTCCAAAGCTACAAAGAAACCATGTCCCGAAAACCAAAAAAAAAAAAAAAAAAAAAGAGAGAGAGAGAAGAAAAGAAAAGAAAAGCAAACAAAAAACTTTATGAATATGATAGAGGACCTTGAAGAGGAAATGAAAATTTTTCTTAAAGAAATTGAAGACAAAAATTAGAAGAAATGAATAAAGCTATTCAAGAAAGTGAAAAAAGCCAAGAAAAAAGACAAAACAAAACAATGAAACAGGTGAAGGAAACAGTTCAAGAATTGAAAATTGAAATAGAAGCAATAAAGTAAACAAAACCAAGAAAATTCTGGATATGTAAAATCTGAGTAAGTGAACAGTAACTACAAATACAATCACCACCAACATAATACAAGAGATGGAAGGAATAATCTTAAGTGTTGAAGATATAATAGAGGAAATAGATTCAGTGGTCAAAGGGAGTTTATATCCAAGACATTTCTAGTACAAAACATCCCAGAAATCTGGGACATCATGAAAAGAACAAACCTAATAGTAATATGAATAGAATATGAAAAATTCTGTATCAAAGGCCCAGAAAATATATTCAACAAAATCATGGAAGAAAACTCCCAACCTAAAGAAGGACATGCCTATCAAAATACAAGAAGCTTACAGAACACCAAATAGACTGAAACAAAAATAATTTCCCTCAACACATAATAACTGAAACACTAAACATTCAGAATAAAGAAAGAATATTAAGAGCTACAAAAGGAAAAGAACAAGTAGAATATAAAGTCAGACCTATTAGAATAACACCAGGCTTATCAAGGGACTTTTACGGACACTAAAAGACCATGGGCACCATCCCAGGAAATGATACTTAGAGAAACTTTCAATCAACATAGATGAAAAAAAAAACCAAGATATTTCACGATAAAACCATCTTTAAACAATACCTATCCACAAATCCAGCCCTGCAGAAAGAACTAGAAGAAAAACTACAAACTAAGAAAGTTAACTGCACCCATGAAATTACAGGCAATAGAAAATCTAATACCAGCAAAACCCATAGAAGGAACACACACACACACACACACACACACACACACACACACACACTTCTACCACCACCAGCATCAGAACCAAACAGTACCAGGAATTAACAGTTACTGTTCACTAATATCTATTAATATCAATGGATTCAATTTGGCAATAATAAGACACAGGGTAAAAAATGGATAAGAAAACAGAATCCATCATACGCCTGCATATCTGAAACACACCTTAACTTCAAAGTCAGACATTACCTCAGAGTAAAAGATTGGAAAAAGATTTTCAATCAAAGAGACATAAAAAGCAAGGTGGTGTAGCTATCCTAATATCTAATAAAATAGACTTCAAATTGAAATTAAACAAGAAACAGGGAAGGGCATTTCATATTCATCAAAGGAAAAATCCATTAAGATTAAATCTCAACTCTGAACATCTATGCCCCAAATATGACACCAACATTTGTAAAAGAAACATTACAAAAGCTTAAATCACACATCAAACCTCACATATTAATAGGTGGAGACATCAGTACCCCATTATTACCAATGAACAGGTTTTCTAGACACTGAACAGAGAAATAAGGGAATTAGCAGATGTTATGACTCAGTTGGACTTAACAAACCTCTACAGAACATTTCACCAAAACACAAAATAATATTCCTTCTTCTCAACACATAATGGAACCTTTTTACTGGGGGGGGGGTTGTAGGGGGTTTCAAGACAACATTAATCTGTAGCTTTGGAGCCTGTCTAGGAACTAGCTCTTGTAGACTAGGCTGGTCTCAAACTCTCAGAAATACTCCTTTCACTGCCTCCTGAATGATGGTATAAACAGTATGTGCCACCACCGCCCAGCCCCTTTGCTAAAATTAACCACAAACTAGGTCATAAAGTAAATCTCAACAGATAAAAAGCTGAAAAACATCCTGTATCTTATCGGATCTCTATGGGTTAATTAGAGTTCAACAACAACACAAACTACAGAAATCCTATAAAATTTTGGAAACTGAATAACTTTCACCCGAATTACTGATGAATCAAAGAAGAAATATGAAAGACATTAAAGACTTGCAAGAATTCAATGAAAATGAATGTACAAGATACCTAAATTTCTGGGAAACTATGCAGACAATGCTAACAGAAATTTCGTAGCACTAAGTGCTTTCATAAATAATATGAAAAAATCTCACAATAGTGACTTAATAGCACTCCTGAAAGATCTAGAACAAAAAGAAGCTAACTCACCAAGGAGGAGTAGGCAACAGGAAATAATCAAACTCAGGGATGAAATCAATAAAACTGAAACAAAGAGAACAATATGAAGAAAAAAGGAACCAAAGAGTTGGTTCTTTGAGAAAAATCAAGATAGACAAACCTTTATCCAAACTAACCAAAAGCCAGAGAGAGGATATCCAAATTAATAAATCAGAAATAAAAAGAGGGACATAATAACAGACATTAGGAAATCCAGAGAGAATCATTAGGTCATACTTCAAAAACTTGTACTCCAAAAAATTGAAAAATCTAAAAAAAATGATTTTCTTGATAAGTATCACATACCAAAATAAAATCAACACCAGATAAACAATTTAAATGTACCTATAATTCCTTAGAAAATAGAAGCAGTCATTTAAAACATCTCCACAGTCAAGCAAAGTCCACGGCCGGATATTT
Organism: Myodes glareolus; assembly: GCF_982192425.1. Classification (NCBI taxonomy): domain Eukaryota; kingdom Metazoa; phylum Chordata; class Mammalia; order Rodentia; family Cricetidae; genus Myodes; species Myodes glareolus. The sequence goes on along the minus strand of NC_142053.1, from coordinate 95,103,871 downwards.
TCAGCACAAAACTCTACCAGACTTTCAGTGATCTACTACCAATACTCTTCAAATTGTTCTGCACAATAGAAACAGGATGAGCATTGCCAAATTCTTTTTATGAGACTTCATTTACCTTGATAGCCAAACCACATATAGACTCAATAAGGAATGAAAATTACAGACCAATTTCCATCATGAACATTGTCACAAAAACACTCAATAAAAAGCTGGCAAACTGAATCCAAGAACATATCAAAAAGGTCATCCACCATCATCAACTGGCTTCATCCCAGAGATATAGGCATGATTCGTCATATGAAAATCTGGCAATATAATGCATCATGTAAACAAACTGAAACAAAAACCCAATTGATCATCTCATTAGACACTGAAAAAGACTTTGATAAAATCCAACACTTTTTCATGATGAAGGACTTGGAGAGATCAGGGATACAATGAATACACCTAAATATAATAAAAGCAATATTCAGGAAATCAAAAGTAAACATCAAATTGAAAGGAGAAAAACTCAAAGCAATTCCTCTAAAGTCAGGAACAAGACGAAGCTATCTACTCTCTTCCTGTCTATTCAATATAGTACTTAAGTTCTAGTTAGAGCAATAAGGTACCTTCTCTGACTTTAAGCTGTACTATCAAGCCATAGTAATAAAACCAGCTTGCTATTGGCATAAAAAACAGACACTTGGATCAATGAAATAAAATAAAAGACACTGACATAAATTCACACACCTATGAACACCTGATTTTGACAAAGAAGTCAAAATTATACAATGAGAAAAAGACAGCATCTTTAATATATGATACTGGCATAACTAGACGTAGGTATGTAGAAGAAGGCAAATAGATTCATATCTAGCCCCATGCACAAAACTCACATCCAAGTGGACCAAATGCCTCAACATTGATCCAGATACACTGAATCTGATAAAAGAGAAAGTGATAAATACTCTCGAATGCATTGGAATAGGAGACAAGTTCCTGAGTAGAACACCAGTATCACAGACACTGAGATCAACAATTAATAAATAGGACCTCATAAAACTGAAAAGCTTCTATATTACAAAGGATACAGCCAATAAGAAAAAATGGCAGCCTACATATGTCCCTCAAAAGAATGGATAAGGAAAATCTGGTACATTTATACAACTCAGCTGTAAAAACAATTACCTCATAAAATTTGCAGGCAAATGGATGGAACTTTAAAAAAAATCATCCTGAGTGAAGTAATCCAGACCCAGAAAAAATACGGCGGCAGATAGTTTATTTGGTAAATTCATTCCTATCATTCCAATACTGAGATAAAGATAATTTAGAAATACTCAATTGAATCAGAGTTAAGGAGAAAAATACTATATGCCTTTGCAATTTAGTTATGATAAAAATCCTTACAATATAAAGAAAAGGATTTATTAGGTAGTACATGCAATGTGTAGAAAGAAGGATACTAAAATGTTTGAAAAACATATCAGCCTTGCAATATGTTTGGATTATCTATTTTGACCATTTTCTTTCCCCATACCTATCTCAACTTCAAAGAAAAGAGATCCTAGAGATTTAAAATATTACCTATGATCTAAAATATATGTATTTTATATTTATATTTATTATATGACACACACACACACACACACACACACACACACACACACATATATATATATATATATATATATATATATATGTCAACTTTGTGAGCATATAAGGTAGGCTTGGGGCACAGTAGGAACCAAGGAAATGTTTACTGTTAGAATCTCCTTTCCATTCACTATCTGCCATTAAGATACAAAAATTTTCTCCCTCCACTCTTCAACTTCACCTTGGGAACTCAGTCCAGTGCTCCAATGTGGTTCTCTGCCTCTGTTTCTACCTGTTGTTGGATGAAGGTTCTATAGTGATATTTAAGATAATCATTCATCTGACTACAGGGCAAGGCCAGTTCAGGCTCACTTTCCCCTATTGCTTAGGGTCCTAGTTGGGGTCATCCTTGTGGATTCCTGGGAATTTTTCTAGAGCCAGGTTTCTTGCTAACCCCATATTGGCTCCCTCAATCAAGATATCTCTTTTCTTGTTCTCATATCTCTCCTGGGCAGGGTACCTTGTCCTCTCTTAGGATTGGAGGGGGGAAGGGGGAGAGATGGGAGGGAGTGGGAGGAGATGAGAAAGTGGGAATTTAAATTGGTAATTTTCTTAAGTAATAAAATAATTAAAAAAGAACTACCTCCCAATTATTGTGTCATAGAATGGCCAATGTAACACGATTTAGCCAACTCAGTAACAACTATCTCCCTCTCCGTCTCCTCCCCTCCCATCCTCCCTTCCTCTCTCTCTCTCTTTCTCTCTCTCTCTCTCTCTCTCTCTCTCTCTCTCCCTCTTTCTCTCTCTCTCTCCCATGTACGTGGAGTGTGTGTGTTTGTGTGTGTATGAGAGAGAGAGAGAGAGAGAGAGAGAGAGAGAGAGAGAGAGAGAGAGAGAGGGAAAACAGGACAGATATTTTTAGAAAGGAAAATTGTCTATATATTAGGTTCATCAACTCACTAAGGATAATAGAGGAAATTCATTTTTCTAATACTCAGTAACTTTTGCCAAATGAATATGGTGACAGAATGCTGAGAAGACAGAAGAAGTAAGCAAGCAAAATGCTTACTATGGTGTTTAGGATACAGTAGATCCACAATAAACATTTTTTTTTCTATTACTTTCAGTGATCTCAGACTTTAAAAGTTTCTGTCATTAAATTTATTTTAAAAAAAATAGAGGAGGCTAAACAGAGACTGTTGTCAAAAAAGTTCTGTTCTTTCTCAAGTGTGTAAAATTGGGTGTTTATTTTTTATATAATTATTTGTTTATTTGGGAGCAGGGCACATATACCATGCACATGTGTGAAAGTTAGTAAACAACTTGCAAAAGTCAATTCTCTTTTTGTTCCTTATGCGTTCCAGAGATGGGAGCACAATCATCTTTAGCGTCTGAACCATCTCCCCAGCCCCATAAGAGAAGTTTCACAATGCATGTGCGTGGACTGTGTTTATCAGGAAGCTGAATGCCCCAGCTGTTGTTAACATTAGTATAACATCATAGTACAAGCAAGTTTCTCAGGGAGATCTTGGTGCCTTCTTGGCTCCAACCCAATCAATCAAACCTACACAGAAAGATGTGCAATATTTTTTGTTAAATTTAATTGGGTTATGCAACAAAAACCAGAAAAAAAGATTGCTCCTATCAAATTTCTAGTTCTGTTTCATATTTAGATCCCTGTTGCATGCAGTGAATCAAAATGTTATACTGTGGAATATCTATGTTAAAAGCAGGTAGTGCGTCATTCTTTAAGTGGAAGTGCACTTAAATGAGTCCACAATCTTCATTTTACTTGATAGAACCAGTTTCCTGAATTTCTCACCCAGCTGAAGGCTTTGATTTCTATTTGAATTGGATTCCAAGTTGTCTAGACATCAGAAGCTTAACCCTACAGCTTAATCTAACCATTTTGTCAAATCTTTATTGCTGAGGTCAAATAGAAAGAAAAGTAGCTTTTATGAAAAGTCTAATCAAAAGTAACATTATCTTTATACTGTAAGAGAGATTCTGCATTTATCTGAAGACCTGTACTGTCAAATCAAAGGGAAAAAATACTCAAGAAACTTGACTAGATTCCATTTGTTCCTTTTATTTACATATCTTCCTTTCACCTTGAGCCTTCCTTTAAAAAATTCTTTTTTTTATTCTGACAGATAAGAAATTCTCTCTCTCTCTCTCTCTCTCTCTCTCTCTCTCTCTCTCTCTCTCTCTCTCTCCGTGTGTGTGTGTGTGTGTGTGTGTGCGTGTGTATTTTTCAATTGTTAGGTCTTTTTCTAGATACATCCTCTTTCAATAACTTCCAACACTTCTCCCTAGTTCGACTTAACAAGGTTTCATAGATTTATACAAAGTCACTGAATACCTTTATAGATGTTCTTCTGGAGCTTTTTTATTTGATTATCATGTAAATAGACTAATACAAAGCTATGATGGTGTGATAACCACTATGAATAAAATAGTCTCTTAATCCTCCAGGGTTTTAGAAGTCATTTTCACTGTAGGTAGGAGGGGATGATAATGAAGGTGAGAAATTTCATAGGGACAACACTAAAATAATAAATAAAAATATAAAAATAACCTCAGTGTGAAGTTATAATATCCATCTTATTTCAGCCAAATTGGAAGTAAATTTTCCAATTTACCAATTTTCTTCCAATTGTTTTTGTAGTCTAAGAATTTAATGATGTTAATGGAGTCCTATGATTTTACAGACCAAATTAAGACAAACCACAAACTTGTTGAACATTAAATTAATGCAAATTAAAGTATATTTACAATTAGATTATTGTCATTTAATGGTTATAAGTTATTAAATGGGCTCTAATATTCTTTAAATAATTAAATGATTGAACTTGGTGGTGCCTATCTTAATTCAAGCATACAGGAGGCAGAAGCAGGCAGATCTCTGTGAGTTTAAGGCTAGCCTGGTCTACACAGTGAGTTACAGGTCAGCCTGAGCTGCAGAGTGAGAGGCTCTCAAAACAAAACAAAATAAAATAAAATAAAATAAAAATAAAACAGACATTCTAATTAAACAGATATTAGCATAGGCAATACATATATAGAGACCAAAATTAAATGTAAAAATTTTAATTTAGTTATTAAATGTTTCTTTTTCCATTTAAAATTAAGAATAGGGTACTAAGTAAGAAAACTTTAAAAATAAATAGCTTGGGAAGATTGCTCTGTGGTTAAAGCAGTTACTGCTTGGGTCACATCTTGGTTACTGGGTACCAATGAAATGATAGGCAAATGTTGCAGCTCACCTATAATTTCAGCCTTGGAATGGAGAGACAAAGCATCTCCAGAGCAAATTAGCATTATAGATATCTCTATGTTCAGTTGAGGAACACCATTTCAATGAAAAATGTGGAGAGACAAGAAAGAAGACTTGACATTAACCTCAGGTCTCCACATGCACTTGTACATATGTGTACATGCACGAGCACACATATGTGTCTACACATATTTAAAGAAACACACACTATACACATATACATGCAAAATAGATGAATGTTTTAAAGATTTTTTTAAATAAAATAAAATAGCTAAATGAAATTAGCTTGATGGTTGATCAGAGCTAGATCACCTGGTTAAATGTTGTTGAGTCACAGATACAGGTGTTGAGGCCCCAAGGTTATTGAAAATCACTAGCTAGGCCAGAACAAACGTGGACCCAGAAACTTAGTTTGTAGACTCACATCATCTTGCCTCCATCTCTAACTCAAAAACATCACAAAAGGAAATGGCTGACATGGAATATGCCCAAAATGTGCAATTTATATGATAAGTGGAATATGTCTCCATACACCTATTTTTTATGATAAAAGTACAAATGTTTTAATACTTAAAACACACCTTTCCCTTTTTGTTCCTTTTTTATTAGATTACTTTCAATTCTAAAATATGTGTTAAGATACTAATAATGTTGACATTAAATGAGTTCATATTTACTTTATGTGTTTTTATCTTTTTGTCATTGTTCTTGCTGTTTTTATAAGATATCTCCAAAGATCAGATTCTGAAAATACTGATTAACTTTTCAAAAAAATGCTCAAATTTCTGTGAGCATTTTTACAAATAGCATTCCTCTTTGTTAATTTAATTTTCGGTGTGAGTGTTCTGTTTGCATATATATTTATATGCAAATATATAATATGCATATGTGTGTGTGTGTGTGTGTGTGTGTGTGTGTGTGTGTGTAGCACGTACATGCCTGGTGCCTGAGGAGATCAGAAGTGTCGATCCCTTTGTTCCTGGAATTACAAATGGTTGTAAGCCACCAATGGACATGGGTCTTCTGCAAGAGCAACCCTCATTCGGGCCACTGAGCCAACTTTCCAGCCTCTGCATTATTTCTTAAGATTAAGCTTTAAGGTGCTTTTCACTTGTGTGATAATAACTTAAGATGAATGGTATCTCTTTGAGCTAAATCTCACCTGTTTCTCAATATTCTATACTTTACATTCTTTTCTGGTCTAGTTCAACAATCCTTCCCACCTCAACTACTTTAATAGTTTTTTCAGCTCTCTCCAAAATTAAGTTTTTATTTATTCATTGCTTCATTTGATTTCCTCTTTTTCAGAATAATACCTTAACATTTTGGAATGTATAGCAGAAATAAAAGCATAAACAGGGAACATTCACATAGTCTATCAGATCTCAACACTTTTGTTCCTCAACTTACAGTTGATTTGCTATTGTAAGTTGGTACTTTCACTTACTTAAAATGTAATGGATAGTTCAAATTCTTCTTTTATTTAACACTCGAATAAATTGATACTGTTAAAATGTACTGCCAGTGTAGCATTTTGTGAATGACTTTTAACAACTAAGGCACACTGGCTCTTACCTCTTTTGTTTGCTGGTAATCAGGGTATTAATAGAATTTTGGAAAAGATCTCTGACTAGCCTGTTTACTCTGGTTTGTTTGGTTTTTTGTTTGTTTTTACATCCTGGTCCTTTGCAATTTCCCCTCCCTCCACTCCCCTCAGGCCCTTGCCACAACACACCCTCCTCTGTTCCCAATCCCAATCTACTCTTCCTCTTTCTCTGTTTAGGAAAGTGTAGGTCCCCCATGAGTATCAACAGAACATGGCCTGTCAACTTTCAGGGAGTTTCTTAGTTTTACTAGCCCATCTATTGTGTTGTAATCTCAAAAACTTTTTATTAACTCCAAATTCACCCAATAATGGCTCTTATCAGAATATGCTCCCTTAATCCCTTATCAGCAGTATCTGGAGATTCACTTGAAATGCAAATTTAAAGTACTCCTTTCCATTCCTTCTGGGATAGCAATTAATACTTTAATAGGTTTTCCAAGCTTAACATTTGCTGTCAGATCATATGCTTATCATCTATGTCATGTAATATTCTATTTTATTCATAAAGGATAAGAATTCAGTATCTTGGCTCCTGGTGCTGCCTGTGTGCTCCTTCAGTGCGGACCTGGTGCCTCTTTTGTGAAGCGGCAGCTGAGTAGACTCTGGCATTCACCTTGGCCGACAAGAAACCCAAGGAAGGAGTCAAGACCGAGAACATCAACCATATTAATTTGAAGTTGGCGGGGCAGGATGGCTCTGTGGTACAGTTTAAAATTAAGAGGCATACACCACTTAGTAAATTAATGAAAGCCTATTGTGAACGACAGGGTTTATCAATGAGGCAGATCAGATTCCGGTTTGATGGACAGCCAATCAATGAAACAGACACACCTGCACAGTTGGAAATGGAGGATGAAGATACGATTGATGTGTTCCAGCAGCAGACAGGAGGTGTCTACTAAAAAGGGAACCTGCTACTTTACTCCAGAATTTTGTTATAGACCAAGAATACATTCGCAATTAGAAAGCCGCAATTTGGTTCCACCACATCCTGACTACTACAGTATAGTTTTCTCTATTCTTTCATTTCCCTGTCCCCATTTCTTTATTGTACATAAAGTAACTGGTGTATGTGCACAAACATATTGTGCTTTTTCCTTTTTTCTTTTTCCTTTTTAAACTAAATGGCCAATGTTCTGTTTTGATTGCAATCAGATGGAGGTGGTCAGGGGAAAGCACTGGTTCTGTGAAAATACCCCCTCCTCCATTAGTGACATGCTTGTTCAGCTCTTATCTTTATATTCCAGGAAGTTATTTTGCTCTCAATGTTTTAACAAAAGAACCCAACCACAAAATCCTTGCATACCTTGTTCGATTGGAGAATTTTAATGTTTTTCATTTATCATTGTAAAACCAAGGCCAATTTTATAACTTTTTTTGTACGTAGCTGTTACATGTAGGGCAATCTGTCTTTAAGTAGGGATAAATTACTCTTAAACAAAATGATCCTAGATAGTTTTCCCTTCAAGTCAAGCGTCTTGTTGTTTGCATAAACTTCTTGTTTTAAAAAAAGAAAGAACTCAGTATCTTATACAGTGAGAAATTTTAGCACATTTGTCTTCTTTTTGTAAAATTAGCAAACAAAGTAATAGATTTTATTATGGTCTATTCATACATGTTTTTATTAGTCTTTCTCCCCTTGCTTCTTCCGAATCCTTCTGATCAGTTTATATGCTGTCATCCTCAGTAATCCTTTTCTGCCTTCATGCCATATGTGTCTTATTTATCTCCCTTAACCTTCCTCATGTTATCTCCTTAACATTCCTTCGGTTGACCGGGATTGGGGGAAGGGAGGAAGGATGAATATGGGATCAGGGAAGAATATATTTCAACTAAGGGAGTCATTTTAGGGTTTATAGGAAACTTGATTATATATGGGATCCCAGGTCCAAGGAGAGATCCCCAGATTGTTCTCTGGACAGAGGAGAGGGTGCCTGAACCGGCCTTCGCCCATAACCATACTGATGAATATTTTGCTTATCACCATAGATCCTTCATCTGGCGATGGATGGCGATACAGACGGAGACCCGCATTGGAGCACCGCACTTTTTATTTTTTCTTTCTTTGAGAAGTTTCCCACAGATTGGAGCAGTGATTACACCAGCTAACCCTCCTACTGGTAGTGGGTCCGTTTTTACTACATTCTCTCCAGTATCTGTTTTCATTTGCTAACTTGATGAAACCATTGTGACTGGGGAGAAAGTGAATCTCAAAGTGGTTTTCGTTTTCATTTCTCTACAGGCTAAAGATGATAAACACTTTTTAAAAATTTTTGTATATTTCTGTTTCTTCATTTCCGAGTTGTTTAACTCATTCGTCCATTTGTTGACTGGCAACTTGGAACCTTTTGTGTTATATAATTTCTGCATTAATTCTTTCATTTATTCACACAGTTCATTAATTCTTATATTTATTTCCTCAGTTCCTCTTACTAATTGCATAGTTTATTCTCATGCCTTGAGTCTGTACTGCTTTACAGCTTCATAGGCAGCTGAAAGTGATTGTGTACCAGTACTGAGATTAGGCTCCAAGAGCCCTCACACATTTCCACTTGTGTTCTTTTTCATCTTATCCATTCAGTCATTCATGTATGAATATATCCAAACTATGATGTTGGAGAGACGGTTCAGTGATTAAGAGCACTTCTTGTGGAACAACCAGATTCAGTTGCCAGTACCAACATGTTGCCTAACAAAAGTCTGTGGCTCTAGTTGCAGAGGCCTAGACAACAACATTTAGTGGACACTGTGTTGTGTGGGCACTACATACACATGGCTCATAAGCATACATTCAGGTATAATGCCCATGCACATTTTCTATTTTTAAAAAGTGTATAGTCAGACCGACTTTCTCAGTGATGAGGATATGTGAACTAAATTGAGGACTCTATCTTAAATGACAATAGGCAGTATCAACTAATAGCCATCCAAGTCTTTAATGAGGTCAAACTTATTGGATACCTAAACATTTTTTCTTTGTAAGAAGACATGGTTGTAAGCTTCTGAGATTTGTGTGTTGTCCTACGAGTTATCTGCAAATGAATCAAATTTTAACTTCTATTCTGATTTGGTACAGTTGTTTCTCCTTGATTTAAACATTTGCTTCTTAATGATATTAGCTAATAAAAACTGACCCAATCTGACAAGATGTATGTACAGGTACGTTTTGAAATACCCTTTGAGAATGCCCAGCACAAATTTCTTTCTATTTAAGGGTGAAATAGACATTGGGTGATTGTCGCTTTGTAGAATGGAAGACATTAAGACAATGAATCTAACTCAATATCATCTTGATGGCTTCAGTATTCTACAAATATAGTAATATAGAACTTGAAGAAGTAAGATAAGACAAACACTATGGAATAGGAAACAGTCTTACTAAAGTTTATATCAAGTGAAATGTCCTCTATTGTGAAGACTCCCTAGTCTACCTTCTTTTTTTTTCCTTTTCAGAGAGGCAGATCAGGATTTGACTATAACTCTTTAGCTAACTTTAAAGACATGCGATCATTTTCAAACTCAATCATCTGTGGCTTACCTTTCGTACATTCAGCTTTTATGTCTTGGTCTTCTTACAGTCAAACCTGTTGAAATAAATTCTGCCTTCTTTGTGAATAATACTTTTCAAATTATAACAATGGCATATCATAAATAGTACCTTCCAAAGCAGACAGAAATGCATTTTATCCAGCTTTCACGCCCCATTCAAAAAGAAATCTATTTTCTAATTAAGCTCTACATTTATTTTTCTATGACTGACAGAATTCATCATTACAGATAGAATATTTATTATGAAATTGTATCGATTTTATAGTTTTTTTAAGCATCAAGTATAGGGCACAGCCCAGAAGTATGTTTTGATGAAAATTTAGATGCCATTGTTCTCTTCCTTAAATTTGAATTACTTTTTAATGGTATGCTAATTGCCTTAAAGAGTTCCCAGAGTTTCTAAAGGTATAGAACTTTAGTCGAAGTAGCAGCTGGAATCCTAGGAAAATCACCTTTATTTTAAGACAAGAGTTCTTAGTATTTGAAGGTCTTCAGCAACCTTCCAGGTGATAGAGAGCTCTGGGTTCTTCATTCTGCTTTCATGGATTTTAATTTAGGTTTTGGAGTAGGCCTATATTTTGCATATATAAGCAGACACTAAGGTATGCCCTACACAATAAATATTTTTAAAGTGATTCATGCTGTTCCTATTTTCTGGGATTTCAACTACAAAATATAGTGTAAGATAAGTAGATATTCAGTACCTTTTAAAAGAAGAGATTAATTATATGCTTTTCTTAAAAATCAAATCATCTACTTAGCCTTGTGGCAGAATCCCTGAAGCAATACTGCTGATATAAATAAGATTATCAAAAAATTTTATGAAGCTCAAATCCATTGAATGTGTGGTTACAGCCAGTGCTCAAAACTGGGTTTGAGCACCAATACTAATTAAGCAATTTGAAAGAGTCAAATTAATAATAGAAAGCAGAAAAAGGAGATCTATTCCATGTGGCCATACTTGGAAGAGTCACAAACAGTAACATTCTAGTGAATCCTCTAAGTCTGTCATGCAGTAGGTATCTGAAGTGATGTTAAAGTTTAAAAAGAGAAGCAAATATATGTACATTTAATCAGTCCTAAGTAAGGTATAGCACCATTTGTCACTGACCCATCTTTGCCTCAGCTTCACTGTCATTCTGTAAGAGGGTCCATTAGGTTATTAGAACTGTTATGAAATTTCTTCCCGGGAAACAAGTTCTGCCTTTGTCTGTAGCCTATTATTTTTCTCCCGGCACATTATTCCTGAGGGATTTCCATTTCTTTGGGGTTCACTGTTTCAATAAACTAATTATCAGATTCAGAGACAGATGTCTCTTCAGACTATCTTCAGTTCTTCTAGGTCAGTTACTCAGAGAGGTGTCTACACAGGCTAGAAAAGTGCTGCAAATCACATTTTTATTATCATTTTATTTCTCTCAGAGAGCATATAATGAGGTAAAATACACAGAACTGTTTTAAAGTTCAAAACTAACTTACAAATACAAGAATTATTCTTTTGAACTTACAGAATAGGACCTTCAAAGCAATTTCTTTATCATTAATATTTTTTGATACGTAGTTGTTGATATGGGTAAGGTACAATTGGGACTGATGCAAGTAAGATATTAAATGACAATAGTTCCTGAGAAATGTAAGAGAACATCTTTCTAAGTTATGTGTCAGGATGTATCTAAGATAGCTGTGAAATGATGAATAGCCTGAGGCATTCACTTTTTAAAAATTCTGAAAGCATTACACCATAGAGAATCCTTGATAACCTGCTATGGAATGAACTGGTTACAAAGACTGAACTGTCTATGAAGATCCCAAAGAATAAAGGTTATAACATGTGAAAAAGGAAGTGTATAAGAGCATATTTCATATTAAGTGGCTATCACAAACCAAATATGAGATGATGTACATGTAAATTCTTTGAAAAGTTTATAGTGCTACAAAAAAATCAGGGATGGTAACAAATGAAATAATTACTTTCAAAACTTTCACCTGAGGAATGAATTTACTTGACTGTACAATGTAAGCTGAGTTACTGCATCCAGATAGTTTGGCATTCTGGAACATTGTACCTTTAGAATAATTTTTGTTTATTTGAAATTTGTATCAATCTTCTGAGGCTGATTCTTGGTGCATGCTTAGATTGTGAATAAGGGTCAGGACACACTTATCTATTCAGGGCCTTGACTCACATTTTCCTCTTGGAACCATCTTATTTGTACTGGGGAGAACACTTAGAGAAATCTTACCAAGTGGGTTAATGTCTCAAATGACTTCTAATTTTCAAAAATAATTTTCCGCGTCTACTAACCAGGAAGTTCATTATTAAAAATCCATAATGCCATCAGAGCTCTAGATCATTTATAAAATAGAATATAAACCTTTAGATGGTTGTTTGGTTTAAGAAAAATAGTTGCTTAGTTCTTTTTATAATTTCATATATATAGAGAGATAGATATTGAGAATCACCCCTGCTTTACTTCCTTTTATTCCCCCTCCCATTGAGGGAGAAATTATTTGGGGGAAAATTACTTCTTAAATCAGATTCTATTGTTTAATAGAATACAGCTCAATGAGTGCAAATGACTGACATTTAAATATTAAGGCAGGTATAGTAAAATTAAGAAAACATAACCAAAAAACAGTGAAAGTTACAAAAATATGTTGAGCACACAGGATTACCCAGTATCTCTGTTTCATTTTAAACTCATGGAGTAAAAAGATAATGAATATCTTGTTAATAATGTCACTTCTTAGCATATGAAAACTAAGGCCCAATTTTACTTCTTTTTACATTTTCTCTAGTTGCATTTACATGCCTATATCAGATTGAGTTGCTACACTGTACTAAGATATTATGTGCTAGGATATAGTTGAGACTCAGGCAGATATTTATATTTGGGATTGATAGGAAGAGTTTTACGTTTAGTACATTATTTCTTAATCTGGTGCCAGAGAATAACTATGGTAGTTTTAGAATTAAGCACAGGAAACACCAGAAATTATGGTGTGATTATATGTTACCCATGATTGATAACTAGCATTGTAGTAGAGGTGTGCCAATATCCATTGAATCTGATCTTCTCAATGTGCGTAGCTGTGAATAACAAGATATTAGCAAACAGGATATTAGTAGAGGTTTGAAAGGTGCCTGATCACCAAAGTGTGGCTTCACTTGCTCTTTGGAAGCCTCAGTTTGTTACATGAAGAAATCTATATTAGTCTTTTTGAAGCTGAATAAACATGTGAAGGAATGCAGAGATGAGCCATTATAATTGAGGGACACTAGAACTCACTTGACAATGGTTAGATACATGCAAAGCCCATCATAGACATCATACTGTTAAAACTGCCTCAAGTTAATTGCAGAGATAAGACAAAATAACTAGGGTCAGAACTTCCATGAAGACCCATAGACTTATGAAAGAAATATGCCTGTTGTTATGAGCCAGAGTTGTTATCAGCTAAAATTTTTGTTTGAATGTAAAAAAAAAAATCTAACCAGATGTTCTAGGAGACTTTCTTGTGCTGTGATAAAACACACTTGCCAGAAGAAACTTGGGAGAGGAAATGGTTAATTTGCCTTGTACTTCTAGGTCATAGTCACCATTGAAGGAAGTTGGGTCAGGACAAGAATTTAAGAAGGAACTTGAAGCAGAAGTCACTGAGGAAGGCTGTTTACTAGCTCTTACTCAGCAGTTAACGTTCTTAAACAGTCCAGATCCACCTATTTAGGGATGGTACTGTCCATAGTGTGCTGGGAGTGTCCATGTTAATTAGTCAGTCAGGCCAATCTGAACTAAATAATTCTCCAACTGGGCTTTCTTTTTTTCTGGTGACTCTATGTCATATCAGGTTGAAAATAAAAAAAGTGTCTAGCACAACAATATTATCTATCTGCAAAAAAATAAAATTGAATTGATAATTCTCTCCTTATAAAAATCTAACTCAAAATGTATCAGCTACCTAAGCATAAGAACGGAAAGCTATAAAACTTTCCTCTTGGAAAGAAAAACATCTTTGTATTCTTGGGTTAGAAAACAGGTTCCTTCCTAGGATGTAAAAAATATAAGCAACAAAGGGGAAATAAACAGTTTTGTGCTCCTTGGAAACCATTACTACATAATCAAGCCCAACCACTTCATGATTATTTAACATTAGACAAGTCTTTTATCTTAACAGTTGTTTTCTTCATCTGTAAATTATATGCTATCAATATAAAATTTTCATAAATGCTAATTGCTGTATTTGAAATTCTTTTTTTCTTTTTTCATTTTATTTTTTTAAAAAGAAAACAAACTATCTTTTTGCATTTTACATACCCATCCTAGTTCCCACTCCCTCCCCTCCTCACATTCCTTCCACCTTACCCCGAACCCTACCCCCATCTACCCCTCAGAGATTGTAAGGAACATTGATATGAGGAAGGCTCAAGGCTCTCACTACTATATCTAGACTGGGTAACTTATCCATCCAAAGAGAATAGGTTGCCAAAAAGCAGTACAAGCAGTAGGGATAAAGCCTGGTGCCACTGTCAGTGGTCCCACAATCTGCCCCAGTAATACAACTGTCACCGACATTCAGAGGGTCTAGTTTGGTCCTATGCTGGTTCCTTCACTGTCAAACTGGAGTTGGTGAGCTCCCATTAGCTCAGGTAAACTCTTTCAATGGGTGTCCCCATCATGGTCCTGACATCTTTGCTTGTATTCTAACTCCTCCCATTTTCAATTGGACATTGGGAACGCATCCCAGTGCTCTGCTAGGGGTCTCTGTCTCTGTTTACATCAGTTGCTGGATGAAGGTTCTATGGTGACATTTAAGATAGTCATCAATCTGACTACAGGGCCAGTTCAGGCATACTCTCCTCAATTGCTTAGCGTTTTATCCGGGGTCCTCCTTGTGGATTCCTGGGAATTTTTCTAGTGTCAGGTTTCTTGCAGGACCCATAATGGCTCCCTCAATCAAGATATCTTTTTCCTTGCTCTGTCCTTTTCCCATCTCTACTATCCAATTCCCTCAAGTTTTCCTCCATCCTCCCTTCCTCCACTCCTCCTAGCTTTCTCGCTGTCCACTGCTATGAACCCAATTTTTCTCAGGAAATCATGTCTATTTCCCTTTCCCAGGGGATCTATGTATGTTTCTGTTAGGGAAATACAGAAATTTATTATTTAGCTTCTCTATGGACATAGACTGTAAGCTCTTTTCCTTTCCTTTATATCCAGTATCCAGTTATGAGTGAGTACATACCACGTTCATTTTTCTGGGTCTCTGCAACCTCACTCAGAATGTTTTTTTCTAGTTCCACCCATTTGAATGCAAATTTCAAGAAGTCATTGTTTCTTACCACTGAGTAGTACTCCATTGTGTAGATGTGCCACATTTTGTTTATCCATTCTTTGGTTGAGGGGCATCTAGGTTGTTGCAAGGTTCTGGCTATTACAAATACTTTTGCTATGAGCATAATTGAACAAATGTTCTTGTACTATAAGTGAGCATCCTTTGTGTATATGCCCAATGGTGGTATTACTGAGTTCTGAGGCAGGTTGATTTTTAATTTTCTGAGACACTGCCATATTGATTTCCAAAGGGACTGTCCAAGTTTTCACTCCCACCAGCAATGGATGAGTCTTCCCCTTACTGCACATCCTCTCCAGCATAAGTTATCATTGACATTTTTTTATCTTAGCCATTCTGATTGCATAAGATGGTATCTCAAAGTCATTTTCATTTGCTTTTCCCTGATGCAAATTGTTGAGCAATCTCTTAAGTATCTTTAGGCCATTTAAGATTCTTCTGTTGAGAATTCTCTGTTTATATCTGTACCCCAAATTTAATTGGATTAGTTGTTATTTTGATGTCTAGTTCTTGAGTTCTTTATATATTTTGAAGATCAGTTCTCTAATTGATGTGGTGTTGGTAAAGGTCTTTTCCCATTCAGTTGGCTGTCATTTTGTCATATTGACTGTGTCCTTTACCTTTCAGAAGCTTCTCAGCTTCAGGAGGACCCATTTATTAATTGTTGCTCTCAGTATCTGTGCTAATGGTATTACATTTAGGACATGGTCTCCTGTGCCCATGTGTTCAAGGCTAATTCTCACTTTCTCTTCTATCAGATCCAGTGCAGTCAGGTTTGTATTGTTATTTTTTTAACCCATTTGTACTTGAGTCTTGTGCATGGGGAAAGACATGGATCTAATTTCATTCTTCTACATGTTGACATCCAGTTATGCCAGCACCATTTGTTGAAGATGCTTTATTATTTTCAATGTATAATTATAGTTTCTTTGTAGAAAATTAGGTGATCACAAGTGTGTGGATTGATAGCCAGGTCTTCTGTTCAATTCCATTGGTCAACCTGTCTGTTTTTACACCAACAATATACTGTTTTCATTCCTGTAGCTCTATAATAAATCTTTGTATCAGGAATGGTGATGCCTCTGGAAGTTCCTCTATTGTACAGGATTGTTTTGTCTATCATGGGTTTTTTGTTTTTCCATATGAAGTTGAGTATTGTTCTTTCAAAGTTGTGAAGAATTGTGTTGGGGTTTTGATGGAGATTGCATTGAATCTAGAGATTGCTTTTCGTAGGATTGGCATATTTCATTATGTTGATCCTACCTATCCAAGAGCATGGGAGATCTTTTCATTTTATGGTATGTTCTTCATTTTCTCGTTTCAAAGACTTAATGTTCTTGTCAAACAGGTCTTTCATTTCCTCAGATAGTGTTACCTCAAAATATTTTGTTATTTGTGGCTATTGTGAAGGGTGATATTTCTCTGATTTCTTTCTCAGCTTCTTTATCATTTGCATATAGGCAGGCTGCTGATGTTTTTGAGTTGACCTTGTACACTGCCACATTACTGAAGGTATTTATCTACTGTAGGAGATCCCTGATAGAGTTTTTGGGGTCTCTTATGTATAGTATCATATCATCTGTAAATCGTGAAATTTTGACTTCTTCCTTTCCAAGTTGAACCCCCTTGATGTGCTTTTGTTTTCTTATTGCTCTAGCCAGAACTTCAAGAACTATGTTGAATACATATGGAGAGTTGACAGCCTTATCTTGTTCTTGATTTTAGTTGAATTGCTGTGAGTTTCTCTACATTTAATTTGATATTGTCTTTCGACTTGCTGTATATTGCTTTTATTATGTTTAGATATGTTTATTGTATCCCTGGTCTCTCCAAGACCTTCATCATGAAGGGGTGTTTTATCAAATGCTTATTCAGCATTGAATGAGATGATCATATGATTTTTTCTTTCCGTTTATTTATATGGTAGATTACATTGATAGATTTTCATGTGTTGAACCATTGTTGCATCTCTGGGATGACTCTGAATTGATCAAAATGTGGGACAAAATGAGGAGTATAGATATAAGCTCTTATTTGAAGTTCTGGTAGAATTCTGCAATGAAACCATCAGACCCTGGGCTTTTTTTGATTGGGAAACTTTTGATGACTGCTTCTATTTCCTTGAGTCTGTTTCTTTTTGTACTAGAAATTTCAGGCATGCTATTAAATCACTAATATGAGATTTCTCCACTTTCTTTATGTAACACATAGTGCTATGAACTTTCCTCTTAGCACTGCTTTCATAATTTCCCATAAGTTTAGGTACATGGTCCCTTCATTTTCATTGGATTCTAGGAAGTCTTTCATTTCTATCTTTATTTCTTTTTTGATCCAGAGGTAGTTCAGTTGAGCACTTTTCTATTTCCATGAGTTTGTAGGCTTTCTGCAATTAGTGTTGCTGTTAAATTCTATCCTTAAACCATGGTAATAGGAGAAGACACAGGTGGTCAATCCAGTTTTTTATATCTATTGAGGTTTCCTTTGTTACTGAGTATGTGCTTAGTTTTAGAGGAGGTTCCATGAGGTGCAGAGAAGAAGGTATATATTTTCGTTTTGGAGTGAAATGTTCTGTAGATATCTGTTAAGTCCACTTGAATTATGACATTTATTATTTCTCTTATTTTTCTCCTAAGTTTCTGTCACGTTGAACTGTCCATTGTGGACCATGTGGTGTTGTAGTCTCCCACTATTAGTGTGTGGGGTTGGTGTACAATTTAAGCTTCAGTAATGCTTCTTTTTCATATGTTGGCGCTCTTGTATTTGGGGCATAGTTGTTCAGGGCTGAGATGTAGTCTTGATGGATTTTTCCTGTTATTTGTATAAAGTGTCATTCTCCATCTCTTCTGATTGATTTTAGTTTGAAGTCTATTTTGCTAAATATTAGGATAGCTATACCTACTTGTTTCTTAGGTCCATTTGATTGGAAAATATTTTCCCAATGCTTTATTCTAAGGTGATGTATGCCTTGAAGGTTGAGAGGTGTTTCTTGTATACAGCAGAAGGATGGATCCTGCTTTTGTATCCATTCTCTTAGCCTGTATCTTTTAATAGCTGAATTGAGACAATTGATATTAAGAGATATTAATGAAGACTGATTGTTGATTTCTGCTAGTTTTCGGTGGTAGTGTTTGTGTGTATCCCTTCTTTGGGGTTTGCTGGTGTGAGGTTATCTGTTACCTGTGTTTTTTCTGGGTGCAGTTAGCATTTTTGGGGTTGAAGATTTTCTTCTAGTACTTTTTGCAGAGCTGGATTTGTGGATAGGTATTGTTTAAATCTTGTTTTGTCATGGGATATATTGTTTTCTCAATCTATGGTGAGCGAAAGATTTGGTGTGTATAGTAGTCTGGGTTTGCATCCATGGTCTCTTAGTGTCTGAAACACATCTGTCCATTACCTTTTTAGGTTGTTGAATTCTTGCATTAGTGCCTACCCACCTCTTCCTCTAATTGGTGTCTGCAGTGTCTGTGCCTTTTGGTCCAATTCTTGCAGCTGCATTCTTTGCCTTTGGGAACTGTTTTTGGTCTGCTATGACTGTTGCTGTCTGTGTCTCAGGGAGTTACTAAGGTCTTTTTTTGCTTGCTCTCTTGGCCCACTCTCTTGTTCCACTCTCTTTGTTCTTTCTCTTGGTCCACTCTGTGAAGTAACAGTCTGTGCTTCAGAGTTCTTCTGAGGTTGTGGGAGATGGGAGGGTTTGGGGACAGAGTGAGACTTGTAACTTACAGGGTCTTATCGATTGGGTGGGTTTTTGGGTCATCCTACCTCTTGGACCTTCCTATGTATCTGCAGCCTGTATTTTAGAGTCCCTTTGTGGTCACATGGGATAAGAGTGTTTGGAGATGGAGTAGGACTTGTAGCTTACAGGATCCGATAGATGTATTTGAAATTTTTAACATCTGTTTATAGCATAGCCTATGGGAAATTGATATTTTTCTTTTTATATTCTCTCACCGTCTTCTTCCTCTCTTGGTGTTTGTGATTCAAGATGCAATTCCTTCATTTTCTGGACCTGCTGACATACCTGTTGCCTGTGGTCATATCTCTCTGTCATGCCAGATTTTTTTCCCTCTAGAATTGTGTGCCAAGCAAGCTCTTCCTTCTATATGTTGTTGTTGGGATTTCTGTCTTGCCTCATTCCCACAGTCGTTAAGTCCCAAAGAAATCACACAGAGGTCTACATTGGCTATAAACTGATTGGTCCATTAGCTCAGGCTACTTATTAACTCATCTAACTTATATTAGCCCATTACTCTTTCCTATGTTAGCCATGGGGCTTGGTACCATTTTCAGTGAGGCAGTCACATCTTGCTTACTCTGTGGCTGGGCCAGGACTTCAGACTAGGATTTCCATCTTCCCCAAATTCTCCTGTTCTCATTGACCCATCTCGACTTCCTTTCTGGTTCTCCTGCCTATACTTCCTGCCTGGCTACTAGTCAATCAGTGTTTATAATTGACAGAATACAGAACATCGTCCCACACCAATATGTTGTCCTGGTTTTATCACATTTCAAAAGTAATTAGGGTAGTATTTACAATTTTCTTCCATATTGTATGTTTACTTCACTCTTTCCATAAATGGCACAGATTTAGATATTTTACCATGTGTGTACTATTTTCATAAGTATAGTTTATCTATAATTACTATAATGACTACATATACATTGCATTTTATTTTCATTATATTCATTTATGTGTATATGTCATGGTACATATGTGGAGGTCCGAGAACACTGTAGGAAGCTGCACCATATAGGTTCAGATGATTAAACTCAGGTCCTTTGATTAGATTGCCAGCATTCTTGGTCATTGAGCCTTCTCACCAGCACTATAATTTTATATTTTAAATTTTAGCTATTATTTGTAATTTTTCAAAATAGCTGTGCCAGTACACTTGGAAGGATGACTAATGCATGAGTTAAGACAAGTCTGTGACTTAATGTCACTAAGCAACAGGAAACCTCTCTAGATTTGTAAACAAGCGAATATAAAAAATTAAGAGCTGTTAACTTCTTCTCAGCATCCAATTTAACCTTGGAAAATGAATTTTGTAGTAGGTTTGGATATTAATATCAAGTTTACATAAATATCAGGAAATCTAATCAATTCATTAGCATGTAAAAATTAAGATCTACTGTCTTAAAGGTCCCATTTACTAGGTTGGAGTATATGAAAAAAGTGAAGCTGTTTAAATGAACTGAAATTAAAAGTCACTGGTATTTGTAGTTGCAAACCCAGTTGAAGTAGAGTCAGTTTTCTCTGACTGATTTGAAAGAAACAAAGCAGAGATTTGCTTAGCCATTTATTAGATTACAGTGCTTGAGATTTGGAAAGAGGCAGACGGTGCAAAAGTGGGTAACTCAAGGATCTTCATTGCTACACTGGTTGGTGGTATTCAGTTACACATATTTTGTGCCCCTGCTACTAATTCCTTAAGAGTAATGTATACATTTATGTATTGTTTATATTTATTTCAAAATTTATATTTTCCTTGTATAAGAACTGGCAGAGATTTAAAAAAAAATAGGTGAATTGACCTTGAATACAAACAAAAGAGGCATACCCTGATCACAGAGGAATCACATAATTCCACTTGTTTTCACACTATAAAATTGAATAGGAGCATGTATTCCTTGATTCTCATTTAAATTAGATTAGTTGAATTGCCTCAGTCACCAAAAACACTCATTTAAAGATAATTCTGTAAAAATAATGATAGGATATCTAAAGAAATAATCTAACAATATTTTGATAAATTAAAAAAAATGAATGCCCAGAGAATCACAGAAGCTATTTATAAAGTATTTAGAATGTTGCACCTCTAATATTGGGTAGAGTAGACACTTCTTATCTGTCACTGACAAACCAACCTTCTAATCAGCCACCAGTGAGTCATGGTAAGTTTTTCAATTGTTACATTAAAGGTTAAACATAATTGGTGATAGTTTAACTTTCTTACCCACTACAGTATCTTCTATTATAAGATTAAGCATAGCAGTCTTTTGAGTTCATGATTTCAGCACTTATTTAGTATCTCAAAGGGTAATTCCAAGTTGTTATGAATACAAATCTTAATATGTCTATAAAATGTTCTTGAAGATAAATGTCACCTAGGAGGGTCATAGTAAAATAAATATGTATAGTTAGTGTTCATTATTTTATTTATGAAGTATCTTTTTCCTTGAAACAAAAAAAATGGGAGAGGAAGAGGCTACATCTCTCTCTACTTCACACATTTTCCTTGGTGTTATGATTTTGACTATATAAATTCCATGAAGAAGGTATAATTGTTAATAAAGATTTGTCTGCTCATTTGTCCCTGGTATTTGTAAGATACTATGGCATTTTGGATAAACAGAGTCATTTGGTGGTTGTCTTCATCAGGTGTGGTAGTGACTGGTGCTTCAGAATCAATAATTGCTGTTTTTCATACATGTGTTACATTTTTTCTAGACACTAGATTGTTTAAGCTTATGAAATAGCTGTTGATTTTCTTTACAATTTAATTGAGTCATATAAAATCACATTATTTTTCCTCATGTGCCCTCATATGTTGAAACTAGGATCCACTCTGATGGATCATATAAGACAATGCAAATACTGTTATCTGGCTTCCCCTGTTCAGTAAACTCTATGGGCTTGGGTAAAGGAGTTTCTGGGAAAGGAGACTCCCGTCCAGAGATGTCTGCCACATATAGAGCAGGCACACAGTTTGTCATATGAATATTTGGCATCTTTCCCCATAAGAATTAAAATTTAAATTGAAGTTACAAAAGGTCTCTTCTAATTTACAAGCATAGCAAAGATAAAATGACCTCATTTGGCTGAGTAAGACTGTAAGTAATCAGGCATATCTTTACATTCTTCCTGTATTTTTAATTGAAATTTATGCAAGAAAAATTCACTGAAAAACCTAGGTAACTAAAACACAATAACCGCTAAAACTAGCAATTTCTTTTCTAGGAATACCTTTTTTTTATTTATTAAAAATTTCCACCTCCTTCCTTCCTTCCATTTCCAACCCACTCCCCCCAATCCCCCTGCCCCCTCCCTCTCCAGTCCTAAGAGAAGTCAGAGTACCCTGCACTGTGGGAAGTCGAAGGTCCTCCCCTCTTCATCCAGGTCTTGGAAGGTATGCATCCAGACTAGACTTCATAAAAGCCAGCACATGCAGTAGAATCAAAACCCAGTGCCATTATCGTTGGCTTCTCAGTCAGTCCCCATTGCCAGCCACATTCAGAAATTCCGGTTTGATCACATGCACTATTAGTCCCAGTCAAGCTGGCCTTGGTGAGCTCCCATTAGATCAGTCCCACCGTCTCAGTGGGTGGACACAATTTGATGGAAAGAGAAAACACTTTACTGAGTGAGATAACCCAGACGCAAAAAGATGTATATGGTATGTACTCACTCATTAGAGGATTCTAGCCATAAACAAAGGACATTGAGCCTAGCCTATAGTTTGTGATCCTAGAGAAGCTAAATAATAAGGTGGACCCAAAGAAAAATATGTATTTATCTTCCTGGAAATTGTAAGTAAACAAGATTGCTGGGCAAAAGTTGGGAGCAAGGGGGTGGGGGTAGGGTGGAGGAACGGGGAGAGGGGGAACAAGAATGGAGAAGGGGAGCATTGGGGAGAGCTTGTGGGAATGGGATGATTAAGATGGAAGAAGGGTGGATATGGGAGCAGGGAAGAAGGTATCATAATTAAGGGAGCCATTTTAGGGTTGGCAAGAGACTTGGCTCTACAGGGGTTCCCAGGTGTCCAAGGGAATGTCCCCAGCTAGGTCCTTGGGCAGTAGAGGAGAGGGTGTCTGAACTGGCCTTGTCCCATAGCCACACTGATGAACATCTTGAATATCACCATTGAACCTTCATCCAGCAATGGATGGAGATAGAGACAGAGACTCACATTGGAACACTGGACTTAGCTCCCTAGGTCCAAATGAGGAGCAGAAGGAGGGAGAAGATGAGCAAGGAAGTCTAGGAATACTTTCTACAGATATCTGAACAAATATGTGAATGATAGTCTTAGCAGCATTGAATAAAATAGCAAAAGAATAGAAACAAACCAAATGCCTACCAATAGAACGTTTGTTAAAATAAATGAGTGTGTGTCCTTTTTATGTAATAAAAACAGCTCTATTAAGTTAACTGAGACAATTAGGTATGGACAAGCAAAACTTACTGAGATACATCTTTAAGATGGAGAAGAGAAAACATACATAACTGTGTATATATTGTGTCACTATTGTCATTAGGTATTTATTACTTCTACATATTAGTTCTTTCATTAGGTATTTATTACTTCTACATATTAGTTCCTTGCATGTATACTTAAGAAATGAGTATTTTTTTTACATTCAGAGGGAAACTACTTGAGTATAGAACAATGCAGAAAAGATTATTATTCAACCAAATGGAGTTCGTCAGCTCTTTCTCATGTACAACTCACAATGATATCCTGCTCTAGTGTCTAGTTCTTAGCCATATGTCTTGCTATGACAATAGAATGTTGCAGATACCACAGAAATAGAATGTAAATGTGCTTTGGAATGCTGACTGATAAATGCACTACTGTAATTGCCATGAAAGTAATGTGTCCCAGCAGCAACTACCCATCAAGTTTGGGCCCCCAAATGGCATAAATGGATTATTCCCAAACTTAATCAAAAGATTACGTCAAAAATTCATACAACTCACAATCTGAAGGAGAAATACTCTTGATAATATATTAATACATGAATGAGAGAGGAAATAATTGATGATACAAGTCATTAAGGAAAAAACACAATAATCAAGAAAATTTATAGAATTTATAAATATCTAAAATAATAGAAGGAAGTGGATATTTCATGTGTCTTACAATTACTTAGGGATAGGCATCCATAATGGCTGAGTGGTATGTTTGCACATGGCCAGCATGGCATCAGAAGTAGGAAGTTGAGAGCTTATATCCACAAGTGCAGCATGAATCAAAGAATAATCTGGAAGTAGGGAGAGGTTATATATATATTCTCAAACCCTGATTCATGTCATACTTTCTACAACAATGTCACATCTTCAAAAAGCAAATTTCACGCTTCTAACACATAGTGGTTACCATGCCAAAAAGAAGGCATAGGACACAGAGAGTTTCTTCTGGACCAATGCAAGATTGGAACCCAACAGAACAAGCACAAAACACTGTAGTTCTGTGTCGAGTGTCAAAGGGCTTAGATGAATCTGCCTCTGCAGCTTTACTCCCTGTAATATATATCCATTGCTTTGCCTGATTTAATTAACTGCATGCAGATCTTTACAGATCTTCCAAAGATGTGACATCACCAACATCTTATGTGTGGGGGTGGTCTTCACTACAACCAAGGAATTGTTTTAATAGGTTCATACAGTAACAACTCATGGTATTCCCACAAGCATGCCACCTGCTTCCTGGCCTCAGTGGCTCTGTGAGACCATGGAAGAATAATACATAACCCTGCCCCAGTTAGTGTTAAGTAAACAGAGGTGGAGCTTTTGTGTTCTTGCCACACGGTCCAAAATAATCACACAGTAACTTATATTAATTACGAACTGCTTGGCATATAGTTCAGGCTTATTACTAATTAGCTATTAGATTTGAATTAACCCATTTCTACTAATCTATGTATTGCCAGGTGACCATGGCTTTTACTGATTTGTGGACATATTTTTTTGTTGGGTTACTGCTCTAATTTCTCCCACTCTACCTCTCCTTATCTGAGTCCTCAGTTTGACTGTTCCTCCTAACCCTATCCTGCCTGGCTATTGGCCAAACAGTTTTTATTTTTAACCAATGGGAACAATACATATCTATTGTGCACAGAAGCATCCCATATAAGGGTTACTATTGCAAATGAAATGTCATGACGAAAGCAGTTTGGGGAGGGAAGGGTTTATTTGGCTTATATGATCACATCACTATTCTTTATCTAAAAAAATCAAGACAAGAACTTAAACAGGGCAGGAACCTGGAGACAGGAGCTGATGCAGAGGCCATAGAAGAGTCCTGTTTACTGGCTTCTTCTCTGTGGTTTGCTCAGTCTTTTTTGTTAAGGAAACCAGAACCACCATTCCAGACCTCCCCCCATCCAGAGTGGCCAGTGCCCTCCCTCATACATCACTAATTAAGAAAATGCTCTATAGGAGTGCCTACAATCTGATCTTATGGAAGTATTTTCTCAAGTGAGGTTTTCTCCTCTCAGAAGATTATAACTTGTGTAATGCTGGCATAAAACCAACCAGTACAAACTCCAAAGCTAGCGATACATGTAAGACATTACCAAGATCTGTTGCCAACTTGGGGTTATCTAACTTCTCCTTTCAGTAGACTCTATGGGTGGGGGTAGAGGAGTTTCTGGAAAATAATACTCCAGACTCGAGATGTTGGTCATATTAAAATAATCAGTTAAATTCTACCTCCTCAAATCCAAACAAAAACATGAATACAAAACCAGAAATAATTTTAGAAAAAACTAATACTAAAAACTTAAACTCATCCATACTGAACTGTTCAGCAGATGAAATTATTAGTTCTTTGAAATTCCTTTATCATTTTTGATTTGCTTTTTCACTGAAGTACCAATTTGACTTAAAAGGAAAACTTACTAAATTTTCTTAGAAAGGAAAAATGTGCTCACATACTTTGAAGGTAATTGCTCTTATTGTCTAGAAGGTGAAACACTAGTAGATATTTTCATAGATTTTATTTTTTCATCTTTACATCTATTTTGTTTGCACCTGAATAGAAGGAGGCATGCTTCAATAGCATTTTCTCTGCGAATCTGGACAGATGACACTAGAAAGTTTAAGTATTAATGAAGCATGAAATCAACAAACATGAGTACATGTGCCATAGATAAGGTGAAATATCTATTTCATGGTGTCCAGTCAAATATATACATACCAATATAAATCAAATAATTTTATTTTTGTCAAGCTTGTAAGATAGGCCTGATCTTTTGCCATCTGAATTTGTATTCCACTTCCTGTGGGTGAAGTTGACATATTTCCATACAAATGTACAATGACAGAATGACTATTTTGAAATTTTACTGCATCACTAAAACTGGAATTGCAACTCATTATATAAAATAGACTGAATATGGTGTGCCAATGTATATTTATAGAGAGGATTCTGTCAACACTGGACATTTATTTTAACCAGATCCTCTATGAGGAGGCTGAGCAAGTATCCATGCTATAGCTTATTGAGGATTGAGAGCAGCACAGAGAGAGCCAAAGACAGTGCTTGATCTAGTATACACTTTTTAGACAAAGACTTACTGAGTCTGCTACTAATGGCTGCTAGTGATTTTCCAAGAATGATCTTTCAAGTAGCTAGGACTGCATGTGTGTGCCACCATACCTGTCTCAAGTGTAAGTATATCTTGTTAGATAATGACTATATGTAAATAGAAAATCACTACTCTTGGAGATTCTATGACCGAAAGAGAGAGAGACAGGACTCAGAAATGAGAAGAGAAAGTAGCAATGCCTGTGACAAAACATGTCATGGCTCATAAAGAAGTTCACAGGAGACGTATTGCATATCACCATAGAACCTTCATCTGGCAATGAATGGAGATAGAGACAGAGACCCACATTGGAGCACTGGACTGAGCTTTCTAGGTCCAAATGAGGAGTAGAAGGAGGGAGAACATGAGCAAGGAAGTCAGGACCACGAGGGGTGCATCCACCCACTGAGACAGTGGAACAGATCTAATGGGAGCTCACCAAGGCCAGCTGGACTGGGAGTGATAGAGCATGTGATCAAAATGGACACTCTGAACGTGACTGGCAATGAAGGCTGACTGAGAAGCCAAGGACAATGGCACTGGGTTTTTATTCTACTGCATGGACTGACTTTGTGGGAGCCTGGTTTGTTTGGATGCTCACCTTTATAGACCTGTATGGAGGGAGGAGGACCTTGGACTTCCCACAGGGCAGGGAACCCTGACTGCTCTTAAGACTAGAAAGGGAGGGGGAGGTGAGGAGGGAGAGGGGAGAAGGGGGAGGTGGAGAGGGGGAGGGAAATGGGAGGCGGGGAAGAGGTGGAAATTTCTAATAAATAAATAAATTAATTTAAAAAAGAATATAGAGAAAAGTAACTAGCATGAAGGGTATATGAATCATTACCATAGCAGATTCCTACACCAGAGAATATTAAAGCCTTGCTATATAGATGCATAAAGGCACGAGTTGAAGAGATATTTCAGTAAGGAAAGGACTTATGAATCAAGTGTGATGACCTGAGATTGAATTCCCAGAAGCCACAGAAAGCTAAACACAGTAGTGCATACTTCTGTAGTATCAGCACTACAATATTTAGAGGCAGGAACAGAATATTTCCTAGAAGCTGTGAAGCAGATAGTCTGCTATAAACAGCAGCAAAATAAAAAGTTTTGCCTCAAAAAAGTGTGAAAGTGAGACCTGACACTGAAGGATGTCCTCTGACATTCAGACGCATATGCCTGTACAACCTGCACAACCTGCACACAAGCATACATAAATATACCTCACAGGTACACAGACACACACACACTGAGACATACACACACAAACACACACACACACACACACACACACACAGAGCGAGAGCGAGAGAGAGTGAGAGAGAGAGAGAGAGAGAGAGAGAGAGAGAGAGAGAATACCCAACAAGGCTCCAAATGCCTTTGAATTGCAGCTGATCACCCTAAAGAAGGCATCTGCTTCCTTCATTCCTGAGATGCAAGCTGCTTTCCTATCATCCCTGAATGTACTTATAAATATATAAACATATATGTATTCTCTAAATAAGCTAAAAATTATCTGACTGACTTGATGTCCCACCTCAAATTATCTCAAGATAGAAAAATATCTATTTTGATGTTACCGATTATACCCCTACCCTCTCAAACAACACTTTAATAAATAAAGTTTCTAAGGGGAGCTTTGTGGAAACGAATTGTCACTATTGAAAAGTAGTACAAAACAATGAAATATATAATTTCGTATCTGAGCTTCTTATTAATGTAATATTTGTATCTTCATATAAAAATGAAGATAATAATTCTCAATGCTTTAACCTTAATACCTAAGACTGTTTTTCTTGAGTGAAATAGTAATGTAATAAAAATCAGAGAAATATGTTTATCTGAAAATATACAATTTCTTTCTATTATTGTTTCTTTGTCTATGAAACAGGTATTATAAGTAGCGTCAGCAGACTATTACCTTTTATCAGTAATGGAGACAAATTAATTGGCTTAAATTAGAATAGCTATTATAGTTGTAAATGTGAAATATTCTATTATATTGACAAAATTAATTAAGAATCAATAACTACTAATATTAAGGTGAATGACATCATCAATTTATACTAGTCACTTTCCAGTTGATGAACATTAAAAATCTTATAATGCTCCATCACTACCAGTCCAGCTGGCCTTGGTGAGCTTCCATAAGATCAGTCCCACCGTCTCAGAGAGTGGATGCACCACTCGTGGTCCTGACTTCCTTGCTCCCTCCTTCTGCTCCTCATTTGGACCTAAGGAGCTCAGTCCAGTGCTCCAATGTGGGTCTCTGTCTCTATCTCCATCCATCGCCAGATGAAGGTTCTATGGTGATATGCAAGATATTCATCAGTGTGGCAATGGGACAAGGCCAGTTCAGGCACCCTTTCCTCTGCTGCCCAAGGAACAATCTGGGGACCTCTCCTTGGACCTGGGAACCCCTCTAGACTCAAGTCTCTTGCAAACCCTAAAGCGGCTCCCTTAATAATATATTTACTTCCCTGCTCCCATATCCACCCATCCTCCATCCCACCCATCCCATTCCCCCAAGCTCTCCCGAATCCTCCCCTTCTCCATTTTCTCTACCCATTTCCGCTTACATCCACCCCCCACCCCCGTGCACCCAAGTTTTGCCTGGCAATCTTGTCTACTTCCAATATCCAGGAGGATAACTATATGATTTTCTTTTGATGGAGCATGTGATCAAACTGGACACTCCGAATGTGGCTGGCAATGAAGGCTGACTGAGAAGCCAAGGACAATGGCACTGGGTTTTGATTCTACTGCATAGACTACTTTGTCAGAGCCTGGTTTGTTTGGATGCTCACCTTTATAGACCTGGATGGAGGAGGGAGGACCTTGGACTTCCCACAAGGCAGGGAACTCTGACTGCTCTTAGGACTAGAGAAAAAGGGGAAAGTGGGGAGGAGGAGGGAAAAGGAAGGGGGCGAGGAAGTGGAAATTTTTAATAAATAAATAAAAAAAGAAAAAAATCTTATAACGCGAACTAGTTCATAAGAGTCTTCTACTATAAATGCTTGAAATTCTATGAGCAAATAGTTTCTGAAAAGCAGTTGGCTGCAATCCTATTCATTGAAGCATTGAACTCATAATACCATGAAACAATTAGACTATAAATTAACTAAGAAGTTTTACTCTAACAATGCTGTGTTCAATTCCAGATACTGGCTCTAAAAAATAAGAGACCTGTTATCAGGAGTGCTAATATAAATGGATCCTTGGAGATTTTTATTCCTCTCTGGGGCATGTATAATTTGAGCAATACTCTCAGTTCTTATTAATCTTCTAGTTGCATCATTATTGTCATAAAAATAAAACCATCATTTGGGTACAAGGTAAACCTCCACTTTGAGAGCATATTATAGGCAATAAATGAACTAGTTGTAATTATTATGTAGTTGTAAAAATTGTGAAATACCAGGGAATGATCTGAAATTAATCAATATTAATTTTGGCAGTGTTGAGGATAGAACCAGAGACTTACAACTTTGAGGCAAGCACCCTACACTACACTGAGTCTTATTCCAGCCCATCAAAGTATATTTTATCTTCAAAACACTTACAATTCAGCATTTATATATGATAATGAAATTACTCCCTAATTGATACATCTTTTTCTAGAATATGAATTATGTACAATCATATAATTCAAAAATCTCAGAAATAAGACAAATTTTGTTTTATATTGTTCAATGTTATTTTTGCCATGTTACTGAATTTTTTTATTGTGTTTGTGTGATATGGAATTCCCCTCTATATGCTATGAATGTGTATTATTACCATTAATTAATAAAGAAAGCTGCCTTGTCCTGTGGCAGGACAGAATAAAGCTAGATGGGAAGTCTGAACAGAGATATATATAGAGAGAAGTTGGAGTCAGGGAGATACCACGTAGCTACCAAAGAAGAAAGAAGCCTAGAACTTTTACCAGTAGGCCACAGTGTCATGGCGATACACAGATGAACAGAAATGGGTTAGTTTAAGATATAAGAGTTAGCCAGAAACATGCTTAAGCTATTGGCTGAACAGTGTTGTAATTAATGTAGATTCTGTGTGGTAGTTGCGTCTGGGCAGCTGGGAATTAAAGAGAGAGAGTGTGTGTGGGGGGGTGTTAATATGTCACAGAATGCATGAAGGTCAGATGATAACTTCCAGGATTCAATTCTATTATTCCACTCTGTGGCTTCTGGGAATTGAACACAGGTTATTAGGCTTGGTCTCAGATGCCTTAACCCACTGAACCATCTCATCAACCAAAGTATTTGTCACTTTACAAGATAACTGTCATATACATAAATGCATGTTCATGATTAAAATCTATCAACCAATAAAATGGGGGAAAAACATAAAACAAAAACCGTTACTAACAGATTAAATAACATAGAAGTTTTGAAAGAAATTTGAGAATCTGAGCTAATGATTTCTATTCTCTTGAGTAAATTTTTTCTTCATACAATTGATTTTGTATAAAGATGTCATATGATATAGATATCATATTCTATATCTCTTTTACTTAAATATAACAGAAGAAAGGGTGATAGTTCTAGAACAAATGATAATGTATCCTTATTTTTATCCTAGGTATAATTTTGTTCCATAGAAGTTTCCACCATTGTAAGTCTGATATTGAAGGAGAATGTGATACAGTTGTGATCTGTTTAGAAATGAACAAGGAAGGCTGTCTGGCAATTTCTTTCATTGTAGAGATTTGTTCTGAGGACTGAGTTCTGGAGGAAAGCCCATTTAGAATAGATGTTTTATCTACATTCAAAATGATTCCTTACAATAATTTACCAAAGGAGAAGTCATTTCCCTGATTCTATTATACTACTTGGTTATCTCAGGTGAAAATGTCTTCGGTTTCCTATCTTGATCATTGCTTGCTCATACATCTTCATTTGTATCTTTCTATTTTATTTATAAGATTGACCAATATTCCATTATCAGTGTTCTTATAATGTGGAGAGAATTCCAGGCCATTGCTTGAGCTACTTATCAAGCATCTTTTGTTTTAACTTACATTTAACCATTCTAGTGTTTCTGTTCTCTCTCACTGATACAAACTATTGTGCACCTACCAATGACCTTCATTTTATTCTCATTTCATTGCTAACTTTACTATATGTAGTAAGGAGGCCTCTAGTTAGTTCCTGGTCACTTAGTCCCAAAATAATCACACAGAAACTGTATTATTCAAATATTTAATAGAGTCCATTAGCTCTAACTTCTTATTAGCTAACTCTTAAATATTAATTTAACCCATCTCCATTAACCTGTGTATTGCCACGTGGCAGTGGCTTACAGGCAAAGTTTCAGCATGTCTGTCTCTGGCAGAGGCTTCATGGCTTCAATCTGACTCTGCCATTCTTTCTCCCAGCATTCACTTTAGTTTTTCCCACCTACATATATTCTACCCTATCAGGCCAAGGCAGTTTCTTTATTAAACAATGGTATTCACAGCATAATCAGGGGAAACCCACACCAACTATATCTTCATAAAACAATTCAAGGTGCTAAGATATCCTATTTTTGTTGCTCAAGTGATATGTTAAAAGCCTGAGGGAAAGGTTACTTACTAAGACTTTTTCAGAAGCCCTTGAGGGCCTGATAGGGATGCTGATTTGTGTGGACTACAGGCCTGGATCTTCCACAACCACCTTGCATTTCTAATGAATAAATATATGGAAGATGTGTTGGAAATAACATCAGGGAACAACAACAACAAAAAATGCAACCTTGATATCAAGAATGAGCTAATGGATGGATTTGTATTTAACTACCTTTCTAGTCTTCTTACAATGCAAGAACCATACCTTTATGTGTAAAGCAAAGTTTGATCTAATGTTCTGTTGGCTTCAACAGGAAACATTCTCATTTATTTGGATGCAAGGTAGCTGATGAATCTTATTCTTTTATACTGTATATTTCCTATTGTTATTTATAGCTAATTATATTCCTATAATTAAGAACAAATATTGCTTGGATAAATCATAGCAGGTATTTTGATGAGTAGGTAGTAAACTTAGAAGACAGAAACAATGTATTTGTTACAACTGTAGAAAAATATACAGAAGCTGTGTTTCTGATAGCCATGATCTACCCTAAAAATTTTTGCTTCTTCTCTTGAAAATCTTTTGTAGCCCAGTATCCTATAGTGTGAGCTGGAACCAAATATGAAGATCACACACAAAACCTTTGTGATTGAATATGCAAACGCATAAACATCAATATTAATGAATATATATTGTCTAACATCCTTGTAGTCTTAGTTTTAACACATATATGCATTTTTCGCTGTGATTACCTTTATTTCATACAATAGCTAATGATGCCTAAATCACCCCAGCTTATACTTGAGATTATTTCGGTATGAATAACAGGGTTTTTACTTTGCATTCTAAGTTTTCTGCTATTATTAAAAAATAATTGCTTAATTTTGGTTAAAAAAGACAATATTTTCATTATTTTTCTCTTTATTTATCAGCACATAAATATCAAATTAATTAAGTTTTGCATTGAATTGTTAGAATATTTCATATAAAAATAGTATTTGATATTTCCCTTCCCTATACATTGAAGCCCCAATAGCTAGTTAGCAGGAAGAAGTGACTGCTGGAAGGTCACTCCAATCCCCCATTTGACCCTGCAATTTCTAAATCCCACTCTGCCCCATAAGTCTAACCACTCACTGTGGAATCAGTGTCCCCAGAAACACAGCCACTGCCTACACTAATTGGAAAAAGAGTTCCACTAGCCTGTCAGCAAGCAAGACTCCTACGAGCAGGCTGCTCCATACCCCCACATTGACCTTATAATCTTCAAGTCCTACTCTGTCTCAAAAACAAAACCATCCACGATGGCATCAGCGGTCATGAAGGCACAGACACTGTCTGAACTGATTGGACAAAGAAGTGAGTGGCTGGTCTTCCAGCTGGAAGACCATCTCTAGGTCCTAGGCCTCAGGGCACATCCTATGTTATGGCCCTCCCCTACCCATTACAGACACAGTAGCCAGTCAGCAGGCAAGAATCCCATGGGAAGGACTATCCAGCCCCTGTTGGACCCTGTAAAGCTACAAGTCCCATCCTACAACAAAAGCAACCATCAAACCCTGCATCAGCAGTACCCAAAAGACAGACACTGGCTACAGCAACTGGACAAAGAATAGCCCCTGAAAGTCCAAGCACCAACTACACCAGTCAGAGGAAGATATGTGTAGATGCTAGTGCAAGAATATATTCAAAAACACAAACAGGAAAACGGCACCACCAGAACCTAATGGTTGTATAGCAGCAAGAGTTAAACATTTCAGTGCAGAAGAAGCAAAAGAAAATAAGCTTAAAATAACTTATGAAAATGACAGAGACCTTTAAAGAGGAAAAAATTCTCTTAAATAAATGGAGGAAAAAAAACAAGAAAAATTTGAATAAATCAATAAATATCTTAATCAAACCCAGGAAGTCAAGAAGAAATACACAGACAGGTGTAGGAAGCAGTTCAAGAGTTGAAAATTGAATCAGAGGCAATAAAGAAAGCACAAACTAAGGCAATTCTGGAAATGGAAAATCTGAGTAAGCAAACAGGAACTACAGATGAAAGCATAACCAAAATAATTCAAGACATAGAGGAGAAAATCTCTGGCATTAAAGATTCAAAAGGGAAAATAGATTCATTGGTCAAATAAAATATTAAAGCCAACAAAGTCATAACACAAGACATTCAGGAAAATCTGGGACATCATGAAAAGACCAAACCTGAGAATAACAGGAATAGAAGAAGGAAAATACCAACTCAAAGGTATAGAAAATACATTCAACAAAATCATAAAAGAAAATTTTCCCAACCTAAAGACGGAAATACCTATGAAGATTCAAGAAACTTACAGATCACCCAATAGACTGGACCAAAAGAAAGTTCTCTCACTACATAATAATTGAAACACTAAACATACAGAAAAAAAGAAAAATATTAAGAGCTGCAAAAAAAGTCCAAGTAACATATAAAAGCAGACCTATCATAATTGCGCCTGACTTCTCAATGGAAACTCTGAAAGTCAGAAGGTTCTAGACAGATATTTTACTGACACTGAGACCACAGATGCCAGCCCAGACTACTATATCCAGAAAAACTTTTTTTATGATAATTTAATTATATTTATTTCCTTATCAAAATACTAAAACATGGGAGAATACAAATCATTAACAGAAAGAAAAAGAAATCTCTTAAACTTACATATGTTAAACCAAAGATATACCCTCCTGCATTCATCATCTTGACATTATGAGTGTGTATGTGTGTGTGTGTGTGTGTGTGTGTGTGTGTGTGTAATCATCCACTGGGTTCTAAGACAGCATTCAATGTTGAAAGACTGTTGAGAGGTACTGCATGTAGCCCTCTTCCCATGAAGGCCAATCAAGAAGGAGATAGTATAATATAAATTGTTTTCAGGATGTTAGGAATAATTTTAGTAAGTAATATAAGAGTAATATATAGATAATCATTGTATTACATATTTAGGTTTTCCAGACAGTATTTCTTGTTCTTTCTTGTGGAAACTTTTAAGTCAGGTTTTATCAGAAATTTTAGAACATGGATATTTTATGCAGCCAAAACAAACCATTTCTCAAAGTTTCAGGCAAAATTAATTAAAGATTTTAGCATTATTTGGGCAGGACTAAACAGCATTTTTTATTTTTTTATTTTTATTATTACTATTTTTTAAAGACTACTTTATTAGATGAGTATTAAAGAGACAGGGAGAAGGACATTAAGCTATTATTCAGACAGCCTGCTATGGTATAAAGAATGCGTCCTGTGAAAGGATCTGCTTTGTATTAAACTCTCAGTAGGTCATCATTGATCTGAACTTGGATTTCCCACAGGGCAGGAAACCCTGACTGCTCTTGGGAATGATGAGGGAGGAGGAGAGGGAGTGGGGGGAGCGGGAGGGTATTGGGAGGAGGGGAGGAAGTGGAAAGAGTGTTTTCGGATACTTGAATAAACAAGTCTAAATAAATAAATAAATAAATAAATAAATAAATAAATAAATAAAAAGGAATAAAACTATAGCTGCTACTCATCCCCATTTGTCATAAGTAGGTGCTTTCTGCAATCTTCATAAACTTGTGATTGAAATTCAATCACAAATATGAAGGAGTGAAGCATTATAGATTTGTGAGCAGAATCAAAGATTATTCTTTTTATAAACAAAATTATGACATGTTTATCTGCAGAAAAATAGGCAAGATAAAGAAAGAGAATGACTTAAGGCACAAAGTCGGAATTTACAAAGCTTTCCATGATAAATATAAGGAAGCCAATATTGGCACCATTGTAAACCATGTTGAGTTATGGGATGGAGCGTATGGAATGTAATATGGTACTTGTCGACATTTAGGTCATGTGTGATTCTTAGAGCCAGGACTAGGCTTAACCCTACCTGAGGGCTGAATAATGATGCTCCAAAAGAAAACTAGGGACCTCTTATTAGTAGATGGGTATATAACAAATCACAGCAACTATGTCTCCTGCAATTCCATTCCTACAGTGCTATATTTTGGGTTTAATACATAGAGATTTTGGTTCATCTTCTTACTTGCATTTTTTTGTGGTAGAAACTATTGTGCAAATACTTCCTTTAGTGGCTTTTAATTTTCGACAATTTTCCTATTCTTTTTATTGGAAATTACTTTGAAATGGTATAAAACCAGAAAAACTTTTGATCATCATACTCAGAGTAAGATATTCCATGAAAAAACTAGATTTAAATTATACCTTCCAAAAATCCATCTCTTTCACAAAGTACTAGCAGAAAATTTTACAACATAAGGAAGTTAACCACACTGAAGAAAACTCAGGCAATAGATAATTCCACACCAACAATTCCCAGAGAAGAGAAATAAAAACACATTAACAATAAAAATAACAGGAATTAATTATCACTGACCTTAAATATTCCTTAATATTAGTGGACTCAAATTACCTATAAAAGGACACAGGTTAGCAGAATGAATAAAAAAAAAACAGGAGACAACCTTCTGCCACATACAAGAAACACACTTCAACTTCAAAGACAGACATTACCTCAGAGTAAAGGGTTGGAAAAAGTTTTTCCAATCAAATGAACCTAAGAAGCAAGTTGCTATAGCTATCCTAACATCTAACAAAATAGACTTCAAATTGAAATTAATTAAAGGAGATGGACAAGGATATTTTATATTCATCACAGGAAAAATTCATCAAGATGAAGTCTCAACTATGAACATTTAGGCTTTAAATACAAGGCTACCCACATATGTAAAAGAAATATTATTAAATCTTAAATCACACATCAAACCACACACACTAATAGTGGGAGACTTTCATACCCCATTCTTACCAATGGACAGGTTTGCCTGCAGAAACTTAACAGAGAAATAAGGAAAGTAACAGATGTTATGACTGAATTAGACTAAAATGACATCTATAGCACATTTCACACAAATACAGAAGAATATAACTTCTTTTCATCATCTCATGGAACCTTCTCTAAAACTGACCACATACTCAGTCACAAAGCAAATCTCAACAGGTACAGTAAAAATAGAACACCTTGTATCTTATCAGATCACCATGTCTTAAAGTTATAATTCAATTTTTTGGAAATAATAACAAGAATATGCACAAAGAAGGAGAATTTAGTCAACTCATAAAGAGAATTAGCTGGATCCTTCATCATATTATATGGAAAACACCAATATCTGGAATTCCTACATTCTATTATACTGATGCAAGTAAATCAGGAAATGCAGGATACAAATCAGAAGATTTAAATAAGGTAGGAAAAAGTCCTTATGATTCTGTTCAAAAGTTAGAATTATTTACTATTTTCATGGTACAAAGGAATTTTATAGAACCTCTCAATATATTTACTGATTTCAATATGCAGAAAGAGTTGTTTTGCACATTGAAACCACTGAATTTATACCAGATGATACAGAATTAACTTCATCATTTATTCAGGTTCAAGATGTAAACAGGAATAAACATTGTCTCATATACATAACACACATCAGGTCCCATACATGTCTTTGAGGTTCTCTAGCACAAGGTAATGCAGAAATTGATCAATTATTGATTGGAAATGTGCTTAAGGCCTCAGAATTTCATAAAAAAATCTTGTTAATAGCTAAGGTTTGAAAAAGGACTTTTCTATTACATGGCAACAAGCTAAGGAGATTATAAGGAGATGTCCTACTTGTTCTTTATATATCCAGACACCAATACCTTCAGAAAATAACCCAAAGGATACTCAAAGAAATGAAATCTGGCAGATGGATTTGTTCCATTTCATAGAATTTGGCAAACTAAAATATGTACACCATACCATTGATACCTATTCAGATTTTCAATAGGCAACTGCTATCTATGAATTTGGAAAAGGCTGATTTGGCAATCACTCATTTATTAGACGTTATGGTCATCATGGGTAATATATATATATATATTCATATATATATATATATATGTGTGTGTGTGTGTGTCTGTATTGTGGATATATATATATATATATTCATAAATAAAGACAAAAATTTCCCAGCACATGTCCCTAAGAAAATAAAATAGTTTTCTGCTTATTATAATTTAAAGCATGTTGCAGGTATACCACACAATCCTACAGGTCAGACCATTATAGAAAGTTGAAAGATCAAATTGAACTATAAATGAAATGTTAAAGAAACAAAAATGGATAAAAAATACCACCAGAAATAGATTTCAAAATGCTTTTTTAACCTCAAGTTTCCTTAATGCTAATGAGAAAGAAACAGTGGCTGCAGAGAGAAGTTGGATAATAATAATAATAAAAAAAAACCTCTGAGTTAATCCGTCAGTGTATTTCAAGAGTGTGTTGACCTCAGAATAGAAACCAGGAGATGTGCTATGTTGGGGAAGGGGTTTTACTATTTCTTTCCACAAGAGAAGAAAAGCTATGGATACCATCAAAATTAATAAAAATTCAATTTGATAAAGTTAATAAAGATTCTTTTGATAAAGAGAAATGACAGCTCATCCACAGAGGTAACAATCCTAAAGTTGGTAAGGTAACCTCATAAGGGTTGGGACAGGGTTCTGTTCTTATCTTTGCAGGATAATAGTCATCTTCAAAAAGTTGAGAGAACTTGGATATCTAGATGCCTATAGAAGAAAGATAGCTATCCAGAAAGATTCACCGAGCAAAGAGAAATCAGAGTTAATACACCAATGTCTTCTGCAGGGTAAGATATCAATACCTAAACATGTATATAATAGTAGTAGTCATTTATTAAAATTCAAAGTTGGCTTTGGAGTTGCATGGTGGCTCTCCTACTCTCAATCCAAGTAGCTTGTTAAAAGAAAAATTCAGAGTTTTTGTCTCATATCAGGTTCCAACTGGTCTGGGACAGAAGGAAGAAAAAATATAGGACGACTATTATCAAAACTCTGATTTCACAAAATTTTACTTCTCCCCATACATATTTGTGTCTCTATGGTACATTTTCTTGAGTATATGACTGTATGAATAATGTCTGATTTTTCCACAAAGAGCAATAAATTTTCCTACAGTAATCTTGGAAATTTCCAGAAAGAAGTTGGGGGTCTCACAACAATGAATCCACCTGGTTGATATGATGTCATTTTTCTGACACCATCACTTTAAGATCAAATTTAGGTTACAAACTGCTCAAGATGATTACAACGTGGCAAGCTGACATGGTGCATCTTTTTTTAATTAATTAATTTATTTGTTTATAAAAATTTCCACTTCCTCCCCTCCTCAAACAAGAACTTCAGAAAAACCCAGAGACTATCTGCAATTAAACCAGTAATCTTGAAACTTAACCATCATTTTAGTTTTTCCAGTATCCCATAGAAATAATATTGTCCCTTGACAGCTGGAAATAATTCTATAAAATAACACCCCCTCTCCCAAAAGTTTGTCTTCAGGGTTAGGGACATCTGTTAGGGGTTGTTTAAAAGTGGTATAGTGATGGGGGTAGAAATGAAGTAAATTCAGAGATTCTTTGTGGGATACTATTTCCTTAGTTTTGTTATTATTTAATTACTGTTACTGCTACTTGATTTAAGAGAGTTGCACAAGTACAGTAGTGGCATACAGAAGAATTTCTCATGTCACAATATTATTTCAGAAACCAGAAAGAAAATCACAAAACAAGTGGAAACATCAGTAGATGGAATTCACTACAGGTTTGTCCTGGAAAAAGAACTTATTTCAAACTGCTTTTCAGGGCCACAGATTTTATTATAATAATAGCTTCCGAAAACTGTAAAAACAATAAGCACCCAAGTGTTTAGAATTTGTTCAAAGGATAAGCTGACATTGTGAATAGTTCTTCTAGGAGAAAAGAAACGAAATATTTTTTTAGTAGTTAATTGTTTGTAGCAGTAAGGGATACCACAAAAATCACATTTTACATGGTAGTTTTTAATAAGGGTAGTTTATTAGAAGGATCACATAAAGAACAAGTAAAGTCCTGAGTGAATGGTGTGTTGTTGACATAACCATGCCTTGAACTCCAATAATTCCCTCACACTCATGGAGAGGCAAAGCATTCCCTGGGTGAGGCTCAGAGGAATAGCAAAGCCTTCCTTAGATCTTAGTGCAGATACTGATAGTTATGTGAAGAATGTCCACTCTAGGTGTCCCCCTACCCCAGGATATTTGAATGTTTAGCTCCCTTAGGCTGTTCTTGCTGAGATTAACTAAGCCTACCTTCTTGTTCAGGTGCATAAATAATCCTGCCTCCTTGTTTATCTGTATGTAATAGCCCTGCTTAATGTACAGATGTATGTAATAACTGCACCTCTATATTCAAATGTGCCTAAGAAGCAGAACAAGTTTATGGGATGCTAATGCTTCTCCATTAGAGAGTCTAATCCACCTGATTACAGATTTCCTGTGGGTTTGTGAGTCTGTCTGTCTGTTCTGCATTCCCTTACCACCCTGCTAGGTCAGTCCCCGGAGACATGCAGAATATGGCAAGTGGTGTTTCAACAGGGAAAGAGACTATGGACACTGCAAATGGAGAACCCACAGTCAGAGGAGGGAGCACGCCTGTGAAAAACATGCTTCTATGGATAAAGAAGTAAAGGGAAGGAAATAACTTCACAGAAAGAAATAAAGGGATAAAGGGAAACCTTTTGAATTATCCAATGTTGGATAAGTAGAATCTGGAGACAGTTATGTGTAAATACTTTGAGAGAGATTTTGGGAACAAATAGAATCTAGAGGTAGGTAGTTAAATGTCAGTGCTTTGGGTGAGATTTGAGGGAAGCAGTGAAAGTGGGATAGAGCAGTGAAGCTTCAATAGTTCTTGGGCTGTGTTCAGTATGCATGCCTCTGGTTTCCATAGAAGTGTGTGATGAATTGCTTACTCAAAAAATATGAGAAGAACAATCAAGCAACAAAAACAAGGGTTGGATATATGGCAGTGGGATCTGAGTGCATTCACATCTTAACTGTCAGCTTAGCTATTTGCATGCTACATTTGAAAAAAAAATAGTGGGCATTTATGGACCCCAGTGATGGATTTCTGGGTGGTGTATGGCCAGTCAGACTTGGTACACTGTCTGGGAAGCTAATGGGTTCTTGGTGAGTTGGCCTGTTCCATTGCCCCACACAAGTAGCGGGACTCAAAAGAGTCTGTAACTGTGCAGAGGTGACCTTGGCACCAAGGAGCTTATGGCCTGTTGAGGGACGGGGCACACACTAGCAATGTAGGCAAGTAGCAAAAGGAAAAACTCTTTGTGGATTTAAATGATGCCTAGCTTTTGAACAACCCAGCAGATATATTTCTGATGTTTCTGGTAATTGTATGCATTCAAGTAAGCCCTGTCAGGGGAG
This sequence comes from Myodes glareolus, assembly GCF_982192425.1. Taxonomy (NCBI): domain Eukaryota; kingdom Metazoa; phylum Chordata; class Mammalia; order Rodentia; family Cricetidae; genus Myodes; species Myodes glareolus. The sequence goes on along the minus strand of NC_142053.1, from coordinate 95,062,324 downwards.
TAGCCAACTGGACCTATGCCTTTTCATTCAGCAGCTTGGTCACTTTGTCCCATACCTGCCTATACTATGAGTCCCTTTGTTTTGGGAGAGCAAGGCTCTAATCTTTTGGAGTTCTAATGGGCTCTGTTCAACTGTTCAGTGTGGGTTATAGCTCTGAGATTTAGATGGAATTTAATATGTCACACAGATGACCAACACATACGTGTAGAGCAGCTCCTTATTATGAGAGCAAATATAATTGGGAATTAATTGAGATCCACCTCCAGGGTGTTGGACTTCCAATAATGATAGCATGGATGTAGCCCAATTATATTAGTACATACTAGAAAAGCAAAAGGCTTCATATTGGTTTCTCCTGCTAATATTGCAAAAATGACCCTTGAGGGTCTTAGAGGTTTCAATTCCTTTAAACTATTAAAACATCCCTTTTCCTTTTGTTGTACATAGTGGGCATATATTGGATATTATCTTCTTCCTTCTTAATATCATTATAGTCTAGTGTCAAGCATTGCAGTGCACTAACCCTGGAGGAAGCTTGAAGATCCGTCCTAAACATCTAAGAAAGAAGAATGGGGGCAGATCTAGGAAGAAAGTAAAATCTGTAATGAATATGCATTTTTGACTTGGGCACGTTAAGATGTTAATGCTTCAGCCTGTGAGAGCAGCAAAGCCTTGTGATGCTCAAAGGGCATCTCCTCTGATCTCCTCTGATCCTAGATCAGATATTAATAATGTGTGCAACAATGTCCATTTTAGCTTTCGCCCTCCAGATATTTGGATATTTATGGTTCTGAAGACTGCTCCCCTGCAGATATTGTTCATACCAAGATTAGCTCTAGCTGGCTTCTTGCCTATGCGTTTGTAATAACCTCACTTTCTTGTTGAGATGTATGCCCCAATCCCACCTCCTTCTTCAATGGTATATAATAAACATGCTGAGCTTCTGGATTCCTACATGTTTTCCATTAGAGAGAACCTGTTCACCTGATCCAACTTTTCTGTGTTCGTGAGCCTGGGGATGTCCCCAGCTAGGTCCTTGGTCAGTAGACAAGAGGGTTCCTGAACTGTCCTTGCCCCGCTATCACACTGATGATTATCTCAAATATCACCATAGAATCTTCATCGGGCAACGGATGGAGATAGAGACAGAGACCCTCATCAGAGCAACGGACTTGGCTCCCAAGGTCCAACTGAAGGGCAGAAGGAGGGAGAAGATGAACAAGGAAGTAAAGACCGAGAGGGGCTAGTCCATCCACTGAGACAGTGTGCCTGTTCGATTGCGAGCTCACCAAATCCAGCTGGACTGGGACTGAATGAGCATGTGATCAAACTGGACTCTCTGATTGTGGCTGACAATGGGGGTTGACTGAGAAGCCATTGATAAAGGCACTGGGACTTGTTTTTACTGCATGTTCTGGCCTTTTGGGACCCTAGTCTATATGGATGCACAGCTTCCTAGGCCTGGATGTAGAGGGGAGGGCCTTGGATTTCCCACAGAGCAGGGTTCCCTGATCTCTCTTAAGGAGGGAGGGGGAGAGAGGTGGGTTAGTGGGGGAGCGGGAGGGGATTGGGAGGAGGGGAGGAAGTGTAAATTTATGAATGGAAAAATAAAAAATGGTATTCTATTTTTTAAAACAATCTTTTTTTCATTTTACAAAGCAATCCCAGTTTCCTCTCACTCCTCTCCTCCCACTCCAGCCACCTTCCACCCACCCCATCCCCTATTCACTCCTGAGAAAGGGTAAGGCTTTTCATTGGCGAGTCAACAAACTCTGACATATTGCTTTGAGGTAGGACCAAGGCCTGACATCCTATCCCTAGGCTTAGTAAGATATCCCTCCAAAGAAAATGGGATCCAAAAAACAGTTCTTAAACACTAGGGATAAATCCTGATCCCACTGTCTGTGACCTCACAGACTGCCCCAGCTACAAACTGTCACCCACATTCAATGGGCCCATTTTGGTCCTATACAGGTTCCTCAGCTGTCAGACCGGAGTCAGTGAGTTCCCACTAGCTCAGGTCAGCTGTTTCTGTGGGTATTCACATTATGGTCTTGACCCCATTGCTTATATTATCACTCCTTCCTTTCTTTGATTGGACTTTGGGAGCACGGTTCAATGCTAGCTATGGATCTCTGCATCTGCTTCTCTCAGCTGCTGGATGAAGTTTCTGTTATGACAATGAAGGTAGTTATCAATCTGAGTACAAGGCAAGGCCAGGTCAAGTACACCCTCCACTATTGCTTAGAGTCTTAGTGGGGTCATCTTTATGGATTCCTGGGAATTTCCCTAGTGCCAGGTTTCTCTCTAGCCTCCAAATGGCTCCCTCAGTGAAGATATCTCTTTTCTTACTCTTCCTCTCTTACCTTTCCACATCTTGGCTATCTGGTTCCCTCATGTTCTCCTATCGTTTTCTCTTGCCCCTCTCTTTGCACTATCCCTTCCCCTCCCTATGCCCCCCAATTTTCTTAGGAGATCTTGTCTATTTCCCCTTCACATGGACATCCATGTATGCCACTCTTAGGGTTCTCCTTGTCACCTAGCTTCTCTAGGGTCATGGACTATATGCTGGTAATCCTTTGCTTTACATCTAATATCCACTTATGAGTGAGTACATACCATGTTTGTCATTCTGGATCTGGGTTCTCTCACTCAAGATGGTTTTTTTCTAGTCCCATCATTTGCAAGCAAATTTCAAGATATCATTTTTTTTATCATTATGTATTACTCTATTGTGTACATGTACCACATTTTCTTTATCTCTTCTTCTGTTGACGGGAATTTAGATTGTTTCCAAGTTCTGGCTATTACAACTAATGCAACTATGAACACAATTGAGGAAATGTCATTGTGATATGAGTGTGTATTATTTGGATAGATGTCTAAGAGTGGTTTTGGTATGTCTTAAAGTAGATTCATTCACAATTTTCTGAGAAATCACCATACTGATTTCCAAAGCAGTTGTCCAAGTTTGCACTCCCATCAGCAATGGAGGAGCCTTCCCCTTCCTCTACATCCTCTCCAACATAAGCTATCATTGGTGTTTTTTATCTTAGCCATTCTAACTGTGTAAGATGGTATCTCATAGTCACTTTAATGTGCATATCCCTGATTACTAAGGATGTTAAGCAGTCCCTTAAGTGTCGTTTGGTCATTTGAAATTCTTCTGTTGAAAAGTCTCTGTTTAGACCTGTACCCAAATTTTTCATTGGATTAGTTGATATTCTGATGTCTTGTTTCATGAGTTCTTTATATATTTTGAAGATCAGTCCTCTGTCTGACATGGGTTTGGTGAAGATCTTTTTCCATTTAGTTGGCTGCCATTTCATCATATAGATTGTGTCCTTTGCCTTACAGAAGCTTCTCAGTTGCAGGAGGTCTCATTGATTAATTGTTGTTCTCAGTGTGTACTACTGGTGTTATATTTAGGAAATGTTCTCCTGTGCCCATGTATTCAAGGCTATTTCCCAATTTCTCTTCTATGAAGTTCAGTGGGGCTGGATTTATGTTGAGGTCTTTGATTCATTTGAGCTTGAATTTTGTACATGGAGATAGATATGGTGTATTTTCATTCTTCTATCTTCTACATGTTGACATCCAGTTATGCCAGTACCACTTGTGGAAGATGCTTTAGTTTTTTCATTGTATAATTTTAGCATCTTTGTCAAAAATCAGGTGTTCATAGATGTGTTGATTAATATCAGGGCCTTTGAATCATTTTCATTGGTCCACCTCAAGATAATCTTTAGAATCTTGTTATCTCTTGCAATATATATATATATATATATATATATATATATATATATATGATTAACATACATATAAACTGTAAAAATACTGCATTTAATAAACAGTATTATGTTATTCCTTCATTTTTCTTCCCTACAGTGGATTTCTTTTCCTAATATATTATTGGGCTGCTCAAGACATATGCTAGGATGAAAGGAAAATGTATGCTGTTATTCAAATGATGTTTAAACTTTATACATCTTCAAACTATAAAATGGGCATCAAATCAAAGATTTCAAGATTTTATATTTTGATTTCTAATTTTCTCATGCAAGGAGTGGAGCTTTGGGCAGGATTACTCTATATATGTGCAACTTGAGCAATTGTAGAGGGCCTGGTGTCCAAGAAACTCTGAGTTATGCTTAATGTAGTACCTTTACCACCATCAAATTCTTAATATTTGAGAAGTGGTCCCCCATCTTCATTTTGAACTAAATCTGAGATCTACAAACAATATAGCTGGTTTTCACTTGCAGTACAGCAATTGGTTACATCATTATTCTTTATACTCTATTAATGAAGATACTAAGAGCCATAATCTTATCTATCACTTTCTACTAAATTTTCAAATTTTTCAAGAGATTTTCACTTTTCCTTCCACACCACATCACTGATTATTTAAAAAGATATCAGCATATATAAATGTAAGCTAAAAACTAGACTATAGCTGATGTACCCAAGACATGATATCAATGAATATCAGAGTCATCAAGGAATCAAGATATTTGCCTCTTTCCAGCTTCAGACAGCTCTAGCATCTGGATGTTGTGACTTGTAGGACATGGTCCACTAATAGCAATAACACAAAAGCTTCATTTGAACATTTTCACTTAAAAATATAAGAATGTCCTGAAAATTTTCAATAAGAAGAAGGAGTAAACCAGTACTGTGACATCTGAGTCCAAAGGAAACTTCACTGAGGCAATCTTGAATTCTAAAGGGAAGAGAATCCTAAAGGAAGCTCTAGAAGAACATTTAGATTTCAAGTTCATTTTGGGGAGTTCAAGTGTAAGGTAGTGGAGTGAAATGGGATTATTTTAGTGAATATTTCTAATGCCACTACCAAGCTATTAAGCTTACTATTTATTTTATTGATTGATGTTGTGATTTTTTTTTAAAAATCTATTGTTAAGGGGTCTAGAAAAATGCTGGCACAGAAGTTAAGAGCACAAGTCCCTGTTCTTGTAGAGGACCCAGGGTTGATTCCCAGCACCCACATGGTGACGATGACTGTCTTTAACTCTGCAATGTTGACATTTAGCATCTCTACATTGAAGGCTAAAAGTTTCGACTTGATTTGCCAACTATCGACCTTAGTGTTTTTCCATACAGTATGCAAACTTTGTCAATGAGTTTTATCCCTATAGCCTTTGAATATGATTAAGTTTTCACCTAAATTGATATTTTTAAGTATAAGAAATACAAACATAGGTAATGTAGGAAATTTATCAACTAAGAAATAATATTCATCTTTCTTTTTATTTTACATTTGCTATTTTTCTTTGAGTACCACACAGTGTTAAAAATCCAAGTCCATAAAATAAGGAACTAGATGCAGAATTAATTATATAGAGAAAAAAAATCTAAAAATGAATTTGTTTTCATTTTTAATGATTTTTGTATTATATTGTTTTGATTTGTATCCACAGAGTTCTAGAAATAACTATTTCAAACATCAGACTCCAGATGGATGAATCTAAGCAGCAGTATTCTAAAGATAGGAAAATTTCTGTTAAATCTAACTGTCTTACATCAAAAATTGCAGAATGAAATCAATAGCTTGTTTTTAAAAACTAGAGACACTAATAAAATATTCCTAATCAAGTGGTGATTGTATTTTGAATTTTTGAAACTTGTTTGAATTATTTTGTGATTTTGTTCTATTTTCCATATTCTGAATTGCTACTGTATCTCTAACATTTGCCCTTTTCATGCCAATGTTGTGTCAGTGATTAGAGAAAAATAAATCCATTTCCTCAGTCTGACTTTGGCTCTGTTAGGTTGTTATTCTCTCTGACAGCACAAAGAATGCTCAGATGTCAGTTTTTATGACAAAACCCAGTATTCTCTCATATGTATTCTAGTATCCTACTTCAAAGTAAACTTTCATTTTGACAGTCTCAGTAGAATAACACATTTGTCTTTTATTTGTCTCAAAACTGATTCAAGGAAGCTTTCTATACCAGCAGTTTTCCCAAAGAAGGGGGAAAAATTCAACATTAAAAACAGCCACCTACACAACTCTCTAAACATGGCTTTCTGAGTTAAAGTATAAAAGATTTGCAATGAGAGAAAATCACATAGAACGTCTATTTCGGTGTAGAGACAAGGAACTAAAGAGGAGACCCAAAATAGGAGGACTGGAAGCATCAGTGCCAGTGACTCAGTAGGGGACCTTTAGCAAATCACTTAACCTCCTCTCAATGCCTTTCAAACAAATTCAGACCAGTCCTCATCTTCCAGCACTTTTATCCCTTCTTTCCATTTGTATTGCTTCTCTTGCTTCCTCTGGGTCTCTAATACTCTCCTCCCTCTTTGCTCTATGACTAAACATATTTCCTTTCTTAATCTGTTCCCTGGGTAGGTTTTTTTTTCCCTTCTCATCTTGCTTTGTATGCCTGGGATGATTCTTGTGAGTCAGAGGGTATCCTTTTAGAATCACAGCTTCCATACAGCTTTTCTTGCAGCAAGCTGTAACTTAATGCTCATTCTTTTTATTTCTATAATTGTTAAAGTGAACAAAACTTTTCTTACAGTACTTTTGCCTTGATGTTTATTAAAACTTATCAAACTTATTAATCAACTGCTTTAATAAGATCTTACTCATCAAGAGACCCAACATTTTTTCAGAACAATTATGTACTGTTGTGTCAGTCTCTCAGTCTCTCTTTCCTTTTTCCTAACCGGGGACACACACACACACACACACACACACACACACACAGAGAGAGAGAGAGAGAGAGAGAGAGAGAGAGAGAGAGAGAGAGAAATAGATTTGGAAAAATGATGCATTTGTCTTAGACATAGATGGCGAAGTGCTTCACAACTTAGACGATGAAGAGGATGAAAATAGGGCCAGCAAGATGGCTCAGTAACTAAAGGTGCCTGCTGACAAGTATGGCAGCCTGTTATCTATCCTTGGGAAGCACATGATGGAAGGAGAGAACCAACTGCTGCAAGCTGTCCTCTAATTTTCACAAATGTGATGTGCCATGCACATGACTCCCCCACCACATACACAAACTTTTAAATGAGAAAGCTAAGATTTAGATTTATTCTTATGAAATAAATGCTGATTTATCTTCAATCACTGTATATATGTACATATATGTATATATATCATTGAGTTTTTAAAAGTCATGTATACATACCATTTACTTTGTTAAAAGCTAGGAATTAGAATTTATTCCATCTGTACTGGAGACTCCTTGCAGAAATGTACTATAATTTCAGAAATATATTATCCTATATATGCAAATGTGCATATATATGTATATGTATACACATATATGCATAAATACCAATTAATATTTTACTTAAGCAATCCTATGCTTTTATAAAACTAAACTGACATAACTGAGATGCCAGAAAGCACCAGACAGTCAAATTTTTGAGGTGCTAGGGATAGAAACCCGAGTCTACTTCATGTGAAGCAGTTGCTCTAACACTGGCCTACATTCTCCAGGACAAATTTAACGTGAAAAATCACTTCTTCTGCATCTGTCTTGGGTTATTGAATTATGGAAACAAAAACAATCCTGATGTCAATTTTGATTTCGTGCTCTTTCTTGCTAGCTTTTAAAATAATGATCGCTGAGGAAAAATGTGGAGGAACCAACTTTCAGGTTTTTCTCTAGATATTTAGCATCGTTACATACTCCATTGATTTGACAGGAAATATTAGATGAGCTTCATGACGAACTGTACTAGCTTTACCAATTCTGTTGTTATCATCTTGGGTCCTAAAACCAGTAAAGTTATCATTATTGTGAAATACAGAAAAATAAAAGACTGGTTCAACATTTTCTATTTTCTATGGCTTAAGTGTTGCTTCCTATCATCTAGGGAAATAGCCTTAAAACCTCTAATTTATATGTGTGGATTTCTTTATTTACTTATTATGCACATGTGCGTGTATGTATATGTGGAGTCCAGAGGTCAATGCTGCCTGTCTTCCTCTAACTTTCTTCAAATTAACTTTGGAAACAATGCCTCCAACTGAAGCTACAACTCATTAATTTGGGTAGACTGGGGATCCGTCTGTCTTGGCTTCCCTAGTACTGGGATTAAAAGTATGTGCACCTGCATCCACCATTGTATTTTTGTTTGTTTGTTTGATTAGCTTGTAAGATAACCATTTGCTCTGATTTTAGTTTTTCTTCTTACTATTTTTGTTGTTGAATTTTTAATCACCATTTGATGATTCTATAGATTTATATAACATATTTTGATTAAATCCACCCTTCTTCATCCCTTCCAATATTACTATTCTTATGACATACTTTCTCTCTCAACTGTCTTTTAAAGTAACCATTGACTCTGTTAAGTGCTGTTAGAATGTGCGTGCTTGTAGGACATCCCTGGATGAAATGGATTACCCCTTCCTGAGAAACTATCAATAGCCAATAGCATTTCAGCAAGGGGTGGGAATTCATGAGTCTCTTCTAAATTCACATTGACACCTATCTTTTTTTATGTGGATGGTGGGAATCTAAACTCAGGTCCTCATGCTAGAAAAGGAAGTTCTTTACCCATTGAGCTATATAATCAGAACTGGATTTTATTTTTAACTGAGCTTTCTGTAGCATTTTGATTTGAATTTGAAATTTGTATTTGGGATGTTATTTATTTTTATTTTATGTGTATGAGTATTCTACTTGCGTGCATGTCTGTGCACTGTGTGCAGTGCCTGAAGAGGCCAGAAGAAGGTGTTGAGCCACAAGGAACTGGATTTACAGACATTTGGTTGTTAGTGATCACATGGGTGCTGAGAATAAAACCCGTATCCTATCGAAGAACAGCCAGTGATCTTCACCATTCAGCCACCTCTTTAGTCCCATAATTTAAAAATGTTTATAGTTTTACAATATAGTTTTGCTTGCTATTGCTTTAAAATCACCTGCAAGAAGCCAATTTCTTCACTCTTTCTAGCAAAATTTATTCATTTAACTACTTGATCGAACTTCTAGTTTTTGCTTATTTTCTGTTTCTCAGATCATGTACTCCTCTTTTTAGATGATTATACATTTTTTAAAAAAAGTTCTATGGTATCCATTATTTGCAATCACTAAAACATGTCCTTGCATTTGAAAGACACAAGGATAAAAAATATATGTTTGATATTTTTAGAAGATATTCCACGGAAATTGTTACTAACATTGACCTTCTGTATTTTTTACTCACACAAAAAGTCACTTTACTGTCAAATTGATTTATAAGAAAACTTAAAAATATTATCTAGAAGAAAAAAATAAATTCAATAATACAACTTGACATGTCACTTACATTTATGGTAGTATATGTTCCCATATCCTTGGATATAATAGAACAAATATAAAAAATGGATACCATAAAAGCTATATGAAAAGTAGATTGTCTATGGATATTAAGGTTTGACGAACAGCAGGATCTTGACCACTTTGTGGATCTTTATTACTTCCCATACATCATAAACATGAAGTTTCAGAATTAGAATCAGTAAGCACAGACAAAACTTAAAAATAAAGTACTCCTTTCTCCATGCCAAGCGACTAGAAAAAGGGTGGCTTACTAGTTTAAAAATACCTTTTGAGGCAGTATTCCCATCACCAAACAAGTATGAACTGGAAAAAAAATAGTTTTTCTTTAGGGACCCAAGTATATCAGTGTGGCATAATGGGTATGTTAATCTTCATACATCTCTTTGCCACATCAAATACAGAATAGCACAGGGTTTGCTTCACTCTTTCTGGAATCAAGATGGGGACTAATAATTGTCTGCCGCCTGGCAGAATGACACAGCCCTCGAATTTTCTTGCAGTGTGAGGTTAGAGTTGGATAAGAGATTTGAACTTCCATTTTCCACCCATTCGAAATAGGACATGCTCTAGTTCTCCTACCAAGATAGTATTGGCAGTTCAAGCTCCTCCCCCTCCCTCCAGGTCCAGGAAGGTGAGAATCCAAACAGACTGGATCCCCAAAATCCAGTATATGCAGAGGAAACAAGTCCCAGTGTCATTGTCAATGGCTTTTCAGAAAGACTCCGGGCTAGCCACATTCAGAGAATCCGGCCACATTCAGAAAATCTGGTTGGATCACGTGCTCGTTCAGTCCCAGTCCAACTGGCGTTGGTAAGCTCTCATTAGATCCGTTCCCTTGTATCAGTGGGTGATAGCATCCCTCGCAGTCCTTATTTCTTTTTTCATTTTCTTCGTCCTTCTGCTCCTCATTTGGACCTTGGGGGCTCAGTCCGGTGCTCCAATGTGGGTCTCCGTCTGTATCGTCATCCGTCTCCAGATGAAGGATCTATGGTGATAAGCAAAATATTCATCAGTATGGTTATGGGCCAAGGCCTGTTCAGGCACCCTCTCCTCTGTCCAGAGAACAATCTGGGGATCTCTCCTTGGACCTGGGATACCATATATAATCAAGTCTCCTGTAATCCCAAAAATGACTCCCTTAGTTGAACTATATTCTTCCCTGATCCCATATTCATCCTTCCTCCCTCCCCCACATCCCGGTCCACCGAGCTTTGCCCATTCCTCCCCTACTCCCTTCTCTCTAACCGTCTCCCCTTCCAACAACCCTCCCACCCCCCCTGCCCTTAGGGACGAAGAGGGAGGAGGAGAGGGAGTGGGGGGAGTGGGAGGGTGTTGGGAGGTGGGGCGGAAATGGAAACTTTTATAATTTAATAAAATTACTTTAAAAAAAAACAAGCCATGTAAAGATGAAAAATTCGAGGAGAGTCTGAATTATGTATATCATTGTGTATTCCTTGAATTTTTTGACTGTGAATGAGCTAAGTACAAAGAGACATTTCATTGTATGGACTGTTAAGCTAAGCCAACATATGTATTTTAAAGATATCTTGAATTTAAAATATGGGTCTAAGGATATGTGGCTTTGCAAAAGAGGTTCTTCTTTTGTTTCACATAGGATGAAATCCTGTGGAATCCTTTCAGACTAATGTGGTTTGATGTATCAAAACTCTTTAAATAATCACTGTGAACACCCCCAAAAATTATTTCACTCAATAAACAACAGGAAGCAATTTGGCAAGAACTACATTGAAATTCCCCAAATATTGTTTATAAATGTTTCCTTACATGTAAAGGGGGATATAAATTTAAAGTCAATTTTGTTAAAAAAAAAAAAAGATAGCATTGGCAGGATTGATCAGGGACCAAGCCTTCCACCCCTGTCTGATGGTTACAGATGATCTGGAAACTTTCCAAATCCACAGTAGTGCCCTGGCAGTAGCAGGATCCAGTAGTGACCTATGCCATTTCTTTTTCTAAGATTAACAAAATTGATCCAAGGTAGTGCAAGTTGCAACCAGTATCCACTTCATTTATCCTCCAGTCCTTAAAATCAGCAGCAGGGAGCTAAGATTTTGTTTTCATCCAGCATCAAAAAAACTGAATGGAATGATAGGCTGTAGGGCTACTTTTTAGTTTTCTTTCTATGGTATCACTGAAATATGTGAAGAGTGATCTTCTGTCTTCTCATAGAATGGTGTGAACCTGTTCTCTCCCTTTACTTTGGGTAGTATCAGCAGGTTCCAGTGGAAAACGGAGCTTATATCTCACACAGGAAATAAGGGGGATATATTTGTGACCTACTTTCATCAAGATCATGTCTACAGGACCAAGCAGAAGTCACACCTATACACTCCACACATGAAATGAGAGTTTTAATTACTTGTGACCATATGGTGTTGGTGAGGTACAGTGGGGAAAAGAAGATGTACAGTGCACTGTTCTTATGCTATACTGAAATAGTGATTACTTTCTAAAAAGAGATGATTAAATAGGATTCAGTGTCTCATAATATCTACAATGTCTACAATATAATAAGAAATCTTTTGTCATGTTAATAGCCAAGAAAATTGCAGCATGAATGAGAAAAAAGACAATCATCTGATAACAACACCAAGATGAATCATATCTTGGCATTATCTGACAAGGTTTCTAAAGCAACCATCATAAAAATAGAAGCTATAAAAAGGAGTCAAATCGACATCATAAAGCTGAAATGTAAAAAAAAGTTCAATAAGTGGGCTTAGTGTTTGACTGGTGACGGCAGAGGAGAAATCCAGTGAATTTAAGGACAGGGCAGATTAGAATTTACTCAATCCAGAATTTGTTTCAACTGTGAAAAGAACAGGAAATCAGAAAGTGGAAAAATAGCACAGGGCTTTAATACAATAACAGAAATCTAAAATTTGTGTTGTACAGAGTCTAGAAAGAAGAGAAGAAAATTTTTTTTAAAAAAATTGTCCTGTTATCAGCAATTCATATAACTAAGAAAATCAGCAAGGTTATCAAAAAATGAACAGTAAAACAACCCAAAATTTTCTAACTGGCATAGATGGAAAAAGTCACCCCTGGAAAGTAAAATATAATCACCAAAAAAGTCTGTACCTTGGGGCACAAAAGAATTTGTCTCACCAAATTTCAAATGGCAATTCCTTGAAATATGGTAACTGTATACAAACACACACACACACACACACACACGTGCACACACACACACACACACACACACACACATACAGAAAAATATCAATTTACTTGAGAACAACATGTTTATAAGTAATACATGAATAAAGAAGACATCTCATGGAAAATAATTAGAAATTAAATGTAATGATTTTGAAAGTACAGCACATTAAAATGTGGAACATAATTACATCTTGCTAAGAGAGAAGTACCAAAAAAACCTAGATCAAATTAATGTCTTATTAGCATCAAAATAGGAGTGCATATTTGAGAGAAGACTGTTAGATATTATAGTAAAATAATATATACCATAATAAATTGATGATCTGTACTTTCAGGATAGCCCAGTAAAAAAGTGACTAAGTTATCAGTGTTATTACTCAGCGAGAAAATGCAAATAGAATTTTTAACGTAATACACGTCACTACAATTAGTATAACTGATTTTTTTGCTTTTTGTTTTTTTATCAAAGTCTTGGAGAATTGGAAAAACCTGGATTTTCTAGAATTGATAGAAGAAATATAAAATGGGAGAGAAATCTACAGCTTTATTGAATTTTAAATTTAGATTTTTTTCTGACCAAGAATTTCCATGTTTGAGGATATGTTGAAAAGAAACGAAAATTTCTGTTCACAGAAATATTCATATATATCATAAATATAATGCTGTGTTGAACTTGAAAGAAAAACAGCATTCCTCAATGTGGCCAAATAGCCAAAGCAATGCAAGTGTCTATCAACAGACTTACAGACATTATTTTAAGACTGGAATACTACTTAACCATAAAAACTGATTAGTGACGTACACTACAATATGAAACTTGAAAACACTATTTTAAGTTAAAGAAGACAAAGAGAACTACATATTAATTCAATTTGTTGGAAAATCTTTAAATAGCAATTTTGTAAAAACAAGACAGATTAGTGTTTCCCAGGAGTCAGAGAATAGGAATTTAAGGCTAATATATATAAGGTTCCTCATTTTATTTAATTATTTGTTTGTTTATATAAGATATATATTGATTTGTTTGTTCTTTTTAAGACTTATTTATCATGTTTACAGTGTTCCCCTTGTATGTATGCCTACAGGCCAGAAGAGGACAACAGATTGCATTATAGAATGTGAACCACCATATGGTTACTGGGAATTGAACTCAGGACCTCTGGAAGAGCTGCCAGTGCTTTTAACCTCTCAACTATCTCACTACCCCATGTTTTTGTTATATAAGAATTCATTTTATATTTCGTTATCTTGTCTGCATGCATGTATTTATACCATGTGCATGCCTCGTATCCTTGGAGATCAAAAGAGGGTGTCAGATTCCCTGGAATTGAGGTTATGGATGGTTATGAGTAGCCATGTGGGTGAAGAGAAATCAATCTCAGGTCTTCTTAAAGAGCAATAAATGGGCTTAACCACTGAGGAAACACTCCCAGCCCAATATATTGTTTCTTTTGGATGTGAAAAAAATTCTCTCAAATTCATTGTAGTTATGGATGTGCAACTGTGTAAATATACTAAAAGCTACTGAAATATACACTTTGAATGGCTAAACTTTATGGTGTATAAATTATTTCTCAATAAAACCACTAACATAAAAGTAAATGGAACAATGAAATAAGCAATTTTTAGATGATTTCAAATATTTGAGTGTCTTTTATATATTCTTAAAATTTGTTATTTAAAACACAGTAAAACTCACAACTGAATTCCACTGTAGCCATATCTTTCACTGCATATGTATCCTGAGTTGTGTATCTGTATTTTGTTGATGGTGCACTGATGGATACAAAATGAATAATAATGATAATAAAACAAATCTTATCCTCAGGACATGTATTAAAATATGTAACCTAAGACATTCTTGGTACTTTTTTCAATTATTCAAATACAGCTTCAAAGATAATAAAATTTTTATTAGGAAATGTGCAGAAGTCAACCATGTTGTCTATAGGTTAAGCTCCTGTTCCAACAAGAAATAGCAAAAGTAATGTCTATTAATAGGCTTTTTGAAATAAGTTTTTGGTTTGTGACAGCAATCATTCTCAGTTTGGTTACATGCTTACTACTAATACTTGAAGAACTTTCCTTTGGCAATAGTTTTTGAAGTCGACTTTTCAGCTCTTCTATATTAACTTGGAACAATCATTATTTGTAGCTGTAATTCTTGACTGGGCTAATAATGTTTTGAATTAATTGACTATGTTACAAATGTGGAAGGATCTACTTGATGAATCTGACTGGGCAATTTTCTGTGACTCGTGTTGGCTCATTAAAAACACTGTGAAGAACATAATGATTGACAGAAAATCTTTCCAAAAGCAGCATTTATTTTGCAGACACATTACATCTCACTGGTGAACTTGGCAGCTTGACCTAATGTAAAGTGATTGAAATTAACAACCACACAGCAAGTTACTAATGCCCATGCTGAGAGGTGGGTATGAAGAAATGCAGTAAATAATGTCTTGATAAATCGCAACATTGGGGTTAAACTTGAAGTCATCTGATGTGTATAAAAAGGCAATGATGCACACATTTACTCATGACTTTTTACTCTCACCTCCAACTAACATTGCAACTATAAATATTATAAATAATAGTTATTTGACAACATCTGGTAGTACCACACTATGCTGTCAGCTTTAGCATCAGCCTGAGTGTAATCCTTGCTTCTATCACTTAGAATCTCATGATTTTAGACTAACCTTTATTCCTCCATGATTAATTTCCTCAGTTGGGTAATGGGAATAAAAATAGAACTTTTCAGCTAGCTTGATGGCTCAAGTTTATAATTTCAATGCATAAGGGGCTGAGGTAGTACAATTTTCATGAGTTCAAAACAATCCTGAGCTACAGTATAAAATATTGCCCTACTCTCTCCATGCAAAGAGAGAAAAATAATTTCTTACACAGGATAATTAAACGTTAGGAGTAATAAAATACAAAGTTACTTAACCTATCCCCTATTGTTTTGAAGCATTATTTAAAGTTTCATAAATATTAGTCATAACTATCATCTTCCTCAATAGAGTATACCTTGGATATAAAATAGATTTTAAGAACGTGGAGGTGAGTACCAAAACACAATATTTACAAATGTATTTCTAAAGTATTAAAAAAATCTTTTATAATTATGATTCCTCATTATTATGGCTTTCTTTTAATGTGTATGTGTTTGTATGTGTGTGTGTGTGTGTGCATGTGTGTGTGTGTGTGTGTGTGTGTGTGCGTGCTGTGCACGTGAAAATGCAGGAGTGTGTGCCCCACAAATATGAGCCCATGATACTGCACATTTGTGAAAGTCACAGAAAAACTTGCAGAAGTTAGTTGTCTCCTTCCATCATGTCAGTCCTTGGATGAAACTCAGGTTCTCAGGTTTGGTGGAAGATGCCTTAACCTGCTAAGGCATCTTATTGGAACATAAGTACATTTCATGGTTTTGGATATTGCCTAAGTTAGGGCTTCTATTGCTATGAAGAGACACAATTACTATGGCAACTCTTATAAAGAAAAACATTTTCTTAGGATAGTTAACAATTTCAGAGGTTTAGTTCACTATAATCATGGTCAGACATGGCAGTGCCAAGTAAACATGATGCTGGAGAAGGAGCTGAGAATTCTATATCCAGAACACCAAGCAATAGAAGTGAATGTGATAGTAGGTCTAGTTTGAGCATCTGAGAACTCAAAGCCCACCCCCATAGTGACATACTTCCTTTAGCAAGGTTACACCTACTCCAAAAAGGCAGTACCTCCTAATATGCCACTCCCTATGGGCCAAGCATTCACACACCTGAGTCTATGGGTGCTACTCCTATTCCCATCAAAACATTCCACTCCCTGGCACCCATAGCCTTGTGGCCATATCATAATGTAGAAATGCATTCAGACCAATTTCAAAAGTCTCCATATTCTATAATAGTCTCAAACTTGTTGAAAAGGTCAAAGTTCAAAGTCTCTTTTGAGATTCATGTAATCATTTAACTGTCACCTCCTATAAAATAAAACTGAAAAGTGCAGATCATGTACTTCCAACATATAATGGCACAGAAGATACATTTCCATTCCAAAGGGGAGGAAAGGGAGCATAGTGTTATGCCTATGGGCATGTGATTGGCTAACCCGAGTTGGGAGAGGAGAATTCCAGAAATCCAGGCTTGGGATTGGCTGTGCCCTATGATATAAGGGGGAAATTCCCAACTGCTAGTAACTTTCTGAGGGAATTCCAAACCTCTAGGGGCTCAGTGATTGGTCTTATTTTCCCTGTTCTGGGATTGGCTGGTTTTGTGTCAGGGATAAAGATGGCTCTAATTCTCGGACCAAAATATTTCTTTCTTTGGTTCTTTTTCACTTTTTGACTCTACTTTTGGGACCAGAGTGAGTATCTTTGGCATTCTCTGAATCGAAGGACTAAGTATGT
Organism: Myodes glareolus; assembly: GCF_982192425.1. NCBI lineage: Eukaryota > Metazoa > Chordata > Mammalia > Rodentia > Cricetidae > Myodes > Myodes glareolus. Next base: position 95,045,413 of record NC_142053.1, on the reverse strand, counting down.
TCTTTTGGTCCTGGTTTCGATCTCTGAGGACATGTCTTTGACTCTAGGTTCAGGGGCAAAGTGTCTCTTCCCTTGACTCTGTTCCCATTTTGAAGGAGAATTTCTTTCTTTGCCTCTGAACCCAGAGCCAGGCTGCTCGGGGGTTTTGCTAGAACTACCGACTCACTAAATGTGGGGGCCTGGAGCTCCCATTCCCCTCTCTAATAGTAACTTTAGAGAAGTCAATCGTGGGTCCTCCTTGTGGGGCGCTGATAAAATGGACTGTGATTGTAGTACCATCAGCTGCTCAGGACTAATTAGTCCCCTGATGGAAACCAACAACTTAGTAAGAATGTAGAGCCCAAAAGTAAATAACAAGGGCCCTGATCTAGCAATGTGGAGACTACATCAGTCAACTACAGAGAATCATTAAATTATCCCTTCCTAACTCTGGTCAGTCATTCCTTTTCACCTTGCATTGCTGAAGACTATATTCCAGGGACACACCTGCCACACACCTGGTCTCAGCAGCTTTCCTTTGTCATGTAGTTAGATTCGATAAACTCCTTTCTTCTATCCTTGACACTAAAACTAGGAGGACATGGCTGAAGGTGCAAAATTCTGCTGCTTGTTGAGGCCGGAATATTCTCCGTGTTCAGTTACATTTTCACCAGCTTTCTGTTTTCAATGGTTTCCTTCAATGCCTAAATTTGGCTGTTCTGGAACTCGATCTGTAGACCAAGCTGGACTCTATCTTAGAGATTACTTGTCTCTGCCTCCTGAGTGATAAAATTATAGGCATGTACCACCATGTCTGGACATAAGCTGTTCCTTAATTTCTTATCACAAGTTGGAGCTTAGCCGTGTGATGTCTTGCAGTGAGACTACCACTCCCTTTATTTCATTTAAGATTGGGCTTTTCTATCCATTTGTATGCAAAATTCAAAATGTCATTGCTTTTTTACCGCTGAATAAAACTCTATAGAAAATGCTTTACTGAATGAGGTAACCCAGACCCAAAAAGAGGAATATGGTATGTACTCACTCATAAGTGGATTCTAGCCATAATTAAAGGTCTTTGAGCCTATAATTCGTGATCCTTGAGAAGCTAAATAAGAAGGTGAACCTGAAGAAAATCATATAGTTATCCTCCTGGATATTGGAAGTAGACAAGATTGCCAGGGAAACTTGGGTGCACAGGGGTAGGGGGTGGAAGTAAGGGGAGATGGTTAGTGAGAAGGGAGAAGGGGAGGATGGGGGATAGCTTGGGGGAAAGGGATGAGTGGGATGGAGGAAGGATATATATAGGAGCAGGGAAGTAAATATCTTAATTAAGGGAGCCATTTTAGGGTTTGCAAGAGACTTGTCTCTAGAGGGGTTCCCAGGTCCAAGGAGAGGTCCCCAGATTATTCCTTGGGCAGCAGAGGAGAGGGTGCCTGAACTGGCCTTGTCTCATAGCCATACTGATGAATATCTTGCATATCACCATAGAACCTTCATCTGGCGATGGATGGAAATAGAGACAGAGACCCACATTGGAGCACTGGACTGAGCTCCCTAGGTCCAAATGAGGAGCAGAAGGAGGGAGAACATGAGCAAGGAAGTCAGGACCACGAGGGGTGCATCCACCCACTGAGACGGTCTGACTGATCTAATGGGAGCTCACCAAGGCCAGCTGGACAGGGAGTGATGGAGCATGTGATCAAAATGGAAACTCTGAACATGACTGGCAATGAAGGCTGACTGAGAAGCCAAGGACAATGGCACTGGGTTTTGATTCTTCTGCACGGACTGCCTTTGTGGGAGCCTGGTTTGGTTGGATGCTCACCTTTATAGACTTGAATGGAGCGGGGAGGACCTTGGACTTCCCACAGGGCCAGGAACCCTACTGCTCTTAAGACTAGAAAGGGAGGGGGAAGTGGGGAGGGGGAGGGAAAAGGGAGGCTGGGAAGAGGTAGAAATTTTTAATAAATAAATAAATAAATAATTTTTTTTAAAAAGATTGGGCTTTTCTTTATTATCCTTTTCTCCTTGAAGAGATATTCAGTTTCATTCACCCTCATTGTGCCACATTTCTCCTCATATTATATATTTTGTATTTTTCTTTCCTCAGAGTATTCCTTTTCATTTTAGATCTGCATAAAAATTACAACTAATAACGACACAACAGAGTTAATCTTACGCTTTTCTGAGAATTTCTATGTCACTGCAATTAATCCAAAACTCTTCAGGTTAGCCTCAGGCAGATATTTTGGACAAAGGCAAAAAATAGTCACCACATTCTTCCAAAAATATCACAAGAATGATCTCTAGAATTAACATTTTTTCCTCTGAATCCTCTTGAGTGTGGCCCCCACATTTCAAATCACTGTCACCACCACTATCTTCCATGATACTGCTTGTAAGACCTCACTTAAAGTCTTCAGTGCTTTTCTAATCCAACGTCCCAAAGTCCACATTCATCCAAATGAAAGCTGTGTCAAGGCTATCACAGCAATACCCCTCTCTTGGCAGCAACTTCTTCCTTAGTTAGGGTTTCTATTACTGTAAAATGATGTCATGGCTACTCTTATAAGGGAAAGCATTTAATTGTGACTGGCTTATAAATCAGAGACTTTTTCCATTATCATCATGATGGGCAACATGGTGTCAGGCATACAGACAATGCTGAAGAGGTAGCTGAGAGTTCTACATATGGTCCCACAGGCAATAGGAAGATAGTGTGAGCATCTGAAACCTCAAAGTCAACTTCTAGTGACACACTTCCACCAACAAGTCTATACCTACTTCAACAAGGCTACAAAAGCTAATAGAGCCATTCTTTATGGTCCAAGCATTCACACACAAGTCTAGGGAAGCCATTCATATTCAAACTTCCACAGATGTCAAAAGATGACCTTTCTATCTTTTTTTTAATGTTCTGATCATTTTTCGTTACTCTTCAAGACTTTTATTTGTTTTTGTTTGTTACTCTTATTTTTGTCAGACTGAAGTTGGTGGGCTCACATTAGTTCAATTAAGTTGTTTCAGTGGGTAAAGCCATCATAGTCTTGCATTGCTTGTATTTCTGCTCCTCCCTCTGTTCGACTGAACTTTAGAAGCTAAGCCCAGTGCTCCACTGTGATCTCTGTATCTATTTCCGTCAGTTGCTGGATGAAGGTTTCACAATGGCATTTAAGACAGTCATCAATCTGACTACGGGGCAAGGCCAGTTCAGGCACCCTTTCCATGACACTTTAGGGTCCTAGTTGAGGCTATCCTTGTGGATTCCTGGGAATTTCTCTAGTGCTTGGTTTCTTACTAACCCCATAATGACTCCCTCAATCAATATTTCTCTTTCCTTGTTCTCCCTCTCTGTCTTCCCATCTTGGCCATCCCATTCCTTCAAGTTCTTCTGCCACCTCCTCTTCTCCCCTCCTCCTCCCCTTCTGCTTTCACTTCTCCCCCTATCCCCATACTCCAAATTTTCTCAGGAGATCTTGCCTATTTTCCTTTCCCAGTAAGGATATATGTATATTTTTCTTAGGGTTCCCCTTGTTATTTAGCTTGTCTGGGGTCATTGATTATAGGTTTGTTATCCTTTGCTTTACTTCTAATATCCACTTATGAGTGAGTACATACTGTGCTCATCTTTCTGGTTCTGGGTTACTTCACTCAGGATGTTTTTTTTCTAGTTCCATTATTTGCATGCATATTTTCAGATGTCATTGTTTTTTACTGCTGAGTAGTATTCCATTGTGTAAATGTATCACATTTTCTTTATAGCAAAGCAGCTAAGAGAGAATCTCTTATGCTATGTCATACATTTCCCCAAGTTATTATTGTAATTTTATATAATTGCAATTAGCTTCGTAAATATGCTGATACAGGCCTGTAAAGTAGTAAGAATTTCTGAGCCAAAAATAAAAATATCACTTAATATTTAAGTGCTAACATTACTACTCAGTATAGTGGCCATGATAATGCTGCTAGAGACCAGCTTCACAAGAGTATTTAGATAACTTGTGAGTGTGGTCTTGAGATGCTTAGAAATCCTTTGATGAAAGACAGTGGTCAAGTTCATAACCCACATGACACATTAAATGTAACTTGAAGTAAAAGAAAAAAGGACTATTTTTTGACTGAACTCAGAAGTAGAATTTCTCAAGGAGGACAGCCTGTGTCTCTTGGCAATATGTACTTGGAGTTTTTCTTTGTCTTCCTCCATTCTCTTGGTCAAAATTTAATGTGCTCTATAGACTCTTATTTTTCTTGGTGTGTTGTTCATATTACAGGAAACCTGACATAATAAGACACTGAATATTGGCTACTTTGGGTTTGGGCTTCCTATTTTCTTTGTTTAAAGACTTTTTACATCATATTGGTAAATATTATCATCTTTAGAAATACCATAAAGTTGTAGATTATGGATATGACACCCAAGACACAGAAGCATCTGCAAGTTCAGGAATATCCTTATTCTATCATTTTTTATAATACTAAAGTTGAGACTACTCAGATTGGCATCCTCAATGCCTCTGAGAATAGACTTATGCTTCCTCTCTCCATTTCTTATTTGTCTATAACAAAAATGTTCCTTACTCAAAAGCAAGTGTACTTGTAATGCCTCGATCAAAATATCCCTCTTCACGGCAAAACCTTGCTTGTATTCTTTCCGCATATTTAGACCACACAATCTTTTCAGATTCACCCGGATCATTAGAAGATATTTCTGTGGCCATTTGCTTCTCAAAGAATATACAAAATTGTATTCATTGTCCACATCAATGATTTTCTGATAGCTATTGACTGGGAAGAAGATATCTGGCTTTATTTTTACACAGTTGATTGCCTAGAAGTTGCCACAGAAAGAACTGACCTCCCTATATCTTAAGGTGGAGGTGATATCACTAACATTTTTTATTCTCTTGATTATGTGCATGTGTTGTACATTCGTGCGTATGTGTGTTTGCCTATGCGTGAGTGCAAATATGTGTAAAGATGCATGTGCATATTTGTGAGGTGCCTGTAGAATACTGATACTGATATCAAGAATCTTCTTTTATCAGTCATTTACCTTTCTTCAGGCAGCATGGTCTCTAATTTAATCCCAGAGTGTCACATATACAGTATAGCTGATCTGACCAGCCAGTTTGTTCTGGGGATCCCTTTTCTGTGTGTTCTGATGCTAGAATTACAAAGGCACTTGGGTATTTTGCCCCTCTTGTTTGAGCAGCTAGTTAATTAACAGCTAAGACATTTTCTCAGCCAATGTCATTTTAAGCCCAAATTAACCATAACCTCTTATATTTCTGCCAGACTGCCAGAATACAAGTATGTATATACCATTTATTTTTATCTATAAATCTATTCCAAAATTTAGTGTTTTAAAACACAATCTTGGTTGTTCCCTGTTTTGAGAGTGAAGGACTCAGAAAAGATATAATTAATAGCATATTTCATCACATGACTTCAATTTAAAAGGCTTTGCTTATTATAGGTTGAGTTATTTATTTGCACACTTAATTCCTTAAGGATCCCTAACTCTAGCTCCACCTCTTGTGAATTTCATTTTGCATGACCTTTCCATACAGTTTGGTCTTGGTGATGTAATAGCCTCAAAACATTTTTACTCATTGCCTGATTAATGGCTTACCCTAGAGTAAGATTCCAAAAGGAGTAAATGAATACTGTTCTTGTATAAATACCTTACTTAAATCTTGGCACAGTGTGACATTGGGAACTTTACATTACTCAAAGCAGTCCATTGTTCACTCAGATTTAAGAAGGTGCTTTTGAATAGAGTGTAACCATTTTCTAAGTTTAGAAATGCATTTAAAAATATTATAAGAATAATAGGGGTAGAACAAGGAGAAGAATTTCAGATCAAAGGTCCAGAAAATATATTCAACAAAATTATAGAAGAAAACTTTCCCAATCTAAAGAACGATATTCCTATGAAGGTTCAAGAAGCATACAGAACGCCGAATAGACTGGATCAAAAAAAAAAGTCCCCTCGCCATATAATAATCAAAACACAAAACATACAGATTAAAGAAAGAATATTAAGAGCTGCAAAGGAAAAAGGTCAAGTGACTTATAAAGGTAAACCTATCAGGCTTACACCAGACTTCTCTATGGAAACCATGAAAGCAAGAAGATCCTGGATAGAGGTACTGCAGAAACTAAGAGACCATGGATGCAAACCCAGACTACTAGACCCAGCCAAGCTATTGTTCACTATCAACGGAGAAAACAAAATATTCCAGGATAAAAACAAATTTAAACAATACGTAGCTACTAATCCAGCCTTACAGAGAATATTAGAAGGAAAATCACTAACGAAGGAATCCAACATTCCCAACACGGCCTACAATAACTCGAACATCTAGCGACCATTCACAAGCACAAATCAAAGAAGAAAAACACATACACTCTACTACCTAAAAAAAAAAAATGACCGGAGTCAACAACCACCTATGGAATCGAATAGAAGACCCAGATATTAACCCACAAACTTATGAACACCTAATTTTCGACAAGGGAGCTAAAGGTATACAATGGAAGAAGGAAAGCATCTTTAACAAATGGTGCTGGCATAACTGGATGTCAACCTGTAAAAAAATGAAAGTAGATCCATATCTATCACCATGCACAAAAATCAAGTCCAAATGGATTAAAGACATCAACATTAATCCGTCCACTTTGAACCTGATAGAAGAGAAAGTGGGAAGTAGTCTACAAGATTTAGGCACAGGAGGCCTCTTCCTAAGTAGGACCCCAGCAGCACAGACAATAAGAGAAACAATGAATAAATGGGATCTACTGAAACTGAGAAGCTTCTGTAAAGCAAAGGACACTGTCAGTAAGACAAAAAGGCTGCCTTCTGACTGGGAGAAGATCTTCACCAACCCCTCATCAGACAAAGGTCTGATCTCCAAAATATACAAAGAACTCAAGAAACTAGGCACTAAAACTCTAATTAACCCAATTAAAAAATGGGGTACTGAACTTAACAGAGAATTCACAATAGATGAACTTCGAATGGCCAGAAGACACTTAAAGTCATGCTCAACCTCCTTAGCAATCAGGGAAATGCAAATCAAAACCACTTTGAGATACCATCTTACACCTGTCAGAATAGCTAAAGTCAAAAACACCAACGATAGCCTATGCTGGAGAGAATGTGGAATGAGGGGAACACTCATCCATTGTTGGTGGGAATGCAAACTCGTGCAGCCACTGTGGAAATCAGTGTGGCGGTTTCTCAGGAAACTGGGAGTCAACCTCCCTCAGGACCCAGAAATTCCACTCTTGGGAATATACCCTAAAGATTCCCTAACATACTACAAAAGCATTTGTTCTACTATGTTCATAGCAGCACTATTTGTAATAGCCAGAACCTGGAAACAACCTAGGTGCCCCTCAATAGAAGAATGGTTAATAAAGGTGTGGAACATATACACATCAGAGTTCTACTCAGCGGTTAAAAACAATGACATCTTGAATTTTGCATGCAAATGGATGGACATAGAAAACGCTCTACTGAGTGAAGTAAGCCAGACCCAAAAAGAGGAATATGGTATGTATTCACTCATGTGTGGATTCTAACCATAATTAAAGGTCTTTGAGCCTATTATTCGTGATCCTAGAGAAGCTAAATAAGAAGGTGAACCTGATGAAAATCATGTAGCTATCTGCCTGGAGATTGGAAATAGACAAGAGTCCCAGGTAACCTCGGGTGCATGGGAGGGGGTGGGATGGTTGTTGGATGGGGAGAGGGTTAGAGAGAAGGGAGTAGGGGAGGAATGGGGAAAGCTAGGTGGACTGGGATGGGGGGAGGGAGGAAGGATGGATATGAGATCAGGGAAGAATATATTTCAACTAAGGAGTCATCTTAGGGTTTACAGGAGACTTGATTATAAATGGGATCACAGGTCCAAGGAGATCCCCAGATTGTTCTCGGAACAGAAGAGAGGGTGCCTGAAATGGCCTAGGCCCATAACCATAATGATGAATATTTATTTATCACCATAGAACCTTCATCTGGCGATGGATAGAGATAGAGACAGAGACCCACATCGTAACACTGAACTTAACTCCCTAGGTCCAAACGAGAAGCAGAAGGAAAGAGAATGTGAGCAAAGACCGCAAGATCAGAGAGAACCTTCATCCCACGATGGATGTCGATACAGATGGAGACCCACATTGGAGCACCGGACTGAGCCCCCCAAGGTCCAAATGAGGAGCAGAAGGAGGAAGAAAATGAAAAAGGAAATCAGGACTTCAAGGGATGTGATCACTCACTGATACAAGGGGACTGATATAGTGAGAGTTCACCAAGGCCTGTTGGACTGGGACTGAACGAGGATGTGATCCAACCAGATTCTCTGGCCGGATTCTCTGAATGTGGCTGGCCGGAGTCTTTCTGAAAAGCCATTGCCAATGGCATTGGGACTTGTTTCCTCTGCATATACTGGATTTTGCGGATCCAGTCCGTCTGGACACTCACCTTCCTGGACCTGGAGGGAGGCGGGAGGAACTTGAACTTTCCACTGGGCAGGAAACCCTGACTGCTCTTAGGGATGGAGAGGGAGGAGGAGAGGGAGTGGGAGGAGTGGGAGGGTGTTGGGAGGAGGGGCAGAAATGGAAACTTGTATAATTTAATAAAATTACAAAACAAAACAAAATGAAATATTATAATTTGTTGAGTCATTAGTGAAGCACTGATATATGAAATATAATATTTTAGGATTATTTATTAAAATAAAATATATATTAGGTGTAGTATTTTATTTCATAAACCATAAAAGTTTTCTTTGGATTTGATTTTCTTCAGATATTTATTTATTTTGTTCAAATTATATCCATATATACCATCTTTTCTTGAATGAAATGTAGATAAATAAAACAATTTTCAATTATGTTCTTAATAATGGCTCTCAATTATAGAAAATAAAATCTGTCAGAAATAAAAATGTAGACTCATTAGAACAGGAAAACTTGAGATAACAAGAGAAATTCTGAAGTTAAATTGTAGGTTCCCAACACAGATGTCTTGTTGTTTGCTTTTGAGGCAGGATTTCTCTGCATAAGTCTGGCTGTCCTGGAACTAATTTTGTACACCAGGCTGGACACAGCCTCATAGATCCACCTGCCTCTGCTTCCTGAGTGCTGGGATTGGAGGAATGTGCCACCACTGCCCAGCAAGATCACAGGATCTTTAAGTAATTTTATTAACATAAAAGTTCCTTAGCAACTTAAATTATTTGTGATGTATGACATCTATTTCCAATGGAGTCAGAAAGTGTTTCAGGAATTTCTTGCTAATAAGAATTATTTTAAGTATGACAATTTTTCCAGGTTTCTGAATTATACAATGATATCAGTCTATATGCTTACCGGCACTAGTGTCTGTAGGTGACAGAGAGAAGGCAGCATCCTGGCCTTTGAAATGAAGAACGCCAAAGGGTCATTCTGTCAGGCTTCTTCTTGGGAAATTCAGGTGATATCTGAACCATGGCAATCACCAATCAATATAAAATGGGATGACCGTTTCCTAACTTTGGGCACATCCTTTTATATCCAGAAAGTGATCATTGATGACTATGTTGTTAATGGCATTTGTACACATTCAAAAATAGGAGAATGAACAGCTTGAAACCTGACATAATTAGCTATAATAAGCAAAAAAAGCCCTTACTAATATGGAATTGAAGTTTGCTGTGAAATAATGGAAAAGGGAAAAGTAGCACCATACTTAGGAGAGTGAATATATGAAATAGTGTTTGTTTTAATGGTGCTTTTCTGTGAAATGGAGTATAAACATCACTGCATTGTACTTTGAGAGATTAGGAGATATTAGGAGATAGCAGTATGAAATTAAAGAAAGGCAATTAATTTAGCACCCAGTACTCAATGTAGTTGTGATAGGAAGAAAAATTATTTCTCAAAAATTCCCTTATCTTTAACCCCTGTCTTGTGAATGTGTTAGGATACATGGAATAATACAGTTTGTAAAAGTAAATAAGTTAAGAATTCTGAAATGGGGGAACAGCTCTGAATTCTCTGTACTGTCCCAGAAATGTGTTGCATGAGCCATGGGAAAAGAAAATAAAAATCAGAAGAGTATCATGTGTGAGAGTAGATGCCTCAGAATTTTACTGGAGTTGGCCCTCTGGAATTTCAAAGATGTACTCGAGAGTAATTTATTTAAAAGTTGACAAAATATTATTGAAATCTAAGCAGTATATAAATTAATTTGGCAGTTTCAGAGTTTGATTTGTTCAGAAAGAATTTCCCCCACAACTCCAGTTTTTGATGTCTTTTCTAGGGAGTCAGGTGAGTGCATTCTATAAAAGAATTTACTGTTCATATTTAAAATTGGTAGCATCCTAAATTCCTTTCAACTGGGGAATGGAAAAAAGAGAAATGTTTATGTTCTAGAATACTATGATATAGTTATCTATAAGTAGATAGATCTGATTAGCTGGGTTTGAGAATGTCTCTAAGAAGTATTGCATAATGAAGGAAAGAGGAGCTCCACCTAGCAGAGATGATGCTTTCTTCTTCTAATATCTAAAGATATGCTTTGTAGAGTTTGTAAATAGCTCACTATTGTGAGGACTTTAATGATTTGTACAATGATAAGCCCATATAAACTGATCATCTGTGAAAATCCTGTTTTTTGTCTTTTCAATAAAGCTTGTATTTCTTTTCTGTGTAAATCATGTATCTGGCTTCCCTGCATTCATTAAATATAACCTTTCTCTTTCCTTTCCTAAACAGACTATGTGTCTGGTTCTTCATTTGACATTCAATAAGCATGCTGATAAGTGAATAAAAATATCAAACTAAAGTATTAACAATGTGATTGTCATATGGAATGTGAATCTTTCTGCAATATTTTCTTTTAATTTTCCCTTTTATTCAAGTTTTTCCTCACATAATATATTCTGATTAAGTTTCCCCTCTCGCTACTCCTACTTCCTCCCTACCTCCCCTCAAAACTAGATCTATGCTCTTTCTTTCATTAGAAAACAAACAGGATTCTACAGGATAAAAATAAAATAAGACAAAACAAATTTATATAATAGAACAAGACAAAACACACAAAGTAAGAAAACAGCCCAAGAAAAGTCAAGTGAAATCGACAGAGACACATTCATGCACACTCACAGGAATTTCATAAAAACACTAAAATGGAAGTCATAATATATAAGTAAAAGACCTCTAGGCTAAAATGAGAGATTATATATATCTATATATTCTCACCCTAGCAGCTTTGAGTGTAGGTCCTATCTTGAGGAGTCGACTGTAAGTCAAATCAGTCATTTTTGGTTATTTTCATAAGATTTGTGCCACCTATCATATCTTGTAGACAGGACATCATTGTAGATCAATAGGTTTGGGGGAGGATAGGTGTTTAGGATTCTTCATTGGAAGCATGCAGAGTAACTTCCTGTACTAAAGACTCAAGAATGGAGGGATAAAGGCTCTATGTAGTCATCAACTGAACTCTGAATTCAATAAGTTGTGCAGATGTTTCTTAGGCAATGGGACCTTGATGTCAGTTTGTGGAGAACAATCTACAGACTTGACAACAGCCTATGTTCTTTTGGGGTTCTTTATAAAATATTACATTTTCACAGGTATGTGGATTTATGTCTACATCTTCAAGTGTGTTTTGGTTATTGATGTGCATGTTTTTGTCGCAATACCATGCTGATTTTATTCCTATGCCTCTGTAGTACAGTGTAAGTTGGAGGGTGGTGACTCCTCTAGCAGTTCTTTGATTGTTCATGATTATTTTAGCTATCATGTGTTTTGGGGGTTTCAATATGAAGTGAAAAATTGTGCTTTCCAGGTTGAGGAACTTGGATTATGCTGCTGTCATGGGCTGTTGCCAGAGACCATGCTAGTGTCTTTGGCTCATGCTGCTTTGAGTTCATATTGATGTCCTTGGCCTCTGATACTGCTGAGGACTATGATGGTGTCCATGGTCCATGCTGCAGCAGAGAGCCATGTTGATATTTGTGGTCTGTACTGTCACTGGAAGCCATGCTGAGGTCATGACCAGTGAGGAATTGTGTTGGAATTTGAGGGGTATTATATTGAATCTGTAGATTGTTTTTGGTAGGATGGCCATTTTTTTTGTATGTTAATCTTACAGATCCATAGGCATGAGAGATCTTTTAACATATTTCTCAATTTCTTTCTTCAAAGATTTAAAGTTTTTAATCATACAAGTCTTTCAATTGCTTGAATATAGTTACCCAAAGATATTTTTATACAATTTGAGGTTATTGTGAAAGGTGATGCTTCCCTGATTTCTATCTCAGTCTGTTTATACTTTAAATATTGTAGGATTACTGCTTTTAGTGAGTTAATTTTGTATCCAAAATTTTTCTGAAAGTGTTTATGAGCTGTAGAAGTTTATCAGTAAAACTTTTAGGATCATATATCTATACTATCATATTTTCAAATAAAGATAATTTGACTTCTTCCCTTCCAGTTTGTATTCCCTTAATCACCTTCAGATTTCCTGTTGTTGTAGCTAAGATTTCAAGCACTATATCGACATGAAAAGAGTGGATGGTCTTGTCTTGTTTCTGATCTCATTGGAATTGCTTTGAGTTTCTCTCCACTTTAAGTAGATGTTGGCTATGGGCTTGATTTAAATTGTCTTTATTATATGTAGGTATGTCACATATCTGTAATCTTTAGGATTTTTATAACAAAGGGGTATTGGATTTTGCCTAAGGTCTTGTCTCCTCCTTCCCATTTTAAATTTACAAATTTTATATTGTAGCTGCAATTTCACTTCCCTCCTCTCCTCCCAGTCCTAGCCCTCACCCACTCCATTCCCAACCCTCAAATCCCTCCCTTCCTGTTTAGGAAAGGGCATGTCTCCCATGAATGAATGAATAATATATATATATATATATATATATATATATATATATATATATACACACACACACATGGCTTATCAAGCTTCACCTTCCCATAAATTAAAGCTAGGTAAGGCAATCTAGTAAGAGAAGTAGGGTTCCAAAAGTCAGACTTAACTCCCTAGGTCCAAATGAGAACCAGAGGGAGGGAGATCGTGAGCAAGGAAAGCAAAATCAGAGGGGGCCTTCATCCGACTATGGATGGAAATAGAGACGGAGACCCACATTGGAACACTGGAAGTCAGGACCGCGAAGGGTGCGTTCACCCACTGATACAAGGGGATTGATCGAATGAGAGCTCACCAAGGCCAGCTGGACTGGCACTGAACAGGCATGTGATCAAACCGGATTCTCTGAATGTGGCTGACATGGGGGCTGACTGAGCCCCCAAGGTCCAAATGAAGACTGAGAAGCCATTGACAATGGCACTGGGTCTTGTTTCATCTGCATGGACTGGCTTTTTGTGATCCTGGTCTGTTTGGTTGCTCACCTTCCTGGACCTGGAGGGAGGGGGTGGGGTGAGGAACTTGGATGCCCCACAGGACAGGAAACCCTGACTGCTCTTGGGAATGGTGAGGGAGGAGGAGAGGGAGTGGGGGGAGCGTGAGGGTATTGGGAGGAGGGGAGGAAGTGGAAAGAGTGTTTTCGGATACTTGAATAAACAAGTCTAACGGAAAAAAAAAGAGTCAGAGACAGCCCCTGCTCCAACCATTTGGAGTCCCACAGGAGAACCAAACTACACAACTGTCACATATATTCACAGTGCCTAGGTCAGTTCCATGCAGGCACCCTGGTTGTCAGTTCAGTCTCTGTGAGCCACGTGAGCCACTATGAGCCCAGGTTAGTTGATTCTTTGGAATTTCCTGTGATGTCCTTGCATTTTCTTATTCTAATGATATGCTCATTTTTCCCCTTTCAGTTTGTTTTTATAGTGATTATGTTTATTAATATTTGTATGCTGAATCATTACTACAACTCTGGAATGAGATTTATTTGACCAAAGTAGATGACCTTTTAGTGTTCTTGAATACATTTTGAAAATTTTTTATTGAGCATTTTTATATCTATGTTAATAAGGGAATTTAATCTATAATTATGTTGCTTTTTTGGGTCTTTATGTAATTTGGGTATTAAGGTAACTCTGGCCTTATGAAATAAATTGGGCAGTGTTCCTTCTCTTTCCATTTTTAGGAATATTTTAAGAAAATTGGCATTAACTCTTCTTGGGAAGTCTGGTAGAATTTTATACAAAAATCTTCTGGCCCTGGGCTTTATTTGGTTGGGAGAGTTTTAATGACTGCTTCTATTTCACTAGGGATTTTAGGTCTCTTTAAATTGTTTATCTTATCTTGATTTAACCTTGGGAAGTGGTGCCTACTGAGAAAATTATCACTTTATACTTTCCAATTTTGTGAAGATTTTAAAGCATGTCCTTATGGTTTTCTGGATTTCCTTGGTGTCTGTTTGTTGCCAGGTCTGACTTTTCATTCTTATTTCATTTATTTGAATATTCTTTCTCCTTTTTAGTTAATTTGCATAAAGACTTGTCAATCTTGTTGATTTTCTCAAAAAAACAACTCTTTTTTTCCACTGATTCTTTGTATTATTTCATTTGTTCTCATTTTATGGATTTCAGCCTAGAATTAGTTTATTTCTTGCTCTCTACTTATTTTGAACAGTATTTCTTCCTTTTTCTGTAGAGCTTTCAGGTGTACTGTGAAGTCACTAATATGAAATTAGGGGTGTCCCCACAGGTATCATGGTCAACAGGGAAATGAACCACGAAGAAGTGAGAATGAAAATTTGATAAAGCCAGACTTTGTCAGTCCAACTGGATCAAAACTCCTAGAGAATCTGATCCTGTGGCTTAATTTTCTTGCACATTTAAACACAGTAAAACTTTGAGAAGAAAGTCTCCATAAGAAAATGAGTTCTATTGACTGGGAAACACTGCTCATGTTTAGGGCCTAGAGATGAAGAATTTGTAATGAACACAGGGATGGATTTTATTAATGGAGGACAAAGTACACAGGGCCTCTTTTCATAAACATTAGTTCTAGCCACTGAGAGATAAAACACAGGATTAGGTTGTGTTTTAATCAGTATATTTAGTTTCTTTAAGTTACTGTTTCCCCTAAGGTTGGATTTATGGATAGAGATTACTACATTTTTATGGAAAGTCTTACTTTCTTCATCTATTGGAATTCGAAGTTTTGCTGGGTAAAGTAGTCTGGGGTGACAGCTGTAGTGTTTTATAGTCTGTAGATCATCTGTCTCTGTGCTTTTTGCTTTTAGAGTCTCCATTAAGAAGTTAGAGCTTATTCTAATATTCTTTCTATGCTATTTGATCATTTTACTTTGTAGCTTTTAATATTATTTCCTTGTTTTGTATGCTTTATGATTTTGTGGAAAATATTGTCCATGCTTTTTACCTGGGTTTCTTTTCCTTCCTCTATTCTTATTATTCTTAGATATGGTATTTTTATTAGTGTCCCAGATTTATTGGATGTTTTGTGCCAGGAGATTTTATATCTATAGTATTTTTCCACCAAGATATCTATTTATTCTATCAAGTCTTCAATGCCTAAAATTCTCTCTTCCATCTCTGTATTCTGCTGGTGAGGCTAGTCTCTGAGGTTCCTATTCTAGTTCGTATTTTTTTTATTTTCACATATCCCTCAGTTTGGTTTTTCTATATTCTAGTTCTACATTCAGATATTGAGCAGTTTTATTTATTTCCTACCATTATGATTTCAAAGAATTCTTTAAAGAATTTTACTAGCTTTGTCTTTCATGACTTCTCTCTCATCCATAAATGCTATTTTAAGGAATCTTTCCTGCATTTTAGCTATGATGTGATTCTCAGGACCTGCTGTGGTAGGGTGGATTAAACTCTAGTGAAGACATATTGTTCTGGCTTAAGTGTTTTTGTTTTGATGGTGTCTAGGCATCTGGGTTTGGGAAAATTGTAATTATCAGTATGGATATTACTTCTCGCCTTTGTTGAGTGGGTGTTGCATTCCTTTTTTTTTCTGTTGTCTCTCTGATTTTTAGGAGTGTGTGGTGGTTGTGTGTTGCCTGGTAGAAAATTCTGCTGGGATTCTGCTAGGTGTGGCCACTGGGCATTCCTGGTAAAATGTGTTTCTAAGTATTGGAGGCTGACACTAAAGAATGAGGATTCCTGGTGGGTGATCCGAGGCAGTTCATAGGAGAAAGGAAAGCAGGGTGTTTCACTACAATCTGCTTAGTGTCCTGAGAACGGGGCCAGATTGTGAGGAGAGGCCACAACAAGCATCCTGCTGCAGGGTGGAGGATGAGACTGGGGAATGTGATATATAGGATAGGAGGGAGAGTGACATTCTAAAGCTCACCTACCTTCTTCAAGGGCCCTTGCTTCTCTAACAGGCTTGACTGGTAAGCTCCCAGAAAATGCCTACTGAAGTTGGTTCCTGGGATAATGGGATGAACTGGGAGTGGAGGGGAGAGAAGGAAGTTTGCAAGGCAAAATATGTGTGTCCACATATCTGGAGTTGGGAACAGAAAGGAAGTGGAGGCCACAAGTAGTCTGCTACAGAGATGGGGACGACATTGGGGATTGAAAGTGAAGGACAGGAGAGCCAGAGCTGAAACTCTACAGTTTGAATACATGCTTCCCTGACTGAAGTGTCCATTGATTTCCCACGGCATACCTGTTGGAGATGGGGCTACGAGAAAGCGATGAGTATGGGGAAGGAAGTTTGTAGGAGAAAACACACACATGTGATCCACTGTAGACGATGATAGAGGGTAAGAGGGGTTTGCAGCAGATGGTCTGGTATAAAACTGGGAACAAGACTGGTGCAATGGATTAAGAAGAGAGGAGGGATGGGCGAAGAGCTGCAGTTAGCCTACCTGCTTCTCAGTCCAGGTCCCGTGTTTTCTTTTTCCATAAGAGAATTTTATCTCCTTCAAATGAATTTCTATAAATAACATACAAACCTTTTAACGCACAATATTATACTTTGGAAACTACATTGTAATTCTGCTCCAGGTGAAGAATGGCAGTACTGCTAATAAAATTTACTTTGTGCTCTGAGTTTTGAGCAGGGGTTGTTTGTAAGAAAGTCAGGGGTCAGAGACACTAGCCTCATCCCCTAATTAAAAGTACACTCTACTTATTTTGTGTTTTAATGAGGTAAACCACCACTTTCCCCCAGTCTAATCAGGAAGGGAGAACCTTTGTCCTCTGGGATATATTCTCAGATTTCCAAAGCCACAGGCAGCCACAAAAACACTGAAACATTCACATAGTTGTCTAAAAGTCCCACTAAATGATGGTTATATGACTTTCTACTTGTGAAGATCAACTAGTAAAGACAAAACAAAAGGAAACTGGTGTTAACACGTATGACACATCGCTCCAACTACCAAGGTATTCATAATTTTCTCTGATGCAACTGAAAACCAAATTCACACCAGAGAGAGAGAGAGAGAGAGAGAGAGAGAGAGAGAGAGAGAGAGAGAGAGAGAGAGAGGGAGGGACAAGGAGGAGACGGAGAAGAAGAGGGAGAGGGAGAGGGAGAACCCAGTTAATTTCAGCCTAGACATAACTTCACAGTTAACATTTCATGGCCAATAAAGTCTCCACTTTAAACACCTTTAGAGTGGTCCTCACACACAAGGTTGCTCTTCCTATTACTGTGTCCTTCTCTTTCTGAATAAAAGTCTTTGACTGTTGAACTGATGTTTCTGTCTATAAGTTATGTTATTAAGAAGTAAAAGAGTCTGGTCTAAAAAGGAAACTGTTTATTTGAAGCAAGAATATCATTGCCAATGCTAGGTGGAATCAACTTCAAATTAGAAATTTCCTTTGAAAATACAATTTTGACAGATTATGCCCACAGGAATTTTTTTTTCATTTTTTCCTACCCACTTTTGTTGAGATGGAAGTGAAGAGACAACTGGTTACAACAGACTCCTCCTTTGCTTTATCCATCCTTCCTTGGCTTTGTTCCTCCTCCCTCATTTTATCATTTCCTGTCTCTCTACCTTACTCTTGACTCTCCTTCTTTCCTGACAACATCAGTGATGCTTTCCGTTTTCATTCTACATTTTGGAGCATTTTCTATGATGTCAGGATGAGTCTTCTTTGGATATGATTTGAGGGAAGATGATGGAATATTTATGTTTTACAAACTATTGAGTGAGGAATGAGAGTTTGAATGTCTTTAAAACTAATTGCTAAGATTTTCAGGCAAATTAATTAATAAACCTGACAGATTTAGGGTGCTCTAGGTTTGTAAGTATACTTTCCGTTAAATCACGTGAAACACACACACACAAATCTGATTTTATCTGCTTGCACTAGAAGATTTCTTCATCCACATGCATGAATGGCTAATGAGATTATTAATGAACCAAATGAACACAAAGACTCTTGCTGCTTGGAGAACTGGAAAGGGAGAGATATTCCTGTAAGACATTTTCAGGGAAATCAGTTCAAGGACTTTAGGGCTATAGCAGCTTTGGAGAAGGAAAAGAAATGTTAATATGGTGAATAACATCCACCTTAGATTTGCCTGTTAACCCCATTAGATGTCATACATTCACATGATCCATGGTAGGGCTTCATGATAATACTTAGACTCACAAGCATATGGTATCTCAAAACATAGTTCGTGGTTTTTGAAATGTAGATTGATTTACCAGGTTTTTTTTGTATTTTCTATGGGTCTTTTTTATTATAGATAAAACTCTTACCATTTCCAACCAAGTTATAAAGATTCAGATTTGGAAGACAAGATTAAAAGTGCAAGATTTACACAATCATGAGAGAAAAAGTGGTCATCCCTGATATCATATACACACAAGCAGCACTAAATAGGCTAAACAGGCTGTATTTCTATATTCATGCATTTATATGTGTGTATGTTGCTATATGTATATTTGTGTGTGTATAACAATAATATTCAAAGAAAAGCGAAGCCATCAGTTTGAAAGGAATTGGGATCATGGGAGCATTGGAAGTAGGAGCTGGAGGATGGGAAGTGACATGATTATATTTTTAATTGAAATTGAAAAAGCAAAGCAAAGGAAAAGAAAATGAATTACAGGATGAAAATGTAGAAAGTGTCAAGAAAGGCTCTTCTGTAGTCATTGCTTGTTGTCATTTTAAAAATTTTGTCTTTGTTTTGATTTTGAGACATGGTTTTCCCATGAAATTGTGCTGGCTTGGAACTCACTGGGTAGACCAGGCTGGCTTCAAACTCACATACCTGGCTCTGCTTCACATTACAAAAGCATTTTTCTATGGCCTAGAGATGTGTCTACATGTCTAGAAACAACAACAGTTTAAGAACACTAACTGCTTTTGCAGAAGACATAGAATTGACCCCCCAAACATCCATATGACAATGAAAGGCTGTCTGTAACTGCAGTTTTCGTGGTGTTGATACCATCTTCTGACCTTTGAGAGCACTGAAAGGCATACATGTGTTGCACACAAATGCACATAGACAAAACACCTATATGGACAAAATAAAATATAAAAGGAATTAAATAAAATGGGTTATAGTCAAACTATTTATGCATTTTGTACTATTTTTACTGTTTAGATAGAAAATTTTCAAAATCCCATGTAGGATGTAAAATTTCACAACATGCATGTGACAAATATGTTTCCCAAATAGCATGATGGATATTATGTTTGTATCAATTTTGAGTCCTTCATTTAACCATTGTGAATATTTGTGAGAGCTTACTTTTAAAGTTAAAAAAAGGCTTACAAAAAGAAAAACCAAGTTAAAAAGCTGAAGAGAAATCAAATGTTAAAATTGAATTCAAATGCAAAAAATAAGAGTGTGAAATTGGAAACACAAACGCATTGAATATAAAAGATATTAGATAAAATCATTCATCACCAAATACCAATTGCACAAATGACGGTATATTCTAAGAATATAAATAAGATTAGTAATTCTTGAACTTAGTATGTTTAAATATACATTGATATTGATAGAGTAAATCAATTACTGTTTTAAGATTGCATTTGGATAAAGAAGACAAGTAAATATGCAGATGTTATAAGGAACAAAGGTTATCATTGTGGAAAAGGAAGAAAGGTACAGTGTAAAGTAGACAATAGTGAAGAAAAGCACTGTGAAATTCCATTTGATAATGATACATAACATTTAAAAATTATAATTCTGATCATTGAAAACACTTTTTAATCAATGTAGTGCTAAGCATATTGACTAGGTCTTATTGTTTTGAAATAAAGTTTTCTACAATGAAAGGAATTAAGGTTTCTTGGTGAAGTTACTAATTCATAGGCTGGGACAGGTGAAATTTTATGTGAAACTGGAACACTCTGTTGTGCCAGTAAGCAAGAATGCAATTTAAAGGGCATGGGAACATTTTGAAAGGATGTATGATATAAATAGACATTTCTCTAGAAAAATAAAGTTAAGTCACACAAAAATATTTGGAAAGATACTCAATCTTATTAATTGTTAAGGGAATGAAAACCAAAAGTACAAAAGATACCATTTCAAAGTCAGTAGGATCATTATAATTTAAACAGTGACAAATAGTGAATGTTGGCAATCATATGGAGAAACTGAGATGCACATAAATTTCTGATGGGATTATAAAATGGCACAGCTGCTTGAGAAAATGTTCTGGGGGCTCTCCAAAAAGTTAAGCATAGAGCTACCATATGACCCAGGAATTTAACTCTCAGGCATACAACCAAGAGAACTAGAAGCAAATGTTCATACAAAAATGTGTACACAAATGTTCATAGCGGACATATTCAAAATCATCCAAAACTCAGAACCAACGCATATGCCTATCAACAGATGAATCAATAAAGGAGCTGTGATTTAGCTATATAATGTAATGTCATTCAACTGTAAAAAGGAATGAAGTACTGATATATGCTGAAGTATGAATAAACCTTTAAATTTATATAAAATCAAAGAAGACAGAATAAAAAGACACATATTGTATGAGTTCATTTTATGAAATATTCATAATAAGAAAATCCATAGAGATAGGGAATAGATTATTATTTGCCAGGGGCAAGAGAAACAGGTTGATGCAGAACAACTATTTAAAGAGTCAAGGGATTTTCTCTGAGGGGAAGAACATGTTCTGGTGTGGTAGATGTTGCCTGACATTGTGAATATATGAAAACTCACAACATTATACAGCTAAAAGCAGTTAAAATGTACATTTGTTTTACTGGACATCTATTGTTTTTCCATAGTAGAATATATATTAAAGCACAAAACAGTTTCTTCTTTGATAACATCGGGACAAAACGGCATAAGAAATTTTGGAAAATTCACAAATGCATAGAAATCAATCCATACATTTCTGAAAAAGCGTTAGAACAATGAATAAATAAAATGGTAACATTTTCTGAGATGCCTGCACATGAAAGCCAAAAATGCTAAAACTTAAATGATACAGTGAAAGCAGTTCTAACAGAGAACTTTATAGAAGTTAATGTCTACATAAAAAAAGACATCAAACATAACCTAACACTGCACTTTACAGAGCCAGATAGTAGAAACAAAAGTCAAGAAAACTAAGGTCAAATTTATAAGAAGGAAGAAACAGTTGAGATGTGTGCAGATATACACGAAATAGATACTATACAATAGCAGAGATATCAGAATAAGAAATCAAGAAAAATCCCCTTGGTAATAGCAACAAATAAAAGAAAATAGTCTTTGGAATTAATATAATCAAAGTGAGAAAATTTGTCTACTCTAAAAACTAAGGAAAACAGTGTTGTGTGTACTACTACCACTTGCTTGCTGTCCCACCTTCTAGGTAAGGCTGAGATTGAGATGGGATTATAGAGAGCTTAAGGACAGCTGATGTGACACAGAGACTCGAGTCAACATCATGGGTTGCAGAGTTATGTCCTATCTCTGATAATAGCAGCAGTAGCAATAAATCATAACATTCTAATGAACAATACTGAAGCAGGAAATAAAACATTCTGTGTTCTTGGATTGAAGTAATTATAATGTTAAATGGTTATAAAACTTAAAGCAATCCACAGAATTAGTGTAATCTAGGTGAAAAAATTCAAAATATTCTTCACATAAATAGGAGAAAAAATAATAAAACTGACATAGGACCATGAGCTTGTAAATAGGACTGAGAACATGACTCAGCAGGTAAAAACATTTGCTGTAATTCTGGAAACGTGAGTCTAATTCCCAGATCCCAAAAGGAGAAAAGGAAGTAGTCTCTTTGACTTCTATATGCACATGGTGGTACACATACCTACGCACCCAAACAAACAAATACATGTAATAAAATTTTAAAAAGACTCCAAATAGCCAAATCAACCTCTTGTTAAAATGAATAAAGTTGGAAACATTTTACTAACTGATTTCAACCATGTTAGTAACATTGTGCATGGACAGAAAGACACACACACACACACACACACATACACACACACACTCACACACATACACACACACACACACACACACACAAAGTGATTAAACAAGAAAAGTGGAGAAGGGAAGCAGGTGTTTCTTAGGAAAAAATACTATAAATTAAGGGGCTGAGACTTCATTTACTGGATGAAGTGATTATTGCTCATGCATGGCACATGTGGCCTATTGATTCTCAACGACATTAGCAAGAATACACAATGAGAAAAAATATATCCTTCCCAACAAATGATGTTAGAAACAATGGATTTCTACGTGTAGAAAACTCTAAAAAAATAAACATTGCCCTAGTTCACATAATACGCAAAAATTAACTCAAAACTAATCAAAATCCTAAGTATAACATACAAAAATATGAAACTAGTAAAAGAAAACATGTAAAATTCTTTCTGGCATAATCTGAGCAATTTACTTAGGATATGACCCCAAAATCTGAGAAAAGAAGCCAAAAATAGGATTATGTCAAAATAAAAAGCTTGCACTGCATAAGAAATTAAGCTATGCAGTAAGATACAGTATTTGCAAACTGTATATTTGATGAGTGAAAAGTCTAAAACATATAAAAAACAAAACAATTCAATAACAGAATGACAAATAAGTGAAATAATGAGTGGAGAAGACCTGAAAAAACAGTTTTCAAAAGAAGACATACAAATAAATGGCCAACTTTTATATAAAAACATTCAATATTACTAATATCCAGGGAATGCAAATTAAAATCATAGTGAGATAATTATCTCACATTTACTAGAGTGATTATTTACAGTAGATGGACATTAATACTGAGACCTACAACTGGTACAAAGAATAAGAGGCTGTAGAGTGCTCAGCTTTAAATAGTACATCTGTATCCCTCAATGCTCAAGGAGTGCAGAAAGACTGTAAGATCTAGAGCTAGTGGCCATCTGCAGTGAAACAGGATTTGTTAGGCTTGACGGTATTGTTGCACAAATGAACTCTCAGTGACTGTTACTGCACACACAAAACCTGCTCATGACCAAGCCAGTCCAAATCCCAGCATGGATGGGGGGGGAGGGAGAAAGCTCATGAAGTTCCACCCTTAGCTGAAGAGCTATTGGCAGTCGGTGGCTGCTGGGGAAGATAGACTTGGTTTTCTTCAAAAAATCAGGCCTTTGTGAGACTACTCGTGCTCCAGTGACTTTTCCTACAACCATGAATATACAGAATGCACTAAGTGAACTGCACATTTTTTGTTTGTTTTTTAAAACATGAAAATAGAAGGAAAAGTGGTTGTGGTAGATAAATGACATATTGGAGTAGAGGGAATGTTAAATAGATTTCATCAAAATACATCATAAACATGTATAAAATTCTGAACTAACTAAAATGATTATTAAATAAAGACAGAAAGAATGTTGGTTAATATACAGAAAAAAGAAATCTCACTTGATATGAACATAAATTAGTTAAATCACTATGTAAAACAACAGAGGTGTCTCAAAATACAAGAAATACCATATGATATAAAAATCTCACTATCGGGTGTACCCAGAGGAAATATTATCTATTTGATCAAAGAAATATCTGTACTTTCACAGTCATTGAAACATTGTCACAGAAGACAGGTATGGAATCACCCTAATTGTCTACTGCCAGCAGTTTAATAGATTTAACGATATGGTACATACTCACAAAGGGATAATACTCGATCATACAACAAAATCTAACAACATTCCTCTATCTTATATTTAAGATACATGTCTAAATATGTTATTGAGTAGCTGATAGCTTCATTTATATATGACAAATTGAGACTCCAAAGTCTGAACATAAGAAATGCAAGTCACCTTCTCCCAATTTTACCTAAACATAAACATTTGATCCAGTGCTTGAACTTTACTTAACAAAACCCAAATCACTATAACACTCAAGATAAAACCTAGCTAATTATTTTAGACACTTCCCTATGAATCATCATCATACCCTATTAGTCAAATTTTCACTTAGTATATAAAATATATCCACCTTTACTCATAATTAACAAATAGAAACCACTTAAATATTAGTAAAATGGACCATAATACTCAGTATAAGAAGTCAGACCTTAAAATCATATATAAATATAGATTTTTGGTACATTGTTTGTATGTATCTGTATATATGTTAGATGTGTGAATGATATGTGTTTGAGTGTAAGAGCAAGTGTGTCACAGTGTACATGCGGAGGTTATGTGACAACTTTCAGTAGTTAGTTCTCTCCTTTCCACATATTTGTATAGATATTTAGGCAATGCCTCTGTTGATGTTTTATTACAGAATAGATAGCCAGTGAACCTCTTGGTGATTCTCATGCTTTTGCCTCCCATTTTCTGAAGAAATTCTGGTGTTACATATGAACTCTCCTGTATTTGGCTTTTTACCTGGGATCTTAGGATCAAATTCTAGTCACCAATTTGACCAAGAAAACCCCTTTACAGACTGAAACAGCTCCTTGTTTGAATTTTCCTACTTTTAAACCTGCAAGAGTTTCAGTTTACTCACTAGTAAACCAAGATAATGCTTATATTGTAGCATTTGAGAAAGTAGTGAAGAGATAAGGCATATAAAACAACTAGGATAAACTTATCCCTTCACTCCAAAATTCACACAATACTCATCCTTCATTGTGATAGCATTGACAGTTGGGGCCATCTGAAGAAGTTATCAGGTCTCATTTTTCTCATTTTTCCTCAATGAAAAGCACTGGGAGTACACTACTTGAGGCCTACAATAGTACTTCTACTCTTCTGATATATATATATATATATATATACATATATATATATATATATTGTTGTATTTATGTACAACAGAAAATTGCATCAAGGGAGAGACGGGCCTTGGATGAATAGTAAACTTGACATCACCTTGATCTTAGACACCCCAGCTTTCAGAATGGTGAGAAAACTCTGTTCTCTTTACATCACTTAGTTTGAGGATAGTGATGTGAGTCAGAGATAGCATACTGCCTACATAGCAGGTGTTTTGTCCTAGGTTCAATCTCGAGCATTACTAAATAGATAACTCATCAAACTCAAGGTCTTTTATATAGCAACATAGATGGGCTGAATCAGCAAGTAACCAAATTAGTCAGTCTTGTGTTTGTTAAGCTTACCATTTCATATTACAAAAAATTTAAGTCCTGTTGGTATTTCTTCATGTTAAAAGCTCTGAGTGCTTAATTTAGGAGTGTAGAGCAAATTTTACTCAGGATAAATAGGGAGGGACCAGAAAAAGTCTCAAAATGAAAAGAGTCACAAGGCCTTCTGGGATAGCTTAGGATATTATTCAGGCAAATAATAAATAGATAGATACTGAGCAAAGAAACAGATGTTCTTTTCCATCCATTCATATCTACTGTTTCCCTGTGGAACATGAACAGAGCTCATCTCAGAGGAGCTAATCTTCCTGGACAGAGCTTTCCCCTTTTTAAAACAGATAACACAATCAGCTTTCAGTCTCTGGGGACTCTTATTAACTAGCATTGTTCTGCTGCTTCTCAAGTTTCTGACCTAATTTTAGCCTGGAGTAGTGATTTTCAGCCTTGCTTTCACACTATAATCATCAGGGGAGATTTCAAAAACTGTGATGCCTGGGCTTTACCACAGAACAATTAAATGAACATCTCTGGAGACAGGGTTCCAGACACTAGGATTAAACAAAGCCTGCTAAGTGAATCTAATATGCAGGATATGTAGAAAACCAATGACCCAGCACCTCGTGTCACAAAAATGTGGTCTAGGAGATCAATTTCAGTCTCAAATGTGAACCGTTTAGAAATGAAGAATCCCACACTTGTCCTAGCCCTACTGCATCATGATGTCCAATTGAATAAGACACTTAACTGATTTGTATTTGAAAAACACTGATGTAGAATAATTATTCTCAAATGCACTTAGAAGTCAATATTAAAATATCATGTCTTAGTAGATTGTAGAAGACAGGGAAATACAGTAGGCTTATGAAGCAATGAAGAGTACACACAGAAATGGGGTAGACAGAGAGAGAAGGACACAGAAAATTGGCTAATGTAAATAATCTAATCTATATTCAAATATAATAAAGATTTAATAGAATCACATTTAATGCATATTTGTCACTTTGAATTTGGGGGTGACAAGCCTGAAAAAAAGGCCCCCCTGTTATCTGTCCTTCTTAGTGTGTGGGCCTTTTTATAGTTCACTTCCATAAAAGTATCAAGTCAAATGTAGTGTGACTAGTAGAATATGAAAAAATGAGGCACACAAATGAGAAAATAAACAAATATGCATATGTGACTATTTCATATTTTCTTCTTATAGTGTGATGAATAATCTTACCACAAAGAGGTGAAACAGTAAATAAATTAAATAGTATCTGGGAGCTTATTGTTACTTCAACCGACAGGGTATATTATAAATTGTTGGGTCTTATGCAGTCCAAATATCCAGAAATATGGCCAAACTGAACTATAGGAGGCTTTCTGTTGGTTCGATAAAAGCCAGCATTTTTCAAGAACTTCTAAAACTTGTTTCCATCAACCAAAAAGAGTTATTTCCCTTACCTCTGGCAGAAGGAACATATGGCTTCATTGACATGTACCTATAGTTGTATATCAAAGAGCATGATAGCATCCAGAATCACTCAATCCCTATTCACAAACATTTGTTATATATTTCAGTAGTCCACACTAGCATCTTAGGCCTTCTCTTCTCCCCAGTCTTCCCTCCTCCAAGACACCTGCTTGTTCACTTTATAATAGCAAGGTTTCCTCTCCCCTTTGCCTTTGTTAGTCTCACTATTCTCTCTCTCTCTCTCTCTCTCTCTCTCTCTCTCTCTCTCTCTCTCTCTCTCTCTCTCTCTCTTCCTCTCTCCTCCCATCTGTTTCCATCTCTTGCTAGCATCTTCATCTCTCACTTTGATGCCCCTGCTGTTCTTTCTGCTTTTGCACAGTTCCTGGCCATGTCCAATCTGTTTCTTTCTCTTGTTCGGGACTCTTCCAGATGTGTTTAGTATTTTCCCTCTCTTGTACATAGTAAAAAACTTTTTTAACCATACCATGAACTGTCCATTTCAGTTATAGTAAAGGATTTTACTAAAGTTTCTACTCATTGTTTAAATACAGTCATACAACAAAGTTGGAAGTATTTTAAAATGATTACTATCATGATATTCTTGAGAAAGAAAGGCACATGTGTAATTAAAAATGGTTCAAATGACTTTGCCTTTCAGAGACTGAAAGAATAGAATAAATAAAGGTATTACTTTTATAAAAAACATCTAAGCAGAATAGGTGACAGTGTCAGAATATGAAAGCAAGACTAAAGCTTTACTTCAATAATTTAGTGATGATTATATAGATGAAAGGAAATGTACAAGAAGCTTTTTTCTGTTTGTTTCTTTTTCCACAGAGGGCAGGACATATGGGAACAGGGTAAAAACTGGAGCAGCTGGAATTTGGGTCATAAATTAGGAAGCATTGCCTGACTGTAAGAAATATGAAATAGGGAATATGTTATTAATATACATATTTCTCATCTAAGAAAATTTAAAGAAACATTTATGCAGTTTTTGTTCAATTCAAATATTACCTCTTACTTGTATAAATTTGGAATTTTATCAAATATATATAACTTATAAATAATTTATTGAGAAAAACAATGTTAAAGAGAGTGTTGGCTGCTTCACAGTCTGGGGTTTTTGTTGTTGTTAAGAATCCCCTGCATCCACATATTCTGGTCCCTTTATAGAAAACTTGCATTAATTTCATGATGCTTGCGTAGTGGAAAACAGTTTGTCCAATCAGAATCTCTATCCTTGTCATCATCTAGCTTGTGACTTTATTACAATTATTTAGATTCTCATAAATTGTCTTTCCCTATATATAAACTATAACATAATACCTACCCTCATCAAATTGCTGTATAAATCAGAAAGTAAAGAATTTCCCTAAAGGATATATTTTGTTTATAAAAGAAAAATTTCTTGTTCTCTACAATGTAATTAGACTAGATGTTGCCTAAAATTTTAACTACATTGATTATTTGTTCATGATTCTTCAGATGCTGTAAATGTCTTACTGAATAAACTGACACCTAATTTGTAAATTCCTACTTCAGAAAGCCTTTTATGGTGCTGTAAATGGAAATCAGAACCTTAGGCATTTCAGACAAATATTGTATTATTGAACTTTTTTTTAGTTCTCAGTATAAAATCTATATATTAATATAAGACAGATTTTGGAATATGAGAATATGAACATTTATTTTACTGCCAATATTATTTAGAGCAAGACAAATACAGTCCGATACCGGAATAATAATGTATATATTATAGTATTAGCTGTAGGGTTGAACTGCTTTACAACATTTCAAAATGTCTTCCCATCTTTGTAATGACTGATTTATAACTTTCCTTATATTTCATTGGTTTTTGATTATGGTGCTTGTTGTCACAATCTGTTCCACTGTTGACAAGATGTCATTCTTAAGAGAGTCTTTGGAGCTTAGCAAAATCTATTTTGCTAAGTTTATACCTATTTGTCTTTCATCTAATTTCAGTTGTAGCATTGACTAAAATTATTGCTTCCTTTACAACATACCAATAAATATTGAAGATCCCGTCATATTACTTTAAGTTTCCATGACCAAAAAAAAAAAAAAAAAAAGCACTACCTTCCTCAAAAGCATCTTAAGTAAAGGCAATATCCTAGCTTGTTTTAGGATGGTCTCCAAGGTTACTTCTGAGGTACTATGTTTAAAATGTGATGTCATGCTCCATATGTGTTCAGGTAATCATATATCACCTCTTTTGAGATTAATGCCAATGCATTTGGTTGTCGGATTTTTGATGTTAAAAAAAATATAGTACAACAAATAAATCCTTATATCATGTCACAAATACTACTTATTTTGTCTTTTTAAAATAATTCTACAATTGTGATTATTGGTTTACTTCACTGTATTGTCATGCTCACTGCTTAGGGCATTAGCTTTTGCTCAAAATCCCAAGTTTAAAGAGGTAGCAGTGCATGGAAAATGGATATTTGTAAATAGTTATGCCTGATGTGCTTCCATAGTGACTTACCTGGAAGTTAAAGCAATATCAATTTTCTGTCTCAGATATGAAGATTCTGTGAAGTCAATATTTGTGACTTTGACTTGTAATGTTTTCAAGTACTATTTTCTTTTTTATTGTTTTATTGAGCTATTTATATTTTGCTTCTCCACATCCTTCCTCCTCCCTCCTCTTGTGCTGTCTCTCATGATTACCATGCTCCCAAATTACTCAGGAGACCTTGTCTTTCACTTCTTCTAATGTAGATCCATGTATGTCTCTCTTAGGGTCCTCTTTGTTTTCTAGGTTCATTGGGGATGTGAATTGCAGCCTGGTTTTTCTTTGTCAAGCAAAATTTTCAAGCACTACCATGGTATTAAGAACATTCCTGTCTTTAAATGCAATTGGAACTTAAATAATCTGCAAATAAATACACATTCTATCAATGTATTATTCAAATTTATTGATAAAACAGATTTCAGGGTGGTAAATCATGACAGTCCCCTGTGTTTGTGATGATTTCAGGAACTGATTCCATTTAAGTACAGTTATTCAACCAATGCAAATGCACGTTAATTGGGTTTTCACTCACTATTCGTTTTTTAGTCCATTTGTACATATATTCATGTATGCACGCAAAAACAATGAATGGAAAAGAGACTATGAATTTGAAGGAGAGCAAGAGGGGCATATGGGGAAGTTTAGAGGGAGGAAAATGAAAGCATAAATGTTGTAATAAAAATACGATCTCATAAACAAACAATGGCAAAAAGGAATTGAAGAATGTAATCAATTACCAGAAAAGAATGAGAAAAGTGATTCTTATATACACATTTAAGATTCATATTGATTTATTGTCATGACTTAAATCTGTTTAAAATTACAAAGTAAATTAAATCCATTACCATTTCTATAATATTATGGAGGAATACATATAAAATATTCTTCCCCAGCTATCAAATTCATTTTTGACAAAAAGGATATTTTAATTGTTAGAGTATAATCCACATTCAGTGAAAATCATGTTATTATAATTTTAACCATAGTAGATGTGGAGACATCTTGGGATCCTATTCTTTTTGGATGGATACTTTGCTCAGTCTAGATACAGTAGGGAGGGCCTGCACCTTCCACAAGGCAATGTGCCTTACCCTCTCTGAGGCTTGTGTGGGGGAGTGGGAGCATGTGTGGAGGGAATTGGAGGAGAGGAGAGAGTGGGAACTTGGATTGGTGTTTTTTTTTTTAAATCTAATAAAATAAAAATTACAGATGTGGGAAGCAACAACAAATTTTATTTTATGCCATTTTCATAATGATACTAATATATATATATACACATACATACATATATATATATATATATATATATACTGTTTTGTTTTGTTTTTTAATTTATTAGAGTTGGTAAGCTCCTATTAGCTCAGGTAAACTATTTCAGTGGGTGAACCCGTCATGGTCTTTACCTCTTTGCTTATATTCTCATTCCTTCCACTCTTGAACTGGACTTTGGGAGTTCAGTCCAAAACTCCAATGTGGGTCTCTGTTTCTATCAGATGGTGGATGAAGGTTCTATGATGACATTTAAGATAATCATCAGTCTGACTACAGGGCAAGTCAAGATTCGGTCCCCTCTCCTCTATTGTTTAGGGTCTTAGGTGGGGTCATCTTTATGGATTCCTGAGAATTTCTCTAGAACCAGGTTTCTGCTAACCTTGTCATGACTCCCTCAATCAAGATATCTCTTTTCTTGCTCTCATCGCTGTCCTTTCTCCATCATGACTCTCCCATTCCCTTGAGTTCTCCTCAACCCTTCCTTTCTTCCCTCCTTTTCCCCTACAACCCTCTCCTCTCCCCCTACCCCCATGCTTCCAATTTTCTCAGGCGATCTTCTCTGTTTCCAATTTCCACGTGGGTCAATATTTGTTATTCTTTGGGTTCCCTCGTCATATAATAATCAAAACATACAGAATAAAGAAAGAATATTAAAAGCTTCAAAGGAAAAAGGTCAAGTAACATACTAAAATATGTTTAAACAAGTTATAGTATTATACAGTTGTAAAAATTCATCTAATTATGAAAAATAATGTTGCACCAAAATGAGTACATATATTACTTATTTAAAGCATTACATAAGTTTAAAGTATCACATTTTTTATCCATTTGCAAAAAAATTCAACATCTTTGTCAAAGTATTTTTGTTGACAATTCTTTAAAAATTTCATTCGGTGTATTTTTAACATTTTATTAATTATTTTGGAATTTCATGCACTATGTTTTAATCCTATTCACCTTCTTCCCCATATCCTCCAAGATCTATTCAAATTCCCTACCCAAACAACTGCATGTCTCCTTTTTTCCATTTTTAATTAAAAATACTCATGCAATATATTCTTATCATAGTATCCCCTCTCCAACTTCTTCCAAAGTTTTTAATCTAACTAGCCACCATTCTCCATGTTCTTTCTTTTTCTCTTTGGAAATAAAACAGATAGAAAAACAAGCAAAAAAAATCGTACTTTTAAAAAGAAAAATACAAACACACATATAAAAAACTTAAAAAAACACAAAGAAACTATATTAAACAAAAAGATGAATAATACAAACAAATGCTCAAACAAAGCAATATAAGACAAAGTCTACAAAAATATCTTTGAATGCATTTTGTGTTGGCTATATACATCTGGAAATCTTGTCTATCCTTAAATACAGTTACTTTACCCATTGATAACCTGTCTCATGGTTTCTATAGCTGTGATAAAACATCATGAATATAATGCAAGTAGGGGAAGAAGGAGTAATTTGGCTTACACTTCCACAGTTCCCTTCATTATCAAAGGAAGTCAAGACAGGAACTGAAGCAGAAAGGGAAACTGGAGGCAGGAGCTGATAAAGATATCTTGAAGTAGTGCTGCATACTGGCTTGCTTAACTTCACTTTCTCAGCATTTCTTCTTATAGGACACAGGACCACCTGTCCAGGTATAGAACCACCCAATGTGGGCTGTGCCTTTTCATATCAATAGCTATGAAAATTCCCATCAGTTAAATATTATAGAGGCATTTTCATAATTGAGGTTTCCTGTTCTCAGATAGCTATAGCTTGTGTCAAGTTTACATAAGACTAGCCAGCACAGACACCATTGAAGAAAATTATTTTTCCATTTGCAAGTGGGTATTATATCAGTTGGAGATAACTTCTTGGTTAGGTTTGTGACCTATGTTCATTTCCATCTCTAAGCACTGAAACAATTTTCTTTAGATTGAAATTGTTCAGGCCCTGTGCATGCTGCCACATTCTCCGTGAGATCATATGTGTATCAGTCCTGTTTTGTCTGGAAGACAGTGTTTCCCTGGAATCACCATTCCTTCTGGCTCATGCAATCTTTCATTATCCTCTTTTGCATAGTTCCCTCAACCCTGAAGGCAGGGATTTGGTGAGAATATCCTGTTTAAGACTGAGTGTTTCTGGTGATAAATATGGGTCTATTTTTATTTTTCTACATGTTGATATCAGTTTTGCCAGCACCATTTGTTAATTATGCTTTCTTTTTTCCATTTGATATTTTTTTTACTTCAAAAATCAGGTGTTCAAATGTGTGTGAATTAATATCTAGGTCAAGGACCTCAACATAATGCCAGCCACACTGAACTTTATAGAAGTGGGAAGTACACTTGAATGCATTGGCACAGGAGACCACTTCCTAAATATAACCACAGCAGCATAGACACTGAAAGAAACGATAAATAAATGGGACCTCCTGAAAGTGAAAAGCTTCTGTAAAGCAAAGGACATGGTCAATAAGACAAAACGACAACCTACAGACTAGAAAAAGATCTTCATTACCCTCACATCAGACAGAGGTCTGGTCTCCAAAATATACAAAGAACTCAAGAAATTGGTCATGAAAAGAACAAATAATCCAATAAAAAATGGAGTACAGACTTAAACAGAGAACTTTCAACAGAGGAATTTAAAATGGCTGAAAATCACTTAAGAAAATGTTCAACATCCTTAGTCATCAGAGAAAGGAAAATCAAAACAACTCTGAGATTCCATATTGCACCTGAAAGAATGACCAAGATCAAAACCACTGATGACAACTTATGCTGGAGAGGATGTGAGATAAAGGAAACACTTCTGAATTGCTGATGGGAATACAAGCTAGTATAGCCCCTTTGGATGTCAGTGTGGCAATTTCTCAAATAATTAGGAAGCAACCTTCCTCAATACCCAATAATACCACTTTTGGGTATATATCCAAAAGATGCTCAATCGTGCCACAAGGACATGTGCTCAACTATGTTCATAGCAGTATTGTTTGTCATAGCCAGAACATGGATACAACCTAAATGCCCCTTGACCGAAGAATGGATAAAAATATGTGACGCATTTACACAATGGAGTACTACACAGCAGAAAAAAATAATGACACCTTGAATTTTGTAGGAAAATGAATGGAGCTAGAAAACATCATTTTGAGTGAGGTAACCCAGACCCAGAAATACAATTATCCCATGTACTCACTCATAAGTAGTTTTTAATCATAAAGCAAAGAAAACCAGACTAGAAATCACAATCCCAGAGAATTTAGGCAACGATGAGGATCCTAAGAAAGACAGACATAGATCTAATCTACATGAGAAGTAGAAAAAGACAAGATCTCCTGAGTACATTGGGAGTATGAGGACCTTGGGGGAGGGTTGAAGGGGAAGGGAGAATCAGGGAGGGGTCTGTGTGG
Organism: Myodes glareolus; assembly: GCF_982192425.1. Lineage (NCBI taxonomy): Eukaryota > Metazoa > Chordata > Mammalia > Rodentia > Cricetidae > Myodes > Myodes glareolus. Next base: position 95,011,268 of record NC_142053.1, on the reverse strand, counting down.
TTATTTCAGGGCTAAGCTATCCTGGCGGCCAGGATGAACATGTGGGCCCTCCTCCTTGCAGCTATTAGTGCCCAACATGGGGCTAGCTAAATCCGTGTAAAATCTGAGAAAGCTGGAAAAGGAATTCTTGAAAAAAAATATAGAGTTTAACACAGCTTATTGCTGTTTGGTGCTGGCATTCTTTAGTTCCTTTAGGAAAGATTTTCCTGACTCAGTATCATCAGCAGAAAAAAAAAGTGTGCCATTTTAAAATGCTGGGTTTTGGGGCTATGCTGACAGTGAGAATTCTGGCTCTTTCAGTAGACCAAGTATTTGAATGGGATTTGTGAGCAGATTGCTGTGGCTTGCTTTAAGGCAACTTGGACTGGCTGTTTGCCTGGAAGTGGGGTGGTGTGCATGGCTCAGAGGTGCAAGCAGCTCTATCATGCTAGACTGGATTGGGCAAGCAGGCACTGCCATATTTCTCATAGCAATGAGGCAACTTAAGTTTTTAAGAAGCTCTTAGCCATTTAAGAAGTACTCCTGGCAAGTAAAGAATTACAGATACACAGTAGGAAAGATTCAGTCATAAATGACCTCTAAACGGGTCTCAGTATTGGATAAATATATGTAGGCTTGGGAGAAAAAAGAAAAGGAGTATAAAGAATCATAAAATAAAGTCAATGCTTTAAAAAATGGTAAAGTCTTTAAAGAAACAGAACACTAATAGTCATAGATTAAAAGGAGTAAAACAAATAAGCCAGGTAAAGATGGAAAATTCATGGAGAGTCTGGATTATGTATATTATTGTGTTTTCTTTCAATTTTCTGACTGCGAAGGAGCTAAGTACAAAGAGATATTTCATTGTATGGGCTGCTAAGCTAAACCAGCATGAATGTTATAAAGGCATCTTGACTTCAGAATTTGGGTCTAAAGACATGTTGCTTGGGAAAAGAGGTTCTTCTTTTGTCTTCACAGAAGATGAGAACCTATGAATTGCTTCTAGGCAAATATGGTGTGATACACCAAAATCCCTGAAAAAGTTGTCAAAATCACGCCCCCAAAATTACTTTGTCCACCTGCTGACTGAGATGAACCTAGCACACAGGATACACCATGAAATACCTGATTGACAGCTCCTCCAAACAGCAGGAAGAAATATGGACAGAACTATGCCCATATTTTCAAATATTGTTATAATTGTTTGTTTACATTTAAAAGGGAATATGCTATAAAGATGAATAAATTTGATTTGATATAGATCTTTATTTATTGATACAAATTTAAGGTCAATTTTGTTATAGGTATATGTATTTCTAATCTCAATTAAAGTATTGTGATTATGTAGCTCATTTAAAAATGTAATGTATAATTACAAAATATAGGTTAATAGAGAGTCAACTTTAATAGTCAAGCTTATAGTCATGTTAGTTAGATTTTCTAGATCTATAGAGATATTTCAGTTAGATAGGTATTCTTCAAATCTTTCAGAGACCTTCAGAATATGGCATTTAAAAAGTTTTAATAACTTAGGACTTTTCATGACAATGAGACACATCTTCTCCTGGCAGCATCAATTACATCAAGAGAAAAATGGGCATCGAAGAGGCTTTTTAGCCATTTGGGCAAGAAACTGCTCTTGCCTGAACTGCTTCACTGGACATGAAGTACCCACATAGAGTTGATTGCTGAACTTGTTTAGAGGTGAGATGGTTTTTCAGGGTTCCTGCTTCATGAAAGAGTCTATGAGACATTCTCATTCTGCAGGACACAGAAAAAAGTGACTGAACTATCTTTGAAATTTCCAGCTTTATGGAAAAGTCTGCTGGATGCTATGGGCATGTAGGCTGAAGATGGATGCCCCAATGGTACAGAATAACTTTGGGTGACTGTTCAGGCAGCGAGATTTCTCTGTCAATTCTAGGCTTTTGGAAGTTGCTTACAATGCACTTCCTGTTTACTTAGGTAATATTATATCCTTCTGGAATCTTTGATGGATTTGAAGACTAGATAGATAGTTATAGTTGTCCTTAGTTATGATAAAAGATAAAGAAATATTGGAACTGTAATTATTGCTTGATACCTGATATAAATAATTTTACTATGTTAAAATTAAAACTTACTTTTTATTTAAACAGAAAAGTGTAGTTGATGTGGGAGTCCCCTTTGTGTGTTGTCTGTATTGATTAATGAATAAAGAAACTGCCTTGGGCTGATAGGTCAGACCTTCCTTATGTAGAGAGAGAAGACAAAACTGTATGCTGGGAGGAAGAAGGCAGAGTCAGATTGAGATACCGTGGATCCGCCAGGGATAGACACTAGGAATTTTAGCCAGTAAGCCACTGCCACATAGTGATACAAAGATGAATAGAAATGGGTTAAATTGAGATATAAGAATTAGCCAGTAGAGTACTAGAGAAATGAGCAAAGCAGTGATTTAATTAAAATAGTTTTTGTGTCTTTATCTCAGGGTTAGCCTAGCCTGGGGACTGGGCTGAACAAGCGGGCCATCCTCCTTGCAACAGAGGGGAACAGAGATAAATGTAGAGTTCAATAAAAATCAATAAAATAAAATAAAATAAAAAAATACTAATAATGCCAATCCAAAAAAAAAAAAGAATGAGTGTTCCAAAATCTCTTAGTAGTTACACGATGTCCAGTTGTGGATCTATATGTTAGTTCCTATATCTTGCAAGAGTAAGCTTATATGACGATAACTTAGTGAGTCACTAATCTATGGGCATGGAGGAATGCCATTAGAGGCCAACTTATTGCTATGTACTGTATGCAGACGAACAGAACTTGGTACAGTGTTTTTCAACCTTCCGAATGCTGCAACCCTTTAATAGAATTCCTAATATTATGGTGACTCCCATCCATAAAATTATGTTTCTTTCTACTTCATAACCATAATTTTGCTACTTATATGACTTATAATGCAAATATCTGATATGAATGATATATGATATGCAATAATTGTGAAAGGATCTCTTGATCTTGAAAGGGGTTGTGACACATGGGTTAAGAAAACATGACATATCCACTCTGAGGTTGTTGACTGTCGAAGCAGTGTCAGACAGGGGTTCCATTTCATTAAGTGGGCCTTAACACTATAACCCTAGGGGTATATTCATGACATGTATACCTTGACAGTAATCAATATCTCTCTAATTATAATTTGAGACTCATTCAACAAAAGGGAAATCATACCTGGTACTGGAAATCACCTCTGAAACTTTAATTTAGTAAACCAGCATAATCTCTTACAATAATCTATAAACACTTGTCCACAGATAAGTCTAATCCTCACCCCTCATCAAGGAAATTTCTCTTAGTAACAGGTGGATACCTCTGCTGAAAACCACATCCAATCAAAACAAATAGGTGTGGATCCCAGTACCAATGGATACATCTCATAAAACACCCCTACATCTAAGGTTCAAGGGAATATTGTGGAGGAAAAACCTGAAAGATTCTAAGATCAAGTGGCTCAGGAAATTTGTTGTGAGATTGTGTTTTCTAGTAACATCAGAGTATACACCCATAAATTCTCTTAAAACGGCTGCCCAAATGTGAGCTAACAAGGATAGTACCAAAAAAATGTGTCAAAGTGAACAGGAAAAAGTCCATGAGACCTCAATTCTACACAACAAACTATAGGTAATGAGAAAAGCTGGAAGCTGGAGAGGTGTTCTTCGCCAGTGTAAAGCACACTAATTGTTGGATGAGTGCCAAATGGTCATCCCTAAGTCATTCATACAAGTGATATTATATGAAAAGTTTATAATCATGGATAATGTGTGTGTGTATATATATATATATATATATATATATATATATATATATATATAATAAAGAGGGCATGAATATATAATAAGTGAATAAGGAGGGCATATATAAGGAGAGTGTGTAGGGGTATATGGGAGCATTTATAACTTCTTCAATCTCATTGCTAGCTATTGATGTATTTAGGATTTTATATCCTGTGAGTGCAATTTTGGTAAACATTAAGTGTCTACAATTTAACCTTTTCACTAATATATTTTATTGTTTGGGAATGTAACATTTCAAATTATGTTTAAGATTTCAGTTGCTATGTTGTTAATTATTGCATTTTTTATTCAATTTTATTGACTTGGGCCTTCTATATTTCTTTTGGTTAGTTTGACTACGTTTTGCCAAGTTTATTTACTTTTATTTCATTCAAAGATACAGGCCATTGTTTTACTCTTTTGGTCACTATTTCATTCATTTTCATTGTGATGCGAATGATTTTATTTCATCTATCCTTTTTAGCTAGTATTTTCATTTTTCTAATGCTATAAAATTCATTATTAGGTTACTTATTGAGATTCTCTGAATTCTTTTTTAATGCATGCAGACATTAATGACTAAAATCTCTCTTAGAACTACTTTTGCTGTATCTCATAGATTCAGCCATATTTAGTTTCCATTCCCTTTCAATTCTAGGATTCTTTTTTCAGTTCTGGCAGCTTAACTTTCAGCCTCATCAATTGTAAGCAAGAGTTCTACTACTACAGTCTGAGTTTGATTACAGGAATATTTAAGTCCTAGTAGTCCAGGATTTCTAGTGATCAATTTTTCTTCCACAAGCATTATTCTATCATGATTTATTGCTTTAACTGCTGAATTTTGTTTTGTACTTGTTAAAGAATTGTTCTATGGGCTATAATATGATGTCTTCTATGAAAATATCATTTGTTAAAGTAAAATGCACAATTTTTACCTTCCGATTGTTGTATTCTACATGCATTTGTTTATTTGACCTATCCTGCAATTCAATTTCATTTCATAATGATTTTTTGTCTTAAGGCACAAATGATTGATTAAAATGAAGTATAGTTACTTCACATCATTGTATTGAGACTTTCATTTTCTTTATGTCCTGCAATGTTAATTTTACATTTTTTTGCTTTGATTTTTGTTCATATATTTACATCTGTTATTTCTTATAAACTGACTTATTTATCTGTGTCAAGGCTATGTGTCTTCTGAATTGTTTTATCTTAAAGTTATTTTTGTTAGATAGAAGTGTATATATACCTACTCTTGATTAGTTTAATACTACTTTTGCTTAAAATATTCTCATCTACCTCTCATTTTCAGTCTGTGAATTTTTGCCTGTGATTTTTTTTGTGCAGATGGTGAATTGTTGGGTCACATTTTCAAATTTAGTCAGCTTGTCTTTGTATTTTATTTGTAGAATTAAGACAATTTACATTCAGAATTATTACTGAAAAGTGTGTACAAATTCTTGTTATTTTCTTTGTTGCTTTGTGGTTATTTAGGAGTCTATGTTAATTTTCTCTCTTTTGTTGAGGCTTTATGGTTTATTGAATTAATAATGTTTGATTCTTTCATAATTGACACTTGGTTATTTTCTCTTCTGGTGATATTTATTCTTTCTTGAGTTTCCATTACAGTGTCTGTCATATTCTTTGGTTTGTAGGCTTACTTCAAGTATATTTTATAAAACTGATTTGGTGGTAATGATTCCTTCCTTCCTTCTTTCCTTCCTTCCTTCCTTCCTTCCTTCCTTCCTTCCTTCCTTCCTTCCTTTCTCTATTTTTTTTGTTTCTTTGAGACAAGTTTTCTCTGTGCAACAGCCCCTATTGGTCTTGAAACTAGCTCTTTTAGACCATGCTCCACCTCGAACTGCCTCCCAAGTACTCAGATTAAAGACATGTGCCACCACAGCACAGCCTAACTTTATTTTTTTAAATATGACTTGATAGACTCTAGACTTACAGGATAGAAGCATCTAGACTTCACTGTGAGAGATTAAGGTTAATTCATTTGAGAGGACTCTAAATATGGGTAGCACGATTCCATGGGTAGGGAGATTATTCACTGGAATATAGGTAACTTTTAGGTTGACCAAAGAAAATATATTTCCACAACAGCTATAAATTGCCAATAGTCTCTCAGGAAGAGGTAAGGCCTTATGAGCCACTTCTCACCCCTCTCATCAGTGATTAAATGTTTATGGTCCTGATCATTTTCAGGGCTTGTGCTTTTGGCAGTGGTGGAGGTAGAAGCCAGATAATTCTCCATATTACTCAAATTTCCTGCCACAAATCTACATATTCAGCCTCTCTAGGTACTTTTAAATTAAGAATGTTTCCTACAAGGTTTTATAAGTTTGGCTTCTGAATTGAATATTGAAAGCAGAGAAATAAAACAATCTTTAAATTATAAGCATTATTGTGGACCAAGAGCTTATAATAGAAACTAGAGCCACCATACACTGGAAGAGCTGGAAATGATTCCAAGAAGAAAAATAATGGTTAGGGAGGCTTAAATGACTAGGGAGACTTGAAACACAGGAGCTTTTGCTGTTCCTGGAGACAAAGCTCAAATGGGAGCCAAGTCAGAAAAGAATCTGACTTCTCTCCTTTTCTACATTTCAATTTTCCAACATTGTGTCCCAAATCACTGAATATCCTTAATGTGGGAGGAATAAAACAAAAATAAATGTAATTCCATGAATTCCAGTAAAGGGGAAAGATAATACCCCTAATCCCAGTACTTGAGAGGTTAAGAATGGAGGATTTTTATAAGTTTGATTCCAGTTTGTGCTACAAGGACAGAAAGACCTTCTCTCAAATCTACCCCTACCCTGGCGAAAGACAAAGACAGATGGGGAGGGATCTAAAAGCAAATGCCAGCACAAGATGCAGAAAGACCTCTTTTATATTTCAGTTATTCAATCTACATAAAATAAATAAATGTGTGTGTATGTTCTAAAAGGTTATGCAATAGTTTTTCCACTGTAATGCAATTTCTGTAATCCATTTCTTAATACAGGCTTTTTTTTAACCACCTTACTATATATACTTTATTTTCTTTTAACACCGGGACAATAGTTCACTATAAATAATAGTCCATTATAAGCAATGTCACAATTGACGATGCTTCTACAAATACTTGCTTCTACAATTAATTTTCAGATTAGTTTTGTGGGTAAGAAGTTAAGACAGCGTCTCATCCTATAGCCCATTTACCTCAAACATTCAGTCATCCTCCTTTTTCAGCTACCTCAGTGCTTGTCTTACAGGTGTGGGCCACCATGCCCCAATAATGTTTTAGGATTGATTTCTAAGAACATGTTTCTTGACAATGTATATGCAGTCTTAAAGTTTTATAAGTCTTTACATATGACTTCTTAATATTTGGAATAATTTCGATTCATATTATAATGCTCTAAAAAGCTTCCCATATTACATACTGTCATTTGTGGTCAAGTTGGTAAATTCAAATATATGTATGTGTCTATATCTATATACATTACAGTCTATGTCTATGGCACTCTCTAGCTCTCTCTTCCTACATCTCTCCTTGTGTCTGTTTATTTCTCTATGGCTGTGACTATATATATGTCTATGTATTTATAAATGCAGTTTGTTCTCATCCATGGACTCAATGTTTGCAAGTTTTCCTACTTGCTAAAATTTATTTATAGCACCAAAATTATTATTTCTGGCACTTTTTTTGTGGACATGCACAGAGTGGTAAAGAATCTTCTATTACTTAATACTCATGTATTCAGCCAAAGCTGAACAAAATGGTATTCTCTTTTCTATATAATTCACATTAAAGAATTAACCTTTTCATGGTCAATTTAATGCATTGTATATATATATATATGTATACACACACACATATATATATATATATATGTTAATTGTTCTTCTTTGTGATGGTGACTTCGTATTTAAAACTGCTGCTAATCACAGAGTTAAAGTATTGTCTGGGCTTCAGAAGCTTTAAGAACTATAATATTGTTTTTGAAAAATATGTGTACTTGCTAATATTCATTCTGGCATGAATGTTAGTCAATTCAATTGTCCCCAAGTTCAATGTTAGTGAGTTAGCCAATTATTAAGTAAGATGTCATTTTACAGAAACATACATAAATAAAGCTATGGATTGTTCAGTTGATAAAAAAAGTATGTTGACTATGGGCTTTTTCCTTTTTTCTTGAGTATATTTTGTAAATTAGTCAATTATCACTAAATGATCCTTTAGCATATTATTATAAAAATAGTAGTATTTAAGATAGTGTCATCATTTTGTTAGTGCATTCATTCAAAGTTGGCCAATGCTTTCTACTTAGTAGATATGTGATATACAAAACAATCTATGCATTTGGAACATAAGTGAAAGCAAAAACTAAAAAAAAAGTGCTTCTTGTTTTAAAAAATAATATTTTGATTCCTTATTTGAGAATATATTACAATGTAATTTAATCATATTCCCTCTCACTACCCCAATACCTCACTTATCTGTTCTCTCTACCCTAACATTCCTACCTACTGAACATCAAGGTTTTTCTTTTTTAATGGATGGAGTCCAACTTGAGTTGCTCAACTGTTATGGGTATGGTGCCTGCATTGGACAGTGATAAAAGTACCAAGTGTCACATCAATGATTAAAGAAAGTCAATTCTCCTTTGCTAAGCAACAATCAAATGCTGATAGCTCCTCAGCTAGGGGTAGGACTTTGTGTCTATCTTTTAGTCACCACACTGGAATATTGTCTGTCTTGAATGTGCTCATGTCATTTATATTCTTTTATACCTGAACTGCTGTGAGTTCATAGGTACAATATTCCATTGTGTCTAAGAAACTCTGTATTCTTAGATATTTTCAACTACCTCCATCTCTTACAATTTTTCCTACGCCCTCTTTATTAAATATCTTTGAGCCTTTAGGGGAAGTACATGATAAAGATAACCCATTTGGGGCTCAACACTGCAGAGTCCCTTATTTTCTACATGATGACTGGTTGTGATACCTGTGCTAATTGTCGTCTATTTAAGAAGAAGCTTCTCTGGCTATAGTTCAGTAATGCATTGATCTATGAGTATAGAAATAAGTCATTAGAAGTAATTTTAATACTGTGTCCATTCAGCAGAAGAATGGTACTACCCTAGGGCCTATGTCTTATCTAGCCACCAGTTCATTGCCCTGTTAACATTGCCAGCTGTGGGGTCTATCTAGTAGAGTAGGGCTAAACTACATTCAGAAAGTGTTTGATTTTTCCCATAAAAGTCATGCCAATATTGCATCAATGATCATATCATCATAATCATGTCATTTTTATAGTTAACAGTGTTCACATCTAAATGTGATTGCTTCTTTAACTTGTCCATCAAGAATGCCTTGTTTTAGATTGCTTAATTGGAAGGCTATCAGTATGGTAAGTCCTGAATTCTTATTTATTCACTAATACCTTGCATTGTTATATTAGAAATTATGCTTCCATGAATGCCTTTTAAATTGTTCTCAGATTATTTTGTGTAAGTAGGTAATGTATTTGTGGGTGCATTTGCACCCATATGTGTGTGGCAGACAGAAGACAAACATGATATTGGTTCACATCCTCTGCTTTAACTCAGATTCTGAAGATCAAATGTACTCAGGTCTCCAAGTTTGCATGTCAAGCAACTTTACCTGCTGACCTGGCTTCATAAATGTATTTTTCACAAAATGTTGGGAAGTACTGTGTCTGGTCTTATGCTTGGGTTTTATAATACATGTAAAAGGTTGTTAGGTGTGGGGAATTTGTAGACTTCTTAGTCTTAGTCTACAAATTCATCTGACAAATAACTGAAGTAGTAAGTAACATCAGACTAAAAATGATCATCTCCATTACAAATATGATCAAAGGAAAACATTTTTTGTATCAGCATTGCTAGAATTAACTCAACCTAAAATGAAGCTCTAATACATTAACATGAATTAAAACACATGTCTTTTTCATTGCTAAGTGAACATAATAAACTGAGTTTTTCAGAAAGAAATCTAAGGATCCAACTATCAATGATATACATAACAAATGAAAGTGTCAGTTTCATTAACAAGTGATAGTTAACTTGCAGCTACATAAGAGTAATGATCAACTTTCCTTGCCCAAGGTAATTATGATAATAGTGAAGATGAAATATAATTTCAGAATTCTCATTGACACAATACGCAGGAATAGGGACCAACAATGTTTTTGTTAGATAGTCAAATAGTAAATACTTTATGATTGAATGAAACATGGTTTGTCTTTGAACTTTGCAACTCTGCTGTTGCACAATCTGCAGTACAAAGGCAGGTGAATACTATATAAATAAATATGTGTGACAAGTCTAAGAACATTTTAGTTATAAAACCAGCCTGCTGGCTTACAGGACCTAGTTTAATGACCTCTGGTGTTAAGATCTACTTTAGCTTAAGCAGAGTTAATATGTAAAAAAAATAATTTTTGGTTTTATTATGCCTGATCATTTTCATACTCATTTTTAATACATAGCTCGAGTTAAATGGGCCTTTCACGTTATAGTTCCAGCTTATCCCTTGCTTGTTTTCACCACTTTCAGAGCATTTCATTCAGCAATATGAGCCACAGTTTTTTTTTTAATTTTCAGTTTTGTCTTATATAATACATTGGGACAGTGGTTTCCCCTCCTTCCACTCCTCACAGTCCCCGCACATATTCTTTCTTCCAGATAAACTTCACACCCCTGTCTGTCTCTCTCTAGAAGAGAGCAGGCCTTCCAGGGACATCATCATAGTATAACACACAATAGAAACAGACACAAACCCTCACATCAAGGTTGGGAGAGTCAAACTAGTAGGAGGAAAAGGGTCCCAAGAGCAGACAAAACAGTAAGAGACACTCCCACTCTTATGCCCACTCTCATTGTCAGGATTCCCTCCCAAACACCAAGTCAATAAACATAACATATGCAGAGTCTCTACCACAGATCTGTGTAGACTCTGTGATTGGTGCTTCAGTCTCTGTGAGCCCCCATGAGACCTGGTTAATTCACACAGTGAGCTATATTCTCCTGGGGTTCTTAACCACTCTGGTTTGCAGAATTCATCCTCCCACACTCTTCTGTAGAGTTCTCTAAGCTGAGGGGAAGGACCCAATGAAGACCTCCAACTTGGGCTCTTTCTCTCTCTGCCTAGTGTTTGGCTGTGGGTATTTGCATCTGCTACAATCAGCTGTCAGAGGAAGCCTCTCTGAAAATAATTTTAATAGGCACTAATCTTTGAGTATATCAGAACATAGAAATTATTTTGATAATTTTTTGATTGTCAGGTTTGCTTTTACCCTAGGTTTATGAGTTATCCAGTCTCTCATTTCAAGACACCAAGGCCATGTTTGATATGGGCTCAGGTCATCTGGTCACCATTACCCCAGCACATCTTGCAAGGTTTTTGGATTTGGTTGGTGTCCCAGGTACACCGTTAGAATTCATACCTACAGAAGATTAATGGTTCAGTGTTCTTTTCCCACATTAATAGGAGTCCTTTCTAGAATCACCCTCGTAGACTCCAGGGAGTTTCCACTGCACTAGGTTTCCAACCACCCTAATGTCCTTCAATTCCAGTCATCTTTTCCTGTACACTCTTCCTTCACACATCTCTTGTAGCTGATCCCTCCTATTCTCACACAAAGACTCAACAATGAAAGAGAATTACAAACCAATCTCACTCATGAACATAGATGCAAAAATACTCAATAAAGTACTAGCAAACCAAATCTAAAACACATCTAAGAAATCATCCACCATGACCAAGTCATCTTCATCCCAGAGATACATGCATGGTTCTAACATATGAAGATCTATCAATGTAATCCACTGTATAAATAAATTGAAAGAAAAAAATATCATTAGATGTTGAAAAGGCATTTGAAAAAAATCCAATACCCCTTAATGATAAAGGTCTTGGAGAGATCAGGGATACATTGGACTTATCTAAACATAATAAAAGAAATATACAGCAAGCCAACAGCAACTATCAAATTAAATGTAGAGAAACTCAAAGCAAAACCATTGAAATGAGGAACAAGAAAAGGCTGTCCTCTCTCTCAATATCCATTTAACATAGTTCTTGAAGTTCTGTCTCAAATAATAAAACAACAAAAGAAGATCAAAGGGATTCAAATTGGAAGGGAATGATTTAAACATTCACTATTTGCAGATGATATAATATTATACATAAATGACCCCCAAAAACTCTTAGGGATCTCCTACAGGTGACAAATACATTCAGTAATGTGTCAGGATACAAGATCAACTAAAAACAAACAAACAAAAAAAACCAGTAGCCCTTCTATATACAAATGACAAAGAAAATGAGAAAGAAATCAGAGAAACATCACCCTTCACAATAGCCACAAATAACAAAACATATCTTGGGGTCAGACTAACCAAAGAAGTTAAAGACCTGTTTGACAAGAACTTTTAAGTCTTTGAAGAAAGCAACTGATGAAAATACCAGAAAGTGGAAAGATTTCCCATGCTCTTGGATAGGTAGGATCAACATAATAAAATGGCAGTCCTAATAAAAGCAATCAAAGATTCAATGCAATCCCCATCAAAATCCCTGGTGTGGGAGACTTGTCTGTATTCTGTCAATCATGTATTTTAATAAAACGCTGATTGGACAGGTAGGAAGTAGAGGTGGGTCAGCCAGACAGGAAGTAGAGGCGGGGCAATGAGAATAGGAGAAGGCTAGGGAGGAAGAAGCTTCTTGCGCAGATCACTGAAGAAGCAAAATGTGAGCTGACAGCTGAAAAAGGTACCAAGCCATATGGTTAACGTAGATAAGGATAATGGGTTAACATAAGTTATAAGTGCTAATAAGTAGCATGACTTAATGGGCCAATCAACTTTATAACTTATAGAGATCTCTGTGTGATTGATTCTCTGGGACTTGCCGGTTGTGGGTACCGGGCAGGAACAGATACCTCAGCAAGCCAGACCTTCATGCTACAATCCCAATACAATTCTTCACAGACCTTGGAAGAAAAACAATCAATTTCATATGGAAAAACAAACAACAAAACAGGATAGCCAAGACAATCATGCACAGTAAAGGAGCATCACCATTCCTGACATCAAACTTTATTATAGAGCTATTGCAATAAAAACAGCTTGGTAGTGGCATAAAAACATACAAGTTGACCAATGGAACTGAATAGAAAACTTGAATATTCATCCATACACCTTTGAAAATCTGATTTTTTTTGACAAAGAAGCTAAAATTATACAATGGAAAACATACAGCATCTTCAACAAATGGTGCTGGAATAACTGGATGTCAACACGTAGAAGAATGAAAATAGATCCATATTTATCCCCATGCACAAAACTCAAGTCCAAATGGATTAATGATCACAATATAAATCTGAACACACTAAACCTGATAGAAGAGAAAGTGGGAAGTAGCCTTCAATGCATTGATATATGAGACTGCTTCCTAAATATAACCCCAATGGCACAGACACTGAGAGCAACAGTAAATAAATGGGACCTCCTGAAACTGAGAAGCTTCTGTAAAGAAAAGGATACATTCAATAAGACAAAAAAGCAGCCTACAGAATGGGAAAAGATCTTCCTCAACAGACAAAGGACTGATTTTCAAAATATATAAAGAACTACAGAAATTAGACATCAAAATTCCAAATAACCCAATTAAAAATAGGATACAGAGCTAAACAGAATTTTCAACGGAAGAATCTAAGGAATTGTTCAACATCTTTTGCCATCAGGGAAATGCAAACCAAAACAACTCTGAGATACCATCTTACACCAGTTAGAATGGCTAAGATCAAAATCACCAATGATTGTTTATACTGGAGAGAATGTAGAATAAGGGGAAGACTCCTCCATTGCTGGTGGGAATGTAAACTTGTACAACCACTCTGGAAATCGGTATGGTGGTTTCTCAGAAAACTGGGAATTGATCATTTGGTTTATAATGTCTATTAAATCCAGTATTTCACTGCTTAGTTTTTGGCTGGATTACCTGTCTTTTGGTGAGAGAATGGCATTAAAGTCTCCCACTATCAATGTGTAAGGATCAACATATGACTTAAGCTTTAGTAATTTTTATTTCATATATGTAGGTATAGCTATGTTTGGAGCACAAATATTAAGAACTGAAACATAATCCTGATATATTATTCTTTTGATGAATATGAATTGTTAATCCTTTTCCCTTTTGATGAAGTATATATATATTTTTTAGATGTTAGAATAACTATACTAGTTTGCTTTGAAAATCTCTTCTAACCATTTCCTATGAGATAGTATCTATCTTTGATGTTGAGTTGTGTTACTTGGATGTAACAGAAAGATGAATCCTGTTGTCTCATCTATTATATTAGACTTATCATTTTATTGGGAATCAAATCCATTGATATTAAGATGTATCAATGACCAATGAGTGTTAATTCTTGTATATTTTTGTTGTTGGTGGTGAACATGTGTGTGTGTGTGGGGGGGAGATTCCTTTCATTTTGTGGTGTGTGATTATTTCCTGTGTTTTTAAGGGTGTAATTAACCTTGAGTTAAACATTTTTATTCTAGCACCTTCTGTAGGTCTGAATTTGTAGATAGATATTGCTTAAATTTGACTTTATCATGGAATATCTCATTTTCTCCCTCTATGGGTATCTTAGATTTTTATTGAGACACCATGATCATCACAACTTTTAAAGAAAACATTTAATTGAGAAAGGAATTCTTACAGTTTCAGAAGTTCAGTCAGTTATCACCATGGCCGAGAGTATGATGTTGTGCAAGCAAAGGTGATGTTGAAGCTATGACTGCTACATTTTGCAGACAACAGGAAATAAAGTGACATTCTGGGTAGTATCCTCAGAATATAAAACCACAAAACCTGCCCCCACAGTGACACACTTCCTCCAACAAGATCACACCCTCTCTAACAAACTACACTTTCTAATAGAATCACTCCTCATGAGTTTATTGGTTTATGGGATTATGAGGGTCAATTAATCTGGAATGGCAGCTATGATCTTTAAAGTCTGTAGGATATCTGTTTATGCCTAACTGACTATAAGAGTCTCTTTTTGGAAGTCCTGTTTAATTTTAAGGGGTCTGACTTTATATGCTACTTGGTCTTTTTTATTACAACTTTTAATATTTTTTTCTGTATCTTTAGTTCTTTGATTACAATCTGGCAAAGGGGCTTTTTTTTCTGGCCCAAACTATTTAGTGCTCAGTATGTTTATTAAACCTTTACAGGCATCTCCTTCAGGTTATTAAAATTTTCTTCTATGAATTTATTGATAATATATTTTGAACCTTTGTGCTTGAATTCTTCTCCTTCTTCCCTTCCTATTATTCTTTGTTTTGGTGTTTTTATAACGTTCCAATGTTCCTGGATGTTTTTTGTCAAGATATTTTACTTTTAGATTTAGCATTCTATTTACTGATATGTCTATTCTTCTATTATATTTTTAACTTCTTTGATTCTTCTGTCTCTTGTATTCTGTTGGTAAAGCTTGACTGCAGTTCCTTTTTATTAGACTTTTTATTTCCAGAATTACCTACATTTTTGTTTTGTTTATTGCTTCTATTTCTATTTTCAGGTCTTGAATACTTTTATTCATTTCCTGAAACTGTTGTTTGATTTTAATCAATTAATTTATTTTTTAAGAAATAATCTTTTCTCACTTTACATACCAATCCCATTTCCCACTCTTACCCATCCTCTGGCTCCCTCCACTTTCCCCCATCCCACCCCCTTCCACTACTTAGAGAGGCTAAGGCTTCCCATGGGGAGTCAACAAGGTCTGACATATAATTTTGAGGCAGGGCCAAGACTCCCCCCCTATATTTAGGCTGAACAATGTGTCCCTCCAAAAAGCATGGACTCCAAAAAGCCAGTTCAAGCAGTAGGGATAAATACTGGTCCCATTGCCAGTGACCACACAGACTCTCCCAGCCAGAGAACTGTCACCCAAATTCAAAGGGCCTAGTTTAGTCCTATGGTGGTTCCCCTGATGTCAGTCCAGGATGAGTGAGCTTCCATTATCTTAGGTAAGCTGCTTCCGTGGATATACACAATATTATTTTGACACCTTTGTTCAAATTATTGTTCCTCCCTCTTTTTGACTGGACTTTGTGAGCTCATCCCAGAACTTCCCTATAGATCTCTACATCTGCTTCCACCATTTTACTGGTTGAAGGTTCTATGATGATGTTAAGGTAGTTATTAGTATACTTGCAGAGAAAGGGTAGTTAAGGAAATTTCTCCACTAGTTCTTAGGGTCTTAGCTGGGTTATTTTGTAGGCAGAGACTCTTCATTCATTTCCCAGCCACCCAGACCCAAAATAATCACACAGAAAATATATTAATTGTAATACTTTTTGGCCAATAGCGTAAGCATATTTCTAAATAACTATTACATCTTAAATGAACCTATTTATATTATTTTACAGTTTACAATGAGACTTGTGGTTTATTGGTAAGGTTCCTGGGTATCTGCCTCCTTTGGCAGTTACATGGAGTCTCCTCGACTTTGCCTGTTCTCTCTATGCATCGCTGTTCAGATTTTCCACTGGGCTTTACTCTGTTAAGCCACTGGAAAAAAGCAGTTTCTTTATTAACCAATTGCAACAGAAAATATTCATAGCATACAGAGGGGAATCCCAAAATACCTCCCATTTTCTGTTTAAATAAAAGGGAAGGCTTTAACTTTAACATAGTAAAATTACATATAACAAAACAGTTATAAGGCAAGAATTATTGTTACATTATTGAATACACTTACATTTGACAAATTAAGTTAAATATTCCATCTATCCTATTTTTGTGAATCTAAAGTTTTATATATAGTTTATGTTTTATAATTATCTTTCTTCAACTCCATCAAAGACTCCAGAAGGATTAATATTACCTAAGTAAACAGGAAATGCTTTGTAAGCATTTCCAAAACTTCAGAATTGACAGCGACATCTTGGTACCTGTACAGTCACCCAAAGTTCCTCTGTAATGTTTCAGCATCCATCTTCAGCCTACAGGCCCATAGTATACAGCAGACTATTCCAAGAAGCAGGAAATTTCAAAGACAGTTTTGCCTATATTGGTAGTTTATCAGTCTCTTTCTTCTGTGTCATGCAGAATGTCTTGCAGACTCTTTATCAAACAGGAACCCTGAAGGACTGTCTCACCTTATTTAGGCAACGTCAGTTGTCATTTTCCTTTGGACTCTGCATGTCCAGTTTATACAGCATATCGTCAAGCAGTCCAGGCAAGAACAGTTTCTTGCCCAAATGGCTAACAAACTCCATAAGGAGCCTCTTTGATGCCCATCATCGTCTTGAAGTAAATTGGTTCTGCCAGGAGCAAATGAGACTCATTATCATGAAAAGTCCTAAGTTCTTAAAAATTTTCAATGCCATATTCTGTTAGTCTTTGAAATGTTTGAAGAATAACTATCCTTCAGAACAATATCTTTGTACATCTAGGAAACCTAACAAACTACAAGTTTGACTATTATACATGACTCTCTACTAACCTGTATTTTTTAATTTTACATTACATTTTTAAATGAGATGCACAAACATAAAACCTTAATAAAGAGCAGAAATATACATATAACAAAATTGACCTTCAATTTGTATCTAAATCAAGATCCAGACCAATTCAAAGTATTCATCTCTATATCATATTCTCCATTAAATGTAAACAAACATTTATAAATAATATTTGGAAATTTGGACATAATTCTCTCCAAACTGCTTCTAGCTTTATGTTGGCTAAAGTAATTTTGGGGTTTATGGAGACCTTTCTGAGGTTCTTGGTTCATCAAACCACATTAGTTTGGCAGGAATCCTCAGGTTCTCATCCTCTGTGGAAACAAAAGCAGAATTCTTTTCTAAAGCAACATATGCTTAGACCCAAATTATGAAGTCAAGATATCTTTAAAGTATATATGTTAGCTTATCTTAGCAGCTCCAATAATCAAATATCTCTCTCTAGTAAAAAAAATTAAAGTTAAACACAATAATATACATAATCTAGACTCTCATTGTATAGTCCATCTTTATTTTTTCTTACTCTATTACTTTTTCCCATAAATTTAATATTTATTTTATCTTTACTCCTTTAATCTATGACTGTCTATTCTCTTATATTACTTTTACTGTCTCTTTACTTTTTCTTATCTCTCCCAAACCTATGTACATTTATTTTAAAATGTGACCCATTTAGACATCTTTTCTTTTTTTTTTAATTTTGAGTGTATTGGTTTTTTGACAAGGAACATTTTTTTAAAAAATAAGTTAAGCAGACATGGCTAGGACCAACTCCATGGCCCTGATTGTTGGCTCTGCCCAGTCCCATGTAGCAGAGGCCTGTTTACTGCCTCTGAGACCCATGCATATTGCGCCAGTTCCAGAATCACAGTGGGCTGTGTCACCATTAAGCAACTTATAACATGTTGCTCACAGACCCCATTTAAGTGCTCAGCCTCCTGAAAGAGCCAGAGTTGTTTATAGAACTAGTAGGAACAAGAAAGCCTTCTTAAAGGAGCTATGAAGATTTTGCTGCTCCTGCTGACTCAGGAAGCTTTCTCATAAAGGAATTGTGCCTCTGCTTCCTTCTAGCAAACAGAGCCCATTCAAGAAAATGCTGCTACCAAAAAGTCATGCTTAACTCTTTTCTTTTGTGTCTAGATTTTTTTCCAAGTTCTCTCAGATTTTATGCAGTTGCAGTCATCCCTTGTTTGCACATCATTCTGTAGGAGGAGGCTGCTCAGACCCAAATGATCACACAGAAACTAATTAATTGTAATAATTTTTGGCCAATAGTTTACACATATTTCTAGCTACCTCTTACATCTTAAATTAACCCTTTTGTATTATTTTATATTTTACCACAAGTTTTGTGGTTTATCAGTAAGGTTCCTGGGTGTCTGTTTCCTTCGGCAGCTACATGGTGTCTCCTCGTACTCTGCCTTCTCTCTCTATCTCCATCTCTGTTTGGATTTTCTACAAGCCTTTATTCTGTTAAGCCATTGGATGAATGCATTTACTTTTCTAACCAATGGCAATAAAGCATATTCACAGCATAAAGAAGGGAATCCCACATGAGGTCATTCTTGTGAATCCTTAGGAATTTTCCTAGTGTCAGGTTTCTTGGTAACGCCATAATGGCTCCCTCAATCAAGACATTTTTTTCCTCTCTGTCCTTTCTCATCTCAACCATCCTATTCTCTCATGCTCTCT
Source organism: Myodes glareolus (assembly GCF_982192425.1). Classification (NCBI taxonomy): domain Eukaryota; kingdom Metazoa; phylum Chordata; class Mammalia; order Rodentia; family Cricetidae; genus Myodes; species Myodes glareolus. The sequence continues at coordinate 94,992,220 of NC_142053.1, read as the reverse complement.
TGCTTCCTCCCATCTCCTCTCCTTCACTACTTCTGCCATTCCTTCTTTCCCCACCTCACTGCTCCAAAAATTCTCAGAAGATCTGGTCTATTTTTACTTTCTGGGGGATACATGCATGTTTCTCTTAGAGTTCTCCTTGTTACCTAGCTCCTCTGGGGTAGGGACTATAGGCTGGTTATCCTTTACTTTACAACTAATATGCACTTATGAGTAAGTACATAGCATATTTGTCTTTCTGGGTCTGGGCTACCTCACTCAGGATGTTTTTTCTAGTTCCATCCATTTGCATGAAAGTTTCAAAATGTCATTAATTTTTATCACTGAGTAGTAGTCTGCTGTGTAAATGTACCACATTTACACAGAATTATCCATTCTTTGGTTGAGGGGTGTCTAGGTTTTTTCAACATCCTGGCTAATACAAATAATTCTGCTACAAACATAGTTGAGCCAATGTCCTTGATTGAGTGTCTTTGGGTATATATGCCCAAGGGTGTTACTGCTAGGTCTTGAGGTAGATTGATTTCCAATATTTTGAGAAACTACCATACTTATTTCCAAAGTGGCTACACAAGTTTCAACCCCTAGTAGCAATGTAGGAATGTTCCCTTTACTTTGCACCATCTCCAGCATAAGCTACCATCAGTGGTTTTGATCTTAGTCATTCAGAATGGTATAAGATGGTATCTCAGGGTTATTTTTTTTCATTTATATTTTTCTGATGGTTAAGGATGTTGAGCTGCTCATTAAGTGTCATACTCAGACACACACATGTGGATACAATAAATAACTAATTACACTTTTATTATTAAGGTTTTGGAGATGTGATAGAGTAAATAGATTCATCACTGAACAACAATGTTAAATCCAACAAATTCTTTGCACAAAACATCTAGGAACTCTGGGGTACCATGAAAAGACCAATCCTAAGAATAATAGGGATAGAAGGAGAAGAACTCCAGGTCAAAGTAACAGAAAATATATTCAGCAAAATATAGAAGAAAACTTTTCCAACCTAAAGAAGGATATGCATATGAAGATGCAAGACACTTACTGGACACCAAGTAGACTGGACTAAAAAAAAATTCCTTCACCACGTAATAATCAAAACATGGAACTTATAGAGTAAATAAAGAATATTAAGAGTTACAAAGGCAAAAGGCAAGGCATATCTACTAGAATTACACCCGACTTCTCAGTGGAAATCCTAGAAGCAAGTAGGTCATGAGCAGATGTGCTCCAGACACTAAGAGATTATGAATGCAACAGACTACTATACCCACAAAAGCATATTCCATGGCAAACCAGATTTAAACGCTGTCTATCCATAAACTCAGCCTTGCAGAAAGTACTAGAAGGAAAACTCCAACCCAAGGAGCATAGCTGCACTCTTGAAAACACATGCAACAGATAACTTTACACCAAAAAAAAAAAAAACAAAGAAGAGAAACAAACAAATACTACCATCGAAAAGATAATAAGATTTAACAATCACTGGTCATTAATATTTCTTAATATCAATGGACTCAATTCACCTATAAAAAGAAACAGTGTAGCAAAAGTGGATATGATAACTGTTGTTTTTTCTTTACTTTAAGGAATTTATTCGTTTCCTCCAGGTTATTGTGTGTCATTTCCTAAATTCCTTTAAAGCATTTATTCATTTCCTCTTTTTGTACATCTAGCATGTTCATAAAGTTGACTTTGAGGTCTTTTCCAGCTGTGTTGATCTATTCAAAATTTGCTATAGTGGAATAACTGGGCTCTGGTATTTATGTATTGCTTTGGCTTTTCTTGATTGAGTTTTTAAGATGCCATCTAGGCATCTGCATTTGGGTTGATTATAGGATTAGGTTTGATTTATGAGTTTGTCTTTGTTAAATTCAGTCTTTTTTTATTATTTTGATTCTGTTTCTTCTCTTGTCTTCTGGTTGATGTGGCCTCTGTTTCAGTAGACAGTCTCCTATCGATTTGAGGACTTGACCTTTGACAACTGGAGTGCCTTATGGTTGTGAAGGGGGTCTCTGCCATAGTTGGACATTGGTATATGGCCATGAGGAGGAGGGAGGTATTTGAAAAAGCTAGGGGTTACTAAGGGAGTTGTTAAGGTTTGGGCATGTGGCCTACCTGTAGTTCTTGTGGCCCATATCCACAGTTTTGATCCAGTTTTGTCATTAGCATAATGTTTTCATTAGTTATTTAAGAATTTAATACATTGTACTCAATCAGAATTTAATAAAGAAACATAACAGAAATTTGACAGATGCCACAGTGGTTACAAGCACTTGCTGATCTTGTAGAAGACCCAGATTTGTTTTCTTTTCAACATATTGTGGTTCACAATCGTAATTCATAACACTATTTCCAGGATATCTGAAACAGGTTTACTTTCATTGATACTGGTCATATTTGGTGCACATACATGCATATAAGCAAAACACTAATAGACATAACATAAAATAAGTAAATCTAAAGAAGAAAACGAAAATAAAATATAGTAGCAATAGATTATCATTGCAAGAGGTAAATAAATACAAAAGAAATATTTTGTAAACCATTGGTTATACTAGAACATTTAAGTAAAACAGTCATTATGTATTTTACAGGAAGGCATTGAATAAATATCCACTTTGTAAAACAACTTTTAAAACAGTTAAAACACACTTTATGTAGTAATAGCCTTGTCTGTTTTTCCTTTGTTTAATAACTATGTACTTCTAAGAAGCCAACAAGGGACCCAACTAAACTTTCTGACTTCCTAGTTATATTTCTTGGGACATATCTTTCTCTAGTAGTCTTAATCCCCAAAAAATGTGGGGAAAAGTGACTATATAAACATACTTACCTGGAAACCCCACATCTGAGACCTAAGAAAATCATCAAATCAAAAAATAATATATTGGGAGTTGAGATACAGCTCAGAAGTTAAAAACATATTCTCATCTTATATTTGTCTCAAATTTTATTCTAAGTGCCCACATTAGACCCTTTCACAACTGCCTGCAATTCCATTTCCACAGTATCTGATGCCCTATCTTGGCCTCTGAAAATACCTGCACACACACTTGAACATACAATAAATAATTACACAAACCAATAAGCATTTTTAGCAAAATAATCACAGTATCTTACTAATGAGCCAAAAATAATCAACATCACCAGAAAAGGAACACAATGAAATATATTGAAGTTTATAAAAAGACCTTGGCAGGAAAGTTGAAAAAAAGGAAACAGGGAGTTGTCTGATTTATTATTAGAATGAATCAATACTTCAGTTTATTGAAATATCTTCTAATCAATAGTTTCTACTTTTGATTATTTCACAAGATAAACAGTTGGCTAATTAAATAATATGAGCAGTAAAAAAGGATACTCTTATAACAATAACACTACTTTCAGGATAAAAGAATGATGATTATTTAAAATATAGAACTGTAAAATAAATAATTTTAGGGATAATATTTTAATAAAGATAGATCAATTTCCTTAAGTAGTACTATCCATGCAAAATGTGAGATTTTTCCTAATGAATTTTAAGTATGCACTTTATTGGAATGAATTACATTAGCTTATGGGAAACATGAGATATATATTTATTTATTTGCTTTGTGGTAATCTTTTTAAAGAGAGTTAAATCATTATAACATTCAGAAAACAAAAGTACATTATTGAACCCAATCAAAAATCGTATTACTTTCCATAATACTTTTGTCCAGCAAAAAAGAATTATGTTCTTATGTTAATATAGCATGCATGAATTCTAATTGATCTTAATAATAATAAAAATCTGGAGTCAGATATAGTGTTTAATGCTAAAAGATCAGACAAGCAGAGCAGTCAGCCACGAGTTCTTACCCCTACGAAATTCTCAGACTGAATGATTTCTGTATGAAACCTGACTGAATCCTGAGCTCCTGTCTCTTCTGGGTTTATCTCTCTCTGCCCAGCTATATCACTTCCTGTCTCCACTTCCCTACTGCTGGGATTAAAGGTGTGAGCCACTACTGCTTGGCTCTATTTCTCTTTTAGACTGATTCAATCTTGTGTACCCCAGGGTGGCCTTGAACTCACAGAGATCAATCTGTCTCTGTCTTGCCAGAGCTAGATTAAAGGTGTGTGCCACCTCGGCCTGGACTCTATGGCCAATTTGTGTGGCTAGCTCTACACTGTGATCTTCAGCAAGCTTTATTTGTTAAAGCATAAACAAAATATTTCCATGCTATCTTTATATTCTTAGCAACATCTCAATTATTATTGCCAAAACAGGGCATCTTTTTTTCTTCACTAGTTTTTATTCAGTTTTGTATATTAATGTATTGCTTTCAAGAGAAAGAATAAATACTTTTCTTTTACACAATGAAATATTTATTTTATATTCGGAAATTTATCATGATTAAAACACAAGAGTGAACACCATGATTTCATGAGAGTAAATTTTATGCATTTTGCCGTTTTGTTGTTGGTTTTGTTTTTTCAAATGTGTAGGAAGAACTATATTTTGGGTCTTAAACAATTTCAACCTCTTGGTCTTTAACATTTTCTTGTTTAACTTCTGATTTTATCAAGTTCTAAGAGATTATAAACTTTTGAAATTCTATTTAGTCATGTTTAATCCCTAGAATGAATTCTATAGAATTCAATATTGCAGCAGAAAGAACAAACAACAGGACAAGTTAATAATTTAGAGATTTGGGCAGATTTCTGAATTTCTTAGAGCTTCAACTTCAAAATATTTTTTGAACAATGTTGCCTTCAATGTCTAGCACACTAACTTGTATGTGAGAAAACTTGGGAATCTGTCAAGCATTACATGATTACAACATCTTAATTATTTAGTAAAATACACTGGTGGTTGTCAATGAACAAAGTACACTTAAATGTATTTTTTACATTTAAAACCAATCAATTTCACTATCATTATAAAAGAGAGAATTTAATCAGTATGTACTGTATAAAAATACTAGTTTTGCTTGGTGTAGACAAAAGTAAAGAGATTGATTGTTTAATAGTATTTAGTTTTATTACTAATCCAAAATATCCTATAAATTATATTTTATGTAGGAGACATGACATATTCATGAATAGGGAGTCACAAAGGGACAAACAAGATTAACTGGATGAGTTTGGGAATATTGACAGTCATGTAGGAAGACTTTGCGGTAAAGCTCAGTCTATTATAGATCATCACTAAAATTTGAGTATAAGTATAATATTTTCATACAGCATTGTGCAAATTGTGATAGAATGTCTGTTTTCAAAATAAAATTTGTTTCTAAACTCTTTTGTTTATGTATTTAATAGCTTTTATACTACAAAGTTACTGTAGATGAGCTGGTGCAAGAAAAATTTGTATGGCCAGCATACTCTAAAATATTTACTACTTCAAACTCCATAGAAAATTTATATTTCAAATCTTGCAACAAAGATAATAATCCAGGCAGATACTAAGACAGAAGGTTGCTCTTCAAGAATGAACAGTGTGTCCCAATGTCGAGGGTAACATCACACACCTCATTGAACATAGGGAGGTCAACCTGGTGCCTGAATGGAGCCTTCATCCCTACTTTCTAGTCACTTTGGTACAGAAAGGTACTCAGTAGGAAAGAAAAACCGGAACACCAATAAAGCCCCCAAACCCTTGACGTACAATCTGTTCTGTCCAAAAGATGTGCTGAGGCAATGGTGGTCTAGAACTTGTATGAGTGGCCAAACAATATCTGGTTTAATTTAAGGCCCATTACAAGAAAGAAAGCCCCTGCCCTACACTGCCTTGATGACCAGGAACTGGAGACTGAATATTCTAGAGACCCAGGGTATAATGAAAAATGACTAGAAAAAATATCAATGAAGTGATATTCTGCTATACTGATAAATGGCCTTGTCTAGCACTGACTGGAAAAGCTTATCCCACAGCAGATGGGAGTGGGTGCAGAGCCCCATAGCTAGACACCATGCAGAGGGAGAGTTTAAATTGTAGATCTTCATTGGATCTCTCTGCGAGGAGCTTGAGGAATCCCAGAGAAAAGAGGGAGGAAAGATTTTAGGAGTCAGAGGGAATGAAGAACTGGAGAACATGGCCCACTGGATCAATTAAGCAGGCTTTATATGAACTCACATAGACTATAGTGACAATCATGGGGCTTGCACAGGTCTTCAGCAGGTCTTCTGAATATGTGTTATGGCTGATAACTTAGTGTTTTTGTCAGACTCCTAACAGTGGGATCAGATGGGTCTCTGACTCTCTTGCTTAATCTTAGGACTCTTCCTCCAATTGGGTTTCCTTGTCCAGCCTGCATATGAGAGGATTTTCCTTATCTCATTATATCTTATTTTGTTGTTTTTGTTGTTGTCTCTTGGATACTTACTCTTTTCTGAAGAGGAAACTGGGGGGGAGTAGATCTGGGGGAGAGGTAAATGACAGGGGATTTGGAAGAGTAGAGGTAGAAGAAACTGTCTTGGGATGTATTATATGAGAGAAGAATCAATATTCAATTAAAAAAGAGGAGAGAAAGTAACTTGTAAATGCTAGGTTAAGTAAGATGTATTTTATATCATTATTACATTGTTGAATGTTTTAACATTATGTGTATGTGGTCAGAGGTCAGCAGTGGTTATAATCTTCATTTTCCACTTTGGTTTTGGAGACAGAGTTTATCACTGAACTTGCACCTCAGGAAAATAATAGAATATATCTATCACCAGTCACATTCACTGATCTGACTTTTCCTACTGACCTGTTTCTACCAGTAGTGCTAGGACTACACGCATATGTCACTACTTCTTGCCTTTAAAATAAGTTCTGAGGATCTCAACTTAGGTCCTTATATGTGAATAACAAGCACTTTATCTAGTGAGCCAACTCCAAGACCTTCACTCTCTCTTTTTATCTCTTTTCCCCTTCCTTCCAGTGATTGTTCACTTACAGCTCCTGTTATAATTTGAACAGTTTCTGAGAGTTTCATCTTTCTTAATGTTGACATATGTAAAAATTCTTTCAATTTTGTGTTTTTAGAGTTCTTGTTCTTGTAATTAAGCTGCCATTTTTTGGTAGCAATACTACATATATAGTATCGTGTCCTAATTAGGGAATCAAGACAGTGGCACATCTTGGCAAGTTTAATGTTTTGATCATCACAATGTAGAGGTTGATAGTTGTTCTTAATATATTTGACTTCTCTCCCTGATTGTAAGTATTTGGGCTGGTTTTGGAAGAGGAGAAAGGTAAAGTCATCTTGTGTATGATTTCATTGACATTTACTTGCATACTTCAATAAATATGTTGTTATAGCTTTCTTTCTTTATATTTCATGCTTAAAGTTTTGTACACTTGGTCAATGGCATTCAGCTTAACAATTATACAGAAGGTGGATAAAAAAGAAAGAAAAACATGGAACTAAATTCACCTGGAAGGTAAATTACAACACTGGTATCTGTTGCAAGGGCACACCAGGTATTCCTTTTCCAATGGCCTCAGAAATACACTGCTCATAAGAATTTACTTTACCTTTTGAAATACAGTTTCTTTGCTGAGAATTATTTATTTATTCCATTTTAGAAACTTAATCTGTTTTACTGGAAAATAACTGAAGATATCAATATATTATAACATAATGACAGAATGAGTAATAACATATTTATAAATGTTGAAGAAAACTCATAGCAAGCTTAAGGACTTGTTCTTTTCTTCATAAAATTATCTTTGAATAAGTGGAGAAATTATCATTGTCATGAGTTTATTTGTTTCAATAAGCTATTATGAAGCAATTTTTCATAATGATGGCAACTCATTACATATGAAGTAGCTTTAGTCACTGTTTAGATGTTGCTTTTCACACAATAGAGATTTATAACTGTTGAATTTCTGAATGAAAAAAAGAAATCATATCATAAAATTATCACAGCATATCTTTTACTCAACTCTGAGTTTGTTTATAATACCATGGATTAATGGACAAGAGACTGAATATCCTGCTCTTTTTCTATTGGCTCAGTGGCTGTACTTGAATCTACAAATAATTTAATTATTGTCTGAAGTCCCACAGCCCTATAGTCTGCACCCCACTAGCCACTCAGTCTGTGGCCTGGAGAGAATGACCTTGCATGCCCTGACTCTGCCATGGCCACGATATGCAGGCTTAAACTAAGTCTCTATCTTCTCTATACCAACAAAGACTCAGAAGTCAGATATGGGGTGAAAACCTGCTAGATCAGAGAGGCTGAGAAGCAACCAGCTGCCCTTCCTTTCTGATGAAAGACCAGAAAAACTAAACCAAAAATAAAAAATAAAATGAATTGCAGAACTCCTAATTCCATTCTTCTCCTTCAAGTGTATCTCTCTATGGTATTCCTGGCTCCTCAAGATTCTCTGTGGCTAATTTTAGTCAACTAATTGTCTCCAGTGCCTGAACTAAGGTTGATTTTATTTAATTAAAGCAAATGCAAATTCAGGGTTTCACAGTTTGATTGAATATCCTGCAACAACATCTCATGGAAAAATGACTAGATTATATATAAAATGAATATTTGGCAATTGCTATAGCAACCCATTCAAGACACTAAATGGGATACAATATAGACAATTGTCCCGCACCACAACCTCTTTAGTAATTTCTTCTAAATGATTAGGTTTGGTCAGTAGTTACCAGTTTTCATAATTTCTGTTCCCTCTTACAGCATAAGGATATCCTCCTTCTACTTAACCCAACTCCAGATTCTCTAGAAAACTATTTCCAATCATTATACACATGAAAATCTTTTTTAAATGCCACTCAAAGCTTTTCTTCTTCCCTGCCTGTGTTTGAGTTTATTTGCCAAGTATGTGCTCCTTATGTTTCTTTTTACTTCCTGTTCTATCTTACAACTGTACATAAGGATGAGAATAGACACTGGTAACTGCAACACACTGAATACTAACAGGTCTTGAAATTTCTTATGCCAACAGATTCCTTTTTATGCCTTTAAATTCAGCCTTTTCAAATTATTAGGAGATGGATGGAAAGCAGTGAGATCCATTGCCAGAATGTCGTGTAAATGGTTCCTTACCCCATTCGTGCAAGTGTTATTTGGTCTTGCCTGAAACTTCATGAGCTTGGACTTAAATGTTCATTTTCTCTCATTAGTCTTGTCTTCCTACCAGAATGACCCATTAAACTCTTCTTAAAGTACTTAAGGGTGTTTATATCCCAGTGCTCAAAAGTATTTCACATTCTTAAGAACATGTTCAAAAATATAAGAAACACATATAACATCAACAACTGTACTTTGGGTACTAACTTTATATATCAGTTTTTTAATGGTGCTACAAATTTCCTGATAACGAACAATGTTAATGAAGAGAAGTATTTATTTTCACTTACATTTCAAGGGTATATAATCATTCAAGGCAGGGAAAGTATGGAAGTGGAAGCAGTAGTGATAACAATCTTGTACTTCATTTTATACTGCTCACCTCACAGCTCATGGAATGGTGCTTCCCACATTTTTAATTTTTCTTCACATTAAAAAATGGAAAAAATAATTGACTTGAAATTTTTAAATTTACCTTTGTCTATGGAAGATAGATTTTAATTTTATTTGGAAGAAGAGAGTTCCTTATGAAGAATTAAGAAGCAAAAATAATTGAATAACTCATATGTCCAAATATTGTATTTCCTTGTGTCACTGGATTTTTATGATAACATTGGTCTGTGGAATGTGGAAAATTTATTTTCTAGTTAGATCTGAGAAAAGATTGAATTAGGGGTTATCTTTATTTGTTATGGATCTTGGGCTTCACCACACACTCTAATTAGGAAGATAATCGGTTTCTGTGAGTATATTTGCATCTAAATAAATGTATACACATGGAGACTTGGAAATAAATGAATTATACAGCATATATTTTCTATGAATTTTAGGTTTAAGCCAAGCAAAGAGATATGTTATCTAAAATCTATCAGGCTTACTGAAAAATAACTGAAAAATCCTATTTACATTACATTTATTTTTAGTGGTATAGTAATGCCTTTTTCAGTGATAACTAAACTTTTAAAAGCCCTGTATAGATAATTATCATACATTTACTTGCAACCATACAAAACAAGGTTTTTAACAGGCATTATGGCACACAGAACTAGAAGCATGACAGGTCATAATTTTACTAATATAGTAAGTGTAATTCTCACAAGGCTTTTCATCAGAGCACTAGAGAGATTTTAGCATTATGTGGTCCATTAAAAAACTCAAGAGATAATACTGCTTATGCATGCTGCAATAGGCAAGAAGCATATTTTAGTGTGTAACTGAATTACTTATGCAGGTTTCTGTTTTTCAAATAGAAAGAAATCCCAAACCATAAATAATTAAGTAAGAATAAAATAGAAAAAATGTATTCTAATTAGATTTTTGAATCATTTCAAAGTTGAATAGTGTTGTTTTTAGTATTCTTTACTGTATTCATTAGGTTCCTATTTTATATGTCCCATAAGCACATCAAGTAAAGGCAAGATCTGTTTATTAATTGCATGCTGTCTACTCAAACAAAAAAGTGAAAAGGATATTTTGACCATTTTCCTTATCAACTGATAGCCTTTATGGAAAATACAGTTCATTGTGTGTGATATCAGTTAAGAAAGAAATAAGTAGAAATACATTGTTACAGGAATGCACAGGAATGGCACCACAATATATACAAGGAACATACTGGTAGAGACATCAAAATTTAAGCACAATGAACCAGTTATCTTTTTCTAAAGAGACCTAACTTATTTCACTTTTGAGATTATTATATTTCAGTTGTGCCTCAATTGAGAAAATGCCCACTGTCCTAGAGTAAAATTAGTGCTTTAATACTTATTATATCATCATGCTCTTTGGTAATACATTCAAAATATTTTATTTATAATGTGTGGTGAATTTTCTACAGGAATTTTATATATTAATATTGCAATTATTTGAGGACCAGTATTTGAAATTAGTTTGAAGTTGTCATTAGACTTACACAAAATTTGCATTTTCAAAAAAAGCCAGCAAACTATGCTTCCCAAATATTTGACCATAATGGCGGTGTTGTGTTGCTGTGAGGACCTAATATTGCATATGCACCACAGACAAACAAAGGAAACTACTAAAAGGAGACAGAGTGCTGCTCTCACCCCAGCCCATTCTTTTAAGCAGCCAATGGCAGAGGTAATCCAGGAAGACAGGCTCTCCGCTAGGGTGGAATCGACTCAAGTATAATTGATGACAACAACAGCTTCTCGAAGCTTTTCCAATGTTCTTTCAAAATCTTCAGTCCCATTGCCTAGAAGATAAGAAGACAATTCTCGGGAAAGATTAGCCGCATGAGTAAAATTATGATATTGAATGCTGGTAATGCATAAGCCTGGGAGCTTCCATTCGCATCCCAATTGAGCTAATTGCCATTCTCTTCTATAAGCACCACATCATTATCTAAAGGCAAATAAGGCATTTCTGCCATTGTGGATGTGGTAAATAGACAGGGAAAGACAATGGATGAAAAGGATACCGGTAGGGGTTTAGGAAAGGCAGACATTATTCCGCATCGGGGCACCATCATCACCATGGGTATCATCAGGAGGCTCATCATAAGTATTAATGTCATTGTCTTTTGGAGGCTGATTGATCTTGCGTACCAATCACTCTGGGACCCAGATGGGATCTTGATGAGTCTGTGGAAAAACACAAACTGCACCCCGTGCCCATGCTAGCACAGGATCAGGGCCATTCCACACCCCAGTCAATATATCTTTCCATAGGACTGAGCCTTGAGATGGGCCAGTCCAAATGTGAATGTCTTTCCGCAGGTGAGCATGTGGATTTGTCCACATTTAAAAAATTCAGAGTAAACAACGCCATAGCAATCCTATTGCGTGGCGGTTGTGACATGGCAATTCCCCTTTCTGTTTCAAAAGCATTTCTTTAAGAGATCGGTGGGCCCGTTCCACTATGCCCTGACCTTGAGGATTATAGGGGAGGCCATGAATTAGCTGAACATCCATTTTTAGACAAAAGGATGTAAATTTATTTCCTACATAGGCAGGGCCATTATCAGTCTTAAATATGGATGGTTGACCCCAGGCATTCTGAGGTGGTGGCCTCATTTTATTAAGCATTTCCTGCACATTGGCATATTCAGTAAAATAGGCATTCCACTCTAAAAATTTCCCTGGTGCCATGCAAGCCCCGACCAAATTGGGTCAGTCCCAGGGAGTCATAGCATGGCGAGTCAGGCTCTCTACTTGTGTGAGAGTAAACGCTGCTGCAACGCCATATGTGCGGACTGAATCAGCAATCTGCTTGACAGTTTTAAAATCTAGAGGCTCATGAAATTGATTTCCTGCCTGATCTAAGAATACAGGAAAGAACATAAGGACCTTAGGGCCCGTTCCTGAAGATATCAATTCTGCACGAACCTGCCTCCAAACTGAATGTTGTAAAGAATTATTTGGGAGAGGCATGGTTCTTCCCTCGGGATTCGCGCCCTCATAAGGAGGTGGTGCAGTAGGAGTCACTGGTGCAATAGGAGTCACTGGGGGAAGGATTGGAAAACTTTTTTTTTTGTCTTTTAACTTAAGGTGTCTCAAGGCTGCAGTGGCTGCCAAGAGGGCTCTCTCTGCCTCTCCCTCTGCAGTGACAGAGGGAAGTTGCCCCATCTCAGGCAAGGAAGGATACATTGACTGAAGCTTGAATTTCTCATCCAATATCTTATCTTTATCATCCTCTTCCTCCTCCTCGGAGGTATATCCTTCCCTCCCGGATGTCTGTCTGACTAAATTTGCCTCAGACCTCTCTCCTTGAAGGATTTCTAAGGCCACTTTACCGGTCTCTAATGCCAAACGGCATCTTTGATCTGTTAAGCATTCTTTAACCAACTTCCAAACAGGATGGACTCCCCCTTTTAAGGTGCCTTGTTCAAAGGCAAAATCCAGATCATGACCCAATTTGTCCCAGGATGGGACAGTAAGGGCTCCGGACATAGCGAACCATGGGGCTGCAACGTCTACTTCAGAAAAAAATTGAGCAAGCGTGCTCTGTTTAAGTTTTAAATTTTTGGATCTCAACAACTCATTGAGAGAGGTATACACGGGGTGGGATGGTGAATTTCCCATGTTAATGTTCTGGTTGCTCTGCCCTATGCAGGCTCTATAACAGACAAGTGCTAGGATCAAAACAAACAGAAATGAAACAATCACCCAAATGGCTAACAAGTATCCACTCTCCATACAGAGCAGTAGCCGATGACTTAGTTTCACTTTTATTTCCTAGGCTCGCGTTCCATAACCCGCCACTATAATCACAGTGCTTTCCCTGCTGCTGTAGTCGCAGCACTTATCCTGCTCCTCCTTTACCTACAGGTAGGAGCAAATTATAATCTTCGCTCAAGGCAAAGTGTCCCCTTTCTTACCTGGGACTTACCAGTGATCACTCCCTGCCCGCTGCTGGTTCTGGCTCTCAGGGAAGAAGAGAAGGTTCCCAGGTTTCGGCACCAAATGTCACTCCCGACCTCGACCAGCAAGGACTGACGCAACACCAAGAGTCTTCCAGCAAGCAGCTTTATTGCAGAATCTCCATTACAAAATAACGTCTTCTTCCCCAGCCCTCCGTGTCAGCAGCTTATAAGCCTCTGTTCTCCAATGATTGTAAGTCATGTGGGCATAGCTCATAGACTCCCTGGCAACTGCAGACACTCGTCAGAGTATGACGCAGAGTCATTCCACAGAGGAGCTGTGGTCCGATGCCAAACAAGGAGTTGCCCACTCCAAGGTGGCTGTTAGAGAGGCCAAGAGCCAGTGCCATTTTTAAGGCACTGTCGGGGAGCCATGTGGGGGAGGTGAGCAGTACCCCACATGTGTATATGTATAACCATATATATCCCTAAATATCTTGGGATAATCTTTTTGTATAATGTGTGAAGATGTGCCTCTATTCTTCTTTAACTTCCTAAGGCACCTCCAGATTAGATTAATAAAGAGCTGAAAGGCCAATAGCTAGGCAGAAGAGGATATGAGGGACTTCTGGGCAGAGATGGGAACTCTGGGAAAGAATCTGAGGTGGTGGAGATTTGCCAGTCAGTCCCAAAAGAAGTAAGATGCACAGTACTGAATAAAGGTAATGAGTCATGTCTGTGGTAGAATGTAGATTAATATAAACAGGTTAATTTAAGTTTCAAGAGCTAGGTGGGAGCAAGTCTAAGCTGAGGCTAAGCTTTTATATTTAATTAAACATCTCCGTGTCATCATTCAGGAGCTGGTTTTCCAAGAAAAGACTCATTATATACATACATAATTACAACCTGCTCAGTCTATATACTTAATTGCTTGCAGTTAATTGTGAAGTGTTGATACCTCATGAGCTCTCCCTGGTCCATGTTTGCATGTGTCTTGGTATCATTCTTGTTCAGTACCTGTTTAGACAATTATGTTGTTGAGACTTTATGATGGCAGTTTCTGACAATTTTAGGAGACAAAATGTCCTAGCAAACTCCTAAATTCCTCTGGCTATTATAATTTTTCCTTTCCCCCTTATGGAATGGTTCCTTATGGAATGTGCCTTTGGTGTGGGGATTATGCTGCAGAAAGATCAGCTGGGCCTGGTCTACACAATTCTGCTCCTTGATTGATTATGCTTTTTTGAATGATCTTTGTCTATTGCAAATGGAAGTTTTATTGATAAAGGGTAAGGCCTATACTTAACTCTGCTATAAGAACAAATATTTAGAACATAATTAGGGATTACACCAGTATAGTAAAGTGGAAGTTTTAGATTTTCTTCCAAGATTCATGACTTCACTAGCTATGGGAAGTTGCCTAGATTTTCAGCCCTAGGCATGATAGACTTTTGCTATTATCCTCGATTGCCTCTCAAGTGTAGATGACAAGTCCTTATTGCTGGGACAATATGCACTTTAAGAAACATGACCCCGAGATCCCTGAACTAGATCTAACTTGAAAGTCTGCTATCTTAGGTCTCTCTTTCATAGTATCAGAAAGTACCATGGCAACATCTAGAGGAAGAAGGAAAGCAGCTACTGTCATACCCAGCTATGACAGCCACAAACCATGGAAACCAGGAGAGCACAAGAGCCCTAAGGATGCAGCAGTGATAGGAATACCTCACAAGTAACCCATGATTCTCTATTTAGAATGTTGAATTTATTGACAATGCATATTTTAAGTGAATTGGTACATGAAGGATAATTGTTAATGAAGAAAATTAAGCCAGACAGTGTTTGCACATGCCTTGAATCCCAGTACTTGTGTGGCAAAGACCAGTGGATCTCTGTGAGTCTGTAAATTTGTGAAATACACACACACACACACACACACACACA
The DNA here is from genome assembly GCF_982192425.1 of Myodes glareolus. Taxonomy (NCBI): domain Eukaryota; kingdom Metazoa; phylum Chordata; class Mammalia; order Rodentia; family Cricetidae; genus Myodes; species Myodes glareolus. The sequence continues at coordinate 94,976,892 of NC_142053.1, read as the reverse complement.
CACACACACACATATATATATATATATATATATAAATTGTATAAATTAAATGAAGAATGAGAAATTGTGGGAAAAGATTAAATTATTAGAATCAATGAGACCAGAGAAATACTTCATGATTTTCATGGCAAGATGTATCCATTAGGAACTAAGAAATTTTGCTAAATAAATGATATTTGCTGAAAGGTCTATATTAAAGTGATCTTACATAAGGTGAGTAAGAGAGTACCACTGAAAACAAAGGAATGCAACTAGAAATTTATATAATGAACAGCAGAAGAAATTGATAAGGTGGATGCAACAGTGACAACATTATAAAATAGCTGAATACCTCTTAAAGAGAATTGTGCTTTGGTTTTTAAATAATAGACTTCCTTTCTTTTACTTTACTAGTCATAAATCATTGAGTTTGGGAAATACGTGCTATAGAATACTTTTAATATGTTATTCTTGTGTTTGATACTCTATTAGGAGCATTGCATGAAAGCGGTAAATCTCAAGTTGGTTATCTTCAGGGCACATGTGGGAATCCTCTCTTCTATAATATCATTAACTCACAGGGCTCTCAGAAACCTATTTATTTCCTGTCTGGACTTCCTTCCACTTATGGAAGTATTGATCAAGAGTCGTGTGTACTCAAGTAGAAACGAGAATTTCCTGAATGATGGTCAGAATAATAGGCTATCAATTACTCAGCTCTTATCTGGTCTCCAGATATCCATTTGGCACATGGTTTTGTAGTCTTCAGAGTCTGACTCTGTGTCTGACTCTGCTTTAGTTTATAAACTGAACGTCTTTTAAAACACTTATTTTATGTATTTAATTGTGGGGGGCTAATGTGACATGGTACTTGAAAGTTAGAGGACCACTTGAGGGAATCTAGTTCTCTACTTTTACCTTGTAGGTACTGGGCATAGGGATCAAAGTTAGTTATGAAGTTATCAGGATCGGTAGCAACCACTTTAAATAGCTAAGCCATTCTTCAGAGGCCTTAAGTCCAGTATCTCTTGTGGGGGAATTTAAAATCCTCTTTAAATCTTTCTCTTTTCCTTTTGAATCTGCTGTGGCAATGATGGTTTCAGAAACTTCTCTCATTTGGAGACAAATCTGATTCTCATTCATCCAAATTTTTATTATTGTAGGTCATTTATCACAGAGTGAATTAAATGTATTCTCTGTGGGTTCTCATTTACAATTTTTGGCAGGGAAAATTCTTTCAAATTAGAAACATAATACTTATGATTATAATAGGGATTATTGCTTCTTAAAAATGTTGAGAAATGCATAATCATATAGCCTACTATACTTTATTATGAGAAATATAATTAAAATTATATAGCACAATCATTGTCATTCTGTGTGGAAAGGGGCTACTAATTTATTTTTATTACTAAAAATTTTCACTGCCTCCCCTCCTCCCATTTTCCTCCCACTCCCCACATAACACCTCCCCCTCCCTCTCCAGTCTTAAAAGAAGTCAGGGTGCCCTGCCATATGGGAAGTCCAAGGACCTCCCCCCTCCATCCAGATCTAGGAAAGTGTGCATCCAAAAAGACCAGGCTCCCAAGAAGCCAGTACTTGCAGTAGAGACAAATCACAGTGCCATTATCATTGGCTTCTCAGTCAGCCCTCATTGTCAGCCACATTCAGAGAGTCCGTTTTGATCACATGCTCATTCACTCCCAGTCCTGCTGGCCTTGGTGAGCTCCCATTAGATCAGTCCCACCATCTCTGTGAGTGGACGCAACCCTTGTGGTCCTGACTTCCTTGCTCATGTTTTCCCTTCTTCTGCTCTTCATCTGGAACTTGGAAGCTCAGTGCAGTGCTCCAGTGTGGGTCTCTGTCTCTATCTCCATCCATTCTGTGTGGATAGGGGTTACTTATTTAAAATAAAACAGGTATCAAACATTTCCTCATGCTTGCTTAATATAACACAGAGATTTTAAATGATACATCGCTTTATTTAAAATCTATTTACATGGTAATTGCCACTGTATAATGTATGAAAGATCACTTCACTGAGTTTAAACCTGGTTTACAATGTGGGCTTGACATATCTTTCACTATTTAAAAAAAAAACTCTTAAATCACCTTTTGTATATTTCAAAAAAATACAAGTAGCTATTTTTAGAAAAAAAAATGAACTTTAGCTGTTGCTAACCTGTTTCTCGATCTTCTGCTTTCTAGATCCAGTTGCATTTCTGAAATGCCATTCAGATTCTGTAAAATAAAATGTAGGCAGCAACAACAGATTTAAATACCACCTCAGAGGATGTTATTCTTTAAATCTATTTTGAATTTCTTGTGGAATAAAGCAGAATTTTAAAACTCTTGCTTTGAACATTGCATTATATTGAAAGAAAAATAATTGCTCTGATAAACTTTTTTCAACACCACTAACCACTCCCTCAAAACTGTACTCTAGTATTGCCCAAATGGGGGAAATTGATGAGTGGTGAAGAGTTGAGAACTCCTGATTCCACATGTTATTTTCTATTCTCTTCTTGTCTTCTAGATTTGCTGCTTTAAAGTCACCAATATCTTTTAATATAGATCTCTTCTGCAGTTATGTCTTGCTATGACTTATTTTTAGCTCTCAAATATATTATGAACTTTACAGAAAACTGTGAACCTAGGGCTAAGTGCCTCTTCAATAACTACATGAGTATGACTGATAGTAAGAAAAAGCATTCTTCTTTGAAACACTAATGATAGAACTGAGAAACATATGAGTTGTGGAAAGAACGAAATGGGTGAACTAAGTCAGTCTGTGAAAACATTGCCTTGATAAGTCAGAGTTACAAGATAGCCTCATTGCATCACAGAAGTTGTAATATTTGAACCTATTAAAACTTACATCTGAATTTATATTTTATATGATTTCATCTAGTTCCTGATTTACATGTCATATAGATTAAGATGATTGCCATATTTGTGTCTCTTTTTGGAGTACTGTCTAAAATTCAGTCTTATATAATCAGTATTTTCACTTGCATTTCCAAAATATAATACGGTGAAATTCAGAACATAGTAGAAAATATGAAAATATAAAATGATAATCATGACTGAAATTTTAATAGTTTTAAAATTATAATTTATTTTCATTGGAATTGAATTGGCATTTTGCTGCAGTTAGTTATAAAAGTCTGGTGAAAACATCAACTAGACTATGTTTGAATGCAATTGGCCAAAAATAAATTTAGGATTATTTAAAAATAATCCCAAAAAAACAAAGTGAAAAGCTTCTACAGGAAAATCTTTAAAACAGCAAAGTAATCTGATGCCATGAGAATATAGAAAGAATTCCCATACTCATATTATGATTTTATAAGTACAATTATAAAAGCAATCCCTTTGTCAAAAGAGAGCTATAGGTTCAATGAGATCCCTATCACAGAATCAGTGACATATTTCCCAGAAATAGAAAACAATAATAAAACTTTGAGTTAAGCAATTCAAATAACAAAGCAATCCTGAAAACATGAATACAAGTACCATGATATTTGATTTTGACCAATAATATCAAAACCAGAATTGTTTTGGCAGAAAATAACAGACATATAAATCACTGCAATGGAGGTCCCTAGAATTAAAAATCACACAGCTGAAATCAACTATTTCTGGGAAATGATATAGAAATAAAAATATGCTGTAGGAATTCCTACCACCACTAGCCTTTAAGTTACCTGCCCACTTGGGTGCAGCCTTGGATACTATATATGCTGATGTAAAGCATGAGTTGGGTCTCTTTTCTGGCTGCAGGATTCGGTTTGCTGTTCCCTGTTCCAGCAGAGGATTGTGATCTGTGGGTCTACTCCTAAATAAGTAACCCTCTATTATACTCAATTCTGAGCTAGTGTGGGATTTCTTTTAGGTGTCCTTCTTCATCTGACCCCCAGGTGGATATGGACTCCACACAAACCAGGTAGACCAGTTTAATGGTCTAACCAGTCTACAGCCCAGAAAGACTTTCACTTCCACAGGCTTGAGTTGCTTTTACCTACCAAGCAGTGTTTTTTTAATCCCAACCACAGCAGAGCTTTGTGTGGTGACTTGGAAATTTCCCAAGCACACACATACCCACTGCCCTTCACTACCATGTTCCCTGCCAAGTTCCCTGCCACAGCATGGCTTATGCAAGTTACAATTTGTACTCCTGGATCTTGAGTTCTAGTACTATGGATTATATTCTATAAGGTTTATATGGTTATTGTGATACATTCAATATTTATTGGATATTGGGACTCAATTTTTTTCTTCATGTTATAGCCTTAAGAAAGTGGTTTGAAAATAGAGTCAAGAATGAAGCACTTTTAGAAATGATACAGTCTTTACACACTAATAATGAGCAGTTAACTGATTGGATTAATACCATCAAAAATCAAAAGTTACCTGTAAAAATTAATAGTATGGAAAAGATTAATAATCTGACAGAAAAAAATGAATCCATGTCAAAGGATACTGACAAATTATTTGAAAGAGTACATACTGTTGAATTCAGCACCAAAATTTGTTGAAAAGTTATAATAGGTTAGCAGATAGATTATCTCCCCAGGATGGCAATATGCATGCTATCCAAATAATTTGCAAGGATGAGGTGTTATCTTTAAAGAAAAAACTTCATACCTTGGATTCACATGTGCAGAATATGGACCAGAGAGTAGGTGCCTCAATAAAATTATTAGAAATATATACAGGCCAGTAGATTCAGGCTTTATAAAAGACAATAGTAAAAAGATTTGAAATGAGTGAGGAAATTATTGGAGATGTTGAACAGGGAAAGAAGGCACAAGGACAGAATTCAATATCACCAGTAGCTGGCAGAGATGACTTATCCAGGGTTTTAGCTTCCTACCCTGTTATCTACTCTGACAAACCATCAAGTTCTAATGACCCAAAAGGATCCAAAGAAGATAGATGGACCTATAGGAATGAATGATGTAAAAGAAATTAAGCAAGCAATTGTAATGTACAGCTTGAATTCTGCATTTGTTAGGGAGATTGTAAAGACATGGGCTTCTAGCATTAAAGCCATACCACATGACCAGCTTCAGTTAGTTTCAGCTGTCCTGGATAACAGGCCTCAACTGATGTTTAAATGCTATTTCAGAGAAGATGCTAAAGATTTAGAACAACAGGGAAAAGCAAAATGACTTGAGACTTTCCAGATCAAATTCTTGGTGAGGGCATTTTGGTGCGGGACAATTATCTATATTCAGTCAAATAGGTTTTAAATAAACACTGATTGGCCAATTAAGCAGGACAACCAGACAGAAAAAACAGACATGGCTACAACCAGTACCTCAATCATAAGTTTGGAATCTCAGAAAGCTAAGAAATGGGCTGGATCTAGCCATCAAATCTGTGGCTTTAATCTTCTCCATATTGCCTAACAAATTAAAGACTCATGTTCAGAAAAAGAGATATACAGTAAAAAAGAAATTCAAAGATGAAAAAAAACCCTTTAAATGTTTTATAGTGTGATAAAAATATATGTAGGCTTGGGAGAGGAAAGAAAGAGGTTAAAAAGTCTTTTAAAAAAAGAGAGCAGTTGGGTGTGGTAGCACACACCTTTAATCCCAATGCCTGGGAGGCAGAGGTAGACAGATATCTGTGAGTTCAAGATATGGTAACACACACCTTTAATCCCAGCACTTCCTAGCAGAGGCAGGCAGATCTCTGTGCATTCAATGACACCCTGGTCTACAGAGCGAGTTCCAGGACAGCCAAAGATATACAAAGAAACTGTCTCAAAAAGTACAAATAAAAATAAAAGAAATAGAAGTTAAAATAAAGCCACATAAAGATGGAAAATACACAGAGAATCTTGATACTGTATGTTATTATGCTTTCTTTGAATTGTTTGAATGCTGAGGAAGGAACAACAGCTGCTAAAAGATATTTGCTTATAGATGCTGCTGAATTACCCCAACATAGATATTTTGAAAATACATTGGCTTCAAAATTGAAGTCAAAAGGTATGTTACTATGGAGAAGAGATTTTACTTTTGTTTCCACAGGAAATGAGAAGTTGTGGATTCATTCTGAGTTAAGAAAACTCAGGTATGATCAAGGAAGACCACCTGAGAAATCTCCAATAGGAACAGATGGCCTCAATGTCTGAGTTCTACATCCAGAACAGATTCAAGACTGCTGTCTGAGATAATCAAGCCTCACAGGATACTCCAGTCAGGATTTGATCATAATTCTAAATTCGCTTTAGGTCCCCATAAGATTACCAGCACCCCCTAACCAGCAGGAAGTAGCCTGGAAAATTATACCCACATTCAAAAATAATGGACTATGTATGTTCTTGTTTTTTTGTTTAAGAGGAGGAAGTGGTGTGGGATAATTGTCTCTATTCTGTCAATTAGGTTTTAAATAAATGCTCATTGACCAATAGTCAGGCAGGAAGTATAGATGGGACAACAAGACAGGAAGTAGAGGTGGGTCAGTGAGAACAGGAGAACTCTGGGAAGAGGGAAGCTCCCTCTGCAGTCCTGTCCAGACACAGAAGAAGCAAGATGTGATTACACAACTGAAAAAGGTACTGAGCCATGTGGCTAACACAGATAAAAATAATGCACTAATGTAAGTTATAAGGGTTAATAAGAAGTCTGAGCTAATGGACCAATAAGTTTATGATTAATATAGACCTCTGTGTGATTTCTTTGGGACTTAATGACTGCAGGAACCGGGCAGAACAGAAAATTCAGACAACAGGCACTTATACTGACCCACAGGCTCAAGCTCTTTACTATGAACAAATTTTGTCCCTATGCCGCAAAGCAGCTTTAAATGCTTGGGACAGAATTCAAGAACTAGGAAAAAGAATTGAATCATATACCAGGGTTAACCAGAACCAGAGAGCAACCTTTGGTAACTTTTTACAAAGACTAACTAAGGCTGGACAAATGGGAGTAACAGACCCAGATGCTAGATGAGTACTTATTGAATCTCTGACTTTTTAAATTGCCAACTTAGAATGCAAAAAATACATGGGTCTTTAAAGGTTAAATAAGCACCAATTGATTAATGGATCCTGCATACAATGAACATGGAGAATTTCACTATAATACTGAATCTTGGGTAGGATAAGTAAAGTCCAAAGGATTGAGGAGACCTCAAAATGCCAAATGTTTTAATTATGGTAGAATAGGACATCTGAGAAGGGATTGTAGACAGGGAATTCCTAGGAATAATATCTCTTTTGGGAATGGAAAGAATAGGAGGACTCAGACTTCAGGTATATGTAGAAGTTTAGGCAAAGACTGACATTGAACCAATGAATGCAGATCAACAAAAGACAGACAAGGCAACCTGCATTGGGAAACTCCTTAGAGGGGCCTCTTACAGAACCCCAAGTAAAAAGTGGCCCTGTCATTCCCAGTCACTGAGAAGTACATGTCTCAACAGGAAAATTAAAAAACCTAGAGTCTTCTGTAAAAAGAAAAACCATACTGTTCTACATGATGGAATAAACATGAAGGATAAATCAAAAATTCAAATATGCAATAGGAAATGTATATTCTGGCAGATTTCTATAATGGTCAAAGACCAAATCATAGAGTACATATAAATGGCATTAGAATTGTGGGTTTGATAGATGAGGTTGCAGACCTGAGTATCATTACTCCAGAATCCTGGCATCCAAATTGGCCTCTTCAAGAGGCAGATGTTCAATTACTAGGAATTGAAACCCTATCTCAAGTGAAACAAATCATGAGATGGGTTGAATACATAGGGCCAGAAGGAAAGAAAGAAAAACTGACTCCATTTGTGGCTAGTATTACAGTGAATTTAATGGGTTATGACCTGCTGCAGCAATGGAATACCCAGATTAATATTCCTGCAGTCCAAGAAACTCATAATTCTGGGAAGGATATTATAAAATACTATACACAAAGGACACAAGCTGTTCAGGCTGTACAAGAACACAAAGCAACTATCAAAACTTTAGAGTTGCCAACAGCCATACCTTTAAAATGATTAACTGAGAAACCAATTTGGGTTAAACAATGGTCATTAACAGAAGACAAACTGCAGGTTTTAGAACATCTGGTACAGGAGCAACTAGATGCTCACCATATGGAAGAATCAACCAGTCCTTGGAATTCCCCTGTATATGTTGTTCAAAATATATCTGATAAATGTAGAATAGTGAAAGATCTAAGAGCTGTCAAAAACATAATTCAACTTATGGGGACTCTGCAATCTGGAATTCCTCTGCCTTCTCTATTACCAAAAAGATGGCCTTTTATAGTTATTGATTTAAAAAGAATGTTTCTTCACTATACCTTTACAAGAAAGGACAGAAAAATTTGCCTTCACAGTGTCTACTTATAATAATTCCCAGCCTACTAGGAGATAACATTAGACCATAATTCCACAGGGAATGCTTAATAGCCCCATCCTATGCCAATACTTTGTAAGTCAGCTATTGGAAATGATATGTAAAAAGTTTCCTAAATCTATAATTTACCATTACATGGATGACATTTTGCTATTTTATTCTAACATAGATACTTTAGAAATAATGTTTGAAGAATAAAGAAAGTATTTGCAAAAATGGGGATTACAAACTGCTCCTAAATTTACAGAGAGGAGAGTCTGTCAATTACCTGGGTTATAAAATATGTTTAAAGAAAATTAGACCACAAAAGTCACAAATTAGGAGAGACTAGTTGTGGACTCTTAATGACATTCAAAGATTATTAGGAGATATTTCCAGTTTATGACCAGGCTGTTGGGATAATACCTGATCTAATAATTCATTTAAACAAAACCTTAGATGGTGATAAACACTGAATAATCCAGAGAATTACCAGTTTAAGCAGAAAAGGAACTGATGATTGTTGAGGAGAAATTACAGGAGGCACACGTGGATAGGGTGAATCCAAATATTCTAGTGATATTGCCTTCCAGAATTTCTCCTATAGGAATTTTAATGCACAGGGACAATAATATCTTAGGATGAATCTTTTTACTACATAAAGCAAGTAACAAATTAAAAATTTATGTATAAAAATTCTCTGAATTAATTATAAAAGTTAAATTGAGAGTTTGTCAGTAGCAGGTATAGAGGAAGCAGAGATTATAGTGCCTTTCACTACTGATGAAATAAAAATGTTATGGGAAGACAATGAACCATGACAAAGAGCTTGTGTTATTTTTTTTTGGAGAAACTAATAGCAATTATCCCTAAAGATACAGGTTCAAGATATAATCAGGAATAGCCTTTGTCCCATATACATAACACATATCCAATCATATATGGGTCTGCCAGGTCCTCCAGCACAAGGTAATGCAGAAATTGATCCATTACTGATTAGAAGTATGTTGAAGGCCTCAGAATTTCATAAGAAACATCATGTCAATAACAAAGGTTTAAAGAAAGTTTTCTATTGCATGGCAACAATGCACATCACTCATATTGATACTTATCAGATCTTCAGTGGGCAACTGCTTTAAACTCATTAAAGGCTGATGCACATTTATTAGAAATTATGGGCATCATGGGTATACCTCCACAAATAAAGACATATAATGGTCCATCATATATCTGTAGGAAAATAAAACAGTGTTTTGCTTATTATAATATAAAACATATTAGAGGTATACCACACAACTACAAGTCAGACAGTTATAGAAAGATCAAATCAAACTATAAAGGATGTATTAAACAAACAGAAAGGAATGGAAGATACCCCCAGAAATAAATTATATAATGCTTTATTGACCTTAAATTTTCTTAACGCTAATGAGAAAGGAACAACAGCAGCAGAGAGACATTGGATAATAGAAAAGTCTTCTGAATTCAGTTAGCTGGTATATTTCAATGATGTATTCACCTCACAATGGAAGCCAGGAGATGTGCTAAGCTGGGGACAAGGTTTTGTTCTTGTTTTCACAGTAGAAGAAAAACTATGGATATCATCAAAATTAATAAAGATTTGCTTTGAAAAAGAGAAATCTGTTGAGAAAGATAAATAACAGCTCATTCACAAAGGTGACAACCCTACAGGTGGTAAGGAAATCATGCAGGATTGGGGCAGGGTTCTGTTTGTCTTTACAGAAAAAATACTCATCTTCATAAATTCTACAGACCCACGATATTTGGATGCTGACAGAATTAAAGTAACTATCCAATAAGGATCATCAAGAAAAAGGAATATGATTTGTAAGGACAAGTGGTCAAAACATATACATGTGTATATATATGTGTATATATAGAGAGAGAGGATATATACACATATATCCTGTGTGTATATATATGTGTATATATATATAGAGAGAGGATATATATATATATATATATATATATATATATATATATATATATATATATATCCTCTCTAAATCAAAGCATTTTTTATAAGTTTCTATATCATGTCAAGAGCCATCTGATATGGGACAGAAAGAAGAATTTAGAAAAAAGTTTACTTTTCTTCATACCCATTTTTGTCTCTATCATACCTTTCATTGACTATATATGTATATGTGTGTGTATATATATATATATATATATATCTGTGTGTGTGTGTGTGTGTAAGAGTGTGTGTGTGTGTGTGTGTGTGTATGTCTATAGAAAAAATGTTTAAGGTTTCCACAATAAACAATGAATTTTTCTGTAGTAATCTTTGAAGTTTCCAGGCAGAAGATAAGATGGGGCCCCACAACAAGAATTCCACCTGTTCGGTATGACTTCATGATGCTTATAGCTGATAGCACTACTATCAGACCTGTTTTGGGTATCAGATGCTCAAGATGGTTTCAATTTGGTTAGCAGAAATGATGCACTTTTTTACAACGTTCTTGCCAGAGCTCCAAATAGGAACCTCAGAAAAACCATACCAAATACTCAGAGACTATTTGCAATTATACCAGACAGAAATCTTTGAACTTAACCATGATTTTACTTTTACAGGATCCCTTAGAAAGTACATCACCCCCACAACAGCTAGAAGTAATTCTAGAAGACAATGTCCCCTCTCCCAACAAAGTTTTTTCTCAGGGTTAGGGACATCATTTTGGTGTCTATTATAATTTGTTTAGGGTTGGGGAAAATTATGTATGATCAGGGATCTCTGAAAAAAATTAGAGCTCACACTAATAATAATAGTGAGTAATGAAGTGAATACTTGTGGCTACTATTTCTAGGCAATTAACATTGGTATAAATTCTTATATATTGATATAAACTTAAGTTATACTGAATATATTCCTATTTTCATCTACAATATTTGCATATCTAGGCAAAGTTATTTTGTCATATTGTATGCATGCATGCTTCTACCTCTGCTTAAGACATTTTGTTTATTGATACAATTTTAGGATATATTTATGATATTGCAATATACATTTCTGCCTCTGATCAAGATACTTATAGATATTAGAGATCATTGTCTTCCTTTGTTTCACAGTTTTTTAAAGATTGTTTAATATTCTAATATGAAGTCAGTCTTTAAGTTATATAGGTATTAAGATTCATAGGTCAATAATCATCCATGTTTGCCATACTTATAGTTAGACTAATCTGGTTCTTTAGATACATAGAGATTATTTCTGCTTAGATAGGTAATCTTCAACCACTTCAAAGATAGGTAGAATATGGTATTTAAGTAACTTAGGTTTCTGTTGAAGTGGGAGATGATTGCTCCTGGCAGCACTGATTTATTCCTGAGAAAATGTTAAACACCAAAGACACTCCACTTGGAGCTTGTTTTCTTCTTCGCAAAACTGGTCTTTGGGCAAGGAAATGCCCATTCATTGACCACTGACAAAATGCATGATGTCTGGACAGGACAAGTAGGATACAAGAAAAAAGACTGTCAAGTTTTTCCAAGACAGGGTAAGACGGCTTTGAAAATGTTCATGCCTCTGAAAATGGTCTGTCAGTTACTCTAGGCCTTAACCAAAATTGGTTGCTCCAATGTTGCAAATGAGACTTTGGGTAATTGCCCATGTAGTCAGTTGTCTCTGTCATTTTTTGTACATCATGGAAGCTGCTTGATTGCACTTCCTGCTTACTCAAGTAATATTATTTCACTTCTCAGCTTTTCATTGGGGTTAAAGACTAGATAGTTTTAGTTGCCTTCCTCTCATGGCTTGGCCAAGTCATTTATTATACAAGACTTAAACTCATTAGGATAAGATAATTATTGAAACATTTATTACATGTTTCTTGTTTGATATTTTTTATGCTGGCTATAATTCTAATTTTTATACCTGATATTTTTTCTTATTGTATGTAACTTTGTATTAGGCTTAGAACTTTCTTATTGACACAAAAGTGGGAGGTGCTGTAAGAATTTCTACTGCCAGTAGTCTTTAAGTTACCCATCCACTTGAGTGTGACTTTTTATACTATATATGCTGATGTAAAATGCAAGTCCAGCCTCTTTTCTGACTGTGGGAATCAGTTATTGTTCCCCATTCCCACAGAGGATTATGATCTGTGAGTCGACCCCAAAATAAATAGCCCTCTATTATATTCAATTCTGAGCTAGTGTGGAATTTCTTTTAAGCATTCTTCTTCAAAAATAAAGAAAATAAAGCTTTGAGAAGTGGTACAAAAAACTGTATATCCATCATATACAAAAATTAATTAAAAATGAATCAAATAACTTAATGTAAGAATCATAAATATAAATCTGTTAGAGAAAAATGGGTTAAATTCATTAATACATAGGCCAAGGCAAACATTTTCTCAGGAAATGAAACCAAGTATTGATAATAGTGATTACAAGAAATTATTACAAGTAATTTAAAATGTTTTAGGAAACAATTATTTGAGTGGTGAGATAGCCTACAGAATGAGAGAAAAATATTTGTTAGCTCTAATCTGAGAAACAATTAGTATAAAGAATACAAAAATTATCTGAAACTGTGTAGATGAATTCCAATAAATAATACAGCTCAAACAGTAAATAGACAAATGGAATAGACATTGATTTCTCAAAATATAAAACTTAAATGACCAATAAACACATGAAAGAAATGTTCAATGTCTTTAGCAATTAGAAAAACACAGATGAAATGATATTGAGATTATATCTCAGTCCAGAAAGAATGATTGTTACTAAGAAAGCTAATAATGATAAATGTAGATAATATAGGAAAGTAAATACTTTGCATGCTGCTGGTAGGCTGGTGCAAATGCAAATTGGTGCAACTACTGTGGGAATTAGAACAGAGTTTCCTCCACAGACTGAAAAGTAAACTACTGCAGGACTGAATTGTTCCAATTTTACACATACAAATGAATGAATTTAAGTCAATGTACAGGGAATTTGTGTTTATTGTAGCAACATTCAGGATACCCAGTTCAGCAATCAACCAAAGGTATCAAAAATACATGAGTAAACACAGTGTAGTGCATATAAAAGTTTGGAGTTTTATTCAATCATAAAGAATAATGAAATTAATTCACTTTATTTATTTGTTTGGTATTTATTTATTTATTTATCTATTTATTTATTTTTGTTTTTATGTCCAGATAGCAGTTCCCTATCCATCCTTTCCCCTCAGTCTCTTTCCCAACCTCCCCACATTCACTCTTCCTCCGTTTCTCTTAAAAAAAAAAGGAGGTCTCACCAGTCAAGGTATATCAAGTTGAAATGAAACTAGACACTTCCTCTTTTATTAAGACTGGACAAGGCAACCCAGTAGGAGTAAAGGGTCCCAAAAGCAGGTAACACATTCAGAGATAGCACCTGCTCCCATCTTACAAGAAGAGCAAGTTACACAATTATGACATATATACAAAGGGTCTAGGTCAGGCCCACACAGGCCTCTTTTTTCCCCTATAATCCTTTCTTACCCTCGCCCACAGGATTCTGCAAGCTCTGTCTAATGTTTGACTTTGGGTCTCTATGTCTGTTTCCATCAGTTGCTGCATGAAGCCTCTCTGATGACCACTTGAATAGGCACCAGAATAACAGAATGTCATCAGAAATACTTTATTGAAAGTATTTTTTTTTTGCCAGTTGTGTTTGGTTCTATTCTAGGTTTCTAGGTTACCCAACCACTGGGTACTGGTCCTACAAACAGTGTCAGGGGGTAATCTCTCTCTCTCATGGTATGAGTCTCAAGCAGGATCAGAAACTGTTTGGCCACTCCCACAATTTCTCCATCACTTTATCCTAGCACTTCCACTGGGCAGGACAAATTATATGTAGAAGGCTGGGTTCGTGGTTTGCTTGATGTTTCAATTCCTCCACTCGAAGTCTTGCTTGCTTTTCAGCCTGGTTTAGACTTTTTATTTCCTTTTACTATGATGGTTGCCCTCATAGATTCCTGGGAATTTCAATTACACTGGGTTTCTAGCTCTTTCCAGAATTTCCCCTGATTTTAGCTGTCTATCGCAGTGATCTCTCACTCCAGCCAATTGCACCTAATTCCTCTTGTCCCCAAATCAAGCCCTCATTTACCAGTAATGTCTGTTCTACTGTTTCTTCATGGTGAAATATATGTGTTTCCCTTGAGCCCTCCTTGTTACTTAGATTCTCTAAGTCTGTGGATTGTGGCATGGTGATCCTTTATTTTAAAGCTAATATCCACTTATAAGTTAACACACACTGTGTTTTGTCTCTATGTGTCTGAGTTACCTCACTCAGGATAATCTTTTCTAATTCCATACATTTGCCACCAAATTTCATGTTGTCATTGACTTTTAACAGATGAGTAGTACTCCATTGTGTAAATGCACCACATTTTTTTAATTCATTTTTGGTTGGGGGACATCTGGATTATTTCTGGTTGTTTTTTGTTTTTTCTATTTTTTGCTATTATGTATAAACCTTCTATGAACATAATTGAGTAAGAATCCATATAATATGGTGGAGTGTACTTTGGGTATATGACCAATAGTGGTCCTGGTGGATCTTGAGATAGATCCATTCCCAATTTTCTGAGGAACCACCATATTGATTTCCAAAGCAACTGTGTAGATTCTCATTCCCACCAACAGTAGAGGAGTGCCTCATTTCTTGAACATCCTTACCAGCCCGGATTGTCACTTGTAGTTTTGATCTTAGCCATTCTAACAGGTGTAAGATGAAATCTCCAACTAGTTTTGATTTGCATTTCACTGATGGCTAAGGATGTTAAAAATTATTTTAAGTGAGTATCAGTTATTTGATAACTATCTGTTGAAAATTCTCTGCTTATCTTTGTCCCAAATTTAAAATTCTATTATTTGGTTTGTTGATGTCTACTTTCTTGAGTTCTTCATACATTTTAGATGTGGGGTGGCTGAAGATCTTTTCACTTTCTGTAGGCTGCTGTCTTGTTCTCTGGAGGGCATCCTTTGCCTTATAGAAGCATCTCAGTTTCATGATTTCCCATTTATTATTCTCGCTTGCACTACTGGTTGTGTTCAGGAAGTTATCTCCTGTGTCTTTGCATTCAAGGTTTTCATCCACTTTCTCTTCTATCAGATTCAGTGTATCTGGAGATATGTTGAGGTTGTTGATCCCTTTGGATTTGAGTTTTGTAATGGCTCTATTTGAATTATGCTACATGTCAAGTCCCAGTTAGGCCAGCATTATTTGTCGAATGTGCTTTCTTTTTTCCATTACATAATTTTGAAACTTCAGATTTTATGAAATTAAGCTGTCACACTATCCTAAAGATGAGAGTCATGCTTGGTTTTTGAAAAAGGAAGACTATATGTTTAGTGATTTCAAGAAAGTAAATAAAATCTGAATTTCCTAGAAATAAATGAGGAAGGTTTTACCAGCTAGCATTTGCAAGTCACTTTTTGACACAAAAGCAAGCTATCTATTGGGCACAGAGGATCAGAAGAGATTTATATTTCTGAGAGAATTCTTGGAAAATATGTGATACTAGCTTTGATATAGGTTTCTGGTGTCTACAAATTATATAATTTAATGTTGGTTTCATCCCAAAAATATTAAAAAAGCTATGTACACAAAATTAAATGATGGTTCTAAGAAGGGAACCTTTACAAATGACTACCTCTAAAATGTGTTTTAACTTAACTTTTAAAAAACTCTTTGAGATTATAACTACATTATTTCCCCTTTTTCTTTCCTCTCTCTAAACACTCACATACAATATACCTTACCTTCCTATATTTTAAAGTCATATCCTCTTTTTTAATTGCTGCTATATATATATGCATATATCTATACATAGGAATAAATACACAAATATATGGAAATATGTATGTTTACATTTCTGAACATATATGTTCATATATATTCCTAAATATATAAGTATAGCATGCTCAGTATGTATAATGTTACATATTATTTGTATGTATGTTTTCAGTACTGACCATTTCGTCTTGGAAAACCAATTGGAGTATTCTTCCCTGGGAAAAACTATTTCTCTCATTCTTGGAATACCTTCCATGCCCATAGTTCTTTGTGTAAAATTGAGGCATCCTGGACTTTCCCCTATCCATGTTAGCATATCTGTTGTTGCAGTACTCTTATATACATACTCAGGCAGTAATGTTGGGGATTCTTTGTGTGGAGTTTCAGAAATTTCTGAGAAATACAATCTCACTGAAAACTTTATGTTCCTCTGACTCTTGCAATTTTTCTTCCCCATCCTCGGCAACAATCACACACAAATGATATCCACATTTAGCGGGAATATTTTGGTCCTGTGAAGGTTTTCCCACTATCAGTTCAGAGTCAGTGAGCTCCCACTAGCTCAGGTCAGCTGTTCCAATGGGCATCCCCAGCATGCTCTTAAACCCTTTGCTCATGTTATTGTTCCTCCCTCACTTTGACTGCTCCGGATGCTTGGCCCAGTGCTCATCTGTAGATCTCTGCCTCTATTTCAAACTGTTCTATGATGGCAATTAAGGTAGTCAGCAATCTGCTTACAGAGTAAAACCAGTTCATCACCCTCTCCCTATGACTTAGGGTCTTAGCTGGAGTCATCCTTGTTTCATCCTTGTGGATTCCTGAGAACTTTCCTGGTGCCAGGTTTCATGCTAGATCCATAATGGCTCCCACAATCAAGATCTCTCTTTTCTTGCTCTCCTTCTCTCTTCTTCTCCAATCTAGACCGTCTCATCCCCTCATGTTCTCCTCCTCTCTCCCATTTGCCTCTTCCCTCCTCTTCCACCCTCCCTTTTTCCCCCTTGCACACTCGAAATTTTCTCAGATCTTGTCTGTTTCCTCTTTACAAGGGGATCCATGTTTGACTGCCTTAGGGTTCTCCTTGTTGTCTAGTTTCTCTGGGGTATTGGACTATAGGTTGTTTATCCTTTGCTTTACTTCTAATATCTACTTATGAGTAAGTGCATACCGTGTTTGTCTTTCAGGGTCTGTGTTACCCCACTCAGAATTTTTTTTCCAGTTCCATCTATTTGACATGCAAATGTCAGGACGTTTTTGTTTTTTACTGCTTAGTAGTACTGCATTGTATAAATGGTTGAGAAGCATCTAGGTTGAAGTGAAACCATTTCCTATCATTCATTACTGAATACTTTTTATACATTGATCTTTTGCAACTTCCTGATATTTTAGTAAATTCATTCCATATTGCTCTGTTGTGGTGTTTGCAAAACAGAATGAGTATAGATAACAGGAATTTTAGCCTAGAAAAGTAAATTAAAATTAGAGTACTTGCCTAGAATATTTCAGTCCCCATATATACTTCTCAAACTTAAATAAAATCATTCTGCATTTAATAGTTAAGAAAAGCAAATGAGAGTTCTTCCCAGAGAGGTGAGTGGGTGCTAGCCTGGGCAGCCTGCCTGCCTGTCTGGGAAGGGAGCACAGCCCTCCCTCCCTCAGCTTCTGCGGCAGGGTCTTCGGTGTTCCAAGGGATCCCTCCCCTCCCCCCACTGCTGCGGGCCCTTTGTCTCCTGAGTCCTGGGAAGACCAGCTAGCCCTGTTGCCCTGCTGAGCAGTTCTTCCCAGAGAGGTGAGTGGGTGCTCACCACTGCCCAGGAAGAGAGCACAGCCCCCCCCAGCATCTGCAGCAGGGTCTTTGGTGTTCCAAGGGACCCCTCCCCTCCCCCCACTGCTGCGGGTCCTTTGTCTCCTGAGTCCTGGGAAGACCAGCTAGCCCTGTTGCCCTGCTGAGCAGTTCTTCCCAGAGAGGGTTGAGGAGCTCTATCCAGAGAGTGCTGTGAAGTACTACCCAGAGAGTGCTGAGGAGTCCTATCCAGAAAGTGCTGAGGAGTTTCATCCAGAGTGGAGGAGATGGGCAGGCGCCAATGCAAGAATTCCTCCAACAACCTGAAAGGCAACATGACATCGCCAGAATCCAGGGAGCTCGAAACAAGAAGAATTGAACACCCTATGCCAGAAGAAATAGAAGAAATTGACTCTAAGCGCTTCTTTATGAAAATAATAGAGGAACTTAAACAGGAGGTGAAAATCTGCCGTAAAGAAATGGAAGATAAGTATAACAAAAAAATTGAGGAAATGAGTAAAGAAATGGAAGAGAAATATATCAAAAAGTAGAAGAAATGAGTAAATCCGTAAATGAAATTCTGGGAAACCAAGAAAAAACAATCAAACAGGTAATAGAAACAGTTCAAGATTTGAAAACTGAAATGGAGTCAATGAAGAAATCACAAACCGAGGGCCGGCTGGCTATGGAAAATCTGGGTAAACGAACAGAGACTTCAGAAACAAGCTTAACCAATAGAATACAAGAGATAGAAGAAAGAATCTCAGACTCTGAGGACACCATAGAGAAATTAAACACTCTGTCCAAAGAAAACAGCAAATCCAACAAATTCTCATCACAAAACATTCAGGAACTGTGGGACACAATAAAAAAACCAAATCTAAGAATAATAGGAGTAGAAGAAGGAGAAGAATTGCATTTCAAAGGTCCAGAAAATATACTCAACAAAATTATAGAAGAAAACTTTCCCATCCTAAAGAACGATATTCCTATGAAGGTTCAAGAATCATACAGAACACCGAATAGACTGGATCAGAAAAAAACATCCCCTCGTCATATAATAATCAAAACACAAAGCATTCAGACTAAAGAAAGGATATTGAAAGCTGCAAAGGAAAAAGGTCAAGTAACTTATAAAGGTAAACCTATCAGACTTACATCAGACTTCTCGATGGAAACCATGAAAGCCAGAAGGTCCTGGATAGAGGTACTGCAGAAACTAAGAGACAATGGATGCAAACCCAGACTACTTTACCCAGCCAAGCTATTGTTCACTATCAACGGAGAAAACAAAATATTCCAGGATAAAAACAAATTTAAACAATACGTAGCTACTAATCCAGCCTTACAGAGAATACTAGAAGGAAAATCACAACCCAAGGAATCCAACATTCCCAACACTGCCTACATTAACTCAGACATCTAGCGACCCTCCACAAGCACAACTCAAAGAAGGAAAACACATACACGCTACTACCCAAAAAAATGACCGGAGTCATCGATCACTGGTCATTAATATCACTTAATATCAATGGTCTCAACTCACCTATAAAGAGGCACAGACTTAGAGATTGGATACGAAAACAGGATCCAACATTCTGCTGTCTACAAGAAACACACCTCAACCACAAAGACAGACACCTACTCAGAGTAAAGGGTTGGGAAAAGGTTTTCCAAGCAAATGGACCTAAGAAACAAGCGGGTGTGGCCATTCTAATATCTAACAAAATCGACTTCAAACTAAAATCAATCAGAAGAGATGGAGATGGACATTTCATACTCATAACAGGAACAATTCATCAGGAAGAAGTCTCAATCTTGAATATCTATGCCCCTAATATAAAGGCACCCACATATGTAAAAGAAACTCTTCTAGAACTCAAGGCAGTCATCAAACCACACACACTAATAGTAGGAGACATCAACACTCCTCTCTCACCAATGGACAGGTCAATCAGACAGAAACCTAACAGAGAAATAAGAGATTTACTGGAGGTACTGAATCAAATGGACTTAACAGACATCTATAGAACACTCCACCCAAATAGGAAAGAGTATACCTTCTTCTCTGCAGCTCATGGAACCTTCTCGAAAATTGACCACATACTTGGTAACAAAGCAAACTTCCACAGATACAAAAAAATATTAGTGACCACCTGTGTCTTGTCAGATCACCATGGATTAAAATTAGAATTCAACAACAATGGTACCCCCCAGGAAGCCAACAAACTCATGGAAGTTGAACAGTCAACTACTAAATCACCCCTGGGTCAAGGAAGAAATAAAGAAAGAAATTAAAGTCTTCCTTGAATATAATGAAAACAAAGACACAACGTATTCAAACCTATGGGACACAATGAAAGCAGTGCTAAGAGGAAAGTTCATAGCACTAAGTGCCCACCTAAAGAAAACAGAGAAAGCACACATTGGAGACTTAACAACACACTTGAAAGCTCTAGAAAAAAAAGAAGCTGATTTACCCAGGAGGAGTAGAAGACTGGAAATAATCAAACTGAGGGCTGAAATAAACAAAATAGAAACACAGAAAACAATTCAAAGAATCAATGAAGCAAAAAGCTGGTTCTTGGAGAAAATTAACAAGATTGACAAACCCCTATCCAAACTAATCAAACGGCAGAGAGAGAACTTGCAAATTAATAGGATCAGAAATGAAAAGGGGGACATAACCACAGACACAGAGGAAATACAGAGAATCATTAGATCTTACTACGAAAGTTTATATGCCACAAAGCTGGAAAATGTAAAAGAAATGGACATTTTTTTAGATAAGTACCATATACCAAAGTTGAACCAAGACCAGGTGAACAATCTAAATAGACCTGTTAGTCGTGAAGAACTAGAAGCTGTTATCAAAAATCTCCCTACCAAAAAAAGCCCAGGACCAGATGGTTTCAATGCAGAATTCTACCAGAACTTCCAGGAAGAGCTAATACCTATACTCCATAATGTATTCCACAATACAGAAAAAGAAAAGTCACTGCCAAACTCCTTTTATGAAGCTACAGTCACCCTAATACCAAAACCACACAAAGACACAACCAAGAAAGAGAATTACAGGCCAATCTCACTCATGAACATCGATGCGAAAATTCTCAATAAAATACTGGCAAACCGAATCCAAGAACACATTAGAAAAATTATCCATTATGATCAAGTAGGCTTCATCCCAGAGATGCAGGGATGGTTCAACATATGCAAATCTATCAATGTAATCCATCATATAAATAAACGGAAAGAAAAAAATCATATGATCATTTCATTGGATGCTGAAAAAGCGTTTGACAAAATTCAACACCCCTTTATGATAAAGGTGTTGGAGAGACTGGGGATACAAGGATCATACCTAAATATAATAAAAGCAATATACAGCAAGCTGACAGCTAACATCAATTTGAATGGAGAGAAACTCAAAGCCTTTCCACTAAAATCAGGAACATGACAAGGCTGTCCACTCTCTCCATACCTCTTCAATATAGTGCTTGAAGTTCTAGCAATAGCAATAAGACAACATAAGGGGATCAAGGGGATTCGAATTGGAAAGGATGAAGTGAAACTTTCGTTATTTGCAGACGATATGATAGTGTACATAAGCGACCCCAAAAACTCTACCAAAGAACTCCTACAGCTGGTAAACACCTTTAGTAATGTGGCAGGATACAAGATCAACTCCAAAAAATCAGTGGCACTCCTATACACAAAGGATAAAGAAACGGAGAGGGAAATCAGAGAAACATCACCTTTCACGATAGCCACAAACACCATAAAATATCTTGGGGTTACTCTAACCAAGGATGTGAAAGACCTATTTGACAAGAACTTTAAGCCTTTGAAAAGAGAAATTGAGGAGGATACCAGAAAATGGAAAGACCTCCCCTGCTCTTGGATTGGGAGAATCAACATAGTAAAAATGGCAATTCTACCAAAAGCAATCTACAGATTCAATGCAATCCCCATCAAAATCCCATCAAACTTCTTCACAGACCTTGAGAGAACAATAATCAAGTTTATATGGAAAAACAAAAAACCCAGGATAGCCAAAACAATCTTATACAATAAAGGAACTTCTGGAGGCATTACTATCCCTGACTTCAAACTCTATTACAGAGCTACAGTATTGAAAACAGCTTGGTATTGGCATAAGAACAGAGAAGTCGACCTATGGAATCGAATAGAAGACCCAGATACTAACCCTCAAACCTACGAACACCTAATTTTTGACAAGGGAGCTAAAGGTATACAATGGAAGAAGGAAAGCGTCTTTAACAAATGGTGCTGGCATAACTGGATGACAACCTGTAGAAGAATGAAAATAGATCCATATCTATCACCATGCACAAAACTCAAGTCCAAATGGATTAAAGACATCAACATCAATCTGTCCACTTTGAACCTGATAGAAGAGAAAGTGGGAAGTAGTCTACAAGATATAGGCACAGGAGGCAACTTCCTAAGTAGGACCCCAGCAGCACAGACAATAAGAGAAACAATGAATAAATGGGACCTGCTGAAACTGAGAAGCTTCTGTAAAGCAAAGGACACTGTCAGTAAGACAAAAAGGCTGCCTTCTGACTGGGAGAAGATCTTCACCAACCCCTCATCAGACAAAGGTCTGATCTCCAGAATATACAAAGAACTCAAGAAACTAGACACTAAAACTCCAATTAACCCAATTAAAAAATGGGGTACTGATCTGAACAGAGAATTCACAACAGATGAACTTCGAATGGCCAGAAGACACTTAAGGTCATGCTCAACCTCCTTAGCGATCAGGGAAATGCAAATCAAAACCACTTTGAGATACCATCTTACACCTGTCAGAATAGCTAAAGTTAAAAACACCAATGATAACCTATGCTGGAGGGGATGTGGAATGAGGGGAACACTCATCCATTGTTGGTGGGAATACAAACTTGTGCAGCCACTTTGGAAATCAGTGTGGCGGTTTCTCAGGAAACTGGGAGTCAACCTCCCTCAGGACCCAGCAATTCCTCTCTTGGGAATATACCCTAGAGATGCCCAAACATACTACAAAAACGTTTGTTCAACTATGTTCATAGCAGCACTATTTGTAATAGCCAGAACCTGGAAACAGCCTAGGTGCCCCTCAATAGAAGAATGGTTAAAAAAGGTGTGGAACATATACACATTAGAGTTTTACTCAGCGCTAAAAAATAATGACATCTTGAATTTTGCATGCAAATAAATGGACATAGAAAACGCTTTACTGAGTGAGGTAAGCCAGACCCAAAAAGAGGAACACGGTATGTATTCACTCATAAGTGGATTCTAACCATAATTAAAGGTCTTTGAGCCTATTATTCGTGATCCTAGAGAAGCTAAATAAGAAGACGAACCTGATGAAGATTATTTAGCTATCCGCCAGGAGGTAGGAAATAGTCAAGAGTCCCAGGTAACCTTGGGTGCATGGGGGGGGTGGGAGGGTTGATGGAAGGGGAGAGGGTTAGAGAGAAGGGAGTAGGGGAGGAATGGAGAAAGCTCGGTTGACCGGGATGGGGGGAAGGGAGGAAGGATGAATGTGGGATCAGGGAAGAATATATTTCAACTAAGGGAGTCATATTAGAGTTTACAGGAAACTTGATTATATATGGGATCCCAGGTCCAAGGAGAGATCCCCAGATTGTTCTCTGGACAGAGGAGGGGGTGCCTGAACCGGCCTTGGCCCGTGACCATACTGATGAATATTTTGCTTATCACCATAGATCCCTCATCTGGCGTTGGATGACGATACAGATGGAGGCCCGCGTTGGAGCACCGAACTGAGCCCCCCAAGATCCAAACGAGGAGCAAAAGGAGGAAGAAAATGACGAAGGACTGCGAGGGATACTATCACCCACTGATACAAGGGGTCGGATCTAATGAGAGTTTACCAAGGCCAGATGGACCGTGACTGAACGAGCATGTGATCCAACCAGATTCTCTGAATGTGGCCGGATTTTCTGAATGTGGCTGGCCTGCAGTCTTTCCGAGAAGCCATTGACAATGACACTGGGACTGGTTTCCTCTGCATATACTGGATTTTTGGGATCCAGTCTGTTTGGATGCTCACCTTCCTGGACCTGGAGTGAGGGGGGAGGAACTTGGACTTCCCACAGGGCAGGAGACCCTGACTTCCCTTGGGGACAAAGAGGGAAGAGGAGAGGGAGGGGGGGAGTGGGAGGGCGTTGGGAGGAGGGGCGTAAATGGAAACTTTTTATAATTTAATAAAATTACTAAAAAAAAAAAAGAAAAGCAAATGAAATTAGTTTTAGAGTTTTAGAGTTTTAACCTTAAATAATAAATATTTGAGTAGTTGGATATGTTTACAGTAATTTAAATATTAAAAAACTACAACATATTTTAAAGTAATTAAAGTACATTTAATATATTTGAAAGTTTTAATTATTAGATAAAAAGCAAATATTTGAAGTTCAAATTTAAGGCCAAGAAGTACAATATTTTTAATATTTGACATCATGATAAGTATGGTATTTGCTCCCAAATGATCATTAAAGAATTATTTTTCATTCAAATTATTCTTAAGCAATTATACATGTCTATATGGCTATTCCTTCCTGGAAATCTAGAAAGATCCTGGGTAGTCTTGAAATGGTAGCATTGTACCCACTCCAAGGAAAACTCTAAAAAACCTAGTAAATCACTTTTTATTTTTAAAAGGCAGATAGTATGTAATAGACATGGCACCTCTGTGTCTACAACATTGAAAGAGGCTCAAAATACAATGAAAATGTCTTATCATATAGAAGGTACTTTGAATTCCAAGATAAATGGAGTAGCAATAAAAAGTGATTGAAGAAATCCTTTTTGACACTGATCCTTCTGTATAAGAATCAGTGTTTATGTATCTGAGACAAAATGTTTTCATTATTTCTAATGTAAAATTCATGATATGCAAATGGCTGCCCTCATTCTAGGACTAATATGCTAGTTTGTTGAATAGGAAAAAAAATAACCAACAGATTTTGTAGTAGGGAATGGGGCCCCTTTGTTTGTCCCAGCGGCTCCACTAGCTTACACCCTAAATAATCACACAGAAATTCTATTAATTAAATCAATGTCTGGCCCATTAGCTCTAACCTCTTATTTGCTAACTCTCACATCTTGATTTAACCCATTTCTAGTAATCTGTATATCATCCCTAGGCTGTGGTTTACTGGGAAAGATTCTAACCAGTGTCAGTCTCAGGCAGAAGCTTCATGGCATCTGCCTGTCTGTCCATCTTCCCAGCATTCAGTTCTGTCTATTGCACCTACCTAAGTGCTGCCCTATCAAATAGCCAAGGCAGTATCTTTATTTAACCAATGAAAGCAACAAATAGACAGAAGGACCTCCTACATGAAGATTTAGAATATTGGATAATTTTTTTCACAAAAGGGAATGCATAGATCTACCTGGGAAGGAAAAATAGAATATATTTTGGAGATGGACAGTGGGTATATGGGAATAGAAACAGGAAGTATCAAGTAGGGAGTGGGAGGGATAGACAGAGAGAATACAGGAGAGAAAAGTGGAGTGGGGGTTGGGAGGGCAATGAAAAAACCTAGCACATTGAAAACTCCCTAGAATCTATGAGAGTGACCCTTGTGAAATCTTTTAGCAATGGGGAATATAAAACCCTAAATTGTCATCTTCTATAACCAGACAAGGTCTTCAGTAATAGACCTGGGACTTCAATCTAGCCATAAGACCTATAACTTACAGTCTGTCCTACCTGCAAGACATGCTGGGGTATTCTGGAACAGAATTTGTGAGAGTGACTGACCAATGACATGTCCAACTTGCAACCCATTCCATGAGAGATGTCCACATCTGACACTGCCTGGATTGCCAGGAATCACAGGCAGGAAAGCACAGAGACCCAATGGATTGTAAGCATAGCTCATTTTACCAATAAAACTCCAGAATCTGATATCAGAATAAAACCTGAATAAGCAGAGAAATAGCCACCAGTGACACAATGACCTTCCATTTCAGTTCCTTAGATCCAAAAAGTTGAGATTGTGTCTCTGCCCTACCTTATCACTTTCATTTTCTGTCCTGCATTTTATCTTCCTGTCTCCTCTCTGTACAGATTTCCAAACCTCTATAATTAACTGATAACTAATCTTCAGGCAAACTTTATTTATCAGAACACAAACAAAATGTGCCACAACATGTTTCCATTGTTGTCTAAATAAAGAATAAAGTTTTTAACTAACATAGAAAAACTGTATACAATAAGTGCAATATTTCAGAAAACAGGATCCAAAAAATCAGTATATGCAGTAGGGGTACATCCTGTTGCCACTGCTAGTGGCCCCTCAGTCTTCTCCAGCAATGCAACTATCAACCACATTCAGAGAAACTAATTTGGTTCTATGCTCTTTCCTTCTCAGTCCAAGTGGAGTCGGTGAGCTCCCATTAGCTCAGGTAAACTGTTTCAGTGGGTAAACCCATCATGGTTTGACCTCCTTGTTCATATTCTCATTTCTTACACTCTTCAGCTGGTTTTTTGAGAGCTCAGACCAGTGTTTTGATGTGGGTCTCTGCCTCTGTTTCCATCAGTTGTTGGACAAAGGCTCTATGGTGATATGTAAGATCAGTCTGCCTACAGGGCAAGTGCCCCCTCTCCTCTATTTCCCAGGATGTATGTGGGGTTTTCCTTTTGGATTCCTGGGAATTTCTATAGAGCCAGGTTTCTGCTAACCCTATAATGGCTCCCTCATTCAAGATTTTTCTTTCCTTGCTCTCATTTCTGTCCTTTCTTCATCTTAACAATCCCATTCCTTCAAGTTCTCCTCTATCCTCCTACTTTCCCCTCCTCTTCTGCTCCTATCCTCCCCACTTCCCAACCCCCATGTTTCCAACCCTGCGAGTCATTCCTGTCCTTTTCCAATTTCCAGGTAGTGTTCACCTCATAACTTAGTTTCTCTCAATCATGAGCTATAGGCTCAATGTCCATTGTTTATAGCTAGTATACACTTATAAGTGAATATATAACATATTCATCTTTTTGGATCTGGGTTGTCTCACTCAGGATAGTGTTTTCTAATTCCATCCATTTGAATGAAAAATTCAAGATGATATTTTTTTCCCATTGAGTAGTACTCTAATGTGTATATGTTCCACATTTTCTTTATTCATTCTTTGATTGAGGGGTATCTAGGTTGTATACATGTTCTGGCTATTATAAATGATGCTGCTTTGAACATTGATGAACAAATGCTCTTGTAGTATGATTGAGCACCTTTTGGATATATTCCCAAGAGTGGAATTGCTGGATCCTGAGGTAGATTGATTTCCAGTTTTCTAAGAAACAGTCACACTGATTTCCAAAGTGGTTGCACAAGTTCGTATTCCCACCAGCAATGAATGAGTGTTCCCCTCACTCCACATTCTCTCCAGCATAGGCTATCATTGGTGTTTTTGATTTAGCCATTCTGACAGGTGTAAGATGGTATCTCAATGTTGTTTTGATTTGCATTTCCCTGATAGCTAAGGATGTTGAACATTTCCTTAAATATCTTTTGGCCATTTGAGATTCTCCTGTTGAAAATTCTCTGTATAGTTAAGTACCCCATATTTTAATTGGGTTATTTAAAATTTTAATGTCTAATTTCTTGAGTTCTTTATATATTTTGGAGATCAGCTCTTTGTCAGATATGGGGTTGATGAAGCTCTTTTCCCATTTAGTCGGTTGCCTTTTTGTCTTATTGACTGTGTCCTTTGCTTTATAGAAGCTTCTTAGTTTCAGGAGGTCATATCTGTTTATTGTTGCTCTCTGGATCTGTGCTACTGGACTTATATTTAAGAAGTATTCTCTTGTGGCCATGAATTGAAGACTACTTCCCACTTTCTCTTCTATCAGGTTCAATGTGGCCCAATTTTATTGAGGTCTTTAATCCATTTTCTACTTGAGTTTTGTGCATGATGATACATATGGATCTATTTTTGTTCTTCTCCATTTTTACATCCAGTTATGCCAGCACCATTTGCTGAAGATGCTTTAATTTTTCCATTGTATAAGATATTAATAGGTGTGCAGATTAATATCTGGATCTTTGATTTGATTTGTTGGGCAACCTCTCTGTTTTTATGCCAATATTAAGTTGTTTTCATTACTGTAGTTCTGTAATAGAGTATGATATCAGGGATTGTGATGTCTCTGGAAATTCCTTTATTGTACAGGATTGTTTTGGCTATTTTTTTCTACATGTAGGTGAGTATTATTCTTTCAAGGTCTGTGAATGGTGTGGGAGGTAATTTGTCTATGTGTTTCTTTTATTGGTTAATGAGTAAAGAAGCTGCTTTGGGCCTGTTGATAGGCAGGAAAGAAGCAATGGAGATACTGTCAGAGTCAGGAATGCCAAAACTTTGCTGGTAAGTCACTGCCATGTAGCAATATACACAATAATAGATATGGGTTAAATTAAGATATAAATGTTAGCCAATAAGAAGTTAGAACTAATGGGTCAAACAGTGTTTAAATTAATATTGTTTCTGTGTGATTATTTTGGGGCTGAGCAGCTGGGAACTAACAAGCAGCTCCCTCCTCCAACATGTGAATTGTGTTGGAATTTTGATGGGGATTGCATTGAATCTATAGATGGATTTTGACAGGATTGCCATTTTTTTCTATGTTGATCCTTCCTATCCAAGAGCATGGTAAATCTTTCCATTTTCTGGTATCTTCAGCTTCTTTCTTCAAAGACATAAAGTTCTTGACAAAGAGGTCTTTCACTTCTTTGGTTAGTATTACCCCAAGATATTTTATGTTATTTGTGACTATTATGAAAGCTGATATTTCTTTGATTTCCCTCTCAGATTCTTTATCATTTGTGTATAGGAAGGCTACTATTTTTTGAGTAGAACTTTTATCCTGCCACATCACTGAAAGTATTTATCAGCTGTAGGAATTCTCTGGTAGAGTTTTTGGGGTAACTTATACACTATCATAACATCTGCAAATAACAAAATTTTGACTTCTTCCTTTCCAATTTGAATCCCCTTGATCTCCTTGTGCTGTCTTATTTCTATTGCTAGAACTTCAAGAACTATGTTGATATGGAGACCGTAGACAGCCTTGTCTTATTCCTGATTTTAGTGGTATTTCATTGAGTTTCTCTACATTTAATTTGATGTTGGCTGTTGGCTTGTTATATATTGCTTTTATTGTATTTTGATATGTTCCTTGTTTCCCTGATTTCTCCAAGACCTTTATCATGAATGGGTGTTGGGCTTTTGCCAAATGCTTTTTCAGTATCTAAGGAAATAATCATAATTTCTTCTTTCAATTTGCTTGTATGATGAAT
This sequence comes from Myodes glareolus, assembly GCF_982192425.1. Lineage (NCBI taxonomy): Eukaryota > Metazoa > Chordata > Mammalia > Rodentia > Cricetidae > Myodes > Myodes glareolus. The sequence goes on along the minus strand of NC_142053.1, from coordinate 94,947,659 downwards.
TATATTGATGGATTTTCATATCTTGAACCAGCATTGCATCTCTGGGATGAAGCCAGCTTGATCATGGTTGGTGTTTTTTTGGTGTGTTCTTGGATTCTGTTTGGCAGTATTTTATTAAGTATTTTTGTGTCCATGTTCTTGAGTGAAATTGATCTGAAATTTTCTTTTTTTTTAGTTGAGTTTTTGTGTGGTTTTCATATCATAAAAAGTGTTTGACAATGCCACTTCTGTTTATATTATGTGGAACACTTTGAGGAGTATAGGTATTAGCTCTTCTTGGAAGTTCTGGTAGAATACTGCACTAAAACATTCCAGCCTTGGACTTTTTTGGTTGGGACATTTTTGGTAACAGCTCCTATTTTCTTGCAGTTTATAGGTTTATTTAAATTGCTCATCTGGTCTTGATTTAATTTTGGTATTTGGTATCTATCTAAAAAATTGTCCATTTCATTTACATTTTCCTATTTTGTGGAGTATAGATTTTTTGTAACATGACCTAATGATTCTCTGAATGTCCTCACTGTCTGTTGTTATGTCTCCTTTTAAGGTATGATTTTGTTAATTTGAATAATCTCTCTCTTCCTTTTGATTAGTTTGGATAGGAGTTTGTCTATCTTTTTTGTTTTCTCAGAGATCTAACTCTTGGTCTCATTGTTTCTTTATTGTTTTCTTTGCTTCTATTTTATTGATTTCAGCCCTCAATTTGCTTATTTCTTGGCAAATACTTTTCCTTCGTGAATTTGATTCTTTTTTCTAGAGCTTTCATGTGTGCTGTTAAGTAACTAGCATGCTTTTTCTCCTTATTATTCATATAGATACTTAATGCTATGAATATTCTTACTCTTAGTACTGATTTAACAGTATCCCATAAATTTGGGTAAGTTGTACATTGATTTTTTACTGAATTCTAGGAAATTTTTAATTTCTTTCATTATATCTTCCTTGACACTGGGGTGAGTCAGTTGAGCAATGTTTAATTTCCATGAGCTTGTGGGCTTTCTGCAATTAATGTTGTCATTGAATTCTAATTTTAAGCCCTGGTGATGTCATAAGATATAAGGGCTTATTTCATTTTTATTTTTGTATCTGTTGAGGTTTGCTTTGTCACCATGTAAGTGTTCAATTTTAGAGAATGTTTCATACTAGAACATTCTCTTGATATCTGTTAAACTTATTTGAGTCATAACATTTTTTGTTACTTTACTTCTCTTAAGGTTCTGTCTGGGTAGCTCATCCAGTGATAAGAGTGAGGTTTTGAGCTCCCCCACTATTAGGTGTGTGGGATTTTATGTATTATTTAAGCTTTACTAATGTTTCTTTTACAAATGTGGGTGCCCTTCTATTTGGGGCATAGATGTTCAGAATGGAGATTTCATCTTGATTATTTTTCCTGTGCTGAATATGAAATAACCTTCATCTCTTTTGGTTAATTTTCATTTGTAGTCTAATTTGTTAGACATTAGGATAGCAATACCAGCTTTTATTTAGCTCTATTTGATTGAAAAATTTTGTCCCAACCATTTACCTTGAGGTAATATCTGTCTCTGAGTTTAAGGTGTGTTTCTTGTATACAGCAGAAAGATGAGTCCTGTTTTCATATCCATTCTGTTAGCCTCTCTCTTTATAGGTGAATTGAGATCATTGATAATATTAGGTATTAATGATCAGACACTGTTAGTTCCTGTTAGTTTTGGTTTTGTTGGTGGTGGTGGTATTGTGTATATGTTTCAATTCCTTGGGTTTAGCTGGTGTGAGATTATTTACTGCCTGTGATTTTGTAGGTATAGCTATGTTCCTTGGATTGGAATTTTTCTTCAAGCATTTTCTGTAAGGTTAGATTTGTGGATAGGTATTGTTTAAATCTGGTTTTGTCATAGAATATCTTGTTTCTTCTTTCTGTGGTGGTTAAAAACTTTTCTGCATATAGTAGTCTGATCTGGCATTTATTGTCTCTTTGTGTCTGCAGAACATCTATCCTGGACCTTCTGGATTCTTGTACTTTCATAGGAATGAACTTCTCTAGGTTCAGAAAGTTTTCTTCTATCATGTTGAACACATTTTTTGTGTCTTTGAGTATCTTGTGGCCCATTCCTTATGGCAGTGTGCCTTGCTCAGCCTTGATGCAGGGGGAGGGGCTTAATCCAGCATCAACTTGATGTGCCAGGCTTTGTTGACTCCCCATGGAATGTCTTACTCTTTTTGAGAAGTGGATGGTGGGAGGGTTGGGGGAAGGTTTAGAAGAGTGGAAAGAGGGAATGGAGGCAGAACTATGGTTGGTAAGTAAAATGATTAAACAGTTTGCAATAAATAAAGAAGTCAACTCCATCTCAAGCTGAATGTATCAGCTGAAAAAAAGGGAGAAGTCATCATCTGACATAATCTCAAGAACTTTTATCCTGTATTAATCAACTTTCAGAATGGTTATAAAGGGGAGTTCTAAGAACCCCTGAAAGTTCCTGCCTCCTATAGTTTAGTCCTGATACACATCTTCTCAGTTGTCTATTTAGTGGATTTTCCTGTTGTTCAGGGTTGGGCAGAGGCATTGTGGTTGGTATGTAAAATACATTAAAATTTTAAATAAAAAATGCAAAAGAAATGAATGAAAAATAAATGGTTCATACTGATATTCTGCTATACTTATAGACTAGTGCCTAGTTCATTTTTCATCACAGAGATGTAATCCAGCAGTTGATGGAAGCAGATGCACAAAGCAAAGACGGGGATCCCAGAAGAAGAAGTGAAGGAAGAAATGTAGGAGCTAGAAGTGTCAAAGACACCATAAGAATACAAACTACAGAAACTCTATGTGTATAAGTTATGGTTGTGTAGCTTAGTGTTTTTCTGGGACTTCCAACAGTGTGAGTACAGGCATCTGTGACTCGTTTGCCTGTGCTTTGGACACCTTTTCTCCTACTGTGTTGTGTTATCCAACCTTGATATGTGGATTTGTGCATAGTCTTATTTGTACTTCTTATACCATGTTCAGTGGATAGTTTTGGGAGGCTGTTTTTTTTAATAAAGTAAAACAGAGGAGCAGTGGTTCTGGGGAGAGGGTAGATAAAAGGTGGGACTCAGAGGAGTAAAGGGAGGTGAAACTGTGCTTGGGATGTAATGTATGAGAGAATAATTTTTTTAAAAAAGAAAGAAGTTGGTATTTTTTTATAACTAAAGTGGACAGACAATCAAAGAGTTTAGAGTGTGAGAATATGTTACCTCAATTATGTATTAATTTTATTATTTTAATACAATATGTTCTGATTATGATTTCTTTTTCCCTAACTACTCCCAGATCATCCATACTTCACACCAAACAAAATTATCACCCTCTCTCTCTCTCTCTCTCTCTCTCTCTCTCTCTCTCTCTCTCATTAGTATATAATCATAAAATAAAATTTAAAATAAAGTATATAAAATGGAATAAAGTCAGATAAAATACAAACAAGCAAAACAGAATAGGACAAAACAGGCAAACAAAGCAGAAGAAAAAAAGAACCAAAGAGAAAGCATAAGAAACATATATAAACACTGATGCAAACACTTCTGCACACACAGAAATTAAAACTGTTATTTAAAAAATTGATAGAAAAACCTGGAGAAAATGAATAAGAAATGCATTTGGGAGACTGGTGTTACCTAGATGGGAAATTAATTTATACTCTGACTACACCTGGTATCTTTTTCAACAGAAATTAGGTGTGCATGAGTAATGATGGCCCTGCAATTAGAGAATAGAAATGCTAACTAACATTGGTTTTATGTCTTCCTCCAGTGGCTTACATAACATTGTAATCCTAGGCTATGCTTATCCTTTCATATACATTCTGTTTGGGTAGTTTTGGATTGTTTTTAATGTTGTTAGCTTTGCTGTTTGAAATAGACCAGGCCTCGAAATTGTTTTAAAGACAAGGTTGTTCATGAACTCCTAGCCTTCTTGTATCCCCACTGCTAGTTTCTATGTTTTTGGTTAGGTATTCATCATTCACTCTACGGATTTGATAATTGTTATAATTTCAAAATTTTATTTATAAAATATTAAAATAGCCACAAAGCAGAAATAATGAGTAAGAAACTGAAATCTCAAACATTCAAACAATCATAATTTTAAAAGTAATTCCAGAAAATAGCTAGTGCATTTCTCTTCAAATTTCCTAAAAAACATTATATTATAGATTCTTTTTATGAGAAATTAATTTTATTAAATTATAAAAGTTTCCATTTCTGCCCCTCCTCCCAACACCCTCCCACTCCGCCCACTCCCTCTCCTCCTCCCTCTCCATCCCTAAGAGCAGTCAGGGTTTCCTGCCCTGTGGGAAGTTCAAGTTCCTCCCCCCTCCCTCCAGGTCCAGGAAGGTGAGTATCCAAACAGACTGGATCCCCAAAATCCCGTATATGCAGAGGAAACAAGTCCCAGTGACATTGTCAATGGCTTTTCAGAAAGACTCCAGGCCAGCCACATTCAGAGAATCCGGCCACATTCAGAGAATCTGGTTGGATCACGTCCTCATTCAGTCCCAGTCCAACTGGCCTTGGAGAACTCTCATTAGATCAGTCCCCTTGTATCAGTGGGTGATCGCATCCCTCACAGTCCTGATTTACTTTTTCATTTTCTTCCTCCTTCTGCTCCTCATTTGGACCTTGGGGGGCTCAGTCCCGTGCTCCAATGTGGGTCTCCATCTGTATCGCCATCCATCATCGGATGAAGGTTCCCTCTGGTTTTTCTTTCTTTGCTCACGTTCTCTTTCCTTCTGGTTCTCGTTTGGACCTACAGAGTTTAGTCCATGGTCCAATGTGGGTCTCTGTCTCTACCTCCATCCATCGCCAGATGAAGGATCTATGGTGATAAACAAAATATTCATCAGTATGGTTATGGGCCAAGGCCGGTTCAGGCACCCTCTCCTCTGTCCAGAGAACAACCTGGGGATCTCTCCTTGGACCTGGGTTCCCATATATAAGCAGGTCTCCTGTAAACCCTAAAATGACTCCCTTAGTTGAAATATATTCTTCCCTGATCCCATATTCATCCTTCCTCCCTCCCCCCATCCCAGTCCACCGAGCTTTCTCCATTCCTCCCCTACTACTTCTCTCTAACCCTCTCCCCTTCCAACAACCCTCCTACCCCCCCCCCCCCATGCACCCGAGGTTACCTGGGACTCTTGTCTATTTCCTATCTCCTGGCGGATAGCTAGATAATCTTCATCAGGTTCACCTTCTTATTTAGCTTCTATAGGATCACGAATAATAGGCTCAAAGACCTTTAATTATGGTTAGAATCTACTTATGAGTGAATACATACCGTGTTCCTCTTTTTGGGTCTGGCTTACCTCACTCAGTAAAGCGCTTTCTATTTCCATCCATTTGCATGCAAAATTCAAGATGTCATTGTTTTTTACCGCTGAGTAAACCTCTAATGTGTATATGTTCCACACCTTTTTTAACCATTCTTCTATTGAGGGGCACCTAGGTTGTTTTCAGGTTCTGGCTATTACAAATAGTGCTGCTATGAACATAGTTGAACAAATGCTTTTGTATTATGTTAGGGCATCTCTTGGGTATATTCCCAAGAGTAGAATTGCTGGGTCCTGAGGGAGGTTGACTCCCAGGTTCCTGAGAAACCACCACACTGATTTCCACAGTGACTGCACAAGTTTGCATTCCCACCAACAATGGATGAGTGTTCCCCTCATTCCACATCCTCTCGAGCATAGGCTATCATTGGTGTTTTTGAGTTTGGCTATTCTGACAGGTGTAAGATGATATTTCAAAGTTGTTTTGATTTGCATTTCCCTGATCGCTAAGGAGGATGAGCATGACCTTAAGTGCCTTTTGGCCATTCGAAGTTCATCAGTTGTGAATTCTCTGTTCAGATCAGTACCCCATTTTTCAATTGAGTTAATTAGAGTTTTAGTGTCTAGTTTCTTGAGTTCTTTGTATATTTTGGAGATCATACCTTTGTCCGATGAGGGGTTTGTGAAGGTCTTCTCCCAGTCGGAAGGTAGCCTTTTTGTCTTACTGACAGTGTCCATTGCTTTACAGAAGCTTCTCAGTTTCAGTAGGTCCCATTTATTCATTGTTTCTCTTATTGTCTGCTCTCTTGGGGTTCTGCTTAAGAAGTGGTCTCCTGTGCCTATATCTTGTAGACTACTTCCCACTTTCTCTTCCATCAGGTTCAAAGTGGTCGGATTAATGTTGATGTCTTTAATCCATTTGGACCTGAGTTTTGTGCATGGTGATAGATATGCATCTATTTTCATTCTTCTGCAGGTTGTCATCCAGTTATGCAACCACCATTTGTTAAAGATGCTATCCTTCTTCCATTGTATACCTTTAGCTCCCTTGTCAAAAATCAGGTGTGCTTAAGTTTGTGTTAATACCCGGGTCTTCTATTCGATTCCATAGGTCGACTTCTCTGTTGTTATGCCAATACCAAGCTGTTTTCATTACTGTTGCTCTTTAATAGAGTTTGAAGTCAGGGATGGTAATGCCTCCAGAAGTTCCTTTATTGTATAAGATTTTTTTGACTATCCTGGGCTTTTTGTTTTTCCATATTAACTTGATTATAGTTCTCTCAAGGTCTGTGAAGAAGTTTGGTGGGATTTTGATGGGAATTGCATTGAATCTATAGATTGCTTTTGGTAGAATTGCCATTTTTACTATGTTGATTCTCCCAATCCAAGAGCAGGGGGGGTCTTTCCATTTTCTGGTATCCTCCTCAATTTCTTTCTTCAAGGACTTAAAGTTCTTGTCAAATAGGTCTTTCACTTCCTCGGTTAGAGTTACCCCAAGATATTTTATGCTATTTGTGGCTATCATGAAAGGTGATGTTTCTCTGATTTCCCTCTTTGTTTGTTTGTCCTTTGTGTATAGGAGGGCAACCGATTTTTTGGAGTTGATCTTGTATCCTGCCACATTGCTAAAGGTGTTTATCAACTATAGGAGTTCTTTGGTGGAGATTTTGGGGTCGCTTATGTACACTATCATATCGTCTGCAAATAAAGAAAGTTTTACTTCATCCTTTCCAATTTGAATCCCCTTGATCCCCTTATGTTGTCTTATTGCTATTGCTAGAACTTCAAGCACTATATTGAAGAGGTATGGAGAGAGTGTACAGCCTTGTCATGTTCCTGATTTTAGTGGAAAGACTTTGAGTTTCTCTCCGTTCAATTTGATGTTAGCTGTCGGCTTGCTATATATTGCTTTTATTATATTTAGGTATGATCCTCGTAAAACCAATCTCTCCAACACCCTTATCATAAAGGGGTGTTGAATTTTGTCAAATGTTTTTTCAGCATCCAATGAAATGATCATATGGATTTTTTCTTTCAGTTTATTTATATGATGGATTACATTGATAGATTTGCATATGTTGAACCAGCCCTGCATCCCTGGGATGAAGTCCACTTGATCATAATGGATAATTTTTCTAATGTATTCTTGGATTCGGTTTCCCAGTATTTTATTGAGTATTTTTGCATCAATGTTCATGAGTGAGATTGGTGTGTAATTCTCTTTCTTGGATGTGTCTTTGTTTGGTTTTGATATCAAAGTAACTGTAGCTTCATAAAAAGAGTTTGGCAATGATTCTTCTGTTTCTATATTGTGAAATATATCAAGGAGTATAGGTATTAGCTCTTCCTGGAAGTTCTGGTAGAATTCTGCATTGAAACCATCTGGTCCTGGACTTTTTTTGGTAGGGAGATTTTTGATAACAGCTTCTAATTCTTCATAACTGACAGGTCTATTTAGATTGTTCACCTGGTCTTGGTTCTACTTCGGTATATGGTACTTATCTAAAAAAATGTCCGTTTCTTTTACATTTTCCAACTTTTTGGCTTATAAATTTTCGTAGTAAGATCTAATGATTCTCTGAATTTCCTCTGTGTCTGTGATTATGTCCCTCTTTTCATTTCTGATCTTATTAATTTGCATGTTCTCTCTCTGTCATTTTATTAATTTGGATAGGGGTTTGTCAATCTTGTTGATTTTCTCCAAGAACCAGCTTTTTGATTAATTGATTCTTTGGATTGTTTTCTGTGTCTCTATTTTGTTGATTTCAGCCCTCAGTTTGATTATTTCCAGTCTTCTACTCCTCCTGGGTGAATCAGTTTCTTTTTTTTCTAGAGCTTTCAAGTGTGCTGTTAAGTCTCCAATGTGTGCTTTCTCCATTTTCTTTAATTGGGCACTTAGTGCTATGAACTTTCCCCTTAGCACTGCTTTCTTTGTGTCCCATAGGTTTGAATACGTTGTGTCTTTATATTCATTAAATTCAAGGAAGACTTTAATTTCTTTCTTCATTTCTTCCTTGACCCAGGGGTGATTCAGTAGTTGACTGTTCAACTTCCATGAGTTTGTTGTTTTTCTGGGGGTAGCACTGTCGTTGAATTCTAACTTTAATCCATGGTGGTCTGACAAGACACAGGTGGTTACTAATATTTTTTTCTATCTGTGAAAGTTTGCTTTGTAACCCAGTATGTGGTCAATTTTCGAGAAGGTTCCATGAGCTGCAGAGAAGAAGGTATATTCTTTCCTATTTGGGTGGAATGTTCTATAGATGTCTGTTAAGTCCATTTGATTCAATACCTCCAATAATTCTCTTATTTCTCTGCTAGGTTTCTGTCTGATTGACCTGTCCATTGGTGAGAGAGGAGAGTTGAAGTCTCCTACTATTATTGTCTGTGGATTGATGACTGCCTCGAGCTCTAGATGTGTTTCTTTTACATAAGTAGGAGGCTTTATATTAGGGGCATAGATATTCAGGATTGAGATTTCCTCCTGATGAATTGTTCCTGTTATAAGTATAAAATGTCCATCTCCATCTCTTCTGATTGATTTTGGTTTGAAGTCAATTTTGTTGGAGATTAGAATGACCACACCTGCTTGTTTCTTAGGTTCATTTGCTTGGAAAACCTTTTCCCAGCCCTTTACTCTGAGTAGATGTCTGTCTTTGTGGTTGAGATGTGTTTCTTGTAAACAGCAGAATGTTGGATCCTGTTTTCGTATACAATCTCTTAGTCTGTGCCTTTTTATAGGTGAATTGAGTCCATTAATATTAAGTGATATTAATGACCAGTGGTTGTTGACTCCAGTTATTATTATTTTTTGTTTGTTTGTTTAATAGAGTTTGTATGTGTCCCTTCTTTGAGTTAAGCTCGTGAAGGGTCACTAGATGTCTGAATTATTGTAGGCAATGTTGGCAGTGTTGGATACCTTGGGTTGCAATTTTCCTTCTATTACTTTCTGTAAGGCTGGGTTTGAGGCTATGAATTGTTTAAATTTGTTCTTATCCTGGAATATTTTGTTTTCTCCATTGATAGTGAATGATAGTTTGGCTGGGTATATTAGTCTGGGCTTGCATCCATGGTCTCTTAGTTTCTGCAGTACCTCTATCCAAGACCTTCTGACTTTCATAATTTCCATAGAGAAGTCTGGTGTAAGTCTGATAGGTTTACCTTTATAAGTTACTTGACCTTTTTCCTTTGCAGCTCTTAATATTCTTTCTTTAATCTGTATGTTTTGTGTTTTGATTATTATATGGCGAGGGGATGTTTTTTTTTTTTGATCAAGTCTATTCGGTGTTCTGTATGCTTCTTGAACCTTCATAGGAATATCATTCTTTAGGTTGGGAAAGTTTTCTTCTATAATTTTGTTGAATATATTTTCTGGTCCTTTGATCTGCAGTTCTTCTCCTTCTTCAATCCCTATTATTCTTAAATTTGTTTTTTTTTTATTGTGTCCCAGATTTCTTGAATGTTTTGTGATGAGAATTTGTTGGATTTGCTGTTTTCTTTGATCAGAGCATTTATTTTCTCTATGGTATCTTCAGATGCTGAGATTCGTTCTTCCATCTCTTGTATCCTATTGGTTATGCTTGATTCTGTAGTCTCTGTTCGTTTACCTAGATTTTCCATATCCAGCCAGCCCTTGTTTTTTGTTATCTTCATTACCTCTATTTCAGTTTTCAATTCTTGAACTGTTTCCATTACCTGTTTGATTGTTTTTTTCTTGGTTTCCCAGTGCATCATTCACGGATTTATTCATTTCTTCGAACTTTTTGTTATACTTCTCATCCATTTCCTTACTCATTTCTTCAATCTTTTTGTTGTACTTCTCATCCAGTTCATTAAGGGAATTATTCATATCCTGTTTAAGGGACTCTATTGCTTTCATAATGTCACTTTTTTTCCACTTTTGAATTAAGAGGTTCAAGTCCTTCTATTGTAGGGTCGTTGGTGTCTGGAGATTTCATGTTGTTTTTTAGATTGTTGGAGGAGTTCTTGCCTTGGCGTCTGCCCATCTCTTCCTTCAACTGCTCTATATTGGATTTTCTGGTACCAGGTCAGGTTCCCTTGTTGGACAGGGACTTCACTGACAGAAGGTCTACCTTTCCTCAGGCAGTCTATTGAAACACAGGCACTCCCTCCTGCCGGGTTGCACTCACAGCCCCGGCCCAGCGCGCAAGGGAGCTGCTCTGGGGAGATCTTTTGGCCCCAGGGGGAAGGGGGGAAGAGAGGAAGGTGTAACTGGATGAAGGCTGGTATGGGATTCGGGAGAGTGCCACAGGGTGGAGCCACCACTGCAGGGTGACCAGAAAGTCGAGTGGGTCGGGGAAAGTCTGAATTCCTACTAGCCGAAGACCTCGGGCCAGGAGCAAACTCACCCCTCCTCCAATGGATGTCTGCTAGAAGTTCACTGTCTCTTGCTGGCCAGGAATGTGGCTGAGCTGACACAGGGCCTGCCTGTCCTCAGGCAGGCTCTCAAAGCACAGGAACTGCCCCTACCCGGCTGAGCCCACAGCCCAGGCTCAGCGTGCAAGGGAGCAGCTCTGGGGAGATCTTGTGGCCCCAGGGGGAAGGGGGAAAGAGAAGACCTATATTATAGATTCTTGCACTCAATGTGTCATTATCAGTATTGTCTTAATAGTATCTTTGCTGTTCAAAAAATGCATACAGAGGTCTATGTACACTGACCATGGACATTCTCTAATTTCTCTATTCCCCATACCTAATTCTTAGGGTTGGCCATGTTGCTGCACAGAACAGCAGTTGCTGTTGCTCACTCCCAGTTCATGCCTCCTCTGGATTAGGTTTTTCCCCTTCCTCACCTGCCACATCACGGTTGTTTCCCAGTCCTAACTTAGGTGGACACCTCCTGCTCAACCGCAGGCCGCACTTGACAGCAGACTAGGTAGACTGCCCACAGACAATTTCTACTCTCCTTTCTCTTCCATACCCAACCCATTACCCCTGGTGCTGCAGCAGAATACCAGCTGCAGCTGCTCTTCCTTTTGTCCATGCCTTCTTTGAATCCCACAGAGGACCTTTCTTTCCTCCCCTCCACCATCACTTTGTGCCAGGCTCCAACTCAGTCAGACATTCCCTACTTAACAACAGGTCATACCTGCCAGATGACCAAGTATGCTATACATGGAAATTCTCTACTCTCTGTGTTCTCCCAAAACAATATTCAGGGTTGCCCCTCATCTACAAAGGGCTTCTCCCCTTGGTATCCTGTTACCAAGAACCAAAACCATCAAGCATTCCCCATAAATTCATCAGTCAGGCAGTCAAGTAAAATAGATAACACACAGCCAACACTGCTGTGGGAGCTTGTTCTGCTCCTTCAGCCAATAGCCTTTAAGGTACCAGTCCACTTGAGTGTTGTCTCTGCTGCTTTTTAAAGCAGTGGTAGCTGTGAGCTCTCCCTCTTGCTTGACTCCACTTCTGCTGCTAAACCCCCTTTTCTGGTTGTGCTGCTGTCTAGGACGGTGATCTGTAAGTTTTTCCTTTAAATAAATAACACTTTTATTAATCATTATTCCAAATGGGTGTGGGATTGTTTTGTGACTTATGCCTTCATCTGGAGCCCAATGTTTGGTTTTAGAACCCCCAACCCCTGCCCTGGCTCTGCTGCCTGCTACCAGCTCAGCTAGGCCTGAGCCCTCCCTCAGCCAAGGCCTGTGCGTGGGGCCAGCAGTTCAATATAGAATCTTGTGCAGTGACTTTTCTGACCACAATTCTTTACATGCCTCAGATTGCCTTCAAGTCCCCACACACCCTATCATTTGCCTTCCTATGTGGAGTTAAACTTCATGCCTCCCGGGATCCATGGGCAAGGACAGTCTCTGACAGCCTGGTTTGATCTTTTCTGAGTGGTTTTTAAATCCCCCTTGTGGCACAGAGCTTTAGCAGCATGAGTCAGAGCTCAAGCAGTTGGCGAATGCAGCATCTCCTCAGGGCATGGACACTCATGTGGCTTCCAATTTGTTCTCTACCCATGGATTCTGGGCTTCTGGGTCTGTGTATGGAATTGATTTAATTATATTTACTTTGTTGAACAACTCATATTTTACAGTCTTTAACAAATACCAAGGCGGACACTGAAATAGGACCATTTCTATCACCTTTGTATTGATTCTGGTCGTGACTCAGAAACAGTGCCATCTGCTGGTTAATTGGTAAAAGGGCAGGATTTAATTTTAATGGTTTTTGCTGCCACTATGAAAGAAATCACAAGAAGCCTATATGCCTATGGAGGTACCTCAATTTACTTGTTATTAGGTTTCAGTTTTCTTCTCCATATTATATCACTGTGGAAGTATATGGCATTATTTGATAGGATTAATGCCATGATAGGCAAAATTGACTCCATATCTAAGGGTAATAGGAACTTACCTGAGAGGGTCCAAGATGTTGAATTTGACATTCATAAGTTATCACAGAGTTTTAATAAGGTAACAGATAGAATATACCTCCAGGATGGCAATTTACATGATATCCAGGAACAGTTCAAGGAGGAGATTTTATCTTTGAAAGGAAACATTAAGACCTTGGAATCACAGGTACAGAATGGGGAACAGAAGATTGATACCATAGGGAAATCACATGAGATTATGATTAAGAGATTTGAAATGATTGAAGAAATTATTGGAGCTTATGAACAGGGTGAGAAGACACAAGGGCAGGATACACTGTCACCACTGGCTGTCAGAACTGGTTAACCCAGGATTTTAGCGACATATTCTGCAATTTACTCTGACAAAGTGTCAACTTCTAAAGGCTCAAAGGGAGCCAAAGATGGTAGTTGGATGTCAATAGGAATGAATGACCTAAAGGAAATTAAACACATCGTTATTACTTATGTCTTGCACTCTACATTTGTTAAGGAAATGATAAGAACTTGGGTTTCTAATGTCAGGGCTATGCCCCATGATTTCTCCCAGTTAGCATCAGCAGTGTTAGAGGATGGACCTGCCTTGATGTATGGAATTTATTTCAGAGAATCCAAACATATGGACCAGCAAGGAAGAGCAAAAGGTGTGGAGGTTTCAAAGAATCAAATTCTTGCCATAGGAGCTTATGCTGATCCACAGGTTCAAACTCTTTACGATGAAGAAGTATTGTCCCTATGCCACAAAGCAGCCTTGGATACTTGAGAAAGAATGCCAGAACCAGGGAGAAGAATCAAGACATATACCAGGGTTAGGCAGGGACAGGAAGACCCCTACACTAACTTTTTGCAAAGACTAATTAAGGCTCTTCACATAGGAATAATAGACCCAGAAGCTACGTGAATAATTCTTGAATCGCTGACTTTTGAAAATGCAAACTTAGAATGCAAAAATATAATTGGGCCTTTAAGGTCTAGATCAGAACCTATGGATGAATGGATTCAGCATACCATGAATTTTCAGAGTTTAAGTATGATGATGAATCCTGGGTAAGAGAAACGACTTGCAAATCAATGAGGGGACATCAATTTGCCAAATGTTTTAGTTGTGGTAAATAAGGACATCTGAAAAGGGATTGTAGGCAAGGAATTTTTAGGAATAATACCGCATCTGGGAATGGCAAGAATAGGAAACCTTGGCCTTCAGGTATATGTAGGAGGTGTGGTAAATGACAAAATTGGACCAATGAATGCAGATCAACAACAGACAGTCAAGGCAAACTGATACCATTGGAAAACTCCTTGAATGGCCTCTTGCCACAGGCCCCCAAGCCAAAAGTGGCCCAGTTGTTCCCAGTAACCATGCAGGACATGTCACACCAAGAAAATTAAAAGCTCTAGAACATTTTGTGCAAGACCATAAGGTTCTAAATAATGGCTCAAATTTGGAGGATAAGTCAGAAATTCAAATAGGAAATAAGAAGCATATATATTGGCATAATTCTATAAATGTTCAGAAACAAAAGCTGAGAATGCGTATACATGGAATTGTGATTGTTGGCTTAATAGACACAGGTGTAGATGCAAGTATCATCACTCCAGAATCTTGTCATCCAAATTGGCCTTTTCAAGAGGCAGATGTTCAATTACTAGGAACTGGAACCTTATCTCGAGTTAAAGCAGGAGATGGGTTGACTGTATTGGGCCAGAAGGTCAAAGAGGGAAACTAAGGTCATACGTATCTGATATTGCAATAAATTTATGGGGATGTGACATGTCACAGCAATGGAATACCCAGATTAACATTCCTGCAGTTTCAGAAACTCATAATTCTTGAAAGGATGTAAAAAGGTACTATGAACAAAGGACACCAGCCATTCAGGCTGTTCAAGAACATAAAACAACGAACAAACCTTTAGAGGTACCAACAGCCCTACCTTTAAAATGGCTAAGTGAGAAGCCAATATGAGTTAGGCAATGTCCTCTAGCTAAAGATAAATTGCAGGCTTTAGAACGATTGGTACAGGAGCAATTAGATGCTCAAGATATTGAGGAGTCAACTAGCCCTTGTAATTCTCTTGTGTTTGTCTTAAAGAAGAAATCTGGAAAATGGAGAATGGTGACAGATCTAAGTGCTGTCCATAAGGTAATTCAACCTATGGGGCCTTTACTGTGTGGAATTTCTCTGCCTTCTCTTTTACCAAAAGGATGGCCTCTTATAGTTATTTATTTGAATGATTGCTTCTTCACTATACCTTTCCAAGAAAAGAATAGAAAAAAATAATTGCCATCACAGTGCCTACTTATAATAATTCTCAGCCTACTAGGACATACCAGTGGACTATCCTTCTACAGGGGATGCTCAATAGCCCAACATTGTGTCAATACTTAGTGAGCCAGCTGTTGGAAATAATACGTAGGCAATTCCCTAATTCTATAATTTACCATTACATGGATGACATTTTTCTATCTGATTCAAGCATAGATAATTTAGAAAGAATGTTTGAGGAAGCAAAGATAGTTTTGCCTAAACGGGGATTACAAATTGTCCTGAAAAGAATCAAAGAGGAGTGCTCGCTTCGGCAGCACATATACTAAAAATTGGAACGATACAGAGAAGATTAGCATGGCCCCTGCACAAGGATGACACGCAAATTCGTGAAGCGTTTCATATTTTTAACCTCTTAATTCAGAAGAAGCGGGAAAAAATGCCCTTATGAAAGCAATAGGGTCCCTTAAACAGGATATGAATAACTCCCTTAAAGAACTGGATGAGAAGTATAACAAAAAGATTGAAGAAATGAGTAAAGAAATGGATGAAAAATATAAAAAAAAATCGAAGAAATGAGTAAATCCATGAATGATGCACTGGGAAACCAAGAAAAAACAATCAAACAGGTAATGGAAACAATTCAAGAATTGAAAGCTAAAATGGAGGCAATGAAGAAAACACAAAATGAGGGCCGGCTGGATATGGAAAATCTAGGTAAACGAACAGAGACCACAGAATCAAGCATAACCAACAGGATACAAAAGATGGAAGAACGAATCTCAGCATCTGAAGATACCATAGAGAAAATAAATGCTCTGATCAAAGAAAACAGCAAATCCAACAAATTCTCATCACAAAACATTCAAGAAATCTGGGACACAATAAAAAAACCAAATCTAAGAATAATAGGGATTGAAGAAGGAGAAGAACTGCAGATCAAAGGACCAGAAAATATATTCAACAAAATTATAGAAGAAAACTTTCCCAATCTAAAGAATGATATCCCTATGAAGGTTCAAGAAGCATACAGAACACCGAATAGGCTTGATAAAAAAAACATCCCCTCGCCATATAATAATCAAAACACAAAACATACAGATTAAAGAAAGAATATTAAGAGCTGCAAAGGAAAAAGGTCAAGTAACTTATAAAGGTAAACCTATCAGACTTACACCAGACTTCTCGATGGAAATTATGAAAGCCAGAAGGTCCTGGATAGAGGTACTGCAGAAACTAAGAGACCATGGATGCAAGCCCAGACTAATATACCCAGCCAAGCTATCATTCACTATCAATGGAGAAAACAAAATATTCCAGGATAAGAACAAATTTAAACAATTCGCAGCTACAAACCCAGCCTTACAGAAAGTAATAGAAGGAAAATCGCAACCCAAGGAGTCCAACATTGCCAGCACTGCATACAATAACTCAGACATCTAGCGACCCTTCACGAGCTTAACTCAAAGAAGGGACACATACAAACTCTATTAATCAAACAAACAAAAAGTAATAATAACTGGAGTCAACAACCACTGGTCATTAATATCACTTAATATTAATGGACTCAATTCACCTATAAAAAGGCACAGACTAAGAGATTGGATACGAAAACAGGATCCAACATTCTGCTGTTTACAAGAAACACATCTCAACCACAAAGACAGACATCTACTCAGAGTAAAGGGCTGGGAAAAGGTTTTCCAAGCAAATGAACCTAAGAAACAAGCAGGTGTGGTCATTCTAATCTCCAACAAAATTGACTTCAAACCAAAATCAATCAGAAGAGATGGAGATGGACATTTTATACTTATAACAGGAACAATTCATCAGGAGGAAATCTCAATCCTGAATATCTATGCCCCTAATATAAAGCCTCCTACTTATGTAAAAGAAACACTTCTAGAACTCAAGGCAGTCATCAAATCACACACACTAATAGTAGGAAACTTCAACACTCCTCTCTCACCAATGGACAGGTCAATCAGACAGAAACCTAACAGAGAAATAAGAGAATTATTGGAGGTATTGAATCAAATGGACTTAACAGACATCTATAGAATATTCCACTCAAATAGGAAAGAATATACCTTCTTCTCTGCAGCTCATGGAACCTTCTCAAAAATTGACCACATACTTGGTAACAAAGCAAACTTCCACAGATACAAAAAAATATTAGTAACCACCTGTGTCTTGTCAGACCACCATGAATTAAAGTTAGAATTCAACAACATTTCTACCCCCAGGAAGCCATCAAATTCATGGAAGCTGAACAGTCAACTACTGAATCACCCCTGGGTCAAGGAAGAAATAAAGAAAGAAATTAAAGTGTTCCTTGAATTTAATGAAAATAAAGACACAACATACTCAAACCTATGGGACACTATGAAAGCAGTGCTAAGAGGAAAGTTCATAGCACTAAGTGCCCAATTAAAGAAAACGGAGAAAGCACACATTGGAGACTTAACAGCACACTTGAAAGCTCTCGAAAAAAAGAAACTGATTCACCCAGGAGGAGTAGAAGACTAGAAATAATCAAACTGAGGGCTGAAATAAACAAAATAGAAACAGAGAAAACAATCCAAAGAATCAATGAATCAAAAAGCTGGTTCTTGGAGAAAATCAGCAAGATCGACAAACCCCTATCCAAATTAATCAAGCGGCAGAGAGAGAACATGCAAATTAATAAGATCAGAAATGAAAAGGGGGACATAACCACAGACACAGAGGAAATCCAGAGAATCATTAGATCTTACTACGAAAATTTATATGCCACAAAGTTGGAAAATGTAAAAGAAATGGACATTTTTTTAGATAAGTACCATATACCAAAGTTGAACCAAGAACAGGTGAGCAATCTAAATAGACCTGTCAGTCGTGAAGAATTAGAAGCTGTTATTAAAAATCTCCCTACCAAAAAAAGCCCAGGACCAGATGGTTTCAATGCAGAATTCTACCGGAACTTCCAGGAAGAGCTAATACCTATACTCCTTAATGTATTTCACAATATAGAAACAGAAGAATCACTGCCAAACTCTTTTTATGAAGCTACAGTTACCCTGATACCAAAACCACACAAAGACACAACCAGGAAAGAGAATTACAGACCAATATCACTCATGAACATTGACGCAAAAATTCTCAATAAAATACTGGCAAAAAGAATCCAAGAATACATTAGAAAAATTATCCATTATGATCAAGTGGGCTTCATCCCAGAGATGCAGGGTTGGTTCAACATACGCAAATCTATCAATGTAATCCATCATATAAAAAAACTGAAAGATAAAAACCATTTGATCATTGCATTGGATGCTGAAAAAGCATTTGACAAAATTCAACACCCATTTATGATAAAGGTGTTGGAGAGACTAGGGATACAAGGATCATACCTAAATATAATAAGAGCAATATACAGCAAGCTGACAGCTAACATCAAATTGAATGGAGAGAAACTCAAAGCCTTTCCACTAAAATCAGGAACACGTCAAGGCTGTCCACTCTCACCATTCCTCTTCAATATAGTGCTTGAAGTTCTAGCAATAGCAATAAGACAACATAAGGGGATCAAGGGGATTCGAATTGGAAAAGATGAAGTTAAACTTTCTTTATTTGCAGACGATATGATAGTGTACACCAGCGACCCCAAAAACTCTACCAAAGAACTCCTACAGTTCATAAACACCTTTAGTAATGTGGCAGGATACAAGATCAACTCCAAAAAATCAGTAGCCCTCCTTTACACAAAGGATAAAGAAGCAGAGAGGGAAATCAGAGAAACATCACCTTTCATGATAGCCACAAATAGCATAAAATATCTTGGGGTTACTCTAACCAAGGAAGTGAAAGACCTATTTGACAAGAACTTTAAGTCTTTGAAGAAAGAAATTGAGGAGGATACCAGAAAATGGAAAGACCTTCCCTGCTCTTGGATTGGGAGAATCAACATAGTAAAAATGGCAATTCTACCAAAAGCAATCTATAGATTCAATGCAATTCCCATCAAAATCCCATCAAACTTCTTCACAGACCTTGAGAGAACAATAATCAAGTTTATATGGCAAAACAAAAAACCCAGGATAGCCAAAACAATCTTATACAATAAAGGAACCTCTGGAGGCATTACCATCCCTGACTTCAAACTCTATTACAGAGCAACAGTATTGAAAACAGCTTGGTATTGGCATAAGAACAGAGAAGTCGACCTATGGAATCGAATAGAAGACCCAGATACTAACCCTCAAACCTACAAACACCTAATTTTTGACAAGGGAGCTAAAGGTATACAATGGAAGAAAGATAGCATCTTTAACAAATGGTGCTGGCATAACTGGATGTGAACCTGTAGAAGAATGAAAATAGATCCATATCTATCACCATGCACAAAACTCAGGTCCAAATGGATAAAAGACATCAACATTAATCCGACCACTTTGAACCTGATAGAAGAGAAAGTGGGAAGTAGTCTACAAGATATAGGCACAGGAGACCACTTCCTAAGCAGAACCCCAGGAGCGCAGACAATAAGAGAAACAATAAATAAATGGGACCTACTGAAACTGAGAAGCTTCTGTAAAGCAAAGGACACTGTCAGTAAGACAAAAAGGCTACCTTCTGACTGGGAAAAGATCTTCACAAACCCTTCAACAGATAAAGGTCTGATCTCCAAAATATACAAAGAACTCAAGAAACTAGACATTAAAACTCTAATTAACCCAATTAAAAAATGGGGTACTGAACTTAACAGAGAATTCACAACAGATGAACTTCGAATAGCTAAAAAGCACTTAAGGTCATGCTCAACCTCCTTAGTGATCAGGGAAATGCAAATCAAAACAACTTTGAGATATCATCTTACACCTGTCAGAATAGCCAAACTCAAAAACACCAATGATAGCCTATGCTGGAGAGGATGTGGAATGAGGGGAACACTTATCCATTGTTGGTGGGAATGCAAACTTGTGCAGCCACTGTGGAAATCAGTGTGACGGTTTCTCAGGAAAGTGGGAGTCAACCTCCCTCAGGACCCAGCAATTCCACTCTTGGGAATATACCCTAGAGATTCCCTAACATACTACAAAAGCATTTGTTCTACTATGTTCATAGCAGCACTATTTGTAATAGCCAGAACCTGGAAACAGCCTAGGTGCATCTCAATAGAAGAATGGTTAAAAAAGGTGTGGAACATATACACATTAGAGGTTTACTCAGCGGTAAAAAACAATGACATCTTGAATTTTGCATGCAAATGGATGGAAATAGAAAACGCTTTACTGAGTGAGGTAAGCCAGACCCAAAAAGAGGAACACGGTATGTATTCACTCATAAGTGGATTCTAACCATAATTAAAGGTCTTTGAGCCTATTATTCGTGATCCTAGAGAAGCTAAATAAGAAGATGAACCTGATGAAGATTATTTACCTATCCGCCAGGAGGTAGGAAATAGACAAGAGTCCCAGGTAACCTCGGGTGCATGGGGGGGTGGGAGGGTTGTTGGAGAGGGAGAGGGTTAGAGAGAAGGGAGTAGGGTAGGATTGGGGAAAGATCAGGGGACTGGGATGGGGGGAGGGAGGAAGAATGGATATGGGATCAGGCAAGTATATACCTCAACTAAGGGAATCATTTTAGTGTTTACAAGAGACTTGATTATAAAGGGATCACCGGTCCAAGGAGAGATCCCCAGATGGTTCTCTGGACAGAGGAGAGGGTGCCTGAACCGGCCTTGGCCCACAACCATACTGATGAATATTTTGCATGTCATCATAGAACCGTCATCTGGCAATGGATGGAGATGGAGGCGGAGAACCACGTTGGAACACTGGACCTAGCTCCCTAGGTCCAAATGAGAGGCAGAGGGAAGGAGATCGTGAGCAAAGAAGGCAAGGGCACAGGAAACCTTCATCCGACGTTGGATGGCGATACGGATGGAGACCCATATTGGAACACCGAACTGAGCACTCCACAGTCCAAATGGGGAACAGAATGATGAAGAAAATAAAAAAAGTAATCAGGACTGCGAGGGATGTGAGCACCCACTGATACAGGGGGACTGATATAATGGGAGTTCACCAAGGCCTGTTGGACTGGGACTGAGCGAGGACGTGATCCAGCCAGATTCTCTAAATGTGGCTGGCCCGGAGCCTTTTTGAAGGGCCGTTGACAATGACACTGGGACTTGCTTCCTCTGCATATACTGGATTTTGGCGCTCCAGTCTGTTTGGACTCTCACCTTCCCTGGACCTGGAGGGAGGGGGGAGGAGCTTGGGCTTCCCACAGGGCAGGAAACCCTGACTGCTCTGGGGGATGGAGAGGGAGGAGGAGAGTGAGTGGGGGGGGTGGGAGGAGGGGCTGAAATGGAAACTTTTATAATTTAATAAAAAAAATAAAAAATAAAAAAAAACTGTCAAAAAAAAAAGATTCAAAGAGGAGATTCTGTTAATTACCTAGGATACAGAATAGGTTTACAGAAAATTAGAACACAAAAGGCACAAATTAGGAGAGACTGATTACAGAATCTTAATGACTTTTAAAGATTGTTAGGAGACATTTCCAGCCTATGATCAACTTTTAGGATAATACCTGATCTAATAATTCATTTAATCAAAACCTTAGATGGTGATGAAGATTTGAATAGTACCAGAGAATTAAAAGCTGAAGCAGAAAAGGAACTGACAATGGTTGAGGAAAAATTACAGGGGGCACATGTGGATAGTGTGAATACAAATCTTAATTGTATTCTAGTCATATTGCCTTCCACAAATTCTCCTACAGGAATTTTAGTGCAGAGGGAAGATATTATTTTAGAATGGATCTTTTTACCACACAAACCAAGTAAAAATTAGAAACTTATGTGGAAAAGGTCTCTGAATTAATTATAAAAGGTTAAATGAGACTTTGTCAACTAGCAGGTATAGATCCAGCAGAAATTATAGTGCTTTTCACTACTGATGAAAAAGAAAATTTTTGGAAGACAATGAACCATGGCAAAGGACTTGTGCTAATTTTTTGGGAGAAACTAATAGCAACTATCCCAAAAGCAATAGATTTAACCTTATAAAGAGAACTTCTTGGATTCTTCCTCAAATTATATGTGATGCTCCAATGACTGGAGCCCATACATTTTATACTGATGCTAATAAATCAGAGAAGGCAGGTTACAAATTAGATGAATTGAGTAAGATGGAACAAAACCCTATAAATCTGTCCAGAAGGCAGAATTATATGCCATTCTTAGGGTACTAAGGGATTTTAAAGAACCTCTTAATATAGTTACTTATTCACAATATGCAGAAAGAGTTATCTTGCATATTGAAACCACTGAATTTATACCTAATGGTACAGAGTTGACTTCATTGCTTATCCAGGTAAAAGACATAATCAGTAATAGGTTTTTTCCTATGTAAATAACACACATCTGATCCCACATGGGTCTTCCATGTCCTCTAGCACAAGGTAATGCAGAAATTAATCAATTATTGTTTGGAAGCATGTTGCAGGCCTCAGAATTTCATAAAGAAAACATCATGTCAATAGCAAAGGTTTAAAGAAAGAGTTTTCTATTACATGGCAACAAGCTAAGGAGATTGTAAAGAAATGCCCTACTTGCTCTTTATATAACCAAACACTGTTACCTGCAGGGACTAACCTGAAAGGTACTCAAAGGAATGAAATCTGGCAGATGGATGTATTCCACTTTGAAGAATTTGGAAAATTAAAACCATTGACACTTATTAAGGCTTCCAATGGGGACACAAAGACCAAAAAGACCTCAACAAATGTGCTGCAGAGTCTCAGAAGTACAGATGTCAGGCCGAACATGTTGCATTATTAAACTGTGTCAAAGCAGGTTACCTACCACCTCTTTGCTGCCACTGCTACAGCAGCAGCTGACTTTGTCTCCCTCCCCAGGAACCCTCCATGCAAAAACAGAATTTTTCCACTGTAGAATTTCTACAGCAGTCTACAGCTACTGCCTACCCCCAGTCCCAAACGCTTTGTGTTTAGCTGCCCATTGCTGGCTTGTGCCCTCATTTCCCACTATGTGGACATTCTCTGGACCACCAACCATGGCCAATTTGGCACCCTGACACCTGTTCATACCTGCTTAGGCTTTTACTGTTGCTACTAGCACTGCACATCCCTTAGCCTCCAACTACAAACAAACAGAGGCAGGTGACCTCAGCCAGACCTGTATAACATAGGAACAGCATACTGTGGCCCTAGTGCCTGCTGTGTTAATCTGGCTGCTTCAACACCCTGTCACACACCCCCACACAGTACTGCTACTATAACTGGAAACCAACCATTATAGTCACTGTTGAGGACAAACTAAAATGTCTTCAGATTTAGTGAGATATATGGGAATTCGTAAAAACAGTAATTAGATTTTAAAAACATGAGAAAATCTTTTCCATGATAAGAATCATAAATATCACAATGCAGGAAGTTTGGACTCTGTTTAGTGCTGCTATGGATGGCTTGCAAATGGAAAAACTAAATGAGAGTATAAAAACTTATCTGAAATTGATATAATAATTTTAATTAATACCACTTTGATAACTCATCCTTATATTTTCCTAATAATTTAATATACTTAATATATATATATATATAAAATATTATCCTAATATTTTATGTTTTAAAATGGTTTGTTAACTATGTCAAATACATAAATTTGATTGATAGGATACAAACTGTAGAAAGACTAATGAAAATTTGACTGATAAGATACAAGAATTAGAAATACCAACTAATGAAAATAAGAAAAAAAATATTAAGATATAGACAGAAGAATTTAGAGCAGAACCTACCACACCATTTCATTATGAACAACAGCCAGATGTTAGGCATCCTCACTGCTATGTAGAAATTGACTGGAATCATATAGAACTGTTCTATTTGAAAATATTTAAAGCAGTCGTTTTATGTGGTATGTTTTCACACTATGTGAAGCAAATATGAAATTCATGTGCCATTTGTGACAGAATTATTTCACAATCCTGGAAACATATAGCTACAACAATATTGGAAGCTGAGCCTTAGTTACAGTAGAAAACATGGTTAATAAAAGAAGGTAAGGTAACAGAACAATGATGTAGGGCTGGAGGTATGGAAATGCCCCAAGATCAGTTTCTCAGTGAAGGCCAATATGCTGATTTGCAAAGGCAGTCTAGAATTGAGGATCATACCTTGGCACTTTGTTGCATAGTAGGTTTGAATACTTTGGACAGGGTTGAATAATGAGGAAAGAGGACTGTGTTACTAATTAAGATTAGACCATGTCCAAAGGAAGCTTTCACAAAATTTTTATAAAGATTGACCAGATGCTAACAGAATGATATCAAATCTGAAAGGCAGATGAATATTAATTGAATCTGTGAATTTTGAACTAACAAATACCTTTATTTGATCAGATATAACTTACCATAAGACCCTACTCACCAATTAGGGTTGGGGAAGTATTTTGTTTTTGTCTTTTTGATAGAAGAAAGACATCCAGCTAAAGAATCCAAAGACCGCTGGACAAATAAGATATCTGAAGTAAAAGGACAAACCATTCAGGAAAAAAAAATGTCCCAAGAAAAAGACAAAAATGGCCTATTGGTACATCACATTTCCAACAGAATAAATCTTCAAAAATCTTCCAAAATGTTTGTTTCTGTTGTTAGCTACATTTATAATGCAAATGGTCTTTTTGAAGTCCCAGTCTAATCAAAATTAATTCTGGCTTTGGAGTTGCAATGTGGCTATATCCTCCACTAAATGCAAGCATGCTTGAGTAAGTAAACTCCAAAATCCCTGTCTCATGTATTAAGAGACATCTTATATGGGGCAGAAGAAAACACAATCAAAAGACTATTTATTACCACTAATCTCATTACCGTTTGGTTATATTTTGAGTTTTTGAAGTTTATCTTAAGGCATAAATATTATATAAAAAATTATTTGCATATTTGTCATGATATTAATGATTGTTTAGAGTACTAACTAATCCTAGAAAAGGCTTCACATAGCTTCCTATATATAACATTGAGTTTGAATCTTTTCCGGGAAGCTAGGAATTAAGTTTTTGTACTCTAGATGTTCATAATAAATATTAATCCTTTAACCTCTTTGAGATCTACTGCACATGACATTTAAAATGTTTAAGTTTTCTGCAATAAACTAATACCAAGGCTAAAGGTGACATTTGAAGTCTCCTAAAGGAGAATGGGACCTCACTGTAACATGACGGACCATGCTAATTGGGGTTTCTGTCCTGCCCTATTCCCACAGCTGGCAAGTTCCCAAAGAAAATAACACAGGAGTCTATATTAATGATAAACTGATTGGCCCATTAGCTCAGGCTTCTTGCTAACTCTTATAACTTATATTAGCCCATTATTCTAATATATGTTAGTCACATGTCTTGGTATTTCTTTAAGTGGGGTAGGTCACATTTTGCTTCTTCCATGATCTAGGCAGGATTGGGGAAAGAGCTTCCTTCTTTCCCAGAATACTCCTGTTTTCATTGCCCCACTACTTCCTGTCTGGCTAAAGGCCAATCAGTTTTTATTTAAAATATAATTGAAAGAATATAGAATTGTCCCCCACCATTTCCCCCTCTTTTTATGTTAAGAAAACAAGAAAATCTACAGTTTATTTTTTGGGGAATGTGGGCATGGTATTCCAGGCTACTTCTGGATGGTTGGGGGTGCTGATAATCTTATGGGGACCTAAAGAAAATTTTGAAATATGATCAAGTCCTGATAGGAGTATCCTGTGGGTCTTGATCATCTCAGACAGCAGTCTTGATTCTGTTCTGGATATAGAACTCAGACATCTGGGCCATCTGTTTCTCTCAATTCCTGTGGAAAAAGCGAAATCTCTTATCCAAAGTAACATACATTTTGATTTCAATTTTGAGGTCTAGGTATTTTCAAAATACCTATATTTGATTAATTCAGCAGCATCTATAAGCAATTATCTTTTAGCTACTGCTGCTCCTTCCTCAGCATTCAAACAATTCAAACAAAGAGAGCATAATAACATATAGTATCCAGATTCTCTGTGTGTTTTCCATCTTTATGCAGCTTTATTTTAAACTCTATTTCTTTTATTTTTCATTTTTTGGTTTTTTAAGACAATGTTCGCTGTATGTCTTTGTCCTGGAATAACTCTGTAGACCAACCTGTCCTTGAACTCACAGAGATCCATCTGTCTCTGCCCCCCCACAAGTGCTGGGATTAAAGGTGTGTGCTATCACATCCTGAACTCAAAAATATCTGTCTGCCTCTGCCTCCAGGCATTGGGATTAAAGGTATGTGCTACCACACCTTGAACTCACAGAGGTGACAGAGGTGAGTCTACCTCTGCCTCCCAAGTGTTGGGATTAAATGTGTGTACCACCATAACCAACTACTCTATTTCTTTTTTTATTTTAAGGACTTTAATTTTTATTTTCAAGCCTGCATACATTTTTAACACACTGTAAACCATTTAGAGGATTTTTCTCTTTGAATATCTCTTTACTGTATATCTCTCTTTTTCTGACCATATGAGTCTTTAATTTGCTAAGAAATATAGAGAGAATTAAAGCCATTGCTTTGACAGTTAGATCCAGTCCACTCCTTAGCTTTAGGAGATTCCAGTATCATGGCTGAGTTACCAGCTGTAGCCACGTTTATTGCCACAACTCTATGGTGTTTTAAGGTCCTTGCCAGCAAGCAAGCTGCAGCAGTGTGCTCATCAACCACACTCAAATGTTCCATAGTCAGATTGCCTGCCAGAAAGAGTCAGAGTTTGTCCTAGTAGGGCAGTCCAGAAAGCCGGCATTTTAAAAAAGCTCAGCTTTTTTTCCTGCTATCACTGAAAACCAAAAAGCATGCAGTCAACTTTTATCAACACCATTTAAGTGTTTTGTGGCAGGACCTCTTAAAGAGCTGCAGGGTGTTCCAGCTAAAGCTGAGTCAGAAAGCCTCTCTTACATGGGAGCACTTGCTTGGCTCTAGCTAGCATAGCAGACCAGAGAAATTGCTGCAACCAAGAAGCCATGCTTTACTCTATTCCTTTCTTCTAGAATTACTTCCCACAACCTCTCAGGCATTATGTGTATGCCATTTTCCATGTTTTTACCATTCTGTAGTATGAGGGCCTGCTAGTTGGAGTTTTTGTCTTGCCTGGTCCCCCAGCCATTTAGTCCCAGAGAAAATCACACAGAGTTCTCCATAAGAATATAAACTGGTTGGTCCATTAGCTTAGGGTTCTTATTAGCTCTATTAGCTTATTTTAACCCATTATTCTCATCTATGTCAGCCACATGGTTCAGTACCTTTTTCAGCAGGGCAGGTCACATCCTGCTTCTTTGGTGGTCTGGACAGGACTCTGGGAAGAGCATCCTTCTCAAAGCCTCACCTCTACTTCCTGTCTGGCTACTGGACAATCAGTGTTTATTAAAAATATAATTAACATAATATAGACAATTCTCCCACACCAGAATGGCAGCAGTCTCACTCTGAGTCAGGATTCTTTTGCCTCCCCTCAGCAGGTAACCAAGATAGGTAGCCTCTGTTATACAAAGGTGGGCTTTATAAATTGTTGTTCTGTATTCTAAGGTCTGCAACTCTTGAAGCAGTCCCTCAGTCGTACTTTTATAATCTGTTTTCCTGGGAAACTTCTCATGGAATGGCAGGAGGTCATCATCTATTGTCTCATCAAGCAGAGTTGGAAAACTTTTAAATCTTTGAGGAAACCTGGTTTAGGTAAGTTGCCCACTGAAAATCTCCCTCTGGGTTCATCTATTTAAAAACAAAGATGGGTTGCTACACTTCTGTCAATGGGAGGCTGAAGAACTCATCTTTCATGTCCAAGATACCCATTTCTCTGGAGGAATTAGATTTATGAGCATGAAAGGTCTCAGGTTTCATTACAGGCAGGAGAAGTGTATTCCAGTGTTACTACAGGGCACCAAGATTTCTGCCTCTTTAAGCCATGGACTGCAATATTTCCCCTGGTTAACTGAGTATTGTTTAATCTGAATGGAAGTAGCTGACCTTGTTAGTCGAGTAATCAATCTGAGAGATAATCCAAATATATCTTTGGTTCAAAGCAGTACTTTCAGCTAGGCGATATTTTTGCAGAGGGTAAGACACAATATTTTGTGAGGTGTCTTAGCATGTCTCATCATCAGAAAAGGTGACAGAGACTTTCAGCAAAACATATCATTCCTGTCAGTTCTCTGTTGTTAAACACCTTGTGAATCTTCTTCATCAACTGGGACCTACCTTTAAATTTTGTAACTTTTATAATTTTTCTAATATTTGGGGACAATGGGGTGACATAGTAAATCATTGTAACAGTTGTCTCTAATTCTTCTAAAAATGACCTAGCAAAAATTGTTTAAATTCTCCTTGGTCAAGGAAAAATCTATTCTGTCCAGGTTGCATTGTGCATCAGCTACCCACTTCTCTGGGCCCAGTGATATTTTTATCTACTTTTTTTCAGAGAACAATAAGTTTTGAATTTTCCAATTATACACATTACTAGTAGAAAAGAAGGCATAAATCATGAAAGAGGAAGGAGTGTAATTTGCTTTTTCTTTCCTGCCATGGCTTAGAGAAGGCAGGGAGTGGAGGGAGTAAGCACCTTGGGGAAATTTTTCTCCCTTTCTGTGTGCATTCTGCTTAGATGGCAGGGGACTCTGGAGGAGAGGTTTGATTCCTCTCTGACTCCACATTGGGACCCAGAAAACTGGGAACTGTGAGTGGGAGTCAAGTGAGGAAACAAGGAAGAGTTGTTTGTTTCTCTGGGTGACCTGGCAGAGCCAAAAGGATTCAGGTCACCAACAGAAGAGGGAACAGGTCTTAAACCTGCACACACACATACACACACACATACACACACACACACACACACACACACTCACTGGGTGGGTGGGGGAATGTCACACATTAAGTCATTGCTTAATGCAGTGAAATAGAACTGATAGAAATACATAGAAAAACACACAGTGAGACGCATAGTAAAGACAACTAAAATAGGCAGGATAAGTCTGATGCCTGGATCAGCAGCTACATCTGACTTCTCCAATGTATCCAAACAGAAGGAGACTTAGCCAGTCTTATCTCCAGAGGTGACAGACCAGATGACTTTATAATGTGTTTCCTTTTTGGGTGTCATATCAAAATTCTATGAATCATGAGGCAGCAATTGATTAAAGGGAGTTCTGGGGGCTGAAAAACCCAGGTTGTGTTACTCCTTGGAGCCCTTTAACCACCATAGTCTTTTCTGCTTTGAGGGGCTCTGTGACACCCTGTGTCTCAAGCTCTGCTTTCTGGGCATCTCAGTGAGACCTCCAAAAATGTTGTGATGTATCCACCAGAGAAGACTGCTCATACATGGGTTTAAGCTAATAGAAAATCTTTATTAGCCAGCTAGAGACTGCACTAGGTATTTAGAATCCCAGTGTAGTTCTAAGATTTACTCAGGGGAGATTTAAAGCACAAAAGCCATGTTCTGGATTTACACACTTCAATTAACAAGAACAGTAACCAGAAGTGGAAGTACAGAAGCAAGAAACAATTACACATAGAGACTTTACCCTAACTATGAACTTTGACGGATTAGGTCTTTGCTTTAGTTTTCTCTGGTGGTGCTGTCTATGTGCTGAGTTTTAGACCCTGAATGATATTTCCATTTTGGAGTCAGTTGTGCTAAGGTCTGAGAGCCTACTAAGGTCTGGGGGGCTTTTGCAGAACCAATTGAAAATTTAATAACTTTTTTTGGATACTCACTCAGAACCTGAATGCACTAAAGTAAAATGGAAGTAGAACTCTACCTGGCACTCACCCCATCTTCTCCCCATGCCTCAGTTATAATGGTAGAGATCTGCAAAAGTCAGCACTCATGATTTTCTCATCCATTCCTGTGACTCTGTTTATGGAATTTTGTGTACCATTGGTGGAACTTTTTGAAACTGAAGGGCACAATTATTTAACAAATAACATTTACTTGATGCCAACAATATTCCAGGCATGAAACAACAATACCATTAGCAATATCTCAATGTTTTGACACTTAGTCATTGCTTCATTTTCTTTTTTTCTGATGAATGAAAACATAGGTTAAAAATGAGGTTTCTTGACCCTCAGTCTGTCTCCATTCACCTTTTCTCATCCTCAGCATCCTAAACTGAATGTGATGTATATTCATTTACCAGATTAATTCTCATACAACAGCTTTGCACAGGTTTCCTGGTCATTCTCTTCTTCTGTGAAGTGCCTTCTTCACATCCTATATCCATTTTTGTTATAAGTTATTGTCTTTAAGATTTGTTTTCCTAGTTTGTTTTTATATATTTGTGTGTTTTAATTATTGACCAGTAATATGTTTTGTAAAATGCTTCTCTGATTCTGTTGCTGGTATTCTGTTGATGAATTCATATGTTGTTGATTTGCAATAAGTATAAGTGAAGTAATATTGTCTGAGTAAAATGAGTTTTGGTGTGCAAACAACTTGATTTTAAGGATCAAATTTTAGAAAGTGTCCTATTTGTCAAGTTTCCAAATGTTCTCTATGTTTATTGTGATGGTTAGTATTAGTTCTCTAAAATCACTTGGAATTTTAATTTAGCTTCTGGGTATACATCGGGATGATTGTCTTGTTTGTACCAATTGAAGGGGGGGGAACTCACCCATTATAGATTGCACCATTCCCTGGACAAAGGATAAAGGACTCAAGATTATATAAATGGAAAAAATTGCACAATGACATGCATTCATTTCTCTTTTCTGACTGCAGATGTAATATGACCTACCAGCAGCATCAAGTTCCTTCTGCCTTGATTTCCCTGCAACAGTGTGCTATAGCCTTGAACTGTAAGCAAACAAACAAACAATAGCAACAAAACAAAAATTCCTTTCTCTTTTCTCTATTAAGTTGTTTTATTCATAGTATTTTTTCACAACATAAAACATAATATATATAAATACAGATAAATGGACCTACCTTATGTATATATCTTAATGAATGTTTAAGTTAAAGATATTTATTTAACTATTCAACAGATCAAATAACCCACCCTTAAGAGGCCTCCCGTACACTCCTTTCTAATCACTATACTGAAGGATGATAGCCTCCTTCCTCCTGACTTCCCTTGACTCCTTTCCCCTTCTCCATTTGTACTTCCTCTCCTCTCTTCTCCCTCCCCATTTATCCTATCCCTATTCTCTCTCTCTGCTTCATATCCACCCATTCTCCTCCCCACTATTTCTTTCCCTCTCCCTTTCACCAAAATGCTAGAAATGAAACCCAGACTATCAGACATTTTAGGTAAGCACTCTGAACTCTACCACCACTTGTTTGGGACCACTATAAATTGTGGCATTATGTACATATTTAATATGTCTTTCAGTTGTCAACTGAAATTCCCAGGGGAAAAGTTCACCTGTGATAAAGATTTTAAAAGGATGGCTCATTGATTGGATGTTCTCAGATTGTGAATGCTGGCATGTGGCTTATGCAGAGCTTAATTACCTTTGGGTATCTTTATCCTTTAAAGGTACACATTTATCATCTGCCTCTGTGTTTGACCTAACATCCTTGTAATTATTGGAATAAATACTTTTTCTACTGTATATATAGACTTACAGCTTCACCAACCCAACACCTAATAGTGATGTCACCACATAGACTCTAAGTAAGGCCTGTAACAGAAACCTCCTCACTTTTCTGAAGCCACCTACGGGACGTTACCATTAATGCATTTTGAAAATACCTTGATCTTTGTTTCGTTACCTTAAAAAAATCATAGACCTGTTACCAGGTTGAAACTTGCCTTTTCTAATTACTTGAATCTGTGTTCCCAGACCATGTTTGCTAATACTTCACTCCAGAATAAAATATCTTATACCCTGTGAGGTGAAATCTCTGTTTTTTGAAATAGAAAGCTAGAGTGGGTTGAAAAGCAAATTTATAAAGGAGAAGAGAACGCTTAGCCTTAGTGCTTCTTCTTCTGGAAACATGCTTGCTTCTGGAAATTCTCCCTCTTGCTCTTCAATTACTAAACTAAACAACTGAACCTACTCATGCCAAAAAAATGTCAGAAATGACTCGAAATTACCTGTAATTGCTGGAAGAAACCCATGAATGGGGTTCAGACTTCAAAGGCTCCCATCACAGGTCTGTGCTGGCTGAAATACTTTTGATTTTTCACTCAGTCTCTAGTGTCTGCTCTGAATATAACTATCCCTGTTCCTGTTTTCCCATAACATTGGCCAGAAAACCATGCTGTACACTAAGATGGAGTTAACACTGTTTTTTAATATTTTTTAAAAAAGTGTCTTCATACATTTTTATCAATCAACATATCTTCATCATATCTTTTCCCTCCCCAAACTCCTCCATAATCCTTTTACCTTCATGTCTACCCACGTCCATGTTCTTATTCTCTCTCTCTCTCTCTCTCTCTCTCTCTCTCTCTCTCTCTCTCTCTCTCTCTGCCTTCCTTCCTTTCTCGGGACTTTTCTGAGAATTTTATAAATTCTGAATTGTGTGTGTGTGTGTGTGTGTGTGTGTGTGTGTATTATGTGTGTATATGTGATTTATCTGTATGCATGTAAGTGCAACTGTGTACATGCACAGCACACCTGTGGAAGTCAGAGTCTCCTTTTAAAAATCTTATTTATTTGTTATTTGGGGATTTGGCTTTTGTGGGCTAAGAATACTATGGCACACATGTGGAGGTCAAAGGACATTTGAGAGTTAATTCACTTTTTCCACTCTGAATACTAGGGATAAAAGTAAATTCATCAGGCTTTCATGGGAAGTGTTTGAACTGCTGAGCCATCTCACTGGCTCCAGGGTCTCTTTTTTGTTGTTCACCTCTGAGTATGTTGGGCTAACTGGCCAGAAAGCTCCTGGGATCTCCTGTCTTCACCTTCCATTTCAACATAGGAGCATAACTTTTGCAAATGTGGGCTACAGCACCCAGCTTTATTTATGTTCTTGGGTTTCAAATGAATGTGTTCATGCTTTCACAGAAAGCACTTTTCCCACTGAACCACCTCCATAGCTCCCTACTGTGTAGTTTTCTTTTTCAAGGATGCTGCTGCGGGAGCTCCTTCAGCTCCTTCAGCCAATAGCCACTGAGATACCAGCCCATTGGGGTATAGTCTCTCTCTCTTTAAAAAAGCAGTGGCTGCCTCCATTCTCTCTCTGGCTTCTTGCTCTGCTTCCAGCTCCTAGACTCCTTTTCTGATTGCGCAGAGGGGCTGTTATCTGGGACAGTAATCTGTAAGTTTTTTCCCCTTTGAATAAATAATCATTCTATTAATCATAATTCCAAACTGGTGTGTGATTGTTTATGACTTTTGCCTTCATTTGGCACACAACGTTTGGTTGTAGAAACCCCCTTACCCCCTTGCTCAGCTGCCTGCTGCCAGCTTGTCTAGGCACGAGCCCTCCCTCAGCTGCAGCCTGTGCCCTGTGTGTGGAGCCAGCAGTTCAATATAAACTATCACGCAGTGGCTTTTCTTGCTGCAATACTTTATATTTTCTCATTACATGCTTCAGATTGGCTTCCAGCCCCAACTTGGATTTAAACTCCATGCCTCCCAAGCTCCACAGGCTCGGGACAGTCTCTGCCTGCCTGGTTTGCTCTTTTATGAGTTGTTTTTAAATTTCCCTTGCAAGTGTGGTGCTTGAGTGGCATGAATCAGAATGCAAGCGGTTGCTAAAAGCTGCATCCCCTTGGGGCTACTCAGTCACGTGGAGGCATACGTGGCTTCCAGATTGCTCTCCTCTATCCCTGGATTCTGGGTTTCTGGTTCTGTGTATGGAATTGATTTAATTACATTTTCTTTGTTGAGCAACTTGTATTTCCTAGTTTTTAACAAATACTAAAGCGGACACTGAAACAGGACCCCGTTTCCATCACCTTTGCAGTGGTTCTAGTCTAATAAGTAATATGGCAGTTTTTGTTTCCAATGCCAATTTTACTGTTTTCTTTATTAATACAATGATTATGTCATTGTATTAATGTAAGGTTTATATTACTATGGGGATACATTAATTTGCTTGTTACTAGGTTTCAGTTTTCTTTTCAATATTATATCATTAAGGAAGATACGATTTTTATGAACCAATTATGAACAACTAGTTGAAAGGATTAAAATTATTGAAATTCATGGGTTATCTGAACAAGTGGATACTATGATAGACAAAATTGACTCCATATCCAAGGGTACTAGGAAGTTACCTGAAAGGGATCAGGCTGTTGAATTTGACATTCAGATGTTACCCACAAAATTTTGATAAGGTAACAGAATGGGAACCAAAAAACTGATACCGTAGTGAAATTCCTAGAAACACAGATAGGTCAGGACATTCAGAATGTAAGAGAGACAATGATAAAAAGATTTGAAATGATTGAAGAAATTATTGAAGCTGGTGAACAGAGTAAGAAGGCACAAGGACAGGATACAATGCTACCACCAGTTGTTAGAACTGGCTTACCCAGGGTTCTAATGACATACCCTTAATTTATTCTGACAAAGCGTCAACTTCTAAAGGCTCAAAGGGAGTTAAAGAAGCTAAATGGACACCAATAGCAATGAATGATTTAAAAGAAATTAAGCAAGCTGTCATTAATTATGGCTTGCACTCTGCATTTGTTAAGGAAATGATAAGGACTTGGGCTTCTAATGTCAGAGCTACCCCCCATGATTTCTCTCAGTTAGTGTCTGCAGTTTTAGATGATGGACCTTCCTTGATGTTTAGAATTTATTTCAGAGAAGAATCCAAACATATGGAACAGCAAGGAAGAGCAAAAGGTGTGGAAGTTTCCCAAGATCAAATTCTTGGTATAGGAGCATATGCTGATCCACAGGTCCAAGCTCTTTATGATGAAGAATTACAGTCCTTATGTCACAAAGCAGCCTTGAATGCTTTGAATAGAATACAAGATCCAGCAACAAGGATCAAATCATATACCAGGGTTATGCAGGGACAGAAAGAACCCTTTACTGACTTTGTGCAAAGATTAATTAAGGCTCTGGATATAGGGGTAACAGACCCAGAAGCTAGATGAATACTTCTTGAATCTCTCGCATTTGAAAATGCAAATACAGAATGCAAAAAGAAAATTGGGCCTTTAAGGTCTAGATCAGCACCTATGGAAGAATGGATTCGACATATGATGAATGTTGAGATGTTTAACTATAATGATGAATCTTGGGTAGAAGTGATTTCCAAAGCTATGAGGAGACATCAAACTACCAGGTGTTTTAATTGTGGCAAATTTGGACATCTGAAAAGGGATTACAGGCAAAGAATTTCTAGGAATAATATCTCCTCTGGGAATGACAAAAGTAGGAGACCTCAGCCTTCAGGTATATGTAGGAGATGTGGTAAATGTTGACATTGGTCCAACGAATGCAGGTCAACAATAGACAGGCAAGGCAACCTGATACCATCGAAAAACCCCTTAAGGGGCCTCTCGCAGGCCCCCAAGCCAAAAGTGGCCCAGTCATTCCCAGTTACAGTGGAAAACATGTCTTACCAAGAAAATTGAAAACTCCAATGCATGCCGTAAAAAGTAATACTGGTCTAAATGATGAATTACATGTAAAGAATGAGTCAAAAAATTCAGTAGGACAGAGTATACATATATTTTGGCAGACATCTATTAACAATCAAAGATCAAAGCTAAGAGTCTGTAAAAATGGCATTTTTATTGAAGGTTTATTAGACACAGGTGCGGATGTAAGTATCATTACTCCAGAATCTTGTCATCTGAATTGGCCTCTTCAAGAGGTAGATGTTCAGTTCCTGGGAATTGGAACTCTATCTCGTGTAAAACAAGGCACAAAATGGGTTGAATGCATAGAGTCTGAAGAGCAAATAGGAAAACTAAGGCCGTATATAGCCAATATTGCAATAAATTTATGGGACCATGACCTGCTACAGCAATGGAATACCCAGATTATCATTCCTGTAGTTTCAGGAACTCACAATTCTGGGAAAGATATAATGAGGTATTATGGATAAAGGTCACCAGCCATTCAGACTGTACAGAACATACAGCAAATAGCAAACCTTTAGAGGTACCAACAGCCCTACCTTTAAAATGGCTAAATGAGAAGCCACTATGGGTCAAGCAGTGGCCTCTAGCTGAAGATAAATTACAGGCTTTGGAACAGCTGGTACAAGAACAACTAGATGCTAACCATATTGAAGAATCAACTAGCCCTTGGAATTCTCCTGTGTTTGTTGTAAAAAAGAAATCTGGTAAGTGGAGAATAATGACAGATCTAAGAGCTGTTAACAAGGTAATTCAACCTATGGGTCTGCTACAATCTGGAATTCCTTTGCCTTCTCTATTACCAAGAGGATGGCCTCTTATAGTTATTGACTTGAAAGACTGTTTTTTCACTATACCTTTGCAAGGAAAGGATAGAGAAAAATTTGCCTTCACAGTGCCTACTTATAATAATTCTCAGCCTACTATAAGATATCAATGGACAGTCTTCCCACAGGGGATGCTCAATAGTCCCACATTGTGCCAATATTTTGTTAATAAGCCATTGGAAATAATTTGCAAGCAATTTCCCAAGTCCATAATTTATCATTACATGGATGACATTTTATTACCTGATTCAAATAAAGATACTTTGGAAAGTATATTTGAAGAAGTAAAGAAAGTCTTGCCTAGGTGGGGATTATAAATTGCCCCCCAATTTATAAAAGATTAAAGGATTAAAAGAGGAGATTCTGTTAATTGCTTAGGTTACAGAATAAGGTTATAGAAAATTCAAATGCAAAAGGCACAAATTAGGAGAGACCGGTTGTGGACTCTTAATGACTTTCAAAGATTGTTAGGAGACGTTTCCAGTCTACGACCAGCTGTTGGGATAACACCTGATCTAATAGTTCATTTAAACAAAACCTTGGCTGGTGATAAAGATTTGAATAGTCCCAGAAAATTCACAGCTGAAGCAGAAAAGGAACTGACAATGATTGAGGAAAAATTACAGGAGGCACATGTGGATAGGGTAAACCAGAATCTTAGTTCTGTCCTAGTCATACTGCCTTCCAGAATTTCTCCTACAGGGATTTTAATGCAGAGGGAAGATACTATTTTAGAGTGGATATTTATATCTCATAAACCAAGTAAAAAGTTAAAAACTTATGTGGAAAAAGTCTCTGAATTAATTATAAAATGTAAACTGAGACTTTGTCAACTAGCAGGTATAGACCCAGCAGAAATTATAGTGCCTTTTACTACTGAGGAAATAAGAAAGTTATGGTAAGATAATGAACCATGACAAAGAGCTTGTGTTAATTTTTTTGGGAGACATTAACAGCAATTATCCCAAAAGCGATAGACTTAACCTCATAAAGAGAACTCTTTGGATTCTTCCTAGAATTGTACATAATACTCCAATAACTGGAGCCTAGACATTTTATACCAATGCAAATAAATTAGGGAAGCAGTTTATAAATCGAAAGAATTGAGTAAGGTGGAACAAAACCCTTATAATTCTGTTCAGAAGGCAGAATTATATGCCATTCTTAGGGTACTAAGGGATTTTAAAGAACCTCTTAATATAGTTACAGATTCACAATATGTAGAAAGAGTTATCTTGCATATTGAAACTGCTGAACTCATACCAGATGACATAGAGTTGACTTCATTGTTTATCCGGGTACAGGACATAATTAGGAATAGGCTTTGTCCAATGTACATAACACACATCCAGTCCCATACTGGTCTACCTGGTCCTCTAGCACAAGGTAATGCTGAAATTGACCAATTATTGATTGGAAGCGTGTTGCAGGCCTCAGAATTTCTTAAAAAACATCACATCAATAGTAAAGGCTTAAAGAAAGAGTTTTCCATTACATGGCAACAAGCTAAGGACATTATAAAGAGATGTTCTACTTGTTCTTTCTATAATCAAATACCGTTGCCTGCAGCGAGTAACCCAAAGGGTACTC
This sequence comes from Myodes glareolus, assembly GCF_982192425.1. Taxonomy (NCBI): domain Eukaryota; kingdom Metazoa; phylum Chordata; class Mammalia; order Rodentia; family Cricetidae; genus Myodes; species Myodes glareolus. The sequence goes on along the minus strand of NC_142053.1, from coordinate 94,909,753 downwards.
AAAGGAATGAAATCTGGCAGATGGAAGTGTTCCACTTTATGGAATTTGGTAAATTAAAATATGTGCACCACACCATAGACACATATTCAGATTTTCAATGGGCAACTGCCCTGAGCTCAGAAAAGGCTGATTCGGTAATCACATATTTATTGGAAGTTATGGCCATCATGGGTACACCTGTACAAATAAAGACAGACAATGGTCCAGCATATGTATCTAAGAAAATGAAATGCTTTTTTTGCTTATTATAATATAAAACACATTACAGGTATACCAAATAATCCTACAGGTCAGGCAGTTATTGAAAGATCAAATCGTACTATAAAGGATATGCTGAACAAAGAGAAAAGGACGAAAGATACCCACAGAAATAGATTGCATAATGTTTTATTAACCTTGAATTTTCTTAATGCTAATGAGAAAGGAACAACAGCAGCAGAGAGGCATTGGATAATGGAAAAACCTTCTGAATTAAACCAACCTGTTTATTTCAAAGATTACTGACCAATGGAAGCCAGGAGATGTGCTATGTTGGGGAAGGGGTTTTGCTCTTGTTTCCACAGGAGAAGAAAAATTGTGTATACCATCAAAATTAATAAAGGTTCGATTTGAAGAGGAGAAACCTCTTGGAAAGGAGAAATGACAGCTCATCTACAATGATGATATTCATACAGGTGGTAAGAAAAAAATATAGAATGGGAGCAGGGTTCTGTTCTTATCTCCACAGGAAAACACTCATCTTTGAAAAATTCAAGGGACCCTGGATATTTGAATACTGACAGGCAGAAAAATAGCTACCCTATAGGGACTATCAAGAAAACTGAATAGGTTCTGTATGTAAAACATACTAAATCATATTTCTAAATTTATAGAGCTGGTTTTGTAGTGGGACTCTGGCTCAGTCCTTCTCTAATTCCAAGCCTGTTGTTAAGAGAAAAACTCAGAGTTTCTGGAGTTTCTGTCTCATGTCAAGAGCCATGATATGGGACAGAAAGAAATATGCATTTAGAAAACATCTTTGCTTTTCTTCATATCTATCATGCCTTTCAATGAATATATGTATGTCTGTATATGTCTATATTATTAATCTTTAAGTTTTCCACAATGAACAATGAGTTTTTCCTGCAGTGATATTTGAAGTTTCCAGGAAGAAGATGGGGCCCCATAACAACAACTCCACCTGGTTGATATGACGTCATGATACTGATAGCACTACTACAAGACCTGCTTTGAGTACCAGCTGCATAAGATGGTTCCATCTTGGTTAGCTGAAATCTTGTACAATATTCTGGCCAGACCTCCACAAAGTACTCAGAGACTATTTGAAATGTTAAAAGACATTGATCTTGAAATTTAACCATCATTTTACTTTCACAGGATCCCCCAGAAAGAACGTCACCCCCATGACATCTGGAAGTAATTCTAGAGAACAACGTTCCCTCTCCCAGTACAGTTTGTCCTTGGGTTTAGGGGCATCATTTATGGGTGGTTATAATTAGTATACGGTTGAGGGTTGGGGGAGGAATTTTATAAGCGCAGGGATCTTTTTGTATAAAAAAGAGGGATAATTATTCGATGGAATAATAGATTTGTACTTGTGAGTTATTTTTTTAGACAAATATTTTGGTATTGATTCTTATATATTGATAAAAAGTTAAATTATGTTGACTATTGTATGCATGCATGCTTCTACCTCTGTTTAAAACATTTTTATGTATTGATATATATATATATATATTGTATTGATATATGTATATTTACCATATTGCATTATACATTTCTACCTCTGATTAAGATACTTACATATGGTTTATGTACTAATATATATATTTACCATATTGCAATGAATACTTGTACATTGCTTATATTTGGATGTCATATTGTCCTCATTTATTGCACAGTTTTTTATTGCCTTAGTCTTTAAGTTAGATAGGTATTGAGAATTATATAGATCAATAGTCATCTAAGTTTGTCATTTATAATTAGACTAATCAGGTTCTTTAGATACATTGAGATTATATTCAGTATAGATAGATAATTTTTAACCTCTTCAAAGAGCTGTAGAAAATGGCCTTTAATCTAACTCAGAGTTCTGTGGTAGTGAGACACAATCACTTCTGACTTCTGACAACACTCATCTATTTCCGAGAGAATGTTGAACACCAAAGACACTCCACCTGGAGCCTTTCTTCTTGGCAGAACTGGCCTTTGGGTAAAGAAATTCCCATACCTCAACTACTGACAGAGTTACAGAGTATCCGTAAATGGATAAAACAGGACTGTCATATCCTGCAAAGACAGGGTAAGATAGTTTTGAAAAGTTTCTTGCCTTTGAAATGGTATGTCAGTTATGTTAGGCCTTAGCCAAAGTTGGTTGCTTCAACGCTGAAAACATGACTTTGGGTGTTTGCCCAGGTAGCCAGTTGTCTCTGTGATTTGTTACATGTTCTGGAAGTTATTTGATTGCACTTCCTAATTACTCAGGTAACCTTATTTCCCTTCTCAGATCTATGATGGGGTTGAAGATTATATAAATGTAGTTACTTTCCTCTCATGACTTGGGCAAGTTATTTGTTATACAAGAGTTAAGCTAGTTAGAATTGGATATTTGTACTTATTGTATATAATTTCATAGTAGGTTTAGAACTCTCTTACTTAAACATAAGGGGGAGATGCTGTGGGAGCTCCTTCAACTCCTTCAGCCAATAGCCGGTGAGATACCTGCCCATTGGGGTGTGGTCTCTCTCTTTAAAAAAGCAGCGGCTGTCCTCCATTCTCTCTCTGACTTCCAGGTCCACTTCCGGCTCCTAGACTCCTTTCCTGATCGTGCAGAAGGACTGTTGTCTGGGACAGTAATCTGTAAGTTCTTTCCCCTTTGAATAAATAACCATTCTATTAATCATAATTCCAAACTGGTGTGGGATTGTTTACGACTTACACCTTCAGGATGCTGTAAAGTACATTACTGACTGGTATAAGGGTAGCCTGTCTTTGACAGTCTGGTTCTTTGACAGCTCTTTTGCTCAAGACAATCAGGGCAACAATAGAGTCCAACCGCTGCCAATCCCAAAGTCAAGTTACCATATCCCTCAACACTTGTGCTTAAGTTAAGGAAAATGAATACCAGTTGGAATGCTTATGGTAACAATTTAAAGAGATTGGCATTAACAGTCAGAGATTCTAACAGATTCAACAATACTTAAACCAATACTATATTCCCCTTTCTTTTTACCTCACTTCTAGATCTGATCAACATCTTCAAAAGGCGGAAAAACACAGATAAAAAAATAAGGGTGCTTATGTAAATATTAAGAATTCTTAAACATCTGCCAAGTTTAAAACTAATTCTTTACAATATTTAGATGTTAGAGCTATTCTTAATATTAGTTTGGGTGAAAAAGAGCTATTGGGGAAAACTAAGACCATCCTAAATCTCCATTCTTAGAAATGGAGAAACATTCTTAGAGAAAGTCAATCAAGTTAATGGGAAATATTTTCAAATTAAAAGGCTATCCTTCAAGTATGTATAATAAGTAATACATTTTAAATAATTGTAAATAATATGTAAGTAAGTCAAGCATGTGACACATGTCTGTAATTCCTCCACTCAGAAGACTAAAGCATGACAATTATGAGTTTGAGGGCAATATGGGCAATGAAATGAATATCTATCTAGTGTTGGCCACACAGGTACCCTATCATTACAGAGGGTTATGTATGTCTGTGTCTGTATATGTTTGTATATGTGAAAATGTCATGATTAAATCCATTACCTATGTGCTAACTTTAAAAAATGATAATGGCATGACAGGAAAATAGAATTTGGAGCATAGAGGATTTAGGGATTAAGAATATCAAACTTTACTTTGGAAAGTTTAGTGATCTGAAACTAACTGGACAGATGGAAGCATCCAGTGAGAGCAGCCAAAATTCCAGTCTCCACTGACTTATCTAAAGAAGGACCATCAGCCTCTAGGCCACAGCTAGAAGCTCACACTTATGGGGGAGTGACTTAGCCTGAACCTGTAATTATCTCCCTGGGTGTTCTGTCCCCAGAATGAGAAAGGGATTGGTGTTTGGGTTTGTTATTATTTGCAATGTTTAGTTGTGACAAATTAAGAATATAAATTCAAAGTTGTGACTCCTATCGTTAGCATCATATTAGGAGAATTATGGGAAATTATTACAAGAATTATTCTTGTAATAATTTACAATTACAAGGTTGAAACTGCCATTCATTTTCTCAAACTCTTTGATGGCTGTGCTCTATCCTCAATTTCAAGAATATTTGTATAACAAAATTCACCCACTGGAGTCATTATCCAACTCCAATGTGATTGGCATGATTCATCACTCTACATAATAACTTTCCTAATTTATCATTCATTTTCACTAGAGTAAAGGGAAAATGAGTGGTGGATTAGTTGGGTGGGTGTGCAGAATGAGCTTGAATAAATAGCTGAATTAGTTACTTATCTCATCACTGTGACAATGCCTGACAAAAACAACTAGGAAGTATTTAATTTGGCACACGTTTTAGTGACTATAGTCCACCTTGACAAGAAAGGTATTTGTGCAGTCCATTCTGGCAACAGTTTGGAGTGGTAGCTCTTTATTTTTTAGCTATCCAGGAATCATGGCATCAAGCTGGCATTAGTCTATCGAATCAGCCACATTGAACTAATTCTGCTCTCCAGGCCCGACTTTCTCAAAATCCACGCGATCATCAGGTCATTAAAAATTGAGAACATAAACCTGAAGGAGATATTTCAGATTGGAACCATAAAAAGTATTTTTCCAACTACCCCTACCCCAAGATTCAAGTACCATATTGGAAGAAGGGGTGGAAAGATTGTTAAGAATGAGAAGTTAGGGAATACCACAGTAAACTATCTTCTGGACATGACATGAGCTGTGCTTTGACTCACAGTAGCTGTGCCTTCCTGCACAAGATCAAAAAAGTCAATATTCCAGTATGAAGGGGAAGAAGTTCATGGGCCTTACCCCTACCAAAAGGGCTGTGGACAGTTGATGGCTTTCTGAGGTGGGGGGCTTTTTTCCTTAAGGGTGTGTGTACTGGTAGGTCAATCACACTCCAGGGTATGACATTTACTCTCAGGAGACTATGGGCAACACAAATTAGATTCAATAGGTTATTAATGATAAAAAAGTGTCGGGTAGTGGTGGCACATACCTTTAATCCCAGCACTCAGGAGGCAGAGACAGGTGGATCTCTGTGAGTTCAAGGCCTGGTCTTTAAGAGCGAGTTGTAGGAGAGCTAGAGCTATTACACAGAGAAACTCTGTCCCGAAAAAACAATAAACAAACAAATACATAAATTTTAAAGTGGCACAGATTTGGGGGGAAGAGGAGGTAGGGCAGATTTTGGAGGAGTTAAAGAGGTGAATGTGATCAATGAGCTTGAGGGGGTGGGTGGAATCAAGATCATGACAGGGAAACCCATAGAGACAGCTTACCCAAGCTTGTGAAAACTCATGGATTTTCCATCAACAGCTGGGGAGCCGCTTGGGACTGAACTAGGCCCTCTGCATGAGGGTAGCAATTGTGTGGCATGGTCTGTTTTTGGGTCCCTTGTCAGTGGGACCAGGATCTATTCATGGTGCATGAGCTGGCTTTTGTAGCCCATTCCCTGTGGTGGGATACCTTACTCAGCCTTGATGTAGGGGTAAGAGGCCTGGTCCTGCTTCACCTTGATGTGCCAGGCTTTGTTGACTTCCCATGGGAGGCTTTATCCTTTGGGAGGAGTGGATGGCAGGTGGGGAATGTGTGGGGGGAGTGAGAAGGAGGGGAGGAAGGGGGAACTGTGGTTGGTGTGGAAAATGAATTAAAAATTTCAAAAATAAAAACAAAAAAGTTTTTTGAAATTATTGTATATATTCTTGTATATTTTCATTAGACAGATTACCCAATGTGTCTACATTTTATATGTTGTGACTTTTTAAAATATTGCATATTAATTCTACAAGACTGTGCAGAGTTGTGCTGTTGTTCATTGAGAGAGGATCGCATGTAGCTCTAACTAGTCTTGAGTTAATTTCTGCTGCTATTATGTCCACCTCCCAAGTACTGAGATTATAGTCATGAACCACCATAAATGGCAAAATCGTAGCTTTCATTGTGACAGCTTTAATCTATATAATATTCATGGATATATACATGAAGCACTTTGAGCTTATCCACTTACTACTTTGAGTATTTCTTATAGCATCCTTTTTTTTAAAAGAAAACTAGGAAACATAGTCAACTTATCACCCCGTATTTCTACTGTTAGCCAAATCATGTAGGAAACTGAAGAGTAGCTCTCAGATATTTGTTTAATGGAAGATAAATGAAGAAACTGCATATGAAGGATAATATTGCTATTAGTTGTCATCTTGACTAGATTTAAATTGTCTAGGATTCAGAGAAACATCATTTTGATAGGATCTGTGAAAATGTTTCAAGGTATGGTGAAATGAGGAGAAAAGAAATGAATGCAGGTGCAGCATCTCATATGCTGAAAGCTGGGACAGAATTGTTAAGTCGAGAGTGTAGCCCCCAGCCCCTAGTCCTGAGAGTTGTATTGATCTGGACTCCAAATCCCAGCATGCCAGGTCCTGACCACTCCCACAGGGTGTTTAAGATAGCTCCCAAAGGAGAATCACTTGGTCTCTTTTCTTTCCTCCTGGTGGTTGTGTTCATGGCCCTGAGAATGCAGGAATCCCATTAAACCTGGATATTTTTTTTTAATTTGGCTTATTTTGATTTGGTTTGATTGGAATTTTGTGTGGGCAGAGAACTCGCATTAAGAAAAATTCCTAACAGAATAGAAGGGATAAAGGAAAAACCAAAGAGGCCCAGCACCTCTGCCATACTCTTCTGGTCATGACTGACTGAAACCCCCAAGACTGTGATCCAAAGTAAATCTTCCCTCATTTAAGTTGCTTATGCCAGGAATTTTACAAGGCTAAACTCAAACGTGTTTCTTCACCATGACACCATGTTTTGAATATGTATTCCTCTAATTATAGGGTGTTAGTAAGAATCACTTTGCACTTTGGAGCAATACGTGAGTTTTCTCTATCCCTTTTGCAAAGACACTGTCATCTAACTCCAGCTCAACTGACAACATTCCTGGTTCCTTTGAACTTCCTAATTATGAAGTGAAGAGATTGTTAAGTCTACCTTGGGTGCATAGTATCATATACAATTTAAAGACTTTAAAATATGCTGTATGACTTAATCAGGATCTAGAAATTTAATGAGTAAGCATACACTAATGTGCAATCAGGATGGCTTCCTAACTGTGGAACTTGGGTCAAAGGATCTGAGAAGACTTTGAATATGGGTACAAACTTAACATTTCACTTCAAATTGATTATACTATGTGAGTTTCCAGTAAATAGCTCCATAACTATTATATAGATGTCACAGGGATCCAGGTTTGGGTACTGTACAAGCCTGTCACTGCAATGGACCAAGTGACTCTGTGGAATACTGTTGCAGGTTAGGAGTATGGGTGACCAATATGGCTACTTCTAAGATCCATATCCTCCAATCCCAGTACACTCTGGCTACTGTGATTATATAACCACATTTGTACTTGGTTCTAGTTGACACTCTTAGTATTTCACTTGGGGAATTTGATGATAACACATAAAATCACTTCTAGTTCTTGTGACCACAATTGTTATTTAATTATATAAGCCCCTCGAAAGGATAAAGCAGATTAACATGTCAGGTTACAAATAGGTAACCTTTTAAAAAGAAGATATGTAAATTAGGATAATAGTCTGGCTAATAATCCTGAGTGGTGGACATCTCTACTCGATGATATTTAAGTGGTTAATTTTATACATTTAAAGCAGTAAAGGTATTAAAGGTAAGGATTGAGGCATAGTTGTTTACGTGTTTTCCTAGGTATAGTAATCAGTTCAAGCTGCTCTAACAAAATCACTGCAGACTAGGTGGTGTAGATAACTGAAATGTAAAGCACCACAGGTCTAGACGTCGGAAGTCCAGACCAAGGTCCAGCAGGATTGAATGTAGAACACGTGAATTTCAGTTGTATAGGCACCTTTAGACTCTGCACCCTTCCAAGTTCTCTCTCTCTCTCTCTCTCTCTCTCTCTGTGTGTGTCTGTGTATGTGTATGTGTGTGTGTGTGTGTGTGTGTATGTGTGTGTCTTGCCTTCTTTCCCCACTCCCTCTTTTTATAAGGCTTCACTCCTAGAACCTTATTTAACTTTAACTACTCTTAAAGGGTCCTATCATCATGTATAATCATATTGGGAGCTAAAATATATGCATACAAACTGGGAGAACACATTTAAGTCAGTAGCACTTATGTCACTGAGGTTCAAAATGCTCAGTTTACAAGAGAGTAAGCCCTATTCAATGCAAGGACCAGAACAGAGAATAAGTAATACAAGTCATCAGCAGATATTAAATATTTCATAGTACACTCAGTAGAAGACCCTGTTGTCTTTAATATGGCGTGCTTTAGCAAGTGTTTCCTGCCACCTCCGCATCCAACTCCAGGTTTGGGTGTTTCCATTAAGGTGAAAAAAAAAAAACACTTTCAAGAAAGCAAGGCTACCTTTTCTCATCCTATACAGATCCTTTTAGGTTCTATGGTTCCATTTCTTCATTCCCAAATAAGGACATTAGTTCTCATTACCACCTTAAACTTTCCATATGTGTACTCTGCTCAAGAGGTTTTCCTTCATTTATTTTTAATTGATAAAGTACCCTTGTGTAATTTCATGTCTTCGAATACCAAGAATGTACCATAGGAAGTGTGTGGTTATATTTGTTACATCAGAAATGAAGATAAACTTGAGGAGCTGCAAATAGTTGTGAGTAAAACTTCACAAAGATGATAAATTATTTGAGGGCCCCACTCTAGGTTAGAATCAGCTTGTCTTGTAGCAAGTGAAAAACCACATTTACACACCCGTGGGCAGTTTACAACCAAATTTAATGATCATTGGCAAATGGTGACATTTCACCCAAGGCAGTAGAGGTGAGGCTCCATCAGTCACTGCCTAAAATCTCTACAATCCTAAAACCATTACTATCTGGCAAGGTTGGAGTTGATCTTGAAAGGATGTCTTCATTTTATGATCTTTTAATATAATCTTTCTCCTGCAGAATAGTTATGGAAAAAAAGAAACATCAAAATATTGTTAGGAGAGACTTTTTCTAATATGTTTAGTTTCTTTCTAGAGTTCCTTGTTGCAAGACCGTGTGGTGGAGCTCAGTTGTACAGTGCTTGCCTAGCATGAATTAAGACCTGGGGTTCGAAACCCAGCACCATTAAAAAGAATCTGTGCTAATTCTTTAAATGGTTATCATAATGCTTTAAATTCAGGATACCAAAGTACCACCCACAAAGCCTCACAAAGTGATATGAGAGTACACATCAACCATTTTAATACCTATTAAAGTTTAATATTAAATTAATATTAAGATTTAATATCTACTTAAACTATGTGTTTCACATTCCATTTAATTTATGCAGTTGCCATTATTTGGGATGAAAAGGTAAGTGAAGCATTTCCTTCCAATCCATCTATAAAAATACCATAAAGAAACTTTAAAACACTTTCATCTAGTTTTGGAACTCTCAAGCGATGTTGGTGTAACAAAAAGCAAAGCACAGCATTTGTGAAAAATTTTTTGAAGTTCTCCAGTAAGATGTAACTCTAGGATTAAAAATGATCCCCTGAGTCTGGGGTCATCAAGTATATTCAAGATTTGAATTTATTCCATTTTATTTGTCATTAAGCAGAACATATCAGAAGAGCAGCATCTGCAGAATTCATTAGTGGGACAGGATCTGAGGCTCAAATTGGAAGATGGGTATTAAAAGAACACATAGGGTTTTCCCTAGTGATTAGTCAAAGATTCCAAGATTGATTTTAATGTGAATTTTGTAATTTTCAACAACACGTTTCTTTTTTCTTTAAACTACTGGTGCCTATTACTACTATTATTGCTACTGGTTTCTATTAATTCAGGAACACTTACATATCACCCATAACAAAATCAGCTATTGGTTATTTTAAACTGTTAAGTATAATAGGACACTAATTATTATCATTTACTTTTTGGAAAATTTAATAGAGCATAGGTTTGTTAACTCACTCTGCCATCTTTCACAACTGTTCCTCCCAACCAAAAACCTCCATGACTTACTTTCCTTCAGTGGAAGTTTAATTTTTTTCTTCAGTGATGGTTTTCTCCAGTTTTGATCTGTCAAATCGTTCCACTTCAGACATGTCCAGTTTGTCACACATGTTTACTGAAACAAAGAACAACAACAAACAAGTTACCTACTAGAACTATGATCAGATTAGGAATAACAGTTAAAAAGTCATAAAAATATCAACGAATATTTTGCATGGTGATTTTCAAAAAGGAAAAACAGATCTTAGAAAGTCATGTTTTCTTAGCGTACTCTGATTACAAAGCTTTAGCCCTTTTCTGGTGGCAGCAAATGACAGCAGATGAAGATGCTCCAGAAACTAAGATACTCTAGAAACCCAGGGGAAAATAAAAGCCTGACTTTTAAAATCCCAGCAAAGGTAAAATGAGGCTATGAGCATCTTCACCTTCCAATCAGTTACTTTTAGGGGATTTTGGAATGGTGGTGAGCACCACACACTAAAAGAGAGGCACACAACACTGTACTAATTTCTATTGAAAGTTCAAAGTCAGTATATTAGAACACTGCAATAAGACAGGGAAGGGTTTAACCTAGTCATTGCCAATTACAAGTCTCCTAATACCTTCTTGTAACTTGAGTGAATGTGTAAAAGAAAAAGAAAAGCTGCTATTTATGATCAAGACTCAAAACTTTTACTAGAATGAGGAACGCCAAATACAGCTAAGTCTTATTTCCAGAGTTAAGAATGCAGAGCTCTTCAGCCAGGGTCTGGTTCTATCTTAGCGGGGGTAGAACACAGTCTAGTGACCAAAGTAGACTAGAGAGCCATCCACTCCACCCTCCCCCCAGCTCCAAAGCTTCCACCTCTCAGACATTTCAGTCAAGGGTATCCTAAGGATCTCCTTTACCAGGTGAACAGCGGCCATCTCAAAAATGGGGAAATACAGGATTCACACATTTGTAACTGCTGGGCTGCGCAGAGGCATCTGTCTGAATTGTGTCATCTACAAATAACTTGTCACTGCCCAGTGCCCAGTTTAAGGGACAGAGGAACGAAAACCAAATCTAGAAGGCCGTTTCCCACCTACCCCAACTCTCTTCCCAGTACCTCCTCGGAGCAGCTCAGACCCCCTGGACCTCCCAAAGTGGGAGCCCCCGGGGACTGCGCCCTGAATTTGCGAGAAACAAAGCCTCCGGATGCGCAGACAGAACCCGGTCCACCTGAAAGAGCAAAAGCACTAGCCCTAGCACAGGCGCCAGCAGTTGCCAGTGCACTGGCCCCAGGGTCACTGTTTTTTATTTGTTGGCTTCAATACTCCTGGCAGGTAATTCCACAGCAAGGAGACCAGTTTGGTGCTTCTCAGTGCAGCCCCGAGCTTATAAACTCTGCAATTGGTCCAACCCCTCGACCCTGCTCACATTTATGATTGGACAGCTGTTTCTGACATAAGCCCTGCACAGGATGGCAAGTCCCGACTTTCCACGCCCACTCCCCATGTCTAGTTTTCTGGGTGGCAGTCTCTGTTCAATTTAGTACCTCAGCAAACCTGCCATAACAAGACTTGATGGAAGAAATTTGATGGCTAAGGGGCAGATGGTGGACAAAGTTCAGTTCCCTTCCTCTTCTACAGCTTTAGTCTGAGGTCCATGATTCCTTCTTCACAAATACATTCATTCCTCAGTCGATTTAGGAACCTGACATTAACAGCTACATCTTATCCAGTTAAATTTTAATACTTGGACTTCGAGGGTCAAACTGAATGAGTTGTACTCTGCATTCTTGGCTTTTTTATAGCCTTTGGTAGGGACTATAGTTTGATAACCTGTGAGTGGTTTTGAAACTATGCTCAGTGACCTCTTTTCTGATTCCTGGCCTGCTAATAGTGCAGATGTGAGGGCCAGTGATTCACGGCCACTCACTACTGAACATTTTCCACTTAAGCATGTGACATTTTAGAGTTTTTGTGCCACTGAATATGAGAATAATTTGTATGGTAGAGTCACAAGAGAATCTGACACAACATGCACTTTGCTTGGCCCTTTAAGAGGCAGGAGATGAAAACCTATGTAGACTGAAGTCACCTCCTCTCAAGGCTCAGGAATTGTCACAGGAGGGGGTGGAAAGACTTGAAGATACAGAGTCAGTGGATTCGTACAGTGGAACTGTTTTCTGAACACAGCGGGGCGATTGTACCACATGAACTGACAGTAGCTGTGACTATGTGTACACGACCTGCACACGATTAAATCAGACAAAATACCAGCATGGTGAGGGAAGGATGTCAAGAATTCCTACCCTGGCTGAGAACTCCTGACAGCTGATGTTGGGAAAGGGAGAGCCAGTTTTCTTCATAGATGAGGCTCCTGAGGGGCTACCTATGTTCCAGGAGATGGTATTACTCCCATATACATACTGGCAGCACTAAATGAAATCCTTGAGGTTTTTATTTGTTTTTAAAGAGGAAAATACATTAAGTGGGGAGGGAATTGTAATTGGGGATAGAAGATGAATTGGAAGTGAGAGAATGGCGTGGCATCCTTGTTCAAAGCATCATACACAAGTATGATTCTCTCAACCAACAGAAAAGACAACAGTAATTAATTATACTAATAAGTGGTAAAGCACAACTTTCAGACAACACCCCCCCCAGTATCTACTGGGAGAGAACGGTCAAAATCTGATAGTTACTGTTATGGAGTATCCATGAGGAAACTACTCAGACAAGAGTTTAAGCCTATAGAAAGCCTTTGCTAGCCACCCGGCAACTACACTTGGTGTCCAGGATCCCAGTGTAACACCAAGCCTTCCTCAGGGTGAGCTTTTAAGCATGAAAACTGTATCCTGAGTTGGCATACTTCAATTAATGAGAGCAGTTAGCTAGAAGCAGAATTACAGAAGCCAAAAAGGCAATGTTAGTATATTTAGAGATGTTCTCAGAACTATGGACCTTGCTGGATTAGATCTTTGTTATAGTGTTGGCAGATGGTGCTGTAACCTGCTGAGTTTCACAGCTTGAATATACTTCCACCATGGAGTCAGTTGTGCTAGGTCTGGGGGCATAGTATGTTCTGGGGCCCTGTTAGGTTCCCCACTGGTCTTAGTGAATGAGTCAAGTCATGAACTCACCCTGCTGTAAAGAGGTAGTTAGACCCAGGGATCATTAATTTTACCAAACTGATACATAACTGGCCATATATTTTAAGATGCAGGGCCCACAATTCATCCAATTAGAATGAGAATTAAAGGCCCAGTCGGTGCTGATGGCAGAATAGTTAGCCAGGGGGGCCACGAGAGCAGAGACTGGTACCAATTATATATGTCTTTGTTTCTTTCTTTTTGAGGTTTTCCCCGACCTTGGCAAGAATTTCTCCAATTACTCCTGATCAAGTAGCATAGAAGCAACAAGTTTCTCCCAAAGTCATACATAGTTTCCCTTTGCCGGACCATTTATTTCTGTAAGGGAATCTGTTGTTTTAATTCAGAAATGGAAACTTTTAACACCTCCAGATACTAATCACTCTGTCTACTTAGTTTGGAAAGTATCTGAAGAGGCATGTTTACTCAAACCATTAGTACATGTATACATCAAGTAGTCTCAGAGGCTCAGTACTATCATTGTTATCCAGGTGAATTAATCTATAAGACAGAATAGCAGGCATCAGAATAAGGGGAAGTACCCAGGTTAAGTTCTCTAATAGGAATTTGGGGGGCCCCAATCACAGTGAGTTTTGTCAGTCAATAAGCTGACAGACTGGTCAGTTCCTATATCTACGTAGTACAGGGAACAGGTGTTTAAGCATAACCAGCAATCAAGGCCTCTTTCTGACTGGAAATGAGTAACTAAGTGGCAGACATTGTCAAGAGTAGAAAAGAGGGATGGGATCACTCACCTACTAGGACAGTGGGGTGGTCTTCCTGGGCAGTGGCTCTGGGTGTGTCAACTACTTTGCAGGGACAACTTGGCCTAGCATGGAGAGATCTTTGTTAGGACCCAAAGGCCTGGGGACCTCGAGAAGTAGTTTAAATGGATTCATAGGTCCCTTCCTGCGGCATAAAGTCGGGTCCCCTCAGGTCATCTCTGTTTCCCAAAGACCCAGAATCGTTTTAAAGGATTGTTTCAGGAATCCTTGCTTTCACAATGACAGTTTTTGCAATGGAAACTCTCTTGTTCCTGGCAATTAAGGGGTCCAGCTGCCCAGCATGAAGAGAATTATAACTCTGTGTCCCTATCTCAAAAGACAAACTCCCACATATCTCCCCAATACAACTAGATACTTGAAGTGGGTATCAGTGAACAATGGTCAAGATGAAATATGGGTTGCTGGTCTGTGGCCACATTAGCTATCTCCTACCTGTATCTGTCTTCTTCAGTTCCCAGGTTCATGTCTGTGGGTGGTGGGTTTGGATCACGAACCTATATTCATACCCATAGGACAAAACATAAAACTCAGGAAGAGTTAGAGAGGCAGGGAATGGAAAGGCCTGTGGCCTGATAAAGCATTAATATTACTGGGTCCATAGTCCAGGAGGCAGTCCATTTGAAAGTGACATCCATGGCTTCCACATTTTGACCTGGGTGTGGTGGATCCTTGGTGTAATACCAGCTACCTTCATAGCTATAGCAGTGGAGAGAATCACTATTTATAGATTTGTTTCTTTGGATAACTGCTTGACACAGACTGTCTCACCAGAAACAAAGGGAAACAGGGAATGGATCTGAGTTTGCCTGGGTCTCTCAGGTTGTCCAGTGAATAACCTTTATGGAAGATTGGAGGGCCTGTAGTGATTTGAAGAAGAAATGGTTAGAGAGCTCAGTCAACTGCTGGTCTCTGACCCTAGGAAGCAGTGTTCGAGGTTTTTCTAACATTATCTCATGGGGACAAATCTCTCCTATATGGGCTGTAGTGGCCCAAATCAAAGCAAAGGAAGGTGGCCCACCCACCCTTTGCTGGACTCTAATGAGAGATTTGTTAGAGTTTATTTTGACGCTGTTTATTCTTTTAACCTGACCATAAATCTGTTGTCAATATACACAATTAATTTTCATTCTCTGCCTAAAGCTTTAGTTATTAACTGAGATTTTTGGCTATAAAATCCAGACCACTGTCAGACCCCATGGCTGGGGTATGGCATATCAGGGGGCCAGTTCTTGGAAGAAATTTTTAAGCTACTATTTGAACATTTTCAGTCCAGGTGGGGAATGCTTCTAAACACTTTTAAAAAGTACATATAAGACTAGGAAGTACTTGTATCCTCCGCTGGAAGGCCATATCTTGGTGAACTTAGTTTTCCCATCTCTTGAGTGTTCAAACCCCTTCATTGGTATGGGCTCTCTGTTTTGAATTTACTTGAACACAAACCTGGCATCTGGCTAAGACATCCAGCACTAGACTGTCCAGAGAAAGTATAATATACCTTGGTCTAAGCAATGCAGAAAGTTTTGTCCTCCCCAGATGAGTATCCTGGTGAAGGTCAGTGTCCAGAGTCCTGCCCACTGTTTCTGGGAGAACGATCTTTCTCCCTGGTGTCCTCCACAAAACTATGGATTCAAGCTCTGTAATTTTACATTTTGCATCCTCTATTTCCTCTGGGATATATTCTAGAATAACCAGCAACACCAGGTCAGGGTATGTTCTCAGAGTACCAATAGACCCCGCTGGTCTTAGGGCCATTTGTGAGGAAGCCAGGACAGTGGTCAAGTTATAGCTTACCTCAGGGTAGCCAACATTTTGATGTCCTCAGAGTGGAGCAGGGGAGGTAGCAATTTGTAGAGGAAGCCAGATAAACTTTAGAAGTACCAATATTTTTTAAAATATTATTATTATTATTAAAAATTTTCACCTCTTCCCCTCTTCCCATTTCCCTCCCCTCCCCCCATGCCCTTTTCCCACCCTCTCCAGTCCAAAGAGCAGTCAGGGTTCCAAGGTCCTCTCCATTCCATTCAGTTCTAGGAAGGTGAGCATACTGGGATTGATGGAGCATGTGATCAAACCGGACTCTCTGAACATGGCTGACAAGGATGGCTGACTGAGAAGCCAAGGACAATGGCACTGGGTTTTTATTCTACTGCATGGACTGACTTTGTGAGAACCTAGTCTGTTTGGGCCAATATTTTTATTTGTTTTGTTTTTAATGTCATCTTCCCCAGTGGTCAGATGCACCTTTTCTCTATCAATCACACCATGGACATCTACTGTAGTAAAAGCATAGAGACTCTCCATGTAATTTTGGTGAACTTTCCTTTTTCCCATCTGAGATCAATCACTTGTGATCACTTGAGTCAGATCAATCAGTTCTGCTTCCTGAGCTGAGGAACCTGGCTTAGGCCCAAAACATACAGCTAAAGTAAATACTGCAGCTCCCAGGTAGCTGACTTCATCTTTCATCCCGTGATGGCTGTGGATGAGCATCTACAGGGCATAACCAGGCAAGAAGATAACAGGATTGAAAGCAGTGTGTTTCTAAAGCCAGACTTGAGGGTGGTCAAAGAGTAGGGCCTAATACTGGATGACACAGGCATTAGAGAAATATCCAGCATTCTGGTGTTATTTTGAGGATCTCAGCTGCACCTTGAGCTGCTAGGAGTATAAGATCCTGGTCCACAGCATACTAGCTTTGTTTTGTTTTTCCATTAAACTAGCACTAGCCACCACAGCTCTTAAGTAGGTGGGCCATCCTATGGCTGTAGGGTTCAACCATTTGGAAAGGTATAATACAGGGTGTTACTATAACCCCAAAGTTTGGGCCAAAATCCCTTTTGTAAAGTCTTTTCTTTTATGGACAAACAGATGAGAAGGTTTTGAGGTGTCTGAAGGTTCTAGGGCTAGAGCCAAATTAGAACTATTTGAAAAGCCTCAAATGTCTTTTGGTTAGTCTCTGTCCAGATTAGGGACTCAGTGTACCCTTATGCTGGGATATAGAGGACTTGTTATTTCCACAAATTCTGGAATCCAGATACAGCAATACCTAGCTGAACCTAGGAACCCTTAAACCTGTCTGTTAGTCTTCAGAGTTGGAATCTGAAGAATGGTGTCGCATGAGGGCCTGTTTATTGGGCTGCCTGTCCTGCCTGGTACGCCAGCCGTTTAGTCCCAGAGAAAATCACACAGAGTTCTCCATAAGATTATAAACTGATTGGCCCATTAGCTCAGGCTTCTTATCAGCTCTTGTAGCTTATATTAACCCATTATTCTTATGTATGTTAGCCACAAAGCTCAGTACCTTTTTCAGTGAAGCAGGTCACATCCTGCTCCTTCAGTGATCTGGGCAGGACTCTGTGAAGAGCTTCCTTCTTCCCAGAATACTCCTGTTCTCATTGACCCACCTCTACTTCCTTTCTGGGTACCGGCCAATCAGTGTTTATTTAAAATATAATTGACAGAATATAGACAATTCTCTCTCACCACTTCCTCCTCTTTTTTTTTAACAAAGGAAAATATCCATAGTCCATTTTTTGGGAATGTGGGCGTAGTATTCCAGGCTACTTATGACTGGTTGGGGGCACTGATAATCTTATGGGAACCTAAAGAAAATTTAGAGTTATAATCAAGTACTGACTGCAGTATCCTGTGAGTCTTGATCATCTCAGGCAGCATCTTGAATCAGTTCTGGATGTAGAACTCTTAACTCAGAATGAGTTCATAGCCTCTCATTTCCTGTGGAAACAAAAGCAAAATCTCTTCTCCAAAGTAACATACCTTTCAACTTCAGTTTTGAAGTCAAGGTTTTTTTTTATTTCAAGGACTTTAACCTTCTTTGTTCAAGCCTGCATATATATTTAACACACTGTAAGACTTTTAGAGGTTTTCTTCAGCTTTGAATCTCTCTTTACTGTATATTTATCTTTTTCTGACCACATGAATCTTTAATTTACCAAGCAATATGGGTAGGATTAAAGCCGTTGCTTTGACAGCTGGATTCAGCCCATTTCTTAGCTTTCTGAGATTTCAGCCTCATGGCTGAGGTACTGGACAGAGGCATGCTTTGTGCCACAACTCTACAATGTTTCATGGTCCCTGTCAGAAAGCAAGCTGCAACAGTGTGCTCACAAGTCTCACTCAAATGCCCCATAGTTGGACCGCCTGCCTGAAAGAGTCAGCGTTTACCCTGGCAGGACAGCCCAGAAAGCTGGCATTTTAAAAGGGTGCAGCTTTTTTCCTGCTTTGGCTAAAAGCAAAAAGCATGCACTCAGCTTTTCATCAATACCATTTAAGTGTTTTGTGGCAGGACCTCTTAAAGAGCTGTAGAGTTTTCCAGCTAAAGCTGAGTAAGGAAGCCTCTCTTAAATGACAGTGTTTGCTTGCCTCTAGCAAGGAAAGCAGATCTGAGAAATTGCTGCTACCAAGAACCCTTGTTTTACTCTATTTTTTTCTGCCCAGAATTACTTTCCAAGCTTTCTCAGGTTTTATGTGGATGCAGTTGTCCAGTTGGGCACCATCTGTAACACAAGGACTGCTTTGTTGGGGTTTCTGATCTTCCCTGTTCCCACAGCTGGCAAGGCCCCAAAGAAAATCACACAGATGTCTATATTAATGATAAACTGATTGGTCCATTAGCTCAGACTTCTTACTAACTCTTATAACTTATATTAGCCCATTATTCTAGTATATGTTAGCCACATGGCTTGGTAACTCTTTCATTGGGGCAGTCCACATCTTGCTACTTCAGTGGTCTGGGCAGGACTGGGGAAAGAACTTCCTCCTTCCCAGAATACTCCTGTTCTCATTGCCCCACCTCTACTTCCTCTCTGGCTACTGGCCAATCAGCTTTTATTTAAAATATAATTGACAGAATATAGAACTGTCCCGCACTACCCCACAATGATAATTCCACCAGGACTATGATAACACCACAAAGATGAAAAACACCTCATAAAGATGGGACATTGGACTACAAACTGCTTAAGAGAATTTGTGGTGGCTAGTTTAGATGACTCAGCTTCACAGACTACTCTAGCCAGGATGTTAGGTAAGCCCTGTACTTTCTCTTTAAACAGAGACTACACTAGAAAACAAATGATAGATAAACCTCTCCCTGGACTTGACAATTAACTGAATTTTTTCTTTTTAGATTCCCTTAAAGTTGTTATCACCTCCAGACAACAGGAAATAAATTTAAGTATACAGTGCCTACATTCCCAAAAGGTGGGTGGGTGGTTTTTGTTCATTCAATTTGTTTTGGGTAGTTGTCATTGTTTAGGGTGGTTGATTAAAACTTGCTATTGGTTATGGTAGGGAAGAATGCTGAACAAAGGAGATTAGATTCAGAATTCCTGTTTTAAAAAAAGGGATATATATATGAGGGTATATATATATATATATATATATATATATATATATATATATATATATGAGGGTAGTTTGTTGAATTTACTCTGAAAAGAAATAAGAAGGCATATAAAATATGATTACAAGGTAGATTATTAATCTCCCCTTAAACCAAAACAACAAGTCTTAAATATTTTACATTGGCTTTGATTTTTTATATTGATACAAAGTTGAGATTATTTAGTTAGAATATACTTTACATACATTTCTAATGTTGTTCAAGGGATGCCACCTATGATAGTCATTTAATGACATAACACAAATTTCTAGCTCTTTGCAGTTGTTTTTAACAACTGTTTAAGATAAAAAGGAAATATCAGTTACTAATAAGTCAATATTAGTCATCTATTACAATTGAACTTGTAGTCATATTAGGTACATTTTTCAAGACCAAACAGATAAATATTTTAGATGGACGGGTCATCTTTAAACACTTCAGAGATCTATAGATCAGACTTTAAGAAGTTTTAATAAAATAATTTCTTTCCTTTTTTTCTTTTATAACAATGAGGCATTTCTGATCCAGGCAGTACTAATCTACTTCAGGAAAGATACTGAGCATTGAAGAAAATTAACATGGCATTTACCTTCTTTGTGTCAAATGTTAACCACTGGGTAAGAATGTGCTCTTGTATTGACTGCTGACAGTATGCTGTACAAATTGGATAAGCCAACATACAAAAGAAAGAACTGTTTAACTTGGACAAGACAAAGTAGAACAACCCTTCAGAATCCACTGCTCTACAGAAAAGTCTGTCAGATATGTTTGGCCTATAGTCTGAAGTTGGTGTCCCCATATTGCCTAGGAACCTTGGATTACTGTCCAGACAGACAGCTTTTCTGTCATTTCTCATATTTTTTTTCAAAATTGCTTACTTGTAATTCCTAATTACTCAGGTAAAATTATTTCCTTTTCTGGTCTCTGATGAAGTTGAAGAAATTATAGTTACAGTTTTCCTTGTTATTGAATTCAGAAAAGAAATTCACTAAAGAAATATAAAGTGTATAAGGTTGAGAGACACAAAAAGATATTTTTGGTAATACAAGTTAGAATTGAATGTGAATTAGGTACAATCTTTGGACTAAATAAGATAGGATAGATATTTAGTATTTTCTCTGAATTTGTTTATATATTAGACGTTGTTGATGCAATATTGCCTGTATATATTTTTATAGTTATTGTATATAGATTTTTATATTAGTTATAACCTTCTTTTTTAATGTTGAGGCAAAAAAGGGGAAATGGGGTGATATCTTGTTTGTACAAATAAATCTTGCCTGGATATCAGATGGTGGAACTAGCCACCAGATAATCAAAGAGGTCTGGAGGTCTGTACAGACAGACAAGAAGTGATATATGGGCAGAAAGAGAGAGAGAGAGAGAGAGAGAGAGAGAGAGAGAGAGAGAGAGAGGAAGTGATAATACAGGAGGAGACAGGAACTCAGTTCTTTTTTTCAGCTGGGAAGTTTAGTAGGTAAGGTGGCTGTGGTTTTGCTCTTTCTGTTCTCTGATCTGTTTGCATTTCTCCCTGTATCTGACTCCAGGATATTATCATTAAGACCTACTAGAACTCATGCTACAGACTGTAAATATTCAATTCCTTGGGATTGGAAATTTATCTCACATAAACCTAAATGCAAGATGTGTTAAGTGTATAGGGAAAGAATGACAGAGACAGGTGAAAAAAAGTGATCCTAACACGGCAATGAATTTAAGTTGACTTGATTTGTTACAACAATAGAAAAAACAGATTAACAGTCCTATAATTATAGAAATCAACCATAAAATAAAGATCCCTTCTGAGAGAAATATTAAAAGGTACTATCAAGATCAGTAACACACTGTTAAGGTTGTACATAAGCATGGCACAACTTTTGGTAGTCTTTCAAGGATACCAATGGCCCTATCTTTAAAATGGTTAACTGGCAAACCTGTGTAGATGAAACAATAGCCTTTGACATCAGAAATAGTGCAGACACTAGAACAGCTGCTGCATGGGTATTTAGATGATCAACATATTAAAGAAACAGGTGTTGAAATTCTCTTATATTTTTCATGAAAAGTGAATCTGGAAACTGGAGATTGTTAACACATTTAAGAGCCATAAATAAGGTAATTAATTCAGTGGGCCATTACAGCCTGGAATTCTCTTGCCCTCTTTATTGTCTAAATGATAGTCTATTATAAAGATTTGTTTAAAGGGCTGCCTTTTTACTATACATTTCCAAGAACACTCAAGAGAAAAAATTGCCTTTACAGGGCCTTCTTATAATAATTCTCAGTGTGATAAAGGGTATCAGTGGAAAATTTTTCCACAAGGCATATTAAAGAGCCCCATGTTGGGACCAAGCTGTAATATTTACCTAAACAGTGCTAGCATTAATAAAAACTCAGGAGTCAGAAATTGTGAAAAAAACCTGATAAATCCAAAAGGCCGCTAAGGGGTGATGTAACCTTACTTTCCATGTTTTCCTGATCCAAAAACGCCAAGAAATTCCCCTCAGACCCTATTTCTCTCTTACTGTCAATCTTTATATGACTTTCTCAGACATCCAACATCTGTATGCCTAATCTTGGTGAACCAAATAACTGTCTCTATCCCTGATTTGAAGTTGTTGTTTTGTTACCACAGTGTGGCAGCACAAACATTTCCCCACAACAATACCCAAAAAACATTTAATCAACTTAAATGGAGAAAACAAGATATTCCATGATACAATCAAATTTGAAGAATATTTGTCTTCAAATATAGCCCTAAAGACGATGCTGGGAGGAAAAATCAAGGAGGTTAACTACACCCATAAAAACACAGGAAATAATAATCTCACACTGACAAAAGGAGAGAAACTCACACACACAGACACACGCGCGCGCGCACACACACACACACATACACACATATCACCACCACCACCACCTCCACCATCACCACCATCAGTACCACAAACATCAACATATTAAGAATCATTGGTCATTGATATCTTCCCAATTAAAAACAAAAATAAACATAATATATTTGAAAACAAAGATCCATTCTTTACTCCATAGAAGAAACACACCACAACATCAAGCATAGATGTTACCTCAGGGTAAAATGTTGGACAAAGATATTACAAAGAAATGGAATTATGAAGTAAGCTCATGTATAAATTTTAATATCTAACAAAATTGACTCAAGCCAAAATTAATCAAAATAGTCAGGGAAGGACACTTTATTTTCATCAATGAAATAATCACCCAAGAGGACATTTCGATTCTTAATATACATACACCAAACTAAAGAACAACAGGATCAACAAACCCTTATCGAAATTAATTAAAAAACACAAAGAGAATATCCACATTAATATAATCAAATAGAAAAAGTCAGGCATGACAACAGACAACAAGAAAATCCAGAAAATCATAAAAAACATACTTTAAAAACCTGTACTCCACTAAAATGGAAACCTTTAATGGAATGAGTATTTTTTTTTCCATAGGCTCCATTTAACAACATGAAATCAAGATTAGATAAGTAATTTAATAGACATGTAAATTCTAGTGAAATAGAAGCAGTCACTACAAATCTCCCAATAATAAAATATCCAGGGCCAGCCATTTTCGTGCAGAATTCTACAAAACTTTCAAAGAAGGGTTAACACTAATACTCCTCAAATTATTTCACAGAAATACAAACAAAAGGGATATTGCCTAGTTTATTTTATGAGGCCATATTTAACCTGATGCACAACACTCATAAAGACTCAATTATTATTGAATATCATAGCAATTTCTTTTATGAACAGAGATGCAAAAATATTCAATAAAAATTTTACAAACCAAACCCAAGAACACATCAAAAAGATAATCTTCCATAATAAAATAGCCTTTATCCCAGAGAAGCAAGGATAATTCAGCCTATGAAATCAGTAAATGTAATCTGCCATTTGGTGTAAGAGGTCCTTCTGTTTATGTGTTGCTTTAATTTGTTAATCAATAAAGAAACTGCTTGACTTGATAGGGCAGAACTTAGGTAGGCAGAGAAGACAGAACTGAATTCTGGGAGAAAGGAAGCAGAGAGATACAGAGAGCCACCATGGAGACACCAAGTGAGACATGCTAAATCTTTCCCGGTAAGTCATGACCTCATGGTGAACACAGATTTAATAGAAATGAATTAAATCAAGATGTGAGAGTTAGCTAATAAGAGGCTAGAGACTGTCCAGACACTGAAGAAGGCAAATGTGACCTGCCCCACTGACAAAGGTACCAAGCCATGTGGCTAACATAGATAAGATTAATGGGCTAATATAAGTTACAAGAGTTAATAAGAAGCCTGAGCTAATGGACCAATCAGTTTATAACTTATGTAGTCTTCTATGTGATTTTCTTTGGGGCTAACCAGCTGTGGGAACTGTGCAGGACAGAAACCCCAACATGCAGGCCCTTATGTTACAAACATTTAAACAAAATGAAAGGAGAAATTTGTATCTATTGATCATGTCAGTAGATACAGAAAAGGTGTCTTTGATTTTGTCAAAAGATTCCTTTGACAACATCATCACTACATTTTGATAAAAGTTCTGGAGAGATTAAGAAAACAATGGATATACCAAAGCATTATAAAGTCAATTTACTGCAAGCCTATTGATAACATCAAATTAAATGGAAACAAATAAAAACAATTCCACTGGAATCAGGAAGAATACAAGATTGTTCATTCTCTCCATAATTATGCAATATAATACTTGAAGATTTAACTGGAGCAGTAAGACAACTGAGGGAGCTCAATAGCATAAAAATGGAAAGAAAAAGACAATGTGTCTTTAGTCACAAATAATATAAAATATTTTGGGCAATTTCTAACTTAGCAAGTGAATGCCTTTTGTAATTATAACTACAAGTCTTTGAAGAAAGAAACTGAAGAATAAATCAGAAGGTGCAAAGATCTTTCATGTTCTGTAAGGAGCCACCTGGAGAAATCTCCATTACAAGATGGCGCAGGTGATCCTACAGCTTGGAGGTAAACAAGTCCATATTTGGCATAGCCACGTGGGGTTGAGTGCCCTTGCCTGCACATGCGCAACTGAGCCTTGGTTCCCTAGCCTATCCCGAACCCCCGGGCACCAGCAGGAAGGTATTCACCAATCAGGACAGTTTCTGAGTCCCTCCAACCTTTAAAAGCAGCTACCTCTGGGCCTTTTGCTCTTTCTCGTTTTTTCCCTCTCGCCTTCTCCTGCACTCCCTTTCTCACCCTCTCTCGTCCCCCATTCCCCCTTCAACCGAGTACTCCAATAAAGTGATTTGGGAAGGATTCTCGATTTCGTGGTCGCTCCTGCTTGCTGGTCAAGGGGTGCGTCACACAATGTTCATAGATCAGTAGGACTAACATACAAAATTTAGTTATATTACCAAAAACAATCTACAGATTCAATGCCATCCTCACCTAAATTCCAAATCTAAGTTTTTAGGGAAATTGAAAAGACAATACTCAAATTTATGTATAAATACAAATATCTCAGAATAGCTCAAACATTACAGAACAATAAATTTACTGTTAGAGGTATCATATTTCTTTATTTCAAGTTGTAACTCAGAGTTATAGTAATAAAAATGCTATGATATTGACATCAAGACAGACATGCTAAACAATGGAATCAAACTGAAGATCCACACATAAATCTATGCACCTATGAATATCTGATTTTTTAAATAAAGAACCCAGAAATACATGCTGGAAAATAATCATGAACAAACATTGCTTGTCTTATTGAATACCATCATGAGAAGACAGCGAATAAATCCACATTTATTATGCTGCACAAAACTGAAGTCAAAGAGGATCAAAAACCTCAACATAAACATAGGCACACAGATAAACTTGATAGAAAAAAATGAGGAATAGCCTTAAACACATTAATAACTTTCTGAAAGAACACTGATAGCAAAGACACTATGATCAATAATTAATAAATGGGACCTTATGAAACTGAAAAGCTTCTGTAAGGCAAAGGACACTGTAATTTGAACTAAGAGGCTCCCTAGAAAATGGGAAATAATTTTTACCAATTCCAAATCTGATAGAGGGCTAATATAAAAAAATGTATAAAGAACTCAAGAAATGAAATTCCTAAATTAAAAATATAAAATTCAATACATATCTAAACAGAGATTTCTCAGTAGAAGAATCTCAAATGGCTGGGTAAAACATTAAGAAATGTTTAAAATCTTTATTCATCAGGGAAAGGCAAATCCAAACTATTATGATATTACTATTACACAAATCAAAATGGCTAAGATCAATAGCACAAGTGACAGCTCATGTTGACAAGGATTTGGAGCAAGGGGGACACTCCTAAATTGCCTATGGTAGTGCAAACTTGTACAGTCACTAAATCTATATGGATGTTCCTCAGAAAATTGAGAGTTGATCTTCCTCAAGACTCAGATAACCATTATTGGGCATATTCCCAAAAGAAACTCCACCCTCCTAGATGAACATTTACTCAACTGTATTCATTGCAACTTTATCTGTAATATCCAGAAATTTGAAATAACCTAAATGTTCCTCAACTGAAGAATAAATAAAGGAAATGTGGTATATTTACACAATGGAGTACTTCTCACTTGTTAAAAAATGACATCACATAATTTTCAGGCAAGTGGATATAACTAGAAAACAATCCCGAGTAAGGTAACCCAGACCCAGGAAGACAAATATGGTATGTACACACTTTCAAGTGGATATTAGCTGTCAAGTAAATGATAATTACATTCCACAAACTTTGAAGGTTTGGTAAAGTGGAGGTCTCTTGGGTTGAACTACGATTCTCTCTGGGAAAGGGAAGTAGAATTTTAGGGTGAACTGTGGGCATTTGGGGACAGTAATAAGAGGAATCAAATGGGATGGAGCAAGGGAGGGCGAGAATGCAGGGAGAGATAGCTGGAACTAGGCGAATTTGAGGAATTGTGTGGAAACCTAGTGCAGTGGAAACTTATTGGAATCTATGAGTGTGACCCTATTGAATACTTCTAATAATGGTGGACACAGAGAGTATGACCTGGCCATTTTTTAGCCAGGTAAGGCTTCCAATATTGGAACTGTTTTGCATTTGGTTGAGTTGTTGTCCAAGGGAGTCCTGTAGATATCCATAAACAACCCAGGCTGATGCTAGGACAGAAGGTTGCTCTCTGAAAATTTACAGTGGGGCCCTAATGATGAAGACAATATCCACATGCCTCATTAAACTAGAGAGGCTGAGCTGGTGACTTTTCTTTAATTTCTAATCTCTTTGGCACAAGAAAGTACTCCACAGGCTATGAAAAGAGAAACCTGTACATCTACCCACCCACAATATGCTGAAGCTACTGTCATTTGTGCCTGCATGATGTACTGGGATGATGGTGGTGCAGAGCTTGTGGGAGGCCAAACATTGTTCGATATAACTTAAGTACCATACTATGGGAGGGAGTACGTGCCATACATTGTTTGTATGGCCAGAAACTGGAGACTGAATAGTACAGAGTCATAGGAGAGCACCACCCAAGACTGAAGCACACACATGCATTCGCACATGCATGCATGCACACAGATCCATGAGTATATAAGAATATCATTATGAATCATTTAATTGATGTGTGTGTGTGTGAGTGAGTGGTGGTATGGTCTTTTCACTCATAAACTCAGTGTAGACATTGTTACATAATTACACCATTATAGCATTAAAGAGGAAGGGAGGGGCTCATGAGCTTCCATCACTAACTAAGGATCTATTGATAATTGATCACTAATTAGAGAAGAGGAAAGAAGAACCACCTTTTTAAATTTATTTATTTATTAAAAATTTCCACCTCCTCCCCACCTCCCTTTTGCCTCGCCCCTCCCCCTCCCTCTCCAGTCCTAAAAGCAGTCAGGGTTCTCTGCCCCGTTGGAGTCCAAGGTCCTCCCCCCTTCATCCAGGTCTATAAAGATAAGCATCCAAAAATACCAGACTCTCGCAAAGCCATTCCATGCAATAGAATCAAAGCCCAGTGCCATTTTCCTTGGCTTCTCAGTCAGTCTTCATTGACGGCCACATTCAGAGTGTCCAGTTTGAAAAGAACCACCTTCTTTCAGATCTGTATTTTCTAGTAAGTTTACCATGCTACAATGTACAGCCTCAGTCATGTACAACATAGTGGAAGCACTAACTCACCTCAATGCAAAGCAAATAACACCAATAAAAACAAAATACCCAGCATATAAATTGTGTCTAGCTCCATTAATTTACATCAAATTTTCATAGTCTTATTTTTCTTAACAGATTAATCATACTTCATTGTGCAAATGCACCACATTTTCATTATCTGTTCATCAGTTGATAGACATCTAGGCACTTTACAGTTTCTATTATAATTTGAGCAACAATGCACAATGATACACAAGTCTCTCTGTAGAAAAATATAGATTCATTTAGCAATATTCTAAAGATTATTTGGTAGATGCTATGTAGACCAATTTTTAACATTTTGTAGATCATCCACACT
This sequence comes from Myodes glareolus, assembly GCF_982192425.1. Classification (NCBI taxonomy): domain Eukaryota; kingdom Metazoa; phylum Chordata; class Mammalia; order Rodentia; family Cricetidae; genus Myodes; species Myodes glareolus. The sequence continues at coordinate 94,881,747 of NC_142053.1, read as the reverse complement.
TATTTCAATTGTGACTGTACAAATTTTCTTTCTAATTATTAATGAATAAATGTTCCTATTTTCTGCATCCTCAGTTTCATGAGTTGTCATTTGTTTCATTAATCTTGGCCATTTTAACTAAGTATGATGAAATTCAAAGTGATTTTAATTTCAATTTCCCTGATGAATAAACATGTTGAACATTTAAAACATATTTCTTTACAACCAGTTGTGTTTCATCATTTGAAGCTGGCTATTTTTCTCTATACCTTATTATGAATTTAGATTGCTTTCATGATATTCAAATTTTAGTTTTTTTTATATATTCTGAAACCAATACTCTACCAGACCTTTAATTGCTAAAGACTTCTTTTCATTCTGTAGGTTGTAGCTTTCATCAAATAATAATGGTGTTCTTTGCTGTACATAAGCATTTTAACTTCATGCATGAGGTCTCATTTATTAAGTTTTGGTCTTATTACTTATGCTATTGGTAACCTCTTTTGAAAGGGCAATGATTGCAAGGCTATTCACCACTTTCTCTTCATTCAGTTTCATTGTGTCTGGTTTTATGTTAAAGTGTTTTATCAATTTGGAGAAGAGTTTTATACAGGGTGATAGATATGGATCTACTTGTATTCTTCTACATGAAGACATCTGCCTTGACCAGAACAATTTGTTGAAAACATTGTCTTATTTTGCTGTGATTTATTTATGAAATTCACACTTTCTAAAAAAAATCAGGTATCCAAAATCTATGTGGATTTTACCTGGGTCTTCAATTTGATTCCATTGATTAAAATATCTGTTTTTATGCCAGTGCCATGCTAATTTTATTAATGTCACTCTATCGTAAAATTTGAAGTCATGGGTGGTACTCCCAGCATTTCTTTTATTATTCAATATTGTTTTAGATATCTTAGGTTTTTTGTGTTTCTATATGAAGCTGAAGGCATTTTTTTCAATATCTGTGAAGAAATTTGAGAGCCTTTAGATGCTGAAAGGGTTGTCTATAGATTCCTTTCCAATGACTATTTTCACAATATTATTTCAATCAATCCACAAAAGGGAGATCTTTATATCTTCTCATATTGTCTTCAACTTCTTCCTTAAATATTTTTAATTTTTAATAATAAAAGACTTTCACTTATTTAGAATTATAACAAAATATTTTAGATTTGAGACGATTGTGAAAGTTTTTGTTTTCCTGATTTCTTCTCAGTATGCTGGTCATTTGTATATAGTAAGGGCATTGATTTTTGAGTCTTTATTTTGTGTCCTGCTACTTTTCAGTGTGTTTATGAGCTGTAGAGGTTTCCTGATGGGTTCTTTAGGACTTCTTATGAATGATATCATCTGGAAATAAAGATGTATTGACTTGTTCCTTTCCTATATGAATTCCTTTGATCTCTTTTTATTACACTAGTCAAGACTTTGAGTACTACATTGGATAGGAATGGAAAGCATAGAAGTTCTTATCTTGTTCTTGATTATTAGTATAAATCCTTTGACTTTCAATATAGGATGATGTTGGCTGTGCGCTTTTTTATAAATTGCCAGTATTATATTATGGTATGTCTTTTGGATCCTCAGTTTCTCCTTCACTTTTATAACTAAGGGATATTTAATTTTGTCAAATGACTTTTCTGTGTCTATTGAGGTTATCAAGTGATTTTTTATTTTTTCTGTTTTTACTTTTAGCTTGTCTATGTGGTGAATTCCTTTTTAAAATTTATGTATGTTAAAACATCCCTAAATCTCTGTGATAAAGTCATGATGGTTAATATTTTTTATGTGCTATTGATTTCTGTTTGTGAATATTTTATTTAAGAATTTTTACATTTCTGTTCATAGCGGATAATGACCTGTGATTTTCTTTGTTTATTGAATCTTTGCTTTTTTTTCTGAACCAGGGAAATAGTGGTTTGATAAAATTATTAAATAGTGTTACTTCAGTTTCTGTTTTTACAGAATATATTTTCTATTTTAGCCCAGGCTGGTCTTGAATTTGTGATTCTCCTGCCTTGGCCTTCTTCAACAAATCCTATCAGCATGCACCACCACAACTGGTTTTACAGAATATTTTAAGAAATGTGGACAATAATATTTCATCAAAGGTCTACTGTAATTTTGTGCTGGATGCATGTGGCCCTAGGATGTTAGTTTGTGAGAGTTTTTTAATCATTGCTTCTATTGAATTATGTTTATGGATCAATAAATATGGTTCATTTTATAATGATTGAACTTTCTTGGTCACGTATAACAAGAAATACATACATTTCTTTGAGATTTTGAACTTTGGTAGAATACATGTTTACATGATACTCTGAACTTTCCTGATGTCTACTGCAATGTCTTTCTTTTCAACACTAATATTTCTTCTGCATCTTCTCCCTCTGTCTTTTAGTTAATTTGCCTAAAGCTCTGACAATCTTGTTGATTTTTTCAAAGAACCAAGTATTCATTTCATTTATTTTTGTAGTTATTCTTATTTCATTGATTTCAGCATGGAGTTTGATTATTATCTTCCTGCCTACACTTCTTTGATTTTGTACAGCTTTCAAGTGTGTTGTTAACTTAATGTAACAACTCTAGAGATGCTTTTACACTTAATTTTATGAAGTTGACTTTTAGAACTGCCTTTATTATATTTCATATGTTTGGGTGTGTTATATTTTTATTTTTATTGAATCCTAAAAAGGCTTTAATTTCTTTCTTGCTTTCTGTCTTGACCCAATTTTTATTCAGTAGAGAGTTGTTAAGTTTTCTTAATTTTATTATATAATTTGTGGCATTTGTATGTCGTTGATAGACAGACATAATCTGTAGCATGCATGGTATTATTCCAATTTTCTTTTATCTGTTGAAAGTTACTTGCAACCATTTATGTAGTTCTTTTTGGAGAAAGTTACATGGGCTGTTCAGAATAAAGTATATTCTTTAGCATTTGGGTGGAACATTCTATAGAGACTTATTAAGTATGTATTATTTACAATGTTGTTTAATTCCATTATTTTCTATTTAGATTTTTTTTCTGAGTTGCTCACCTATCTGCAACAGTAAGTAATTGAAGTCAACCGTAATCACTATATGTGGTTGTTAGCTGTAGTAGTTTTTTTCTTGTTATGAACTTGGGTTCCCTCGTGTTTGGTTTATAAATATTTATAATTGCAATATATTTTAGTGGATATTTTTCTTCAATGAATACATAGTGTCTTTTCCTAACTCTTATTATTAATTTTGATTGAAATCTTTGTCAGATATTAAATTTGCCACACCTGCCTTTTTCTTAGTTCAATTTTCTTGACGTAACATTTTTTATTCTTTTTCTATAAGTCTGTTAGGTGATTTTTGTCCTTGGTGGTAAGTATGTTTCTTGAATGCTGCAGACAGGTGGATAATGTTTTATAATGCAATATATGAGATTATTTATCTCTTTACTGAAAAATTGAAATCATTAATATTGAAAGTTTAAAGAAAGTGTAGTTACTGATTCCTGTTGCTATTTTGACCATCTCTTCTGGAATTATTTATTTTCTGTATGATTTTTGACGTAATAAAACTACTCTTCAGACTGGAGTTTTTCTTTGATGTCCCCTATAGAGCTTCATTTGTGGATAGAGAATGCTTAAATTTGCTTTTATTGTGAAATCTTTTTTGTCTTTATGTTGATTGAGACACATTGTTTTGCAGGGTATAGTAATTGAGGCTGACAACTGTTTGCCTTTACAGCAGCTTTTCTCAACTTTCCTAGTGATGTGAAACTGTAATATAATTCCTCATTTTCTGTTGTCCCACAACCATAATATTTTCATTGAAACTTCATAACTGCAATCTTGGTACTGTTATGATTCATTCCATGAATGCCTATGTTTTCCAATAGTATTAGGTGATTCCTATAAAAGGGAAGTTAAATCTTCATAGGGATCATGACCCATAGGTTGAGAACCCCTGTGTTAGGATTTGTTTGTTTGTTTTGAACATTTCAGTAGGTTTTTTGTATTTCAGAATATCCACTGAAAATTAGGTATGATTATAGCTCTCCTGTTTTTATCTCTTATACTTTTTTCCCTTGAAGGTTTTAAGAACATTTCTTCATTCTGTGCATTTTGTGTTTTGATTATTATGTATCCTGAAGGCTTTATTTACCTTGTACTATTTGGAGCCTTTTTCACCATGATAGCCATCTCTTTCTTTAGGCAGGGCAATTTTTTTTCAGGTTGCACTTCTTTTTTTTTTCCTTATTTATTTATTTAAATAATTTCCACTTCCTCCCCTCCTCCCAATACCCTCCCACTCCCCCCACTTCCTCTCCTCTTTCCTCACCATTCCTAAGAACAGTCAGGGTTTCCTGCCCTAGAAAGGGCAATTTTTTTCTTTGATTTTCTTCAAATAGTTTCTCTGCCTTTGACTTCGGTTTATTCTTCTCTCTCTGTACCCGTCAATTTAAGGTCTGCTCTTTTCAAATTCTTTCAGATTTCTTGTATGTTTTGTGGCTGGACATCTTTTAGATTAAATATTTTCTTTATTTGAGATATTCATTTTGCTACTTTGTCTTTAGAGCCTGAAATTCTGTTTCCCATTTTATAATATATTGGTAAGGCTTATCTCTGAGCATTTTAACACTTTTGGGATTTCCATTTCCTGTTTTATTTCAGTTTGGGTTTTATTTAGTAAGAATATTTCTTTGTTAAAACCTTCTTTCCAGTCTTACATTTTTTCATTATGTAATTTGTCTGTTTGCATTTTTCATGGTATTCTTTGGGCATGTATTCATATCCTCTTTAAGGTCTTTGAATATATTCGTAGTTCCTATATAAACAAAGATTTCACTTTTATTTTCTGGCCATTCAGACTTGAATAATCATATAGAAACTATATTAATTACAATACTGTTTGGTCAACAGCTAAGACATATTTCTAACTAGCTCTTACATCTTAAATCAACCAATTTCTATTATTCAATATATCGCCATGAGGTTGTGGCTTATCAGTAAATTTTTGGCATATGTCTTTTTTGGTAGCTACATGGCATCTGCCAAACTCTGCCTTTTTTTTTTACTTCTATTCAGTTTAGTTTTTCCGCGTACTCTTTTAATATATCTCGGTCCAGATTTCCATCTTGGCTTTATTCTGCAAAGCCATTGGCCAAAATAGGTTTATTCAACATCCAATAAAAGTAACACATATGCAGAAAGAAGGACATAATGGTGCCCAATGTTTGGCAATGTATATCTATATAAAGCCTAAGAAAGCTTAAAGAAAGAGCTTCTAGACCCACAAAAATGGGAGTCAATTGGAATTTTTTAGTATCTATATTTTTGTAGATAGTCTCTGTTTGCTGACTGCAAGCAGAGGCATGGTTTCTTTAAGAGTTGCCTTCCTGGGTTGTACTGGTGGCACAATCAGCTCTGGATCTTTTGGAAGGTCTTGCTTCAGAGCACTTAAATGTGGTTTGTGGGCAGAGTGCTGCAACTGGAACTGGGGCAGTGAGCATGGCTCACAGAGGCAGTGAACATACCTCTGCCATGTTGTACAGGGCAAAGCTGCAGTGTTAGTCCTAGCCATGCCTGCTTAGCATTTAAAAAAAATCTCTCGTGATCAAAAAATTGATGACAAACACATTAAGACAGATTCAAGCAAAAAAGAACTCTGAATGAGTCATAATGTTGGATAAATGCACCTGGCTTTAGGAGACAGAGAGAGAATAAAGAGTTTTGACAATCATATATTAAAGGAGTAAAGATAATAAAATAAAAAACTAAAATTTAATAAAGTTAAAAAAATAACCCATATAAAGATGGAATATACATGGAGACTCTGGATTATGTGTATTATTATAATTTCTTTGAACTTTTTAACTGTTAATGAGTTAACTGCTGAAAAACATTTGATTTGGGGGACTGCTAAGCTAAACCAGTATGCATATTTTAAAGGTATTTTGACTTTAAAATTTATTCTAAGATATGTTACTTTGGAAAAGAGAATCTGCCTTTGTTTCCACAGAAGATGAGAACCTGTATATTCCTTCCAGTCTAATGTGGTTTGATCAAACAAGATCTCAAGAAGAGATGGCCAAGGTGGTCCAACATCTGTGACAGCTTCAGGACTGCTGGCTGAGATGGACCAACCACAAAGGATGCCCCATGAAAGATCTGATTAACAGTGCACCCAATAAGCAGGAAGTAGTTTAGAGAACTATGCCCAAATTCACAAATACTGTTTATAAAGGTTAGTTTTCATTTAAAGGATGTTGATTATAAATGGTTAATTGTCATACTCAAGGTCTTTCTAAACTTAAATAATGGGATATGATATAGAAATGAATACTTTACATTAGTATGGACTTTGGTTTATTGATACAAATTTAAGGTCAATTTTGTTTTTGTATATTTCTATTATCATTTTAGATATTTTGTTCATACAACTCATTTAAAATGTAATGCATAATTAAAAATTACAGATTAATAGATAGTCATTTATAATAGTCAAATTAGTAGTCATGTTAGGCTCTGTAGATATATATAGAGATATTTCAGTTAGATATATAATCTTAAACACTTCAAAGCTCTACAGAATACAACACTTGAAATGTTTTAAGCTTAGTTCTCAACAGTGAGACAGATCTGCTTCTGGCAGCACCAATTACTTCAGAGAGGCTGAGGTCCATTGAAAAAAAATTATTATGAAATTTTCCTTCAATGTGACAAGACTAGCCATTTGGGCAAGAACCTGTTCTTACCTGGATGTATTGATAGTATGCTCTATAAACTGGACATGCAGAACTCACAGAAAAATGATTGCTGAATATGCTAACAGAAGGTGAGACAGTCCTTTAGGGATCCTGCTTCATGGAAGAGTCTGTTAGACATTCTCCGGGACACAGAAGAAAGTGACAAATTGAAAATATAGGCTAAACAGCCTTTCAAATTTCCTGCTTCAAGGAAAAGGATGCCAGATACTATGGGACTGTAGGCTAAAAGTGGATGCCCCAACATTACTGAAGAGCTTTGGGTGACTATACAGGCAGCAAGATGTCTCTATCAATTCTAGAGTTTTGACATTGTTTGCAATGTACTTCCTGATTACTTAAGTAATATATTCTTCTGATGTCTTTGACAGAATGGAAGACAGATAGTTATAATTTTTCATAGTTATGATAAAGATAAATTAGATACAAAACTATAGACTCACTAACATAAAATAGATGATGAATATTTTCTTTATTTTTGCCAGATACCCATAAACTAAATATGGTAATTGAAATTCTTGCTTGATACCTGTTTTGTTATATGTCATTTTCCTATGTTAAAGTTAAAAAATTCCTTTTTATTTAGACAGAAAATGAAGATTTTGTGGGAGTCCCCTCTGTATGCTATGAACACATTTTATTGTCACTGTATAATAAAAAATAATGCTTTGTATTATGGTAGGGCAGAATGTAGCTAGGCAGGAAAACTAAACATAATGCAAAGAGAAAGAAGGTGAAGTTAGGCAGTTACCATACAGTCACATAGGAAGCTAGATATGAGGTAACAAACCATGAGCCTCATGGTAAAGTATAAGATAATAGAAATGAGCTCTTCCCCCCTTCCCCCTGGGGCCACAAGATCTCCCCAGACCTGCTTCCTTGCACGCTGGGCCTGGGCTTTGGGCTCAGCCTGGCAGGGGCAATTCCTGTGCTTTAATAGCCTGCCTGAGCACAGGCAGGCCCACATTCCTGGCCAGCAAGAGACAGTGAACTTCTAGCAGACATTCATTGGAGGAGGGGTGAGTTTGCTCCTGGCCTGAAGGCTTCGGCTAGGAGGAATTCAGACATTCCCCGCCCCCCTCGACTTTCTGGTCACCCTGCAGTGGTGGCTCCACCCTGCGGAGCTCTCCCGAATCCCTACCTCTCTTACCCCCTTCGCCCTGGGGCCACAAGATCTCCCCAGAGCTGCTCCCTTGCACGCTGGGCCTGGGCTGCAGGCTCAGCCTGGCGGGGCAGTTCCTGTGCTTTAATAGCCTGCCTGAGCACAGGCAGGCCCTGTGTCAGCTCAGCCACATTCCTGGCCAGCAAGAGACAGTGAACTTCTAGCAGACATCCATTGGAGGAGGGGTGAGTTTGCTGCTGGCCCGAGGGCTTCAGCTAGGAGGAATTCAGACTTTCCCCGACCCACTCGACTTTCTGGTCACCCTGCAGTGGTAGCTCCACCCTGTGGAGCTCTCCCGAATCCCATCCCAGCCTTCATCCAGGCATACCTTCCTCTCTTTCCCCCTTCCCCCTGGGGCCAAAAGATCTCCCCAGAGCAGCTGCCTTGCACGCTGGGCCTGGGCTGTGAGTGCAACCCAGCAGGAGGGAGTTCCTGTGTTTCAATAGACTGCCTGAGGAAAGGTAGACCTTCTGTCAGTGAAGTCCCTGCCCAACAAGGGAACCTGACCTGGTACCAGTAGATCCAATATAGTGCAGTTGAAGGAAGAGATGGGCAGACGTCAAGGCAAGAACTCCTCCAACAATCTAAAAAACAACATGAAATCACCAGATCCCAACGACCCTACAATAGAAGGACCTGAACCACTTAATTCGGAAGAAGTGGAAAAAAAGTGCCATTTTGAAAGCAATAGAGTCCCTTAAACAGGATATGAATGACTCCCTTAAAGAACTTGATGAGAAGTACAACAAAAGATTGAAGAAATGAGTAAAGAAATGGATGAGAAGTATAACAAAAAGTTCGAAGAAATGAGGTAATCCGTGAATGATACACTCGGAAACCAAGAAAAATCAATCAAACAGGTAATGGAAACAGTTCAATAATTGAAAACTGAAATGGAGGCAATGAAGAAAACACAAAATGAGGGCCGGTTGGATATGGAAAATCTAGGTAAACGAAAAAAGACTACAGAATCAAGCATAACCAATAGGATACAAGAGATGGAAGAACGAATCTCAGCATCTGAAGATACCATAGAGAAAATAAATGCTCTGATCAAAGAAAACAGCAAATCCAACAAATACTCATCACAAAACATTCAAGAAATCTGGGCCAGAATAAAAAAAACCAAATCTAAGAATAATAGGGATTGAAGAAGGAGAAGAACTGCAGATCAAAGGACCAGAAAATACATTCAACAAAATTATAGAAGAAAACTTTCCCAACCTAAAGAATGATATTCCTAAGAAGGTTCAAGAAGCATACAGAATACAGAATAGACTTGATCAAAAAAAAAACATCCCCTCGCCATATAATAATCAAAACACAAAACATACAGATTAAAGAAAGAATATTAAGAGCTGCAAAGGAAAAAGGTCAAGTAACTTATAAAGGTAAACCTATCAGACTTACACCGGACTTCTCTATGGAAACCATGAAAACCAAAAGGTCCTGGATAGAGGTACTGCAGAAAGTAAGAGACCGTGGATGCAGACCCAGACTACTATACCCAGCCAAGCTATCATTCACTATAAATGGAGAAAACAAAGTATTCCAGGACAAGAACAAATTTAAACAATTCGTAGCCACAAACCCAGCCTTACAGAAAGTAATAGAAGGAAAATAGCAACCCAAGGTATCCAACATTGCCAACACTGCCTACAATAACTCAGACATCTAGCAACCCTTCATGAGCTTAACTCAAAGAAGGGACACATACAAATACTATTAAACAAACAAACAAAAAATAATAATAACCGTAGTCAACAACCACTGGTCATTAATATCACTTTATATTAATGGACTAAATTCACCTATAAAAAGGCACAGACTAAGAGACTGGATACGAAAACAGGATCCAACATTCTGCTGTTTACAAGAAACACACCTCCACCACAAAGACAGACATCTACTCAGAGTAAAGGGTTGGGAAAAGGTTTTTCAAGCAAACAGACCTAAGAAACAAGCAGGTGTGGCCATTCTAATTTCCAACAAAATTGACTTCAAACAAAAATAAATCAGAAGAGATGGAGACGGACATTTTATACTCATAAGAGGAACAATTCATCAGGAGGAAATCTCAATCCTGAATATCTATGCCCCTAATATAAAGGCACCCACTTATGTAAAAGGAACACTTCTAGAACTCAAGGTAGTCATCAATCCACAGATACTAATAGTAGGAGACTTCAACACTCCTCTCTCACCAATGAACAGGTCAATCAGACAGAAACCTAACAGAGAAATAAGAGAATTATTGGAGGTATTGAATCAAATGGACTTAACAGACATCTATAGAACATTCCACCCAAATAGGAACGAATATACCTTCTTCTCTGCAGCTCATGGAGCCTTCTGAAAATTGACCACATACTGGGTAATAAAGCAAACTTCCACAGATACAAAAAAATATTAGTAACCACCTGTGTCTTGTCAGACCACCGTGGATTAAAGTTAGAATTCAACAACAGTGCTACCCCCAGAAAAACAACAAACTCATGGAAGTTGAACAGTCAACTACTGAATCACCCCTGGGTCAAGGACGAAATAAAGAAAGAAATTAAAGTCTTCCTTGAATTTAATGAAAATAAAGACACAACATACTCAAACCTATGGGACACTATGAAAGCAGTGCTAAGAGGAAAGTTCATAGCACTAAGTGCCCAATTAAAGAAAACAGAGAAAGCACACATTGGAGACTTAACAGCACACTTGAAAGCCCTAGGAAAAAAGAAGCTGATTCACCCAGGAGGTCTAGAAGACTGGAAATAATCAAACTGAGGGCTGAAATCAACAAAATAGAAACACAGAAAACAATCCAGAGAATCAATGAGAAAAAGGTGGTTCTTGGAGAAAATCAACAAGATTGACAAACCCCTATCCAAATTAATCAAATGGCAAAGAGAGAACATGCAAATTAATAAGATCAGAAATGAAAAGTGGGACATAACCACAGACACAGAGGAAATTCAGAGAACCATTAGATCTTACTACGAAAGTTTATATGCCACAAAGTTGGAAAATGTTAAAGAAATGGTTATTTTTTTTAAATAAGTACCATATACCAAAGTTGAACCAAGAACAGGTGAACAATCTAAATAGACCTGTCAGTCGTGAAGAATTAGAAGCTGTTATCAAAAATCTCCCTACCAAATAAAGCCCAGGACCAGATGGTTTCAATGCAGAATTCTACCAGAACTTCCAGGAAGAGCTAATACCTATACTCCTTAATATATTTCACAATATAGAAACAGAAGAATCATTGCCAAACTCTTTTTCTGAAGCTCCAGTTACCCTGATACCAAAACCACACAAAGACACAACCAAGAAAGAGAATTTCACACCAATCTCACTCATGAACATTGACGCTAAAATACTCAATAAAATACTGGCAAACCGAATCCAAGAATAAATTAGAAAAATTATCCATTATGATCAAGTGGGCTTCATCCCAGAGACGCAGGGTTGGTTCAACATACACAAATCTATCAATGTAATCCATCATATAAATAAACTGAAAAAAACCATATGATCATTTCATTGGATGCATTTGACAAAATTCAACACCCCTTTATGATAAAGTTGTTGGAGAGATTGGGTATACGTGGATCATACCTAAATATAATAAAAGCAATATACAGCAAGCTGACAGCTAACATCAAATTGAACGGAGAGAAACTCAAAGCCATTCCACTAAAATCAGGAACACGACAAGGCTGTCCACTCTCTCCATACCTCTTCAATATAGTGTTAGAAGTTCTAGCAATAGCATTAAGACAACATAAGGGGATCAAGGGGATTCAAATTGAAAAGGATGAAGTTAAACTTTAGTTATTTGCAGACAATATGATAGTGTACATAAGTGACCCTAAAAACTCTACCAAAGAACACCTACAGCTGATAAACACCTTTAGTAATGTGGCAGGATACAAGATCAACTCAAAAAAAATCGGTTGCCCTCCTTTACACAAAGGATAAAGAAGCAGAGAGGGAAATCAGAGAAACATCACCTTTCATGATAGCCAGAAATAGCATAAAATATCTTGGGGTAACTCTTACCGAGGAAGTGAAAGACCTATTTGACAAGAACTTTAAGTCCTTGAAGAAAGAAATTGAAAAGGATACCAGAAAATGGAAAGACCTCCCCTCTCTTGGATTGGGAGAATCAACATAGTAAAAATGGCAATTCTACCAAAAGCAATCTATAGATTCAATTCAATTCCCATCAAAATCCCATCAAACTTCTTCATAGACCTTGAGAAAACAATAATCAAGTTTATATGGAAAATCAAAAAACCCAGGATAGTCAAAACAGTCTTATACAATAAAGGAACCTCTGGAGGCATTACCATCCCTGACTTCAAACTCTATTACAGAGCAACAGTAATGAAAACAGCTTGGTATTGGCATAACAACAGAGAAGTCGACCTATGAAATCGAATACAAGACCCGGATATTAACCCACAAACCGTTGAACACCTAATATTCAACAAGGGAGCTAAAGGTATACAATGGAAGAAGGAAAGGATCTTTAACAAATGGTGCTTGCATAACTGGATGTCAACCTGTAGAAGAATGAAAATAGATCCATATCTATAACCATGCACAAAACTCAGGTCCAAATGGATAAAAGACATCAACATTAATCCAATCAATTTGAACCTAATAGAAGAGAAAGTGGGAAGTAGTCTACAAGATATAGGTACAGGAGACCACTTCCTAAGCAGAACCCCAGGAGCGCAGATAATAAGAGAAACAATGAATAAATGGGACCTACTGAAACTGAGAAGCTTCTGTAAAACAAAGGTCACTGTCAGTAAGACAAAAAGGCTACCTTCGAACTGGGAGAAGATATTCACAAACCCCTCATCAGACAAAGGTATGATCTCCAAAATATACAAAGAGCTCAAGAAACTAGACACTAAAACTCTAATTAACCAAATTAAAAAATGGGGTACTGAATTGAACAGAGAATTCACAACAGATGAACTTTGAATGGCCAAAAAGCACTTAAAGTCATGCTCAACCTCCTTAACGATCAGGGAAATGCAAATCAAAACAATTTGAAAAATCATCTTACACCTGTCAGAATAGCCAAACTCAAAAACACCAATGATAGCCTATGCTCGAGAGGATGTGGAATGAGGGGAACACTTATCCATTGTTGGTGGGAATGCAAACTTGTGTAGCCACTATGGAAATCAGTGTGGTGGTTTCTCAGGAAACTGGGAGTCAACCTCCCTCAGGACCCAGCAATTCCACTCTTGGGAATATACCCAAGAGATGCCCTAACATACTACAAAAGCATTTGTTCAACTATGTTCATAGCAGCACGATTTGTAGTAGCCAGAACCTGGAAACAACCTAGGTGCCCCTCAATAGAAGAATGATTAAAAAAGGTGTGGAACATATACACATTAGAGTTTTACTCAGCGGTAAAAAACAATGCCATCTTGAATTTTGCATGCAAATGGATGGAAATAGAAAACGCTTTACTGAGTGAGGTAAGCCAGACCCAAAAAGAGGAATATGGTATGTACTCACTCATAAGTGGATTCTAGCCATAATTAAAGGTCTTTGAGCCTATTATTCGTGATCCTAGAGAATCTAAATAAGAAGGTGAACCTGAAGAAAATCATGTAGCTCTCTGCCTGGAGATTGGAAATAGACAAGAGTCCCAGGTAACCTCTGGTGGATGGGGGGGTGGGAGGGTTGTTGGATGGGGAGAGGGTGAGATAGAAGGGAGTAGGGGAGGAATGGGGAAAGCTCAGTGCACAGGGATGGGGGGCGGGAGGATGGATGGATATGGAATCAGGGAAGAATATATTTCAACTAAGGGAGTCATTTTAGGGTTTACAGGAGATTTGATTATAAATGGGATCACAGGTCCAAGGAGAGATCTCCAGATTGTTCTCTGGACAGAAGAGAGGGTGCCTGAGCTGGCCTTGGCCCATAACCATGCTGGTGAATATTTTGCTTATCACCATAGAACCTTCATCTGGCGATGGATGGATATAGAGACAGAGACCCACATTGGAACACTGGACTTAACTCCCTAGGTCCAAAGGAGAAGCAGAAGGAAAGAGAACGTGAGCAATGAAGGCAAGATCAGAGGGAACCTTCATCCGATGATGGATGGCGATACAGACAGAGACCCACATTGGAGCACTGGACTGAGACCCCCAAGGTCCAAATGAGGAGCAGAAGGATGAAGAAAATGAAAAAGGAAATCAGGACTGCGAGGGATGCTATCACCCACTGATACAAGGGGCCGGATCTAATGAGAGTTTACCAAGGCCAGTTGGACTGGGACTGAACGAGGATGCGATCCAACCAGATTCTCTGAATGTGGCCGGATTCTCTGAATGTGGCTGACCTGGAGTCTTTCTGAAAAGCCATTGACAATGACACTGGGACTTGTTTCATCTGCATATACTGGATTTTGCGAATCCAGTATGTCTGGACACTTACCTTCCTGGACCTGGAGGGAGGGGGGAGGAACTTGAACTTCCCACAGGGCAGGAAACCCTTACTGCTCTTAGGGATGGAGCGGGAGGAGGAGAGGGAGTGGGGGGAGTGGGAGGGTGGTGTTAGGAGGGGCGGAAATGGAAACTTTTATAATTTAATAAAATTACTTTCTAAAAAATAGATAATAGAAATGAGTTAATTTAAGATGTAAGAGCTAGCTAAGAATATTCCTGAGACGTTGATCAAACAGAGTTGTAATTAATAGAATTTTTGTGTGATTATTCTATTTTCAGTGGTCAGGAAACAAAACTACAGTCTCCACTTACTTTTATATGTTGAAGTCTTTATCTTGTTTTTCAGTTAAATTTCTTTTTCTTGAGCCTATCACAGTAGAGTTGTTTGTTTCTAGAGGCGCCACATTGTCTTCATTTTTCCTGTTAGTGTTTTAGTTGAGGTATCTAGGAATCTGGAGTTATGAGGTCTGACGTAATTTCTGCTTGTTTGGTTTTTTTTTGTGTGTGGGATCTATTCTCAGCTTTATGGGTTATGTGTTCTGTTCGTTAATTACTGTTCTTCTCTCTAGCTCCTAGCCATGCTATATGTAGCTACTGTGATGTCCTTGAGTCTCAGTCACATGTTGTAAGTGTGTGGCTCTTGGTAGGAGGCTGTTCTGCAGGAGAATGTGAGAAAGGAATGGAGATTGGATAGAAGAAAATACTAAGAGGGATGTAGAGGAAGAACTAGGGTGTTCCTGGTTCTAATCCAAGAGGCGAAGTCCCAGGTTGATGAAGATGAACTAAAAAAAGAAGTTCAAATAGTCAGATTGAACAGGATTAAGGTGAAGTCTGGAGAGATCAAAATATAGGACAGAAATAAGAATAACGGTTCTTTGGGCTCTATGTGGAAATCTATGCATTTTATTATAAGGACATGGATAGATTAGAGGCCCACTCTACTTCTTATAACCCAATGAACTAAATGTGCCATGCCTCTGTTTCTGCAAAGTAAATTATGGGTCATTAATATTTAAATAATTCAGCATATATTTTTATAGGTGGGAGTCTTGAAACAGCAACAAAGACACAGATTTTGCTAATAGTTTTGTAAGGAGGGGAAGGAAACTGAGATTTTTAGGTAGAATTTCTTATATCAGTAATAACTCAGTTTTGTTCAAAATCCTAAAAAATACCTTCTTAGTTTATTTTCTGCTGTTGTGAGGAGACACCATTAACAATCAAATTATAAACAATAAATGCATTTAATTTGGGGATTTTTTTACAGTTTTAGAGGGTATGGTTATCATCATTACAATGGAGGACATGGCAGCAGACAGACAACATGGTGGATCAGTAGCTGAGGCTTTACATCTTAGAGGCAACAACCAAAAATCAGAGAGAGAGCTAACAGAAAGTTGTGGACTTTTGCAACCTGTAAACACATCACTAGTAACACAACTCCTCCAACCAAACCACAGTGCCAACAATGATAAAATTTATAACTCTTCTCAAGCAGTTCTGCCAACTGTGGAGCTAATGTTCAAGTACATAAAACTTTGAAGGCCATTCTCTTTCAAAGTAATACAAACATCTAGCCAACTATGCAAGTACAGCCAATCCAGCCAGCAGATTTTGTTGTGATCCTTATTTTTTTTTTACTTGCGTGGTAGATATACAACATACCCATAGTGAATCTTGAAAATACAATTTATGACCTTTACATCTTGTTCACAATAGCTACTTTTATTCAGATGTTTGCTTTTCAAGTCAAAATTTCTAATGGTTTCTTATTTAATGTAGTAGTTGTTTGAGAATTTAATTCCTTACGAAATGACTAAAGCCTGTCCTTCCTTCAGGATTTTTATATAGTTCATTCACAATAGAAAATGTGCTTGTTTAGAGACCATTTAAAATATGATTGTTCACATTGTCTTTCTCATGACCTATGATTGTGAACATTTTCTTTTTTATGACCTATGAAAAATTTCTGATGTTGGAAAGCCACCTAATTTATGGTCCTTTACTAAAATATCAGAATGGAATCAGGAGTATGGAAAATACTTCCCTATTATAAACTGAGTTTCCTAGGATTTAAAGTCATATAATCTGAAAATATCCTTTGTTAAGGTTATATTGTCACAGTCTCTATTTCAGTGGATATAATTAAGTTCTCATTGAGATGACATTCATTAAATAACTAGGATTTGTGCTTCAGATGAGGTGAAATGGATGATGTCATTGGAAACAGGTTTGTTTTCAGAAGCTTACCATCTTGTCTACTCACTTATGAGGCTTGCTATAGATCAGCATTCTTATATTTTTTGTATACATTTAATTTACTTATTTTGTGTGTGTGGTTGTAAGTACACTCATTTGTAGAGGATGGAGGCCAACTTGCAGTACTCTCCTTCTAAAATTTGGTTCCTTGGGGTAAACTCGGTTTCTTATGCTTCATAATAAGTGACTTTACTTGGTTCAACATTCTAATATTTTAATATTAACATTCAAATATGCATTTTCTAAAGAGGATATGAAGGGAAGGAGTTGGTAACTCTCTTGAGAGTGAACATGGTTTTTTTTGTTTTATACTTTTGGAATCTGATGAGCACTTTACTCCTTTGAAATTATTTTCTCTACAGTTTAAAATTTTAATAATAATTTTCCAGATCTAATCACATATTTACAAGTAAACACTTTTCATTTGACTCTAACTTGCATGTAGAAACTTTCACAGAGAACTGTCTAGTCTCTTGGTGTCAACAAAACAGAGAAAAGTTTTTGCCATTGATAACTATTAAAGGTTCTTAAAATTAGCTTTTACATTTGAGAATCACCAAAAATCTGTTGAAAGGTAATTTACTCTTCAAGACATATAAGAAATAAAGAATTAATAGTAAGATAAATCAATGTACTTTTTAAGAAGTTGACAAGTCCTTGTTATGAAATTCAAGTTGCAACACAGCTCAAACTTATTTTGTGTATGTTTTTCTCTTAGCAGCAC
Organism: Myodes glareolus; assembly: GCF_982192425.1. Lineage (NCBI taxonomy): Eukaryota > Metazoa > Chordata > Mammalia > Rodentia > Cricetidae > Myodes > Myodes glareolus. Next base: position 94,864,393 of record NC_142053.1, on the reverse strand, counting down.
TGGAAATCTAGGAAAACAATGTAGGATCAGAAAACTCATGCATCAATTTGCTTTTTCTTAGAATTTTCTTAGGCAGCTATTGTGATTCAAATAAATGAACATCTGAGACTACTCTCTACTCAACATTATTAGACAAAGAATGAATGGAGCAAAGCAGAGATTCATTAGTCTCAAAGCTGAGCTATGGTGACAAATTTTAAGCCCAGTTTCGAAGGTATTAACATTGTAACAAAGACATTTTTATTATGTTTCAATTCAGTTTTTTAAGTTCAATGGAAATATAGAATAATGTTTTTGAATGAGCCAATGGTAATAAAAGATGCATTTGTCTTTGAAATTCCCAGATGATTTTTTATGGTCCTTGCTAACTAAATAGTAGAATATGATGAAGAATATTGTACCTCTTGAAAACTCATTTAGGAATTGTGTGGTCCCTTCAGCATGACTGATTCTTTATTAATTTGAGAGCCTTCGAATTTGCTTTTTTGCTATTCTTATGCTTACTTAAGCAGATAAAACACAGTTTCTGATGAGGAGTTCAAGTAATCAATATCTATTTTTATATTATTTTAAGAGCATGTAAAATAATAAGATGTTATTTGTTCTAAAATTGTAAAGAGAAAATGATTTTTTAGAGCAAAATGATAGAGAAAGCTTTTCAAAAACTTTCTGATAGAGACAAAATCTTTTTTTTCTACTAAGTTTTCTAAAGTTTGTCAAATAGACAAATACCCAAGTTGATTCTCAAAAGAACAGCTATTGATTTTAGAATATTCACTGACTTCCTCTCCTACATTTTTAAAAAATATGTTAACAAAATATGCTCAACTTATATAATATTCATTCATTGAAAATATTAGTGGAACACCTACTTTATACCAGGTTAGTTGTTACATTCTAGGTAAATCATGCTGAACAATATGTAAGATCTCTATTTTCATTCATCTTTAATTCTTTCAGGGACTAGGTTTTTGTGGTAGGTGTAGTTTGGGAAAATGGGAAATAAAATTAATAAAAATTTAAATTTAGGAATGAATAAAGTAGAAGAAGATGATCCATTCTTTGTAGATCAAAACATTATTGACTGTATGACTTGTTTTATAAATGAAAGCAGATAATAATAATAATAATAGTTAAATTTATTGGACATTTATATACATCTCTACTTACCCTTTTCATTGAATAGAAATTTTCAACAACTTTATGCTTCTTATTATTTCTAGTTTTGTCTTATATTCAGAGAAACTATAATTCAAATTATTAACTTATTTCACTGCAATAAACAAGAAAAGATTTGAAGATCAGAGAGGTAGCTCAGTGTTAAAGAGCCCTTCCTACTATTATAGAAGGCCAAATTTAGTTCCCAGAATTAACATTGGTTGTTTTAAAACTGCCTCCAACCCCAGCGGTATGTTATCTGATATTCCCTGGATTCTGTAGAAACTGGTCTTCATATGCACATGATTATGTATCATCCCCCAAATGCACATAATTAAAATAAAAAATATATGATAAAAAAGAAGACTTGGACATGCAGCTTGACTCTACTTCATGTGTGTGTTTGTGAGTGCTTCTTCATGTGTGGGCATATATATGTATGTATAGACACACACATATAATATATAGACACACGTATCTAGATGGGTTTATATACAGATACATTATACAATATATGATTTATACACACACATATATATACATAGGATACAAATAAATCATATGAAAATTCCTTTTGATGACATGCTGTTAAAATTTATTTTGAAGTAATATTTTAAAATATAAAAATTATGTTACCAAGAAATGATTATGGATATATATATATATATATATATATATATATATAATATTTATAGATGTCTCTGCAAATTTGCACATGTGCATATGGAGGCCTGGGAATAGTGACAGAGGTTATTCCTGCTATGTTATCCACTATTTCTTAAGGAAGGTGTATTCAGTGGCCTAGAATTTGCCAAGTAGGCTAAATTAGCAATGCAGGGAGCCCCAGGTATCTGGCTCTTCAGCAGATAGATTGCAAATGCTCACAATGCCTGGTGTGTTTTTGGTTTTATTTGCTTTGAGACAACATCTTACTATGTGGTTGTGACTATACTAGAATATGCTATGTAGACTAGGCTGCCAATGAACTTAAAGATCAACCTTCCTCTGGCTCTGAAGTGCTGAGATTAAAGGTATACACCACCATTTCTGGTGGTGATTTTTTATTTTTAATGTGGGTTCTAAGAACCAAGCCCGGGTATTGATGCCTTTAGGCAAGTAACTTTTGATTGAGCTATCTCCCCAACTCACCACTCCACTTTTCCAGGAAATAATATTTGCTTTTGTTGAAGATGATTGAAGCACTAGGCATAGTAAATAGACTACTAGAGGGAGATGGAGCAAAAAATGTAAAGACTTTAAGGTAAAAAAGATTATTATCTGTTTGTGGAGCAAAATGTTGTATGATTTTCAGATTGCAAATGCAAATGTGTGAAAGTTCGTTTTAAATACTTTTTGGACAGAATAGATAAATCTTCATAAACAGTGCATCCTAAGATTAACATTAAAAAACTAACAGTCATTAAAGGGAATGACAAAAATTATTTGATTTACACCAAAAATTGTCTGTGGACTACAAAAATAAACAAAACAGAGCAATGTAAGCAAGGGAAACAACAGAAAACTTGTTAGCATAGGCAAACAATTATACCTAGGCATTTTATATAAGGGGTGATATGGAATAGGGGAAAATCATATATTTAAGACTTAATTTTGATTAGGCAGTTGATTATGTTTACCAGGTTTGGTGCTGAGGATTGAAGAAAAGGTACACTTCAAATACTAATTGAAACCTGAAGGCCTAAGTCACAAAATAATTTCATAATCTAGTTCAGAATTATGAAAAATAAAGGGTTATTTATTTACAGGGAAATTACAGATCACTGTTCTGGATTACAGTCCTCTGCATGAACAGGAAATAGGAACAGGGTCTAGCAGCCAGAAGCGAGAGCCAGAAGTAAGATAAAGAGTACAAAATTTACAGTTGCATTTGTAGTATAAGAGACCATGCCCAAGTGGAAGGGTATCTTAAGACTTGACTGAAGGAGCAGATTGTGGTCCCAGAGCACCTCCTCCTTTTGTTTAAATAAGAGAGTGTCAAACCCAAAACAAATCTATATACACTAGGAACAGATTTCAAATGTAAGTTTAGAATTGCAACAAGCATAAACAATATTAATCAAGAAACGTATGTTAAATGTTTTAATAAACATTCGATCCTGAGGAGTCTAAGTCTTGCATTGGAAATGGTTTGCATAGATCATAAGAGGGTAGTGACTCCTACTATCTAATCTTCAACTTAATTGAAGGCCTGAGAAGGAAGAAAATATTACTTAAATAGGCAGGAAGTGCAATCAAGTAGCTTCCAAAGTAAGCAATATAGTTTTTTAGAACAAACAAATTTTTCACCCTAAGCGCCTATATAATACAAGTAATAATCAACAACCCCTAAACAGTGTTCCCAACCCAGAGAACAAACTTTTTTGGATGAAGGTGTCATTCTCTAAATTGCTTCCCACTGTCTTGGGGGCAATGTTCTCTTAATGGGATCCTACAAAAGTAAAGTGATGGTTAAGTTTCAAAATTACTGTCTAGTATAGCTACAAATGATTTACGAGCAATCAATAGGGTTTTTTCCCTAAATTTCTTATTTAGAGTTCTGACCAGAATGTCATGAGAAGGTGCACCATTTCAGCAGCTGGTACCCCCCAAAATGGTCTTATAGTAGCCCTTTCAACATCATGATGTCATCTCAACCAGGTAGAGTTATTGCTGTGGGGCTCCATCTTCTTCCTAGAAGCTTCAAAGTTTACTTAAGGAAAAAGATCTGTAGGAAAATATATTGTTCATCATGGAAAACTTAAACATTATTTATATAAACAAACATTCAATGAAGAATGTGATATAGACAAAATAGATATGGAGAAAGTAATTTTTTAAGTCTTCCTTATTTCCCATACCAGATGACTCCCAATATGAGACAAAAACTCTGAATGTTCCTTTTAACAACAACACTCTTGGATTTAGAGAAGCACAGAGATATTGTTCAACTCTAAAACCAACTCTATATATTCAAATATAGACACATAAATGTATATGTATTAACTACCTGACCTCATCACTCATATTCCTTTTTCCAGATGATTTTAGTGGATAGTTATTTTACCTTCTGTCAGCATTCAAACATCCAGGGTCTCTTGAATTTTTGAAGATGTGTATTTTCCTATAGAAATAAGAGCAGAACTCTGCCCCAACCCTATATGCTTTCCATATCACCTGGATGGTTGTCACCATTGGGGATTACCTATCAGTTCTCCTTTTCCAGAAGTTTCTACTTTTCTAAGCGAATTTTTATTAATTTTGGTCATATCCATAGTATTTCTTCTCCTGTGGAAACAAAAGAAAAACCTCTTCTCCAATGTAGTAGTACATCTCCTGGTCTCCATTGTGAGGTCAACACATACTTGAAATACACTGGTTGATTTAATTCAGAAGTTTTTTTTTCATTATCAAATGCCTTTCTGCTGCTGTTGTTCTGGAGCACTGTATGTCTTTATTTGTGCAGTAATACTCATGATGGCTATAACTTCTAATTATGATTACTGTTATCAGCCTTTGCTGAGCTCAAGGCAGTTGCCCATTGAAAACCAGAATAAGTATCTACAGTGTGGTGTACATATTTTAATTTTCTAAATTCTGCAAAATGGAAGACATCCTTCTGCCAGATTTCATTCATTTGAGTACTTTTTGTGTTACTCCCTGCAGGCAATGGTGTTTGGTTATATAAAGAGCAAGTAAAACATCTCTTTATTGTCTCCATAGCTTGTTGCCATGGAATAGGAAACTCTTTCTTTAAACCTTTGCTATTGACATGATTTTTAAAAATGAAATTCAGAGACCTGAAACATACTTCCAATCAATGATTGATCAATTTCTGCATTACCTTTTGCTAGAGGACCTGGCACACCTCTATGGGATCGATTGTGTGCTATGTATATAGGACAAAGCCTTTTCATCATTATGTCTTGCACCTGGATAAAGAATGATGTGAATTCTGTATCATCTGGTATAAATTTTACAGTTTAAATATGGAAACAAGTCTTTCTTCATGTTGTGAATCAGTAACTACATTGAGAATTTCTTTAAAATTCCTTAGTACCATAAGAATAGCGTATAATTCTGCCTTCTGGACAGAATTATAAGGGCTTTGTTTCATCTTACTTAATTCTTTAGATTTGTATCCTGCCTTCCCTGATTTATTTGCATCAATATAAAATTTAAAGGCTTCAGTTATTGGTTTATCATGTACAATATGGGAAAGAATTAAAGAAGTTCTCTTTATAAGGTTAAGTCTATTGCGTTTGGTATAATTGATATTAATTTCTCCCCAAAAAATAACACAAGTCCTTTGCCATGATTCAGGGTCTTCCCATTACTTTTTCGTATTTCATCAGCAGTAAAAGACACTATAATTTCTGCTGAGTCTATAACTCCTAATTGACAAAATCTCAATTTACATTTTATACTTAATTCAGAGACCTCTCTCACACAAGTTTTTAATTTTTTACTTGGTTTATGTGGCAGAAAGATCCATTCTAAGATAATCTTGTTCCTTTGCATTGAAATTCTTGTAGGAGAAATTCTTTAAGGCAAAATGAATAGAATATAATTAAGATTTGAATTCACCCTATCCACATGTGATTCATGCAATTTCTCTTCAATAATTGCCAATTTCTTTTCTGCTCAGCTGTTAATTCTCTGGGACTATTTAAGACCTTATCATCATCTAAAGTTTTATTCAAATGAACTATTAGATCAAGTGTTATCTCAGCTGCCAGTCATATAGTAGGGTTGTCTCCCAATAATCTTTGAAAGTCATTAAGAGTCCGCATCCGGTCTCCCCTAATTTGTGCCTTTTGTGTTATAATCTTCAAACCTATTCTGTAACCTAGGTATTTAACAGAATCTCCTCTCTGAATCTTTTCAGGAACAATTCGTAATCCCCATTTAGGCAAAACTTTCTTTACTTCTTCAAACATCCTTTCTTAAGTAGCTGTATTTGAATCAGACACCAAAATGTCATCCATGTAATAGTAGATTATAGACTTAGAAACCTGCTTGTGTATTATTTCCAATGGCTTGCTGACAAAGTATTGGTGCAAGGTGGGACTATTGAGAAATCCCTGTGGGTGTATAATCTATTGATATCTTCTATTAGGCTGAGAATTATTATAAGTAGGTACTGTGAAGGCAAACTTACCTTTATATTTTTCTTGTAAAGTTATAGTGAAGAAACAATCCCTTAAATCAATAACTATGTAAGGCCATTCCTTTGGTAACAGAGAAGGCAGAGGAATTTCAGACTTTTGAGAGCCCACAGGTTGAATAACCTTTTTGATAGCTCTGATATCTGTCACCATTCTCCATTTTCCAGATTTCTTTTTAACAACAAATACAGGAGAATTCCAAGGGATGATAGGTTCTTCAATATGTTGAGCATCTAGTTGCTCTTGTACCAGCTGTTTTAAAGCCAGCAACTTATCTTAAGCTCAAGGCCGTTGTTTCTCAGTTAACCATTTTAAAGGCAGAGCCATCAGTATCACTGAAGGTTTATGTTCTTGTACAGCCCGAATGGCTGGTGACCATTGTCTATAATATCTTGTAATATTATCCCCAGAAACATAAGTTTTGGGGACTGCAGGAATGTTAATCTGGGTATTCCATCACTGTAATAGGTCGCAACCCTACAAGTTCACAGCCATATTAGCTATATATGGCCTCAGTCTTCCTCTGTCCTTCTTGCCCTAGGAATTTAATCCATCTCAAGCTTTGTTTTACCTAAGACAGGGTTACAATTCCTAGGAACTGAACATTTACCTCTTGAACAGGCCATTTTAAATGCCAAGATTCTAGAGTTATGATACTAACTTCCACACCCGTTTCTAGTAAGCCTTCAATAAAAATGCCATTTATACATACTCTTTGCTTTGGTCTTTTAAGATTTATAGAAGTATGCCAGAATGTACATTTTCAATGTGCTACTGGAGTTTTTAACTCATCCTCTAGTTTTATTCCATCATTCAGACCAGTACTTTTTTATAGTAGGCATTTTTTTTAATATTCCTGGTGAGACACATTCTCCACAGTAACTAGGAATGATTTGACCATGTTTGTTGTGGGGGCCTGCAAGATGCTCCCCACTGCATTTCCTGATGTTATTGGGTTGCCTCCATTGTCTTTTGTTGACCTACATTCATTGGTGCAATGTTGCCTTGCCACACCTTCTACATATATCTGAAGTCTGAGTCCTCCTATTATGCTATTCCCAGAGGAGACATAATTCTTAGGAATCCCTTGTCTACAATCCCTTCTCAGATATCCCATTCTACCACAATTAAAACATTTGGTATTTTGATGTCTTCTCTTACAATTGGAAATTGCTCCTCCTACCCAAGCTTCATTATCATAGTCAAGTGTTTTGACATTCATTGTATGTAAGACCCATTCATCCATGAGTTCTAATCTGATTTTTAAAGGCCTGTGGATCCTTTTGCATTCTAATTTGGTATTCTCATAAACCAAGATTCAATTATTATATGTCTAGCTTCTAGGTCAGTTACGCCTATTTGTAAAGCCTTTATTAGTCTTTGTAAAAAGTCACTAAAAGGTTCTCTCTGGTCCTGTTGAATGCTAAGATATGATTCAACTTTCTTTCCTAGTTCCTGAATCCTGTCCCAAGCCTTTAAAGCTGCTGTGATACATAAGGACAAGTTGTGTTCATCATAAAGAGCTTGATCCTGAGGATCAGAGTAAGTCCCTCATGTAGAATTTGGTCTAGGGAAATCTCAAGTCCTTTTGCTTTTTTCTGTTGTTCTCAAGTTTTTTCTTCTTCCAAAAACAGCACCTCCAAAGCAACTGTGGTCCACTTTCTAGGACTGTTTAGATTAACTAAGTCTTGTCTTGTGGCATTGCTTTGTGACTGGAAGCCCAAATTTTGAACATTTCCCTAACAAAGAATGAATGTTGTCCATAAGCTACAATTGCTTGTTTAATTTCATTTAGATCAGTCATACCTATGAGTTCCCATGAATATTCTTTGACAACCTTAGGATATTTGGGGTCAGATATTCTTTCTGATGTTATCACCAGAAAGGAAGACAGAGCTCTGGGGAAACTATCCTAGAGCCTTTTTATATACAAATGAGATTAAAATTTGTCTTTGTACCTTTTGTCCCTGGTCATTAGTTTTGATAAATTCATCAATCTTTTTAAATCCATTTACCACTGATTTTGGTAAAGTCTGGATCTCCTATCCAGTGTTCTGTTCTAATGCTCTCACTGAGGATTCCAAGGTATGAAGTCTACTAGTCTGTCCTTAGGGATAATGTCTTATTGACTGGGTTTTGCATGCCAAATCAGCTCTATTTTTCTCCAGAGTGCCAAATTTTCCTTTTAATAAATTACTATCAGTCTGTACCATTTCAAAAAGTACCTCAGCTGACTGAATTTTGTTAGTTAAATTGTTCATATCATTCTTCAGAATTCCAACCTCTACTTTTAGAAGCTTGCTATCAGTCTGTAAAGGCTGTATCATTTCTTAAAGCACCACATTCTTAGCCCTATTATCAAGCCATGTTTTTAAGGAAAAAATATTCAGGACAAGACTAATCCCCAGAATCAAAAATAGTGAGGTAGGAGTGAAATCATATAAGTCTTGTAAAACTTTGTACGTAATGTAATTAAACAGGCTATTGAAACCCTGAATGGTTATGTTTTTTGACATATAATTTTAAAGCCATCAAACAGCTGGCTCAGACCAGGGAAGCCTGCTTATCACCTGAGTTTCCATGGTGCATGCTGCCATGAGGCAAGTGGTGGGGTTCATGGGGAGTTGAAGCTGCTCTGAGGCATGTAATGAGAAAATATAAAGAGCCACTACAAATCTGTAGCAAGAAAGGCCATTGCATGGGAATTCTATTTCCAAATAAACTGCTGGCTCTGCAAACAGGCTGAAGCAGGTTGAGGAAGGAGTCATGCCGAGCTGGGTGCCTGCTATGAGCCTGGCAGAGGACATGTGGACAATTAGAGCCAGGGGTTCTAAAACACAAAAGTTGGATGGCAGATGAAGGTGGAAGTCACAAAATAATCCTACACTAGTTCAGAATTATTAATAATGAAGGCTTATTTATTTAGGGGAGATATATAGATCACTGTTCTAGATAACAGTCCTCTGCACAAATGGAGAATAGAAACAGAGCCTAGCAGCCAGAAGTGAGAATAAGAAGCAAAAGAGAGGGCATGCACTCACAGCTGCAATTATAGTATAAGAGGCCATGCCCAAGTATGCTGGTATCTTAAAAGCTATTGGCTGAAGGAGCAGAATGTGTTCCCACAGCAGAAACCTGTATCTTTGGAGATATTTTTCAATTGTCAATCATTTAAATAGGTAGGTGGGCAAATTTTCTGGCTGATGATACTTATTTGTAATCATCAGAATGTATGGCATTTAAACTTATAGTACTGAATATGTTCAAAGGCAGAATTTTTCAATTGTGAATGCATTTGGGAAGCACTTAAGTAGCATCATTTTAAATAGTATCTTCTGTTTTTTAATCTGCTATGCTCAATCCAATAAAATTAGAATTTCTGAAGGAATTTTTTTCTGTATCTGTAATTTTAGAGAGTTCTCTATTTTATTAGAAAGTGCAGTGAGACTTGAGAATCACTGTGATTATTCTCAGAGAGAATCAGGAGAGCAAAATATGTGTATGCTGTGAATCAGTCCAACATGTGAAGGTGGAGAAGAGATGAATTCAACAAAAGAGGCTAAAAAGCAAGCAGTGTGATATACCTGTGAGTAATGTCTAGAGATGTAAGTATTTTGGAAGGCTTGACTTATTCCAAGTATGGACTAGAATTAAAGGATACCAAGTAGTTGAATACATTTTGAATCATTATAGATGAAGTTTTAAGGTGAATTTTAGAAGCCTTCATAGGTAAAGTTTTGGTGAACTTTTTACAAAGATAGAGATATTTAAAACAGCACATTTAAAAAGACTTAACTTGAGTACGATAAAAGAAATGAAGGGTCATGGGAATATATTTTTAAAGGTTTTACTTATAAATAGGGAGTTACCAATGATATCTTTTGTTATTGTTGTTGTTGAAGGTATGAAACAGAGTGAACAAATTATTCTTGAGGAGGCAAAAAGGACTGTCATTGAATATACAATTGGAGATGACATTAGTTGTGAAGGGTAAAGGCTCACAAATGTTGCATAGTATGAATCAGTTGACAGATGCACCTATCTGTATTTTTTTGTTCCATCCTTGAGTCTTTCCTTTTTTTTTTCCACAACTAGCAGACAATCCCTGTAGTAGATAGGGGTTTGAATGTGGAAGGTGAGTAACAAGTAGAAACTGAAAATTGGTGATAGGTGAAAGTGACAAAAAAAAATCATTTCCAAGGAAAATGTTTGAATAGAATTTAAAGTGGAAACAGTTAACAATACCAAGCTGGCTTTATTATTTTACAGAAACTTACCGTGGTTTGAGGAAAAAGTGTTGAGGGCTAAAAGCAGTCACGGGAAAGTGCAAAAAAGTACAAGAAGTTTTGGACAACTCTATTTCATACTGAAGTTATGGTGAATAAGGTAAAGTGTCTGGATGGGATTTTCCCTAATTTTTGATTTTTTAAAGCAGTAATTATATTTTGTACTAGTCAGAGAAAAAAATCACTTAAACAAAAAATGTTTTAAAAAGTAAGTTCTCATTCATTGAAGTGAGGTTTGAGGTAGGAGAAACCATCAATATAGCCATGATCACATGGTATATGATCTTTCCTATAGCTTGCTGTGTTCTCTTTCTATCCAGGTTTCCATAAGCATAATAACTGCCAACAATAAAAGCTTACTGATATGAAAGGAAGGGAAAGTGTCAGCTGATTTTGGATATGCTAGCTTGGATGTATATTTCCAGCACTGGGGTTTATTTGAGATGTATTGATTTCAAACGGTTGCTACTGCTACAAAGTCAACACAATTTTTCATTTAGTATTTTCCAATTTATTATTTATTTAGTGTGTGTACATTCATGCATGTCTATATTGTCACACCTAGAAAAATATTTTTTATTATGGCAAAATGATATTAGAGTATATGTATCTATAGATGAATAATTTCTTTTTATTCTATCATCTATTAATGGGCATGAATTATTTCTACATATTCGTCATTGCAAATAATACAGTGCTTGGATTCATAGATAAGAATAGAACTGTGGTTGCTAAGAGCTGAAGGAGAATTGGGAGAGATGATGAGGTAGTGGATGCATATATAAAGTTTTATTTATTCAATGCCTAACTTTTGTGGTTTTACTTTAAAGCACAGGAAGTCATGGGTATGCTTATACATTTGATTATCCTTACAATTGCATAAGGCATGAAAATTTGAAATCATCCCTTTAATATAGTCAACCCTCAACTGGCAACTATGAGTATATTAAAGATATTTTTTTCTATGGAGAAGGGAAGAAGCCATATATGCCTGCCATTTAAGATGATTTTTGATTATTGAGTCTGAGTATTCTCTGTAGCAACCTCCTGCCCCACTGCCTTAGCAGTAATGTTTCAAATAAAGGTTCTCATTATCTAAGCAATTTTAAATTATACCATCTTTCCTTAAGTCAGGGGTTATTTAGTATTTTTACCTCATATATTCTGTAATTCCATAGCTTTCTCCAGTCCTTACATAAAAAACAATATTAAAAGAGAATAATAGTATTATGTAGACGGGAAACATTTTATGCATCAAAGGAGTACATACTCTATTATATTACATGGAATTTTATTCTTAGGACTGATACCAAAACACTGTTGGTAGAGTGCTGGCCTAGAATGTATGAATTCGTGGACTCAAGCCCCAGTATTGTGAAATTGAGTGTGGTAGTGCAGGTCTTTACTCATAGCAGTGGGTAAATAGAGGAAGAAGAATTATGGGTTTAGTGTCATCCTAGGTTTAAAAGTTAGTAAAACACCAGTCTGAGATGTTTGAGACTCTATTTTATTATTTCTCTATAGAAAAACTACAATCTATATAGAACATATTAGCACTGTGTTATGGCCAAATTTCTATGCTAACTGTGGAAATGTGGGTACTAATATATCTCAGGTTAGCCTTGAGCTTATTCTTATCACAAACTTGAATTCATACATGTCAAACCTAGTAAACTTGACTATTCAGATGCAAGTTTAATATTTTTCAATGCTATTTTTGATTTCTCTCTTAATGAGACATTGAAAAAACCAACAATTGATATTGATTAATAAGAGACTGACTGGGAGGAGTTAGCTATCATTTTATTTAGGATGATTATTATTGTTGCAAAGAAGCACCATGACACAAAGCAGCTTGGGGGAAAAGGAGTTTAATTGACTTATACTTAAATATCATTGTTGATCATTGAAGGAATTCAGACATGTCAGGATCTAGAGGCAGGAACTGATGGAGAGGCTATGGAGGAATACCAATTACCTGCTTGCTCCTCATGGCTTGTTCAGTTGAATTTCTTATAGAATCCAGGACTGGCTGGACCTTCTATCAATCAGAAATTAAGAAAATGCCCTGCAGGCTTTTTCACAGCCTGATCTTATGGAGTTATTTTCTCATTTGAGGTCCCCTCTTCCCAAAGGATTCTAGTCTGTGTCAAGTTTGCATAAAACTGGCAGACACATCCATAAAACTATGAATAACTTTCCTTATAAGACACATCACTCAGAATCTGATTCAATGGAAGGAATAAAATAGATGTAGTAGAGACATATAGGCACATAGAATAATTTGAAAAGCTTTGAGGCATTAAAGTAATTAAGTAGGACTATGAACTCACAAATACTGTTTGTGATTCTATACATGGTGAAATTTAGAGGAAAGGATTTTTTTTTTACTCACTGTTTTTCCTAGTCCCAATTTTTGTTTGCTTATTGTAGGATTTTTCGAAGCAGGTCATGGTTAATAGCTTGTAGAGTTAAAAGTATGTCTAGTCTATCTCACTAATTCACTGGATATTTTCAATGATTTGTGACCATGTTAGTAATAGTTTCATGTCATGTTTAAACCATTCATTGCATATCATTGTTTTTTTATTTTAAATAAATTTATATTCTGTCCAGAAATAGGACTATAGGACTGTGAAAATTGTGAAATAACTTGTTTATAAAACTCTAAGACTTATAAAAATATTCTCTCAGTCTATTCTATGATGTAGAAAATTTAAAAATATTAATTGTAAATAGTATATTTATAATAAATCTTTCTTCTCTTCTTTCTTCCTTCCTTCCTTCCTTTCTTTCTTTCTTTCTTTCTTTCTTTTTCTTCTCTTTTCCTCTCTTCCTTTGCTTTTCTCTCTTCCTTTGTTTTATCTTTCTTTCCTCCCTCCCTCCTTTTCTCCTTACTTCCTCCCTTTATTCCTTTCTTTCTTTCTTTCTTTCTCTTATTTATTTATCATTTTTTTCTTTACTGAACTGGAACTTAATATGTAGACCAGACTGTCCATGAACTCACAGAATCTGCCTGCCACTGCCATCTGAGTTCTGGAATTAAAGATAAGTGCAACCAAGCCCAGCTAGAATAAATCTTTCTTAATGTGTTAATCAGTATTCTTTTCTTGTAAACATTTATATTTAAAATTATGAGGCAGTGTCTGGAAAAATTGCCCAGACTCGTTTTGAATCCACCATCTATGTATGGCCTTGAACTCACAATCACACTGCTATAAATATAGCCATATGAACAATTTTAGTCATGGGCTGGCACCTTAAGGCTTTGTGTCTGGAAAAATTACCCAGTCTTGCTTTGAATCCACCATGGAGGTATGACATTGAACTCATAACTACACTGCTATAAGTATAGCCACATAAATAATTTTAGTAACAGGCAGGCAGCTTAAAGCTTGGATTTGTCTTGCAACTTTTAGTCATTAAAAAGCTATTATTTGGTGTTTTCTTATATAAGAAGTATAATATATACATGAAAGTAATACATTTAGTTAACATTTCAGATTGACAGTAGTAATTTTCAATTTTATTTTTTTATTTTATATATGTGTACATCTTGCTTGTGCATACATGCATTCATACACCTCAAGTGTGCCTGATGTTCATGTTGGTGAGGAGAGAGTGGAGGTTTTGGAACTGGAGTTATAGGTGGATTTGATTCACCATGTGGGTGCTAGGAACAGAACCTAGGTACTCTGTACAGAGCAGTATGTGTTCTCAATTACTGAACCATCTCTCCAGCCCTGAAAATAATATTTTTAAAATGCAATATAACATATATTTATATACGTATATGTATGCATATACACACACACGCACACACACATGTGTGTGTGTGTGTGTGTATAGCATAAACTTTGTCTTCCTTAACATGTCTCATGATGTTCATCTTAATCATTTGTTAGTATAGTCACATTGGGTTGCAACCAAATATTCAAAGTATTTTTCATTTTGAAAAATTGAATTTCTATGCATTCAAAAACTTACCTTAAAATCTTCTCCCATTTTAAAAACTCCTATTTTACTTGCCATGTTTCAGTGGATATTATCACTCATATACATTAAGTGGAATCATACTGCATTTGTTTTTCTGTGTCTTTTCTTTTTGCTTATCACAGTCAGTGTTTATACACATCATAGTGTGTCTCAGAATCCTTTTCCTTTTTAAAGTTGATAATATTCCACTATATAGACTACATTATGTACATCCATTAATGGTGTAAGGAGGCAGATTGTTCATTTTCCCAGCTGCCCAGACTCCCAAAACAACCACACAGAAACTGTTTTAAGTAAATCACTGTTTGGCCAAATCACTTAAGCTTATTGCTAGCTAGCTCTTACATCTAGAGTTAACCCATCTCCATTATTTTACATTTTACCACGAGGCTCTTGGTCTAGCAGCAATGTTTCAGCATGTCTGTCTCTTGCGGTGGCTCCATGGCTTCTCCCTGACTCTGCCTTCCTTCTCCCAGCATTCAGTTTAGTTTTCCTTGCCTATCTCTCTTCTACATTATCAGGCCAAGCCAGTTTCTTTATCAACCAATGGTATTTACAGCATTCAGAGGGGAATCCCACATCACACTAATTTTCAAATAATACTTAGAGTTGCTTCCATCAATTGACAGTTTCGGTCTAGGTAAACCAGAGGTCAAGCATTCCACAAAAACATTAGAAAAAGATGAGTTATGTTTTGACATCAAAAAGACTCAGGTGATACTGTCATTTAGGAGAAACAGTCAGAAGTGAATTCAATATAGTATTTAAGATGGAAACAGTTTGAAGGAAAAAATTTCTCTAAATGTTACCAGAAAACAAGTTGGAAAATGCTACAAAGTAATAATTCTAAATTCTAAAAATCAAAGTTGCTATTAACATATGAGGCTTCTGTCTTCACAAATAAAGGCAATATGTATCAGTTCCTCACTTAACTTTTATATTAATATTGTTATATACCAGGAACTGAATCGTAATTTTTGTGGTGAGAAAAGTTTAACGTAGGATGTTTTAGGGACAGGTGTTTATCAGTATCTACATAAATAACAGGATTCTGTTACACCACCAGAAATGGTACCATATGAGAACCATTTTTATGCAATTCCCATCTGAGAATCAGTATATGAACAAGCAATATTTCTTTAGACTTTTATTATATGATTGAGAAGTAGAATTTCTGAGAAATTAGGATTGTCATATACTTCCACTATGGGATTATTCAGTGTATCAGGTTCTTGTTGATCTTGTTCTGCACAAACAAAAACAAGCAAGCAAACAAGCAAACCCTACTTACTCAATTTGTTTCTCCCATAATGATAAACGCATCACAGTTTGCTACTCTTGAAAGCCTAAAACTTTGTCTTCTGTCTTGTCACTTTCTGTATCCTTGTCCTTTTATTAAAATGTTGTAAAAGGCCAAGCACCAACTACTCTTTCAAAATGTCATCATTGATCTCTACTGTGCGTAATACACATTATTAAATTCTAGTGTTATCTTTTGTTATTTTGTTTTTTCCCAGTGAAATCTATAGGACAACTGCCAAAAAACCATAGGAAGA
This sequence comes from Myodes glareolus, assembly GCF_982192425.1. NCBI lineage: Eukaryota > Metazoa > Chordata > Mammalia > Rodentia > Cricetidae > Myodes > Myodes glareolus. The sequence goes on along the minus strand of NC_142053.1, from coordinate 94,848,232 downwards.
TACAAGGAAAATGATACTGTGAGTGCTTTTTATTGATTTCTATAAAAATCATGACATATAACATGAAAGAGATGCAGAAATCATTAGAACACTATTTGATCAAGTGAAAATTCTCTTCTCTAGCTCTACATATCTGCTGGGGGATTACATGAGGATCTAAAATTGTTATAAAATCATTATAGAAATATGATGACTGAATGTTTTTAATAAAGAATGATAAAATTTAAATATTTTCTCACTTTTATTAGCAGACTCACTCAAACAAGAACTTTTATAATGGATCTTAGCCACAAGGCTGAAAAGTGATACAAATGAGGACTCTTCTATAAAGATTTTCATGGGTCTCTCTCAGCGTTATAACACAGGTTGTGGTAGTTACTCTTTGACCATTGACTTGACTACATCTAGAATGAACTGCAATCCAGAAATAGTGAGCACTCCTGTGAGATATTATTATTTTGCTTATTTTAAAGTGAATGAGTCCACTTCTCTTATATACCTTTAATGTAGGAAGACACATAGCTTTGATCTGAATCAAAGAGAAGAGACACCTTTAATCTGTACCACACTCGCTGCTGGAAGCCTATATAGGGACAGGGGAGAAGGATGTTTTTCCTCTTTGACTGTTTACCCTCGCCTTGTTAGCTAGTGCATTTGTTATAATTCTAGCATCTACTGAAGATATCCAGCCATGTGGACTGAGTAACTTTTGAATTGTTGGACTTTCTCTTCATAGCTCACGTTTTAAAAATTTAGTTGGAATGTAAATGGTAAGTTTTTCTAACAATTCCCCTTTGTGTGTGTGTGTGTATGTGTGACTTTTCACTCTGTTTTATAATAAATAGTGCATGATATATAAACCTAGTAAATTATAGAAAGCAAGCAGAAACAGGAAGCATAATTATGGTTAAAGAAATGATTCATTATTTATAGCAAGTTTTTATTAGTTATCTGATGCTGTCCATTTGTCTTACCTCTAAGTCATTTTGTAACTTTCAAAATAAATAATATATAGTGATTCATCTATAATTCCACTCATTTCTGACAGAAATTGAACTACTTCTTCCCCATAAATTTTCTTCCTTTGTCTGTGAAAACCACTGTTTACTTCACTTGCAATTCAGTTCTACTACTCCATTAAAATTTCTATTTCTTGACACCTCTTTTCAGCCAGTAATAGTGACTGAATCCCTTGTAAGTATAAGATAAAATCATTATTACACGTGTTATCCTTATGAGGATCATGTGTTTTGCTTTCTCTCAATATTATCTATCAATATTGTCAAACAAGAATCACAGCATTATCAAGAGTGTATAATATTGTCAGGTGCTCTCACCCTTAACAAGACAGGAGAAAGCCTTCTTGTCCTTATCTGAGGACAACTACTTTAAGGAATATACTTTATTTTTAAGAGCCGAGACATAGGAGATTTCCAGGCCTTGTAGTTTTATCTTCCATTCACATAGAATAAATAGAATAGTATTGAACCCTCTTGTATTGTTGAACATTTGGTGCATAATTTTCTTTTTCATGCTAAATTGCAACATAATAGTGTAGGAAAATCTTTACCTTCTGCTTTTTGTCAGTAACCTCTTTCATCATCACAAAGCATAATTAGTTCATAATATCATTTAATAGTTTTAGCAGAATATAAAAAGTAATTCTTGGCCTGTTTCTCTGGTCTTCATGTATATTTCAATTATATTAAATTAACAGAGAATGACACATTAAGCACATGAATTTTCATATGACAGTAGAGTGTGTATATGTGGGCATTGGGGAAGGAATAGTCTGCTGAACTTGGAAAAACGTGGGATGCCATTTTGAAGTCATTTTTAGTGAAAGAAGACTTTCTAAATCATTTAATTAATTTATGGCTGGCAAATTTGGGGAAAAATAGGAGAAAACTGAAACACAAAAGAGGTTTAGCTAACATCCCAGGAGTAAAGAAAGGACATTTTAATTGAATTATTATACTGGAGAATAAATTTATGAATCATGAACACTATGCCAAAGAGTTGAGATGATTTAAAATTAACTCATTAAACAGGTTAGGGGAGGTAAAACTCACCATTTAATCAGAAATTTCAGAAATGAAGTTTTATTAATGTAGAAAAAAAATAGTATTAATAAAATCTGCCAAATTCTGGGAATTCTGTGATTTCCCTGAACAAGCATATTATATCCTGAAGTGATATCATTTATTCTGATATCACTTCTGAGAACAAGTTCATAGAAAAGTTTCTCATAGTAGAGCAACAAAGTATTAGCCTTCAAAAATAGATTATAATGTGACTACAACATAAGTAATGCCCATGTGTTTGAATGATAGGGGAGTTCAGCCAATCACATTCTATCCATGGGGTGTGTTTCCCTAAGGCAAAAGTTTACCTATAAACCTGGCATGTGCAATTCCCCACTCTCTCTCTCTGGCCTGGATCCAGCATTCTGGACGGTTGGAATTCTGGTGTAAATTTTTCCTTCTGTTTTAAAAAAGCTGTATCTTTTGTAAGCTAGTCTGGCAGACCATTGATTATCAATTGCACTGCGTCATCATTTGAAAATAAAAATTCCACATTTCAGTCTGAATATTTCATTTATTGTTTAAAATACTGCATTTTAAAAATAAAACTATAAATATTTATTATGATATTCATGAGCACCTAAAACATAATATTCATTAAAGAAAAGCCCTTAAATGTAGAAAGAATATAATATAAACAAATATATCACAAAATGATTGATTTTTGTAGAGCTAATTAGAAGAAGCATAGCAGAAGAAACATATTTTAATAATTAAAATTACTAGTTGAAGAATTGAAAAATTAATTATAAATTTCAATAATTTATATTGTTAATTCTTCATGAACAACACCTATATTGTAAATTTCTGACACCTTCCACTTTCCTACTTTTTAAAGCCTATCTTATTCTCCTTTATAAAGACACCTGCCAAATAATTTTGTTAACTAATTTATTAATTTAAAATTATTTAAATTACATACACACTGGATTTCATTCTTTTTCTTGAACCATTTGTATCCTATAATTGTGCATCAGAATAAGTTGGAAATTACAAGTAGAACTATTTCAACTTAAATGATTTTACAAGCTTCAAGTTAATAGATATTAATACTCATCTCATTTGGTAGAACAGAAACTATGAATGTCAATATTTGATGATTAGGTTTTCTTTTAAGTTGCTATTTAAAGACTCGCTTATGCAGTGAATTTCAAGTGTTACGTGAGACTTTCTTTAGAAAACAATAAAAAGTGAAAATAGCTGGCTGTAGTAGTGTATGCCTTTAAAACCAACCTTCAGGGACCAAGGCAGGCAGATCACTGTGAATTTGAGAGCAGCCTGGTCCTCACAATAAATTCCAGAGAAGGTAATTATATGTAGCAAGACCCAGAGTCAAAAATGAAAAAAAAAAGATTCCCAAAAATGATAATAAACTCAATAAACTCTTCTTCTCTTTATTTTAGCCATAAATATGCGTATTTTCTACCATTATGCTACATACATAAATGAAAATATTTTTACTAATAACAAAACAATCAAACATTTCTATTTATAGAAATACAAATTCAATGTTGGTTTTCTAGATCATAATTTGTGAATAAAATAAATGGAAATGAACTGGAGTTTTACACATCAGTAAGACGGTTTTTCTTATTTTTTTCAAACATTTGTCATAGATATGTAATGATACAAGTAAATATTTCTACTAAACTCAGTAACTAGCAGCCTTGGAATATAGATGTGTACACACACACACACACACACACATATTTAGTTAAAATATAAGTACATCATTTCTATTTTATCCCTCAAACATCTTCTGCGTCTTCTTCCAGTCCCTCTCATGACCCCCACATTTTCCCCCTTAAATTCATGATCTCTTTTTCTATGATTATTGTTGTTACTAATAAGTATAAACTCACAACTATTTAAATAAAACCTGCATTGTCTATTCAAAGAAAAAGATCCATTTTAATCCTTACTCAAGTGCATACATGGGGCATCTCCACCTTTAGAAGACACATTAAGATTCAATAATGAGTTTCTTCTGTATCTTCTCTGCAAGTCCAAAATTTATTTTTTGACAAATTATTCATTAGTGAACATTCTCCATGTTACCTTAGCCTCAATAAATAATCTTAATTACCTAGTGCCACTTGGTTTTTACAGGCTGTTTCTCTATCCCAATGGAATTGAACTTTTCCTTTCAGTTATCACTCTTTTCCCACTGCCAATTTGGGAGTCTTTATTGAGTTCAACTCCTCTTCCAAGCTTTCCTGAGTATAGTAGGAATTTTATTTTGACTCTTGCCCATGTCTAGCTAAATTTTTGTTGTTAGTTTTGTTCAGTGTCATAACCACATCATTTGATGATCTCTGTAAAAACATAATTGGTTCACAGTGGTGGTAACTTTGTTGGATGAGAGAATACTAAAAATCTGATTTCCTTATTTTTCTGATCATCTATTTGTCTCTTTAAGTCAAACTTAATGAGAATTCTTTTGCCTAGTATTAAGTGGAACCTAAAATGGTAAGATTTACATTTCAGTATTTATGTCTGAGATCTTAGAAATAAAGACACAAAATTTATATTTGAATACTTCTCTGTAATTTATATAATTTATTTCTTCTTGATTGTGAGTGCAGCATTTTCCTATTTTCCTTGAGCATTAAAAAGTCAGTAAGTAAGTGAATAAATAAATAAATGGATATGCCTTTCACATTTTTAAAGTAACTTTTTCCCTTATTGGTACATAGAGATTTAAAGAAATCTATTCATACAAATAGAATATCTGTAAAATGCCTAGGAAATTAAGAGTTTTCATTCATAACTCTCAATATTCATCAGTTAGAAAACCTTTTTACAGAAACAAACTCAGAACACTGCTTAGAATTAAATTACTCATTATTTAGGTTAATATTTGGAATATGTCCTTAGCATAATACATTTAGATTAAGGAAAATTAATTTAACAATAAAAACAACAACAACAAAAGTGGTGACAAAAACCATGTAACATACACACATAAAGGGACTTTTGGAGGGGAGAAAGGGTACCAGCTGAGATGAATAAGGGAAGAACAAAGAGGATCAATAAGAACAAAGTATTATGAAAATGCCTTAATGTAAATTGGGCAGTTGTGCTGCATACATTTGATACTAGCACTCTGGAGGAAGAGTCAGGAGGATCTCTGAGAGTTTGAGGCCAGGGAGGTCTACATAGCTATTTCCTGGAAAGCTAGGGCTGTTACACAGAGAAATCTTGTCTTGAAAAACCAAACAAAAGCAAAATGTTGTAATAAATCCATTGTTTTGTATGATAACTGAAAACTAGTTAAAATAGTAACTTCTCTTATAGGAAGGAAAAATAAATGACAAAATTTTAATTATGTTGGAAAATACTTTTCTTAAACTTGTACCATTTATTGACCATAAACTAGCATTAACATTGCCAATTATTTATGTTTTAGAAGATGTAAATATTTTTTAATTCATTTTACTTTACATTTACTATTTATTATACATAAAGATCATAATTTCCCATTCCTCCTTTCTTCCTTTCTCTTCTCTTGCCTGAAATCTACACCTTCCTCATACAAGTTCTTATGTTTCTATCCAATTCATTTCTATCAATGCAGTGATATCCCACCTAAAGTGACTAAGCTTGTTTCTGACCAAGCAGACTTTTCTGACGGTGTTCAGCTATCTCTCATACCATATCCCTATTCTAGTGACTCTATTTGTCATGAGAAAGTTCCTTTCCTATCCGTTTCTATCAGCCCCCCTCTGCCCTTTCTACTTTAAGAAAGAAGCATAATTTGTCTTCTGCTTAGGACATGGAAGTATGGGGGCACTGTCAGAATCTGTGACTTTAACCCGGGTATTTCTGTTGAACGTGTCCATAATGGGTTTCATGGTCTAAATCAAAGAGGATGACTGACCAGGTCTCTTTATCTTAATGAGGTAACCTATAACCAACCAACTGGATCTCTTTCCACCCACGTACTAAATTCCCCAGGTTTTGAGAGGAATTAGCTGGTTATTTCCAGTTTTGTCACAGAGGAGGCAGATACTAGGAGACCAGCAGAGGCCCAGGGTGGATTCAGAGCTAACAGGAGCACAATTGATCAAATCTTCACTTTGAGGCAACTGGCAGAAAAAATATGAAGAATTTGGAAAAAAAACTTATATGTCCATGACATTGACTTCAGGAATGCATTCGGAAGCATTTGGAGGAAAGAACTTTGAGAAACTATGAGGTTCTATAGGTACCCAAAGAAAATCATAAGAACACTAGAAAATTTCTTTAAAAATACCTTTGTATCAGTCAAAGTCTGTGGAGAACTAAATGATCAGTTTAAGATAATCGTTGAAATGTTGCAAGGATGCATCCTCTCACCACTAGTGAGAATTACTGGAATTAATAATTGCAACAGTTGTATAGGATGAGGAGATAGGCATGAAGATAGATGGTATGCGAATCAATAACTTATTTCACTGACAATATAGCATTACTTGCAGAAAGTCCAAATGTGATGCAGGCCCTGGGAAATAGAGTGATGAAACTAAGTGAAAACCTCGGTATGAAAGTAAACATTGAGAAGACTGAGATACAATACATGGGAAGTGCAAACAAGGATTATAATGTTGTAAAAAGAATTAGAATTTCAAGCAAACAATCAACTTTGTCTACCTGGGAGGAATTCTCAGTTCAAAGAAGGGATCTATTTCAGTCATCTAGAGGAGGATAAGGATAGTGAGGGCTGCATTCCAGGCACTAGGGAAGGTTTGGTCAGTAGGAAACATAACAACAACAATAAAATCACAAGTATATAAGCCACTTGTCTTGAGCTGCCTTCTTTAAAACTCTGAAACCTGAACAATGAATTGCTTCTCAGAATAGTGGCTGAATGTGTTTGAGATGGCTTGTCTCAAGAGGATTCTAGGCATCACATGAAGAGATAGACTATTCAATGATGACATCAAGAAACATCTCTACAGAAGAGAGTAAGCTACAGGACACAGGTGCTTGTCATCAAAACCAAACCCTCCTTCCCATTAGAAATGTTTTCTTTTATATATTTCTGAATGCCTATTTCTCTGTATGTGTACTACATTTAATGAAGTGCTCAAAGAAACCAGAATTGACGTTGTTGCTCGGGAACTGGAGTAATAAGCAATCATAAGCCACCAGACATGGGTGCTCGGAACGGAATGAAAGTCCCCTGCAAGAGCAGTAAGTCCTCTTAACTGGGCAGCCATCTATACAGGCCCTGTCGTTTATTATTATTTGAGATTATAATATAATTACATCATTTCCCCTGACTAAACATTACCACATCCCTCTTACCTTTTCTCTTTCAAATTAATGGCCTCCTTTTCTTTAACAGTTGTTTTTGCTGTTGTTGTTTGTGTGTGTGTGTGTGTGTGTGTGTGTGTGTGTGTGTGTGTGTGTGTGTGCATGTGGTTGTTCATGTATTGGTATATTTAAAATATAATCTGTTTAGTCTGTGTATATACCAAGATTTTTCACATGGAAAGAATATTCTTCTTTCAATGAGAAACTGTATCATCTGTAGTACAAGCTTTCAGAAATGCAGGTTCTTGTCCTAATCACTATCGTCAAAATGTTTTCCATTTTTTTAGTAAATTGAAGCAGATTCTTTGCTTGGTACAGCATCATTTGTATTAGAAAACATAGTTGCTTTAGTCTACATGCAAAGTGAGGTGCATTGGTTTTGTTCAAAAGAGTAAACCTCACCATTTTTATACTATTTCCTTTAATATCAGATTATTGCCCTACAAGTTAATATTTCTAAATGTTCTAACTCCCACTTACATTGGAGTCATTAAGAATTAAAGCTATAATATGTCTCTGGTTGCCTTGCAGCTAACCTATTATCCCAAGAAAGAAAGGTGCCTTGCCAGCTTTTTAAAGCCTGAATGGGTTGTTTACATGATACTGTGCACAGAATACAGGATTTGCTTAGATAAGCTGATGTCTAGATTACCAGGGAAATCTGTCAAAAATTTTAGGTGTGCATTATCTTGTGTGATATGTAAGCATGACAATGGACAACTTTAACAAGTATCAAGATGTTCAGTTAATAGTTCTGCATACATTTCTTTTTTGATCTCTTGCAATCTATTATAATAGTTACTCTTAGTGTTCAATTTTTAGTCTTTAGTATAATTCTCAAGTCCTCTCTCTTTTCCTTCTTTCTTTTCTTTCTTCATTTTCCCATGTAATTTCAAATAAATATTTCTGATATTGAAACTTTAGAAAAATTACCTTTTCCAAGGAAGTTCTATCTTATTTTATGGAAACAATGGTAGTAAAAATATGTGAGAGACAAAGAAGTACTATTTCAACCCATTACCAAGGTATATGATTCTTTCCTATTTACAAGGATTTAATTCATTATGAGTAAAAGGAAGAATGATCATGCTGAAATTTATCAGAATTCTGTGTTTCTAGAGAGAGTGATGATTGATAAATTCCCCAATATTTTTGTTGGAGAATGAATTTTATCACTTTAAAGAATCCATCTGCTCTTCTATATTCTGAAATAGGATTTCTCTCCACTATTCCTCAAAGACTTAGGTGTAAATTCCTCTTTATATGTTCTTATGACTCTCAAAAATTCACTGATAATTCTATTACTTACTCCCTTTAGAAATTTCCATTTTTTTCAGATTTTTTCTATTATTTTTCTTTTCTTTGATATGTTTCTCATTAATGAGCATGCTTCCTTTCACAACTCAATAAAAAGATTTTACTGACCATTCCATGCATATTGCCAAGATACTATAACATCACTTATTCTAGTTCATAGGCAAAATGAAAAATACAGGGTAAAAAACAACCCCTTTATTAACATCATTTATAACATTTACCAGAAAAGCCAATATGAAGCCAAGCATGTAGTTCAATGATTGACATTTTGTTTAACATGTCCAACGGTTTGATCTGGAGCACAACAGAAAATCAATATCATTTTATAATTACTCAGTAAATTTTGTAGTATGAAGAGTGTCAAATAATTTGCTGAAAATAGAGTTAAATTATTTTAAAATATTTACTTAAAATATCTTATCTTCCATCCATTTGTTTCAATGGACAAAATGCATGTAGTTATTGTTCTGTATAAAATGGAAGTAATTATAACTTGTGGCAAAAAGTAAACCACTATGAGGATATAAAACCTTTAGAAGTTTGTGCGTGTGTATGAGAACCCTCTTTTTGTTCATTATTATTAGAAACACCAGTACCAACTGAAAAAAAATATTTTGCTAAAGACTTAAATGAAAATGGAGAAGTGATAAGGTAGAGCATAGAAGCAGATGCAAAATTAAAAATATTATTAAAAGCAATGGATGATGTGACTGGAGTAATAGCTCAGCAGTTGAAAGCTCATACTACAATCAGAGAGCATTGGAGATTGGTCCCCAGCATCTATATCCGGAGGCTCACAACATGTAACCACAGATCCATAGGATTCAATGCCTCTTCAGTCTTCTACAGGTACATGTACTCAAATGACCATGCCTACACAGGCATTCAATGTATACATCTGTACTTAAAAAGAAGACAAGAAAACAAACAAATTAGAACCTTGTGATGCTATAGTTCCTTGATTTCTACTCTTAAAACATTATTCTCCAAGATGCTTCTTCTTAGTGTCCCTTGTCACAACACTAGAAGACTTCTAGTAGGATAACTGTGGTACACATATTTGTCTCTACTTCCAGATCACAGGTGTTTGCAAACCTGTTTCATTCTTAAAAATTGAAATTTATTACAAATCTACAAGGTAAAAGGTATTAAATGAAAATTTTGAGAGTAAATGATATTATGAATCTCAGATATAAAAGTAAATATACGGTAATGAATTTGTTTGATACAAATGCTATGAGTAACCCATGCAGATGTTACAGCTGGTTCAAAGGAAAAATCAAACTAACCCACATTTATTTGAAGAAAAGTGATAATAAAGTAAATTGCAAATGAAGACAAACTATTACTTTTATTTCTGTGTGTGTGAGGAGAGATCAGTTAAGGTCCAGTGAGGATAGTTTATGCACAATGTTGGAATTTATTTAAGCTTGTTAGTTATCATTTATCTATAGATTATAAAAAGTGTAATAGAACACTAGTAGAGTAAGATTGCTTAGAAACTTGTATTACAGAAGATAATGCTTTTATTGAAATATGTCTGCTGTATTGACATACATGTATGATATTTTGTAAATTCTTAATATACTTCTATATCAAAATAAAATATAAATAAATATTATATCAAATTCAGTTGTATATTTTTAAACAAATCATTTGTTTTATTTTAGTGACTTTATAAGTCTAAACTCAAATATTGTAAACTTATTATTATATTTTATTATGTCCAAAATACATAACAAACTGTATCATCTTAACAATTCAAATATATTCTCCAGTCATATATATTCATATTATTGTATAGCAGCCTCCAGAATTTTTCATTCTGTGGAACAGAAACTTTTTATCAATTGTCACTACATTTCTCCATACTTACCAGTCATTGTCAACCATTATTATACTTTCTGAGTCTATAAATTTGAGTACTTTACATAAATTGCATCACATACAACAGAAATTTTTTATGTCAGAATGAATTTCCTACCTCCTTAATGGTAGATTATAAGCCATTGTGAGTGCCATACTTGGTTTATATTATTATCCACTGATGCTAACTTAGTTGGCCTGTCATGAAAACATGCTATGCTCATGAATATAAAAGTATTTCTTCGAATTACCTCTTTCAGTTCTTTTAGATAATATGTCAGATTGCAGACTTTGCTGGATCATGTGATCATTCTACATTTTTCATATTGTTTTTTGGAAGCAACTGTTCTATTTTATATTTCCACCAATAGTGTATCAAGGTTCCTATATCTCCATATCCTTGCTGGCAGTGGTGACTTTATTTTGCTTTCTTAATAGTCCTTCAAATGTGTATGAGGAAGTATTATATTGTGGAATTGATTTGAATTTTTCTAATGATTAATGTTCATGAATATTTTTTCATCTTTCATGAAAAATTTATACATCTTCTTTAGAAAACATCTTTTGCCTATTTAAAAAATTTCCACTCTCATTATTAAGTCATAGGAATGTATTTCTATATTCTGGATATTAACCCTTTGTGAAATATATGAATTACAAATATTTTCTATTTTATGAGTTGACTTTTCTCTCTGTTGCTTATATTAATTGTATACTTTTATATAATTAAATATTTTTATTTTATTCATGTATTCTTTTGGTTTTAATGTTGAGTATGTCTTAAAGAGAGTTTAGAAGTACTTGAACAAACCATAAAATTAATTACCAGTTCTCAGTTTATAGTGTAGTAGATATACCTTTTCCTTTTTACTGGCAATGTAAAATTCTAAAATTAAAAAGTGTTTTAAGAATATATGAAATTTAGGTATGTTGTAATTTAGGTATAAAAATTTTCTTTTATTGATTTGTTAAATATATTCTCTGGATTTTTGAGGTGGTTCTGTTCTCTTTCTTCTATTCCTATTATTTTTAGATTTAGTCTTTTCATGGTATTCCAAATTTCCTGAATATCTTGTGTTAAGAATTGTTTAGATCTAACATTTACATTGATTAATGCATTTCATCTATCATGTCTTCAACACCTTAGATTCTCTCTTCAATCTATAGCATTCTGTTAATGATGTTTGCATCTGTAGTTTCTGCTCACTCAGATTTTCCATTTTCATAACTCCCTCTGTTTGTGTTCTTATTGCTTATATTTCCATTTTTAAGTCTTGAATAGTTTTCTTTATCTATTTGTTTGTTTTTTCTTGAATTTATTGATTTTTTTCCATTTTTTGTAGTTTTCTCAATTAATTTAAAGGAATTGTTCATATCCTCTTTATGGACAACTATCATCTTAATAAAGTAATTTTTATGTTTTTTTTGTGCCTCAGCTGTGTTGGATTTTTCAGGATTTGGTTGTTGTAGGATGCCTGGACTCTGGTGATGCTATATTCTCTTTTCTGTTACCGTCTGCTTTCTTACAATGGTATTTCAGCACCTGGATTTAGGATGATTATAGGTTTATGTGTGGCAATTTCTCAGAAAAATTGAAATCAATCTACTACAATAACCAGTTATACAGCTCTTTGGCATATACCCAAAGGATGTTCAATCACATCACAAGGACACTTTCACAAGTATGTTCATAAGAGCTTTATTTTTAACAGCTGGAACCAGGAAACAACCTCGAAGCCCGTCAACCAATGAATAGATAAATAAAATGTGGTACATTTACACAATGGAGATTTTTACTCAGATGTTAAAAAACACACCAGGAAATTCGAAGGAAAATGGATGGAACTAGAAAAAAAAAATCATCCTCATTGTGATAACCCATACTGAGAAATATAATCATGGTATATGCTCATAAGTGATATTGGCTGTGAAAGAAAAGTAAATCATGGTACAATTCTCAGTCCCCGAGTTCCGAGTTGCTAGGTAACAAGAAGTAGTCATTGGGGGATACCCAGATTTCCTTGGGAGGGAAAATAGAAGAGATTTTCTGAGTGGACTGAAGATAAGTGTGTAAGTGATCATGAGCAATCAGCTTGGGGGAAACAGAGGAGGTGTAGACAAAAGTTTCTATCCAACCCACTTCTTCAGCCATTCATTCCCAACAAAACATAGAGAGGGCTATATTAATTATAATCTGTATGTCATGTTAACTCATGCTTATTATGAACTAGCTCTTACAACTTAAATTATCCCATATTTCTTGTATATTTTAAGCTACATGCCTTGGTACCTTTTCTCAGTGAGGCCTTCTCAACTTGCTTCCTCTGTGTCTGAATGGTGATTTACTTTCTGCCTTTGCTCTTCCCAGAATTCTCTTTGTCTGGTATTCCTGCCTATACTTTCTGACTAGCGACTGATCAATCAGTTTTTATTGAACTAATATGAGTGACAATTCTTTACAGCATACAAGAGCATTATCCCACAGCAAGGGAGAATACTGAAAGAGACTTCTGAAAAGGGAGGGTATTTCAGGGTAAGGTAAACACCTGGCATAAGGGATTTTCCCAGGAATCTACCAGGAAGACTCCAGTTTAGTCTTCTAGCAATAGCAGAGAAGTAGCCTGGACTGGCCATCTCCTTTACCAGATTTGTGCCTAGCCTAATTATTTTCAGAGAGGCTTCATTCATCAACTGATGGAAATAGATGAAGACCCACAGTCAAACATTAGGTGGAGTTCAGGAAATCCTGCAAAGAGGGGGAGTAAGAATTATAGAAGTCAGAGAAGTCAAGGATATGGTAAAAAAAAAAAACATAGAATCAACTAACTTGGGCTCACTGGGGCTCACAGAGACTGAACTGACAACAAGGAAGCTCACATCAGATGGACCTAGGCACTCTGTATATATTTGTAGCTTGGTTTTCTTGTGGGACTCCTAACAGTGGGAACAGAGACCATCTCTGACTCTTTTACTGGCTTTTGGGAACTTACTTCTCATACTGAGTCTCATTGTGCAGCCTTAATACATTGTGAGGTGCTTAGTCTTACTGCAACATGATATGCCATATTTTGTTGATACTCATGGGAGACCTGCTCATTCTTAAACAGAAATGAAGGAGGAGTGGTTTGTGGGTGGGAAGAGTGGGGCATCAGAGGGAGGGACTGGAAGGAAGGCAAAGTGTTGCTGTGATAAGTTTATTGTACAAAAAGAATATACCAACATCAGGTATTATTTCATAACAGTTTTGCATGGATATTTTATTCATAATGATTTCAAATAAAGAAACAGTATTATGCATATAGTTAAAATGCTTTCATGTGACCATGCAAATTAGTTCATTATTCTTGTTACTAATATATATATATATATATATATATATATATATATATATATATATATATATATATAAAAGCATTTCACCTTTGTTTACAAGTGGAATTTTTCAGAAGAACTGCAATTTTTCTCATTAACAAAGAAACTCTTCAAATTGCTTCACAAAGTAACAATTTCAGGGAAATTTGGAAGTAACTGAAGTTTAAAGTGTGTTGCCTGGAAAAGATGAGGCCAAGGTAAAAATAAATTAAGCCAAACTCAATTTTAAGACAAAAAATATGATTTGTAGGACAATTAGAACAAATTTAGCCCTGAGTCAAAATTTGAACATTTGCTCAAAAGTCTTGGAAGACAAGATTTTAGTTATTGGTGGATTATCAAGCTAAAATATAGAATTAGAAAATGACTTAAGCACTTGACTCCTAGGTATATTAATCTACAAAAGAACCTTCAGAATCCAATCAAGAATGCTTGTTCTATTTGCCTTGAGAGACTGATGGAGGGTAAATCTTTTCTACAGGTGATTTGATTTGCAATTTGAGGGAGCAGTTTTAGGGAGCAAGATTTTAATAAAACTACGTGGATAATGTCCTTTGAGAATAAAAATTTATGGAGCCATATTTATTATCAGCCAATTCCCAGATTCAGACAAATAATTTGAATTACTTAGACTTGGCCTCAAGTAGGTAAGAACATACCTGATTAGATTTTACTATTTTGAAATTTAAATGTAAAATGCCTAGCATGGTTTGTTGGCTCTAGGAAGAGGATAATAACTACCAGTTTTAATTGGTGTTCTCGGTTAAAGTTTCTTCCAGCTGAACCTCATATTAGAAGCCTTTCTTTTCCCAATTTGGCTATATATAGCTCTAGTTAGAGTTTATTTTTTCCAATATGAAAATATGCAACTGTTCATTAAAAATGTAAACTAATATAACTATAGCCACTTGATTTATAAGGTAGAATTGAGATCATGATGTCTATGCATGTTTATGTTTCAAATTCCAGAATTGAAATACATTGGATTACACAGCAAAATAGACTTTTCAGATGTGATTTTGTTAAAGATTTTGAACTTGTTCTTTTCAAGTAGACTTGTTGTACTCACATGCGAGAAACAGGAAAAGTTATATTCATATTAAATTGTTATAGAATGACAGAAACAGAAATTGAAGTGATGTACTGTTGTGGAATATGACTTTAAGTAGGTAAAGATGGGGGGCTCAGTCCGGTGCTCCAATGTGGGTCTCCGTCTGTATCGCCATCCATCGTCAGATGAAGGATCTATGGTGATAAGCAAAATCTTCATCAGTATGGTTATAGGCCAAGGCCAGTTCAGGCACCCTCTCCTCTGTCTAGAGAACAGTCTGGGGATCTCTCCTTGGTCCTGGGATCCCATTTATAATCAAGTCTCCTGTAAACCCTAAAATGACCCCTTTAGTTGAAATATATTCTTCCCTGATCTCATATCCATCCTTCCTCCCTCCCCCCATCCCAGTCCACCTAGCTTTCCCCATTCCTCCCCTACTCCCTTCTCTCTAACCCTCTCCCCTTCCAACAACCCTCCCACCACCCCCATGCACCCGAGGTTACCTGGGACTCTTGTCTATTTCCTATCTCCTGGCAGATAGCTAGATAATCTTCATCAGGTTCACCTTCTTATTTAGCTTCTCTAGGATCACGAATAATAGGCTCAAAGACCTTTAATTATGGTTAGAATCCACATATGAGTGAATACATACCATATTCCTCTTTTTGGGTCTGGCTTACCTCACTCAGTAAAGCGTTTTCTATGTCCATCCATTTGCATAAAAAATTCAAGATGTCATTGTTTTTTACCGCTGAGTAGAACTCTAATGTGTATATGTGGTCCAAATGAGGGGCAGAAGGAGGAAGAAAATGAAAAAAACTCAGGACCGCAAGGGATGCGATCACCCACTGATACAAGGGGACTGATATAATGAGAGTTCACCAAGGCCAGTTGGACTGGGACTGAACGAGCATGTGATCCAACCAGACTTTCTGAATGTGGCTGCCCCGGAGCCTTTCTGAAAAGCCACTGGCTATGACACTGGGACTTGTTTCCTCTGCATATACTGGATTTTTGGGATCCAGTCTGTTCGGATACTCACCTTCCGGGACCTGGAAGGAGGGGGGATGAACTTGAACTTCCCACAGGACTGGAAGCCCTGACTGCTCTTAGGGATGGAGAGGGAGGAGGAGGGGGAGGGGATAGTGGGAGGGTGTTGGGAGGAGGGGCAGAAATAGAAACTTTCATAATTTAATAAACTTTGAAGAAAAAAAGTAGGTAAAGATGTGTTACATTTGTTTATGCTGCATTTGTTTACCTATGTAAAGATGTGTTGCATTTTCATGAGTTAAACTAAATTAACAACGCCTCAAAAAGTGGATTTAGTAACTAGTTGGCATGAAACAGCAAGAAAGAGAAGATTATGGGTTTTAATTTAGGGTGGTATGAAAGGAGAGAGGGAAGAAACTAAGAAACGGAGATTAGATTCAAGAATCATTTTCTTAAAACAAATAAGGGGCTATAGGGCTGTTAGGATAAAAGGGTTAGTGAATATACTTTAAATTAAAAAGCAACTGTTATTCTTGGATATTGTACATTGGTATGGATTTTTGTATATTCATGCAAACTTAAGGTTACTTTTGCTATAATATGGTATACATGTTTTTATACTCGTTTAAAGGATTTTTGTATATTCATACAACTTTATGGTTATTTTTGTACAACATACTTTGTATATGTTTTTACTCTTAGTTAAGGTATTGTACTATGTACTTCATTTAACATGTAAAGTATAGGTCTAGCCCTTGAACACTCTTATAAACAATTTAGGATAATTAAGAAACATGGAGTAGTAGTCATCCATAACAATCAAATTTGTAATTACGTTATGTATGTTTTTAAGATACTATAGAGACATATTTTAGATAGACAGACTATCTTCAAACATTTCAAAGTCCTATAGAATATGGCATTTAAAATGTTTTGTTAACATTGGACTTTTCATGACAGTGAGACTTGTCTGTTCCTGGCAGCACCAATCTACTTCATAAAAGGATGATGGTCATTAAAAAAGTTCCAAAGAGAGTTTGTATTTTTGTGACAAAGGTACCCATTGGGGCATAAAACTGCCCTTACCTTGACTGCTAACATTATGCTGTACAAACTGTTTTAAAAGTACATGAAGGAAAAAGACTGCTAACCTTTGCCAGACAAGGTGGAACAGTCCTTCAAAATTTCTGCTTCATAGAAAAGTCTGCCAGTCATTCTAGTCCTTTATTTTTGAAGATGGACAACCCTTAATGTTGCAGAGGAACCATAGGTGACTGTCACATTCAGCCAGATGTTTCTGTCATTTCTATAGTTTGGGAAGTTGATGTTCTGCAATTTTGTTTACTCAGGTAATACTATATCTTTCTGGTGTCTTTGATAGAGTTGAAGATTATATAGTTATAGTTTTAGTTTTCTTCAGTTATGATAGAAGTGAAATTAGGCACAAAACTTTGGCATCACCAAGATTGAATAAGTAATAAAGTATTTTCTCTGAATTTTCCAAATGTCAATGGATTGGGTACTGTAAAAGTAATCTTTACTTGATAATTTTTCTTAATGTCCAATAGCTTTACTATGTTAAAGCTAAAATCCTTCCTTTCTGTTTAGACAAAAAGTGGGAAATGTTGTGGAATAATGCTTTAACTAGGCAAAGATTTGTTATATTTATTTATGCTGCATTTGTTTAATATGTGCTGCCATTTTTCCTTTCCTGCATACAGAACCTGACTTATCTAATAAAAAGCTATGTGGCCAGTAACTATGCAGTAGGAGGACAAGAAGAGCTTGTGGGTAAAGAGAATAAGTAAGAGGTGGAATCCTAGGCTAAAGAGAAATAGGGAGAGAGGTATATGTCTAGAGTCATTCCACCAGGCAGCTTCTAGCCTGCCAGACCCTGAGTAGAAAATACAGAATGAAAGAAAGGTAAAAAGCCCTAAAACAAAATGTAGATGAAAAGAAACCAGTTAATTTAAGTTATAAAAGCTTCTGAGAAAAGCATAAGAAAAGGTCAAGCATCCATAACTAATAAAGAGGTCTCGGTGTCCTGACTTGGGAGCTGGTTTGTTGCTCAAAAGAAAGACTTGTACAATAAATTTTGAAGATGAATAAGGAGTTCTGCAGCATGAAATTCAGTTACCTGGAAATGGTAATGAGGAGTCTATACTCAAGCCTTGGGAAGACACTGACTACTTGCTTAGCTATGTTCCTGGTAGCCTTATTCATAATTGCCAGAAGCAAGAACAACCTAGATGCCCCTCAACTGAAGAATGAACAAAGAAAATGTGATATCTTTATACAATGTAGCATTATTCAGCTGTTAAAAGCAAAAACATTAAAATAAAAGGAAAATAGATGAAACTCGTGAAAAAAATCATCCTTAGTGCAGTAATCCAGACTGAGAAACACAAATCTGGTATGTAATCATTAGTAAGTTGATATTTGCTATAAAGTAAAGTATAACTATGCTAAAATCCACAGACTCGGAGAGGCTAGGCACCAAGTAGGGCTCAAGGGGGACACTTGGATATCCCTAGAAAGGGGAAATAGAAGAGATTTTGTGAGTGACTAGCAGCAGTTGGGGATGGGGACATGAAGGATGGTGTCAGGGTGGGGCAGGGGGAGAGTAGTGGGAGAGACGATTGGAAAGGGGGTCATTTCACGGGCATATAGAAACCTGGTGTAAGCGAAATTCCCAGGAATCTGCAAGAATGACCCTAGTAATAGGAGATAGTAAACTGGCCATCTCCTGTGACTTGGCAAAACTACCCATGGAGGGATTGGGACCCCAATCCAGGCACAGAACCTTCTACCTACTGTTTGTCCAACCTACAAAATATATTTAAGTAAAGGCGGCACAGAGATTGTGAGAGTGGTCAATCAATGAATGCCCCATCCTGAGGCCCATGTCAGGAGAGTAAGCCCACCCATGACATTGCTTGGAGAACCACGACCCAGAGCTTAGATGGCAAACAGACAAATGAGTGAATGGGGTTCAGAAGGAAAGGGGAAAGGGAGGGATTTCAGGAGAGGAGGTAGGGTTAAACTACAGCCAGGATGTAAAATAAGTAAATAAATAAATAAATATTAAAATGAATTAAAAGGGAACATGCCCTTGACACTTTTAGTCCAGTGAAGTTAACTGTAGACTTCTGACCTACAGAGCTGTAAAAGAATATATTCTTGTTTCTCTAAACCATATGTGTAATGTATGATACAATGATAACAAAGAGTGAATACTAGTACTTGGAAATTAATTTGAGGTCTGCTTTCGTTAGTTAGTAATATATCACTAGGCACCAATCCCCCAAGAACATGGTGACCTATACAGACAGACTAACAGACATTTATTTAATATTAAACAGTATTTTATCAGTTTCATCAGATATTGTTATCTTTTTGTATAGCATGTAAAGGAGTGTGTGTGCGTGTACTTGTATGTGCAGTTGTGCATGTACAAGTGAGACTGGGGATATCAGAATTGATGTCTTCCTCAATTGCTTATCGCTCTACACATTATCTTTTGTTTCTTTGAGACAGGATTTTCCACTGAGCCTGCGGCTTATTAATTAAGTATAGTGGCTAGCCACCAAGACCTGGGGATCTATATGTCTCCAACTCTCCAGTAGTAGTGTTAGAGACATGTACTGATGCGCCTGGCTTTTTGTGTGTGGGTATTGGTGATATAAACTCAAGGCCTCATGTTGGAGCAGCA
Organism: Myodes glareolus; assembly: GCF_982192425.1. Lineage (NCBI taxonomy): Eukaryota > Metazoa > Chordata > Mammalia > Rodentia > Cricetidae > Myodes > Myodes glareolus. The sequence continues at coordinate 94,828,542 of NC_142053.1, read as the reverse complement.
ATAATTTTATCAACTGAGACATCTCTCCAGTACATTTTTGATGTTTTATTTTATTTATTTTTTCTTTTTTTTTTGTTTGTTTATTCAAGTATCCAAAAACACTCTTTCCATTTCCTCCCCTCCTCCCAATACCCTCCCGCTCCCCCCACTCCCTCTCCTCCTCCCTCACCATTCCCAAAAGCAGTCAGGGTTTCCTGTCCTGTGGGGCATCCAAGTTCCTCCCCCCTCCCTCCAGGTCCAGGAAGGTGAGCATCCAAACAGGCCAGGATTCCAAAATGCCAGTCCATGCAGACGAAACAAGACCCAGTGCCATTGTCAATGGCTTCTCAATCTTCATTTGGACCTCGGGGGCTCAGTCAGTCCCCATGTCAGCCACATTCAGAGAATCCAGTTTGATCAAATGCTCGTTCAGTCCCAGTCCAGCTGGCCTTGGTGAGCTCTCATTCGATCAGTTCCCTTGTATCAGTGGGTGAACGCATCCTTTGCGGTCCTGACTTCCAGTGCTCCAATGTGGGTCTCCGTCTCTATCTCCATCCATCGTCGGATGAGGGCACCTTCTGATTTTGCTTTCCTAGATCACAATCTCCCTCCCTCTGCTTCTCATATGACCCTAGGGAGTTAAGTCCAGTGTTCCGATATGTGTCTCTGTCTCTATCTCCATCCATCGCCATATGAAGATTCTGTGGTGACATGCAAAATATTCGTCAGTATGGTTATGGGCCAAGGCCAGTTCAGGCACCCTCTCCTCTGTTGCCCAGAGTACAATCTCGGGACCTCTCCTTGGGCCTGGGAACCCCTCCAGAATCAAGTCTCTTGCAAACCCTAACATGGCTCCCTTAGTTGAGATATAAACTTCCCTGCTCCCAGAACCATCCTTCCTCCCTCCCCCCTTCCATTCCCCCAAACCATCCCCAATCCTCCCCCTCTCCCCTCTCCCTAACCATCTTCCCCTACTTCCACCCCCCCCACCCCCCATGCACCCGAGTTTGCCTGACAATCTTGCCTAGTTCTAATATCCAGAAGGATAACTATATGATTTTCTTCAGATTCACCTTCTTATTTAGCTTCTCTAGGATCACAAATTATAGACTCACAGACCTTTAACTATGGCTAGAATCCGCTTATGAGTGAGTACATACCATATTCCTCTTTTTGGGTCTGGGTTACCTCACTCAGTAAAGCGTTTTCTATGTCCATCCATTTGCAAGCAAAATTCAAGATGTCATTGTTTTTTACCACTGAGTAGAACTCCAATGTGTATATGTTCCACACCTTTTTAAACCATTCTTCTATTGAGGGGCACCTAGGTTGTTTCCATGTTCTGGCTATTACAAATAGGGCAGCTATGAACATAGTTGAACAAATACTTTTGTAGTATGATAGGGCATCTCTTGGGTATATTCCCTATAGTGGAATTGATGGGTCCTGAGGGAGGTTGACTCCCAGGTTCCTGAGAAACCGCCACACTGATTTCCACAGCGGCTGTACAAGTTTGCATTCCCACCAACAATGGATGAGTGTTCCCCTCACTCCACATCCTCTCCAGCATAGGCTATCATTGGTGTTTTTGAGTTTAGCTATTCTGACAGGTGTAAGATGGTATCTCAAAGTGGTTTTGATTTGCATTTCCCTGATAGCTAAGAAGGTTGAACATGTCCTTAAGGGTCTTCTGGCCATTCGAAGTTCATCTGTTGTGAATTCTCTGTTCAGTTCAGTACCCCATTTTTAAATTGGGTTGATTAGAGATTTAGTGTCTAGTTTCTTGAGTTCTTTGTATATTTTTGAGATCAGACCTTTGTCTGATGAGGGGTTGGTGAAGATCTTCTCCCAGTCCAAAGGTAGCCTTTTTGTCTTACTGACAGTGTCCTTTGCTTTACAGAAGCTTCTCAATTTCAGCAGGTCCCATTTATTCATTGTTTCTCTTATTGTTTGTGCTACTAGGGTTCTACTTAGGAAGTGTTAGGAAGTGGCCTCCTGTGCCTATATCTTGTAGACTACTTCCCACTTTCTCTTCTATCAGGTTCAAAGTGGACAGATTAATGTTGATGTCTTTAATCCATTTGGACTTGAGTTTTGTCCGCTTCTTTTTTTTTTTTTTTTTGCAGAGCTTTCAGGTGTGCTGTTAAGTCTCCAATATGTGCTTTCTCATCAAATTGAATGGAGAGAAACTCAAAGCCTTTCCACTAAAATCAGGAACACGACAAGGCTGTCCACTCTCTCCATACCTCTTCAATATAGTGCTTGAAGTTCTAGCAATAGCAATAAAACAACATAAAGAGATCAAGGGGATTCGAATTGGAAAGGATGAAGTTAAACTTTCATTATTTGCTGACGATATAATAGTGTACATAAGCAACCCTAAAAACTCTACTAAAGAACTCCTACAGCTGATAAACACCTTTAGTAATGTGGCAGGATACAAGATCAACTCCAAAAACTCAGTTGCCCTCCATTTTTTGTTATTTTAATTGTGTATTTTATGCACTCCATTGTGAAATCTCATTACATACATACAAAGATACATATAATCTACGATGACTGGATCCGTGTAGATGATATAATTATTACTCCAGACATGCAGCATTTAGTTTTAGATGTAACATTCAAAATCCTCTCCACAAATATTTCAAAACCTTTTATTAATTGTTGTCAAACATTTATTTCACTCACAAGTCTTGAGGGCTGCTTTAGGGTTGTGCTAATATTGCCTAATCTTCAGCTGATCTTAACTGAGCTGGCTCACATTTCTCAGATCACTTACTGCTTCATCTTTCTAGTCTGGTAGGTCTAGGGACAGTTGAGTTGGTGGAAAGAATCTCTGTTCAATATTCTCACAACTTCTACAGAAGCATTTGTATAGACTGAGGCAAAGGAATTTCTAAGGAGAGCAAAAGTATCAATCTTTGACCTTTGAGCCTTCACCTCAGAACTGACAAATCGTATGCATTAAATTTTTTTCCATGAAAGAGCACAAAAGGCATCCAGGTTTTGGAGGCTGATGAAAATGAACTCAATTTTTTTTTTAATGAGAAAAGCTACAAAGTCACATTGAAAAGATGACAAAGTTAAAAAATTTGAAATAGTTGACAAATTGTATACTACATAGGAACTCTTAGAAAATCATGTCTTGACTCTCACCTGATTTTCTAACCATTGTATTTGAATCACATTTCAAATATCTTTGAGTTTCTACCTTTGCATAATACTTATATGCTGATGTGCTTATGATAGAGTACTTGTAGTCTGGCTATGAGTTTTAAAATAATCTAATCAATTAATTCACTTGACAGTATTAATAACTCTTTGCGAAGTCAAAAAGTCAAACAGTTCTTGCCATCTTGCTTTTCTAATACATGTTTCCAGGTTCAGGAAATCTCACTCTTGCGGAATTACTAATTGGATGACATCATAAGCTTCTTCTTGAAATGTTTCTAAAGCAACTTAGTTAAGGACATTATGTTGCATTATGCTTTTTCTCTTAAGAACTTTCCATTTTATCTCTGCATCCAGGTGTTACTTATTTATAAAGAAATAATGATATAGGCACATATGTGGGTACCTATGAGAGTAAAAGAAGTTATTACATTCATGTCATGTAATTTCCAGAGACCAGATGGGCTGGTGTGGCAGCTGTGTTTTGATCAACTGTGAAGATGTTTGTCTCAGGATGTGTCGACAACAACACCATTAGATACAATCAACTTCCTAAGAGCTATGTGGCTTAGTTTAAATTTCTTGATTTTTATGTTATTGTCCTTTTTATTAAAAAGCCCATCATATGCAGAATAATTGTGAATAAATTAATGAAGCGTACTATTGTTTGTATAATTTCTAAAATCCAATCTTTTTACATTTCTCTCTGCTAGTGAAACTTAAATAACATATTGATTCAATCTTTGAATTATTTTAAACATTTCTCTAGTTTTACTGTGAATTTTAAAATTTGACTTAATACTAATATATTGTAAGCCATTAGTAGATAATGGTTTACATTACACATAATTTAACATATAAATAAATTTGTGTAATTGCCACCATTATCAGGACACAGAACTGTTTTGTTGGTATATGAATGACATTGTAACTCATAATTGCCCCAATGTAAAAGCAATCTTATGTGCTTTAGTTAGTAAATCAATAATAACCATTGGCAAATCCATACCATGAAATTTACTACTCTGCTTTAGAAAGGCTGAAATTTTTGATATAACTAGCAAGCATCATTAACTAACCTTAGAAAAATTTTATGATGAGTCTTATATTCCCCTAAAATTTAATCTCTACATATTTAATTCATATCTAATATTGTTCTAGTTTCCACCATAGCTCTGGTCTTCAGTGAATGGACTTAAAAATAAAAATTATATTACACAACAGAACTAATTTGTTTTTATTATGTTTCATTAAAATTTAAATTTAGCATGTAATTAACAGGTTTGATCATAGCATCTTCATTATGTGTGTTAATGTACTTTGTTCTCATTCCTCTTCCTCAATGCCTTCCCCAGTGTTCTCTTAAAGAGCTTTTTAGAGAATTCCACTAGTCCTGCAACTCCTGTACATGACTCAGAAAGTTCTTCATGATGAGATGGTTGTATTCAAGCTGAACTTAGTAACACGGTTTACTTATCTGACAATGGATGTTCTAATAAATAATCATCACTATATAAATGTGTTCTGTAATTCACCATACTTTCTTTTTTGTTTTTGTTTTTTGAGACAGAGTTTCTCTTTAGCTTTGGAGCCTGTCCTGGAACTAGCACTTGTAGACCAGGCTGGCCTCGAACTCACAAAGATCTGCTTTTCTCTGCCTCCCAAGTGCTGGGATTAAAGGCGTGTGCCACCACTGCCCAACTCATCATACTTTCTATGTTCAGTGATCTCCCTATGAATGGTAAACCTCTCAGGTTATTTAATTGTCATTTTAGTGCCTACTAAGTTATACATCTTCTGAGAAGTCCTCAATGAATAATTTTAAGAATATAACTGGAAAGCCCAAAGTATTCTAGTTTGTGTCTGTGATTATAGTGATGACTAAGGGAGTTGGGATCTATTGGTGAATTGATTAAAATTGCACTGATGAGTGAGGTAGGACTGACATATGCAAGGTCTGACTGCAGAATGGATTTAAGTTTTTTCACTCAGAGCTTGTAGAGATCATAGTGTGTGGTATCTGTCCACATTTATGAATGAAATGCAGTAAAGAGACATAAAAACTTACTAAAACCCTTGTAGGAGCACATTTTCTCTGCCAGCAGTTCTTTGCCAAGCAAACATTTTGAAAACACTTGGACAATCCTGACTGCCCTTGTGTTTTCATAAATATTTCCATCCGGCAGTCACAGAAGCTTCCCATGCAGAAGAGAGTGGTCAACAGGAAATATTGAGATAGAATTGACACCATGAGCAACTGTTGAGTTGTGAAAATGTATGCAAAAACATATGCTGTCTTTAAGAACTTGAAACAATGTTTATTTATATGTATTTATTAGATTATTATTTACCTTTTTCCTGCAAATTTAAAAATTCAGACTCCCATTTCAGAAGATTTCTTTTCGATAAAACTCTTCTGTTTCAAAAATACACTATGTAAAGTTTCAACATGACACAAATATCTGTTTACATAATAATATATTTTTGAGAAATAATAATTTAAGTATAATTTAGCTTGTTACTTATCATGGATTTCAAATAATCTCTTTGACATTCTTACTTTCTTATGGCTCCATTTTTATTTAGAAGAGGTACAATTTAATTTTCTATCATGTAAACTCAATTAAGGACATCTCAATGAAAAGCATTCATAATTTGATGCTAGTACAGAATGCTACATTTTGCTTACTTGTTTATAAATGCTGATCTTTCAACATTTATATATATTCAGATATAAATTGTGTTTAATTTAAATATTAGCCTATATCTAAAAATATCTCATGTGAATGTCCTAAGCTTGTTTGCAGGCCAATTTTTTTCTCACATATTGGACCAATGTGGGCTTTACCATGACAAAAACCATTCAGAGTGTAACCCTCTATGCAGGCTGAAAATTCTCCCATTTATTTTTTTCACATAGATAAAAGTTGGGTTTTCTGAAGTGAGGAAGACATCTTCTGTAAGTCTAAGTGGATTTAAATTACAATAGATTGTAAGAGTCTGCACTTCCCAATGGATACCCACACCCAGTTCAGGCTGCGCGCTTTCCCGAACTCGGGCCCACAAGAATGGACGATCGTCCTGAGGGTTGAAAAAGAGACACACATAGAAAAGAGACCTTTGCTCATTTACCAGAGTAAATGGCAACTTTATTAAACTCAAGTCGAGTATTTATACCAGTGGGCTAGAAGGACCAAAAATGCAAGGCCTCCTCCCATCCAGGAGCAGGAGAAGATTAAAGCTTCCCGGCCCCTCGGGCAGGGTCAGCTAGGGGAGGCAGGCTATCGGCCCACTGCTAAGACCTTGAATACAAGTTGAATCACCATAACAAAGAGAACCAGGTTCTTGCTAAGTTATCCCCTCAAGCCAGAGCTAGTGCAGAGTCTCCAGGGAGCCGGAGGTCACACGTCCCTGCGAATTGCCAGGAGAAGGGACAAACCTTGGTAGCTACAAGTCTCCCTTTTTATATAAAATATGATGACTAGCACCTTGTCTTAGGTGGTGATGGCCAGGCAGATTCTTTACCCATCGTGGAAAAAGTATTCCAGGTCAAAATACCTTTCTGTCTTAGGTCAGAGTCTCCTCCCATTCAATCCTTACCCGTCTTTGGTTACTAGTCATACATTGAGTCCAGCCACATTTATGCTGAAAAATACTCCAAGGCGAACGCCTACTAGGGCCAGGCCGTGGCGGACCTGAAGTCACTGGCCAGGAGAAGACACTCCAGCGTATGCATACATAAGCATTCCTGGAAGAGATAGTGCTTGCACAATATCTGAAATGTTGGCTCAGATTAGCGCCCTTGAGTAGGGCTACAGCACCGGCAAATGGGACCCCTGGTATGACTAGCTGAACTAAATTAGAACCAATTAGCAATTTTGTATTCCGGGGTCCGAGAAAAAGCAGCAAAATCTTAACCTGCGACCAGCAGAGGTTAAAATCCTCACCCAGTTGTAAAGATTGACTACAACGTCCAATTGTGAATTTAGATACTTTGAATAGTATGGTAATTCTGTGTATCTGGCAAGGTTTTAGCCTTGAGCACCCAAAGCTGCTATCAGGGCAGGGGAAGTAGCTGTTTTCCCCTCAGGGGGTCAAGCAGCCTTGGCTGAAAGGGACAGATCAGGCAGAGAGACAGAAAGCTGGGAAAGGGGTAAAATCAGGCACTGGATCATCTCTCAGGAATCTGCCAACTCCGCTGCCGCCTCCGCCGCCGTGTCCGTGGGATCTCTTGATCTCGCCTCGTCCTCAGGTTTCTGAACAGAGGAATCCATGGTCCGCACCAGGCGTTCAGGGACCCAGATCGGGAGCGCTGCATCCTGTGGAAACACGCAAACCGCTCCTCTGCCCCAAATTAAGACCTGGTTTCTTTTTAACCTCAAAAATAGGTGTATTCCAGGGGGAGGTGGAGGGCACTATACGCCCTGCCTCCAGCTGTTCCTGGACCAAGGTCTGAGCAGCCAGTAGTTTTTCCTTACTAAGGGGCCATTGCTCAATCCACACAGGTTTTTCAGTTTTCCATTTAATAGGTATATAATCTGGCTGCTCTGCAATGGAGTAGCAGAAAATGCTCTTTGTGGAGGATGCCTAATGGGGGCATCTCTGCTAGTGGCCCCGCCTTCCTCCTTCTCTAGCTGTTTGGTTAGAAGTGCGATTTCGCCTTCTAATATCTCCTCTTCTTCATCTAAATTATCAATGCTTTTGACTTCTTGATCCTCAAAACTCCTGATAGAGCTCACAGATTCTACTTTCTGAATTTCCTCAAGGGTTTTGTTTAAAACCTCTAACTGTTCCTTCACTAAAACATCTTCACTAAGGAGGGCATCTCTGATAAGACGCCATAGCGAATAGATCGCTAGGGGGACGACTTTAGTTCCCCGTTCTCTCTGTGCAACACGTAGATCAGCCCTAACTTGTTCCCAGTCCTTGATATTAAGGTTCCCAGTTAGAGAGAACCAAGGACTGAGCTCTGAAATTACCTTGATGGTCCCTTGTGCTGTGTCACCTTTGATCCTGGTGCCTAGCTTTTCCACGAGCTGCAGTAGCTGATCTGCTAACTGCCCTTCTAGCTCCAGAGTGGACATTTCAGCACCCATATTCCTAAAAATCAAACTGTTCAACCTATTCACCCCCTTATCACCCGTGCACAAATGCACATTACAAAACTGTCCAGATTTCAGATCGTGGGGGGGCCCTCACCTCTATTTGGGGTTCTTGTGGTGGATCCACTGACGCAACTCTTCAATTCTTCTTTAAAGCCAAGCCAACCCGAGGGACACCATCTGTAAGAGTCTGCACTTCCCAATGGATACCCACACCCGGTTCAGGATGCGCGCTTTCCCGAACTCGGGCCCACGAGAATGGACGATCGTCCTGAGGGTTGAAAAAGAGACACACACACAAAAGAGACCTTTGTTCATTTACCAGAGTAAATGACAACTTCATTAAACTCAAGTTGGGTATTTATACCAGTGGGCTAGAAGGACTGAAAATGCAAGGCTTCCTCCCATCCAGGAGCAGGAGGAGAAGATTAAAGCTTCCTGGCCCCTCGGGCAGGGTCAGCTAGGGGAGGCAGGCTATCGGCCCACTGCTAAGACTTTGAATACAAGTGGAATCACCATAACAAAGAGAACCAGGTTCTTGCTAAGTTATCCCCTCAAGCCAGAGCTAGTGCAGAGTCTCCAGGGAGCCAGAGGTCACACGGCCCTGCGAATCGCCAGGAGAAGGGAAAAACCTTGGTAGCTACAATAGATTAGTTAAATAGAAGTATTCAAATCTTACTTTTAACTCAGTATGTTCTTTCAAATTCAGTAATACATAATAGGTCATCCTAGAAGTATTCTGTTAACAAATAATATTGGACAATTTAATAAGTGAATTGCACCTTAGCTATTATAGTTTCTCAATTCTAATTTGCATGCTAAAGTCATAATTAGAATTGCAAAAATACAGTGCTTTTTCAATTTTAACCAAGTATTTTCAAATTTGAAAATGGAATCAATTTATTTAACCTGCAACACATTACCATTTTAAGGAGTGGTTCTTTGGGAAATGTTAAAATTTTTATGGAATTTCTAATGATATGAAGACTTTCAGAATGTTTCCTCAATAATGCTAACAGTGGTAGTTGGTAACAATTAGCCCAGGGTAAAACAGATTAGCAAGCAAAGCACCTAAAACCAAAAGTCTAGTCCAACTGGTCACTCCTTCACATAAAATATGTAGACAATATTTAACACTTCTGAGCTACTGGTAACAGAATATTTAAGAATGCTTGGTTGAAATGTTTTTTTTAAGAGAGCTTACCTTTCACACAAAAGAAGCAGTATGCAATAAAGTAGGAAACAGATAGCAAAAGGCTGCATTTCTGATCATCATACTTTTGATTCACACAAATGACCCAGCTTAAAAGGTCAGAAATCATACAAATATTTTTTATTGGTACTTTATTCTCATCATCCATCTTGCATAATTGTAGCTCCCTTTTAATTATCCAACTAAGGTATTCTAAAATCTTTCAAGTGGAAGTTGCTGTAATAGTTTTCTCAAGAAATTTTATTAATCATTCACATAGCACGACTTAGATTTACAGTTTTTTAAATGTGTTCTCTTTCTCTGTCTCTCTGAATATCTGTCTCTGTCTCTTTCTCTCTATCTCTGTCTCTGTCTCTGTGTGTGTGTGTGTGTATGTATGTGTGTATGTGTGTGTGACCGTGTCCTTCTACTGTTAGGTGTATTCCAGGGACAGAATGTAAGTTGTCAAACTTGTACACCAAATTCTTTTATTTGCTGAGTAATCTTGCATGCTTACGATTTTATAGAGATGTTTTAAACTTCTTGAAATTCTGGCATAAGAGAATATTTACATTTGTGAGTATGTGTATGTGTGATTTGAAAAAATATTTTAAAATATATGATTTTATGAATCCTTAATACTTTCTGGTTGGATTTTTTGACATTCCTATACATAAGAAATAGTGCCTTCTTTAAAAAAAAAGAAATGAAAGAAAGATAGGGGAAATTCAGCCAAGCATGGTGATGTACACCCTTAATCTGACCACTTGAGAGGCAGAGGTAGGTGGATTTCTGTGAGTTCAAGCCCAGTCTGAAGACATATAGCTAGTTCTAGGTCAACTGGTACAACATAATAAAATGTTGTTGAAAGAAAGAAAGAAAGAAAGAAAGAAAGAAAGAAAGAAAGAAAGATGGGGAGGTGAGGGAAGGAGAAAGAAAAAACTAAGACTAAAAAACAACAAAAAAAGATAGCTTAGTTGGAGGCATTTTTTCCAAAATAACAGCTGCAACCTTATGATAAAGACCATTTCTCACCACTGGCTAGGGATGAAAATGATTGAATAATACCAGAAATTGAAATAATAACCAACACAGTTTAAGAACTGTATAAATTTGCCATGACCAAATATTAATAGCTAAAATCTCTCAGAGCCAAATAGGTCAAACACCATCTTCTAGTCTAAGAAATATTTTCCCAACATGCATAGTCAGAAGTTTCATGTATTTTAAAACAAGTGTTTCAAATTTAAGGTATAGTTGGACCACGTAAAAATATTAAAATACAAGTCACTATTTAGTGGACAGAAGTACAAATGCATATTTTTAAGAATTTGCCTCTCTCCATGATGCCAGTGATTTAGACTCCTGTACTACCATTTGTGTAGTGAAGTAGTTCCTACAGAAAAGCTGAAGGGATGATTGAGACTTTAGGTGTGTTCACACTATTTTTTCTTTTTTGAGACAAGGCTTCTCTGTATTTCTCCATATGTCCTGGAACTCACTCTATAGGTCAGGCTGGCCTCAAACACACAGAGATCTGCCTGCCCCTTCCTCCCTACATGCTGGAATTAAAGGTGGGCGCCACCACTGTTCTGCAGGTGTGTTCACTCTTAAGGTGAAACAGCTGTTAGTTGTAGTCTCTGGTCCCAGAACTTTGAAAATCTCATAGTTATGTGTGCTACATGCAGATAGAACTACAGACATGAATCCTTGCTGAAAATACAGAGTTTCCATCTCTATATTTTCATCCCTTGCACAAAATAGAGTTCCAGCATTTAATTTGTCAAACATCTAAAATCTATCTTGAGATGCACTTGTGTGTGTTGCAATTTCTCAAGGACTTTCTAAGCAAAGCCTAATGAAGGTCCAGTCCAGAAGAAAGTTTTGAAATCCTATGACAGACAGATTTTTAACAAATAGGGGTGAGAAGGCAGGGGTAAACACAAACCTTTTCTTACTTGTCAAAAATGACATAGGAGTCAGGATACTAAACTTAGAGTATACATGAAAGGTCCTGTGTGATATCAATGGATATGTTTCCTTAGAGTTAATGACAAAGAATCAGAACTACTCTGTTCAATGATTTGAAAACTGTGCATCATACAGAATCCCAAACAATTTTGTTCATTTCATTTTCTAACAGAAGCAGTATACAAATGGATGGCGTTTTTATTCTTTTAATGTGCTGGGATATTTGTATTAAAAGGCATCATAAGCTATACTTCATTATTTTGTGGTAGAATAACATTAGTGAAATGGAACACTCAGTAACCCACCTATAAAATAAGTTTTTTTCTTGGAAGATGCGTGTTTGCAAACTGAAACCTCAAAATTTATTAAGAGGTTTCACAATGAAATTAAGTAGGACATAGCCATTTCTCTTCCTTTTGGCAGAGAGGGTTACTAGATGCTAGAAGACAGAGAAACACTCAGTGTGATTGTGCAAGGAGTGAGTCTAGTACTTCCAGAGTCAATTAGTAGCAACTTGGTTACAAGTTATCCTAAGAGATGGGAGGTGATGGTCATGGAAGAGGTGATTTTTTTAAAGACTCATTTTCATGTATATTTACATACATTGTTGAATTTCTAGCATCTTTCATTTCCTTGGATATGCATTTTCCAAAACATGTTTACCAACTCAAAGGCAGAATTGTTTAAAAATATCAATTTAATATAACTTAGAGCAGCAGTGTTTTGTCCCCTTCCATTTATGTTGTGTAGAAAAACAGACTTCACTGTGGAGAAAAAAAAGTGTGTTCAGATTAAAGCTTTAAATTGGTGGCTAGTAGCCCAGTTATGAAAAACTTGGCTGCCTGCTGCTCCTTGGTAATGTGTTCTACAGGCTGTTGTTTTCTGCTGATCGCCTATTTACAGTGATTTACTCCAAATATGTGGGCGTCTTAAGTATATGGGTGTTGTCCAAGAAAAAAAGGAGTCAGTTTATTCTAAATGATGTAATGAGAGGCAACACACAATAACTTCTGTTGCTCTCCTACTAATTCTTAAATTGAAAAAAGACCCGCAATAAATGCTTGGAGATCAGAAGAATAAATTGAATAAGAGGAACCACCTGTGGCCACCATACTGCTCTAGATAGACAAAAGAGGTAGATAAAGTTTGAACCTTTATGAAATTTATAAATTAAGTTGATGCAGATGAGCATCATTCAAATAAAATGATGATATCATTTACAAATCAGAATGAAAATACTATGCCAATTTAATAAATAAATTACAAGAAAAGTTGATACTTCTTTCTAGGATTAAACAGATATTCTATATGATTGAAAAGCCAACAGTGATTCTAATTAATACTTCTCCCAGTTCATACTGATACGACAGTCAGTGCACTGAGGTTAATATTGTTCAATTATTTATGAGTTTACAGAGTAACATCACAACTCAATATGAAGTACTTATTTTATTGAATAAATCCAATGTGACAAGAACTGCACAAGGTCTTAAAGATTAATGGAGGGATAAATAGATAAAATAATATGGATTTCTAAATGTTTGCAAAATCTAAATATACAGGAATGGGAGGACAAAATGTGAAATTTAACTGTAAGTTCAATATAATAATTATCATTTTAGAATTGATGAAAAGGTATATGGACACAGAAGGCTGTTATTAACTATACTTGAATAATGCAGAGAAATTGAGATGGTGGATCTACAGTGATGTAGAATAAAAATCAGAGGAGAAAGATAAGACAAGCATTATATAGGGAGGAAAGACTATAGCACAATTAATAAATCCCAGAGATAGACATTGAGGCTCAAGATAAACAAGAGAAAGGTAAAGCAGTCAGTCACTGGCTCTTACCTCTACCTCAGACCGAAATAGCAGTCCTGCATCTAGGAATCCTCAGAATGAGACTGATTTGAGAGCTGTCTTATATGTTTTATATTCCTTTCTAGTTTTATATTCCTTTCTCAGCTGCTTTCTATTCCTCTCTAGTGTTGGGATTAAAGGAGTACACCATTTCCTGCTGTCCTCTCTGGAGAACTAATGTGGCTATTGGGATTAAAGGTGTGTACCAACCCTGCCTGGTCTGTATTACTGACCAGTGTGGCTCTCTTAATCTCTGATCTCCAGGCAAGCTTTATTTATTAAAATACAAATGAAATATCATTATAAAAAGTACTTGTGAGCAAGTTTAAAGTTTCATCCAGAAAAATTGAAAATGATATAGCATGTGTAATTGCTAATGAGTTTAGCGCTAATACAGAGAAAGTTGATCATCTGTACTAGGAAGACAAGCAAGGTACAGTGATGTCAATACCCCAAACTTCTAAGACTCTATCCTTTTAAATGCAAATATATTTGAAAAGGAAGAGCTTAAACTGATATATTTTTGTGAAAGTTACCTAAGATAAGAAAGAAAAAAAGAAAGAAAGAAAGAAAGAAAGGAAGAAGGAAGGAAGGAAGGAAGGAAGGAAAAAAGAAAGAAAGAAAGAAAGAAAGAAAGAAAGAAAGAAAGAAAGAAAGAAAGAAAGAAAGAAAGAAAGAAAGAAAATCCACCAGCCTAGGAAGGTGTTTTTCCAGAGTGAAAACCCAAAGACTGCTGGTTACTTTAACTAAATTGACCACAAACTTAGACATATCTGGAAAAAGAAGAATTTATCTAAGAAAATATCCCCATCAGACTGGGCTGTAGGACATTTTTTTAAATTGATTATTGAAATGAGAGGACTCATCTACTGTGAGTAGTACTGGACTTAGGCAGATGATCCTAGATTGTATAACAAGATAGACTGAGTAATTCATGAGGAGTCAGCAAGTAAGCAATGTGTTCCTCCACAGATTCTAGTTCTCTTTTCTAGGTACCTGCATAGAGTTTCTTGGGCTGTGATGTGGAAGTATGAGCCAAATAAATGCTTTCTTTCTCAATATGCCTTTGTTCATGGTGTTTAGTTACAGCAATAGAAACATTAAGAGAAGAAACAATGCATCTATGGTTCGACAAGGTCAGGGTCCATTCCAAGTCTGCAGTATAACTTGATTACATTATCCACATGGTACTGATTTTATAGACATGCAACATGCAATATGGAGAGAGTCATGGAGTTTTTCACTACAGTGCTAGAGAACTACTGAATTAATCTGAAGCTATCTGAGACAGGGTCAGAGTTCATACAAGGAAACCCTGAGAGGCAGTGGCATGAAATTTTGAAGATGAATGAACCCAGGAAGTTGGGTATAAGAAGCCAATGGGTTTTTGCTGCAGAAAGCTGTAGGAATGGAGACAAATCAGCTCAAGAGAGAGTCTATGAATGCTTCATGAAACAGAGTTCGAGGGGTGGGGCTAAACTAGCCTCTTGGAACTGAGAAAATTGCATTAATAGTCTCAGATTCCAGACGAGGACCATCAGAGTTTGATTAGTACCCTACGAGGTTTTAGTGTTACTTTGATCTGATCATGCATGTGCCTCTTTTCTTCTTTTGTGAAACAGCAATGCATATTCATCAGCATTGTATATTGGAAGTAAGTAACTTGTTTGTGATTTTATAGATTACAGATGTTGTTGCCTGGAGTCATATATGAGACATGGACTTTGAATTAAATTTCTATTTTTCCCCAAAGATACTGTGTGTTTAATATATCTATTCATCATGATAGAACTTTATTATTTTCATAAGTATGAAGGTTTGTCCCTAAGCACCTTTTCCACTTTTCTTTTAGTTTTAAGCCTGTTTTAAATAGAGTTTAATTTTTGTGTTTTATATTTTTTCAATGGATTTGTTCATATTTTGTGTTCTCTAACTTTGTTCTATTCCTCACTTTTATGTTTATAGCATTCCAATGCAAATTATTTTCTTTACTATCTTTGCTAACAAAACGTTTAGGAGTTTGCATAACAATACTTGCTTTATACTACATCTGGTATGACATATTCTTGAATTTTGCTAATGGAGAATTTTTAATGTTTTCTCTTAAGAGTGTTCCTTGCTTAGTTTTTATTTTGATGCATTTCTCTATGACTTATTATATCTTGAATGATTTTGTAATGTTTCCTCCACTGACATGCTATTTTACTTTACTATATTTATGAATTTCAGTTCAAAATATTTTTATCCTTTCTACAGATATGGCCAAAGAAAAATTGCAAAATTCCATATTAATATTTTTCTAATCAGAATCTCCTCTTTCTTTCTCTCTCTACTTATTCTTATATAATCATTAGCTATGTTCTCTCCTGTTCCATTCTCATATTAATTACATGCATTCATTCCATGTCTTTGCTAATAGACAATGACTGGTCCCAGAGAATCCTGCCCAATATCTCCCATTGAGTCAATACTAATAATTATGACTTGAATGAAATTCTATTAAAATCAAATGATGATCAACAAGTCAAATAAATTAGAATAATCACTTATTGTGTTGTGGAATAGAAATAAATTAATCATAACTTCTGAATTAAGAAATGAAAACAGTTACTAGGGTGACAATAGGGAAAATAATAAATATCATTACAAATAAAGGAATTTTTGACAAACGTTTATGAGGGGAAAATATCATAAGAGGAAGACATAGGTTTAGAAAATGAAGAAAATTTAATACAGAAAACCACCAAGAATTTTGAAAATGAAATATATTTTAGCTCAGATGGCCTCAAATCTGATTACTATAAAAATTTATATAAAATCAGAGAAACTACTCAGGTAAAATATCAAAAAAACTTCTTTTTTTTATAAAAGTTTATTAATTTATAAAAGTTTCCATTTCTGCCCCTCCTCCCAACACCCTCCCACTCCCCCCACTCCCTCTCCTCCTCCCTCTCCATCCCTAAGAGCAGTCAGGGTTTCCTGCCCTGTAGGAAGTTCAAGTTCCTCCCCGCTCCCTCCAGGTTCAGGAAGGTGAGTATCCAAACAGACTGGATCCCAAAAATCCAGTGTATGCAGAGGAAACAAGTCCCAGTGTCCTTGTCAATGGCTCTTCAGAAAGACCCCGAGCCAGCTGATATGATGAAAAATTTAAGTAGAAAAAGAGTATTTGAAGAACCAGATGTTGGTAACAGAAGTAAAACATAAGTTACAGGCTTAATAGGAATCAAGATAAAAAGCGGCATGAAAATAGGTGATAGAATGATGCTTGGAAGGTTGGATGATTTAGAACAAATAATTAAAACTTAGAGACAGATATTGGGGTTCAAGCTGGAAGATCAGAAAAACAAAGCAGTCAAATACTAGAGAACTTTTACCACTATGAAATCTTAGGAATGAAAAAATTGTGAGTTCCTGTCTCATTCTGCCTTATAGTTCTCTCTAGTGCTGGTATTAAAGGCATGTACAACCACTGCCTGGCTTCTGGCTAACCAGGGTGACTTATGCAATTAAAACCATGGGCCACCACTTCCTGGCTTGCATTACTTACTAGTGTGGCTAGCTTTACACTCGGATCCTCATGCAAGCTTTATTTATTAAAACAGAAGTAAAGTATCACTATATTTTCTCATTTTTGCCTAAAATAAGAAGGCTATAGTTAATATAAGAAAACCTATATACAATGAGTACAATAGCTATATACTATATATAGTGGCAACAAATGCATCAACAATGTCTAGTCCATTTGCATTTGACAAATTCAGAGAAAATACATCAATACCTATCCTATGTTGGTGAGACTGAAGTCTTGTACCCAATTTACTTTCTGTAATAACTTGCATAACCATCTAAAACCAAGTTTGATATCTCTTAATCTTATACACTTTACACTGATTTCGTGAATTTCTTTTCTGAGTCTTATAAGCTAGGAAAACTAGCCACTCTTCAGTGACCTCAAAGACTGGAGAAGGAAAAAATATTAAGAGAGTAAGCAGTAATTGCATGAAACAACTTCCAAATATTATGAGAAATGACAGAAACAGTTAACTGACTGGATGATCCCCCAAAGTTCCTTTGAAACGTTGGGACATTCATCTTCAGCATTAATATCTAGAATATTTGACAGACTTTTCTATGAGGCAGGATTTTTGAATGACTGACCCACCTTTTTTTTAATAAGGTTTGGAAGACACTCTTGTTTGTGTTTTGCTTGTCCAATTAAGATAGTTACCTGTCAGAAGTCAAGCAAGACCACTTTGTTGCCCATTGTTTTACTTTTGCTACAAAGAAAGTAAACTCCATGTGTGTTTCTTCAATATCCATTATCTTCTATGAAGCAGATTGGTGCTGTCAAGAGTGAAGATGCCTCATCGTCATAAAAAACATGTTATTAAAATATCTTAAATGTCATATTTTGTAGATCTCTGAAGTATTTGATGATGATCTGTCTATTAAAATGTGTCTATTTAACCTTGAAAACATACCTAATATGTCTACACATCCAATTGTTATAGGTGACTAGTTATTAACCTGCTTTTTCTTATTTTCCTAAACAGTTGGTAATAATTTTCAAGAACTAGAAATTCACATCATATTGTTAAATAAGTGATATAGGTATAATACCTTGAACAAGATTAGAAATGCATGCACAGTATGTTTTAACAAAATTAATCTCAAATTATATTGATATACAAAATTTGTATATAATATACAGTTTCAAATCCAGTGAAAAATATTAAAAATTAGTAGTTGCTTTTTAAAAGTAGATTAAATAATATACCTTTTTATTATCATATCTGTATCATCCCTTTTTCCTTATAGAGTAGATTTAAAAATCTAGTCTTTTATCCTATCATATCTGTATTCCCCCTTTTTGTCAAAACAATAACTCTGAATCTAATCTACTTTTTTCAATGTTCTTCCTGACTGTAACCAATAACAATTTGTAACCAACCCTCTAAACAATGACAAATATCTATAATCCATTGAACTACCAAAACCCACTACCTACCACACCTTTTGGGAATGTGGGCATCACATTCTTAAATTTACATCCTGCTGTCTGGGGACAACAGCATCTTTAATGGGTCATGAAAAGAAAAAAAAATTGTTAATTGTCAAGTCTTAGGAGAGATAAATTTGTCATTTGTTTCCAGTCTTTGAGTAATGGGTAAGTGCAGAGCTTGCCTCAAATCCTTGCTAGAATAGTCTATGAGGCTGGATTATATCAAATAGGCAAGGTAAAATTGTTCTAAAAAGTTTGTAGTCCAAAATCCAATCTTTAGATGTTATTTTTACAGTTTGTTTTATCATAGTCCTGGGGGAATCACTTTTGTGGGGGCCCATTCTCCTTTAGAAACTTCAAAGATTAATGTTAGGAATGCTCATGGTTCACTGCAGAAAACTGATAAAGACTCAAACGGAATATCATGTATGGGAAGGTAGATGAAACATTTTTCTAGAATTAGTACTCTATATGGCCACTAATATCATGACAAAAATTATATATCTATATATATAATCTTGTATGTTATAATTATATATATTATATAATTATATATTATATAATATATATATTTATAATCTTATAAAATTTATACCTAAATAAAAACTGTTAAAGAGTCAATATAAGGCCAAATGATTATGAGATTAGTGGCAATGAAATAGTCCTTAAATACTTGCTTTTCTTTTGTCCCATATCACATGGCTCTTTTGACATGAGACAGAGATTTTTGATTTTACTTAAATAAGCATGAGAGAGCCACAGTTGAACTCTTAATTGAGCTTTAATCTTCAATTGGACAAGGACTACAAGAAGAACATTTGCATTACAAGTCTGTAGAGAATAGCAAAAGCAAATATTTGGGAAGATTTATGAAATTTTCTGTTTGTAAGTGTAATATACCAATAGGCCAATTTACCCTTTTCTTGGGACATCTTTTTTTTTTCTTGGATAGTTGCCCTTTTCTTCAGCTGTCTCATTTGTAAAGTGGTCCTCAATTCCAGAGCTGAATACCTTTATACTCCTGAAATGACAAAAATGAAACCCTTCCCCATCACTAATTTTAGGAGGTTCTTTTTTGGAAAATTATTTCTGATCAAATGAAAATCATTTATTAGTTTTATGAGTTAGTTTATATTACATGGTTCCTGTTTGAGGAACTATAATCTCTTTTAATTAAGAGGGTTCTCTTAATCTAATTGAATCTTAATTAATTTTAATGGTATCTATAAATTTTCTTTTCAAATGTAACGCATGTGCTGTTTTCATTCTGAGGTCAACACATATTTTATTTAATATTTATTTATTCACTTATTTATTTATTTATTTATTTTATTTATTTTTTTGTTTTTTCAATACAGAGATTTTCTGTGTAACAACCCTGACAACCCTGACTGTCTTTGAACTAGCTCTTGTAGACCAGGGTGGCCTCAAACTCACTGAAATCTACCTCTATCTGCTTCCCTAGTGTTGGGATGAAAGATATGCATAAGCACCACCTGGCAGTCAACACACCTTTAAACTATACTGGCTGATTTATTTCAATGCTTTTTCTACTATCCAATGTCTCTCTGCAGCTGTTGTTATTTTTATTAACATTTAGAAAATTCAGCATTAATAAAGTCTTATGCAATCTATTTCTGGGGGTGTTTATCATCCCTTTCAATATATTTAACATAGCATTTAGATTTCAATTTTAACTTTCTATAACTGCCTGGCCTGCAGTATACTTTATATTGTAATAAACAAAAAAATGTTTCTTAGAGACATATGCTGGAGCATTGTCTGTCTGTATTTGTACAGGTATACCCATGATGATCATAACTTCTAGCAAATGTATGATTACAGAATCAGTCTTTTCCAAACTCAAAGCAGTTGCCCATTGAAAACCTGAATAGGTATCATTGGTGTGATGTACATATATTAGTTCCAAATTCTAAAAAATGAAACACATCCATTGCTAGATTGTATTCCATTGAGTATCCCTTGCATTACTTCCTGAAGGTAGTGGTGTCTGGTCGTATAAAGAACAAGTAAGACCTTTCCTTATAGTTTCCTTGATTTGTTGCCATGTGATGGGAAAGTGTTTTAAAAACATATTTGACATTGACATGACTTTTTTTAATAAAATTCTGAGGCTTTCAAAACATTGCTGAACAATAATTGATCAATTTCTCTATCACCTTGTGCTGGAAGACCTGGCAGACCCTTATGGGAATGGATGTGTGTTATGTACAATGGAATAATTTCCATTTCTGATTGAATCTTATAACTGAGTGAATAATAAAGTCAATTCTTAATTATCTGGTTTAAATTCAGCAGTGTCAATATGCAAAATAATTCTTTCTGCATATTGCAAATCAGTAACTATGCTGAGAGGTTCCTTAAAATCACTTAGTATCATGAGATTACCATATAATTCTGACTTTTGGACAGAATCATAAGAGCTTTGATCCACATTACTTAAATTTTTTGATTTGTACCCTCCTTTCCTGATTTATTTGTATCAGGACAGAATGTAGTAGTTTCAGTTATTGGTGTTTTCCATACAATGTGAGAAAGAATCTAGCTAGTTCTACTTATAAATTTAATTCTATTGCTTTGGGGATAGTTGTTGCAAATATTACCAATATTTGTCATATATATGTCATATATATATATATATGTCATATATATATATGTATATACACATTTGTGTGTGTCTGACAATAATTTGCCAATAGCATCATTATTATAAGATATTATAATTTCTTCTGGGTCTACATCTCCTAATTGATAAAATCTCAATTTTCCATTTGGAATTAACTCAGAGACCTTTTCCACATAAGCTTTTACTTTTTTTTTAAACTCAGTATACATGGTAAAAAGATCCATTCAAAGATAATGTCTTCCCTCTGCATTAAATTCTGATAGGTGAATGTTTAGAGAGTAATATGACCCAAATACAGGTGAGATTTGGATTCACATTTTCCACATATGTCTTCTAAAATTGCTTTTCTAACAAAACTTATTCGCTCTCAGCTTCAGCTGATAATTTTCTGGGACTCTTTAAATCCTTGTCATCCTTTATGACTTTGTTTAAATTAAACAAGTCTGGGTTTTTTTCCTGAGCATGAGTCATAGATTAGAAATGTCTCCTAGTAATCTTGGAAAGTCATTAAGTATCTGCAAACAATCTCTTCTAATTTGTACATTTTGGGGGCTAAACTTTTATAAACCTATTTTATGGCCTAAATAGTTAATAGAATCTCCTCTTTGTGTTTTTCAGGGGAAATTTGTAATACCCAACAAGACAGATTATTTTTTACTTCTTCAAAGATTCTTTATAAATATCTATATTTGAATCAAATAATAAAATTGTGTCCATATAATGATAAACTATATATTGAGGATATTGCTTATATATTATTTCCAATGACTTTCATATAACATATTGGCACAGGGTAGGCTGTTTAACATGCACCATGGGAGAATCTTCCATTGATCTCTCTTAACCAACTGAGATTTACTATTAGCAGGAACTGTGAAGGCAAATCTTTTTCTGTCTTTATCTTGTAAAGTAAAATGAAGAAACAATCTTTTAAGTCAATGACTGTAAGAGGATATCCTTTAGGTAATAGATAAGGCAAAAGAATGTGAGACTGTAGAAAACCCATTGGATGAATCAACGTATTAACATCTCTTAAATCTGTTATCATTCTCCTTTTTCCAGATTTCTTTTTAATAACAAATACAGAATTTCAGAGGTTAGTTGATTCTTCAATATGCTGATCATTTAGTTGTTCCTGTACCAACTGTTCTAAAGATGCCATTTATCTGTTACTCAAGGCCATTGTACAACCTTCTTAAAGGTAGGGCTGTTGTTGCCTTTTGGAGATCAGCAGCGGTTGTACCTGTTTTTGTAACAACCTGAATGATTGATAATTGTTCTTAATAATGCCTTCTAATGATTTTCCCAGAGACATACATTAATTTATTGTTTGTTTCTTAGATTGGGAGAATGTTCTTGCTGTAAAAAAAAATCATGTACCCACAAATTCATTGTTATGTCATTCACATATAGCTTTAATTTTTCCTCTATCAACTTCTGGTCCTATACATTTGACCCTTCTCATGCTCTGTCTTACTGGAGATAAAATTATTATTACTTAAAGTTGACCATTTACCTTCTGTATAGCCCAATTTGGATGCCAAGAATCTGGTGAAATTGTTCTTAAATCTGCACCTATGTCTACCAGATCTTCAATGACAGCATCATTTATTTATATTTTTAATTTTAATTTTTGTTCATTTATAGAAGATTGCAAAAATACTTACTTTATGATTTCTCCTGAAATTTTTTGTTTTCTCTTCTATAGCTGTTCTATTATCCAGAGCAGCATGGTTTCTTATAATAGGCATTAGGTTCTTTAATTGCTTTGGGAAGGAGTTTCCTCTATGATGGCCAGAAATAAATGAACTGGATTTGGCATAGTGGCCTGTAAAAGGCCTCGTCAGGATTTTCCAAATGGCAAACGATTATGATGAATATCCCTTTTGATACAAATTGACCACAAATTTACCATTACTTTCAAAAAAGGTGAATTCATGCCATATGAGAGTAATGATTTTTTGAATCTCCTCAAATACAACATTTCCATAGGAGTCCATTTAACTATCTATCTATCATTTGGCAGTTATTACTGTAATGTTGCTGGATATATTATGATTGGTTCTTTGAAAAGCTTAGGCTGTTCTTCTCTAAATTATAATGCAATGCTGAAATTGGCTCTTGATTGAATTCTGTCTGAATCTGAGTATCTCTATGATCTACTTTATTAAATTTTCTAAGACCTGTATTTTGGCAGTCAAACCAAACAACTTCTTAAAGATAAATGAATAATTATAAAAATGACAACAAGCATTTTGAATATGATAATTAAGATTATGTCAATCCTGATTCATTATCCTTTCATTTATTTTTTTTATTTTTAAATCATGCATTGTGTAATTATACAGAGACTTAACTTTCCCTATTGTAATTGTGTCTTCTCTATTTTTAATGCGGGAAAATCTCTCTCTTTTAACTAATTACTCCCTTAAAGAATTCCCAATTTTCTCACCAAATCTGCCACTGATGAGGATAAAGCTGTAAGGCTTGTAGCTGCTGTGTATAATAGTAAAAATCTGACTGAAATTCAAGGCAGCCACTTAGCTTAGCAGCAGTCCAACAAGGGAGTTCAGGAAAAGTTCACCAGGAGAGAAGAAAGGAAAAACATGCCAGTAGAGCAGGGACTCTAACTGAATGTATCTCAGGACTTTGGGGTGGATGCACAGCTACAGGTAAATGGCTTTTTCATGAAATCATACACCAGATGTAAGGTCACATGGGAAAAACCCAGAGACAAATCTTAGGGTTCACCCTGTAAGATTAGAGAAACAAAGCTGCCAAAAACTATAGAACTCTTACATCTATGAAATATTAAGACTGAAAAGAGAGCAAGTTCCTGTCTCATCCCACCTAATATTCCTGTCTAGTGCTGAAATAAAAGGCATGCACCACGACCTCCTGGCCGCTTTGGCTAACTAGTGTAACTGCAGGAATTAATGGTGTGTGCTACCACTGCCTGGACTGTATGGATGACTGGTGTAGCTAGCTTTGCATTCTGATCATCAGATAAGCTTTATTTACTAAAACAAACAAAATATCACTACAAGATACCTTTGAAAAAGCATTTGTTTAAAAAACCCCAGCTGAAAAAAATAATTTTACACAGATAGTAGACCAAAAATTTTGAAATGACAAGTATATCTTTGTGATTTTTTTACTTGATTGGTACTTTGGAGAATATTTAATATTTTAAAGCAAATCATGGAAAATAATTAAATCAACATTAAATAGTGATACTTTGACTTCTTCTTTTACGAGTTGTATCCTTCTGATCCCCTTTTGTATTATTTCTCAAGCTAGAACTTCAAGTTTTATTTATACTAAATAGCTATGGAGAGAGTGTACAGCCTTGTATTATCCCTGATTTTAGTGGAACTGCCTTAAGTTTCTCTTAATTTAATTTGAGTTTGTCTGTTGATATGTTGCATATTGCCTTCTTTACTTCTTGAAGCATTCTTTCTTTCATTTGAGTCAGACAACAAAATATCATCCATGTAATGATAAACTATAGACTTAGGAAACTGCTTATGCATTATTTCCAATAGCTGACTTACAAAGAGTTGGCACATGGTAGGGCTATTGAGCATTCCCTGTGGGAGGATGGTCAAGTGGTATCTCATAGCAGGCTGAAAATTGTTATAAGTAGGCACTGTGAAGGCAATTTTTTCTCTGTCCTTTTCTTGTAAATGTGTAGTAGAAAAATAATCTTTTAAACCAATAAATTTAAGAAGCCCTCCTTTTGTTAATAGAGCAGACAGAGGAATTCCAGATTGTAGAGGGCACATAGATTGAATAACCTTGTTGACAGCTCTTAGATCTGTCAGCATTATCCATTTTCCAGATTTCCTTTTAACAACAAATGCAGGACAATTTCAAGGACTTGTTGATTCTTCTATATAGCAAACATGTAGTTTCTCCTGAACTAACTCTTCTAAATGCTGCAGTTTGTCTTCTGTTAATAGCCATTGTTTAACACATATTTGTTTCTCAGTTAGCCATATCAAATCAGGGTCATAGTACCTCTTTTTGATAGTTGCTTTGTGTTCTTGTAAAGCCTGAAGGATGGTGAACTTTGTTAATCTGGGTATTTCATTGCTGCAATAGGTCACAACCCCATAAATTCACTGCATTATTAGCTACATATGGACTCAGCCTTCCATTTTGTCTTTCTGGCCCTATGCATTCAAACCATTTTGTGCTTTGTTTCACTTGAGATAGGGTTCTACTTCCTAGGAATTGAAAATCTACCTCTTGAAAAGGCTGTTTTAGATGCCAAGATTCTGGAGTAATGATACTGATTTTCACTCCCAGGTCTAGTCATCTCTCAAGAACAAAGACATTTATATGCACTCTTAACTTTGGTCTTTGATTATTTTTAGAAGTCTGCCAAAGTAAACATTTCCTATTTCCTATTTCCTACCAGAGTTTTTGATTCATTCCCCATGTCTATTCTATCATCAAGAACAGTATGTTTATTTTTTACAGTAAGCACTTGATTGCTTAATTTTCCTGGTGAGATATTTTCTCCACCATGACTAGGAATGACTGGATCTTGTTTGACATGGGGCACTGAAAGAGGACCCCAAGGAAATCACCAATAGTTTTGGATTGCCTTTTCTCTCTTTTGCAAACCTACAATCAATGGTCCAATGTTGGCCTTTGCCACACTTCCTATATAAACTAGAAGGTTGAGTCTTCCTAGTCATACCATTCCTAGAGGAGACATTATTCCCAGGAATTCCATGTCTAAAATTCTTTCTCAGGGGTCATTTTGATGTCTCATCATACCATTTGAAATTACTTCTCTTACACAAGCCTTAGTACAACAGTTAAATGTCTCAACATAACATTCATTGTATGCAAGATCTCTTCACCTATTGAAACAGATCTGTTATTTAAAGTTCCAATGATCTTCATGAATTCTAAGTTGGCATGTTCAAAGGCCAAAGATTCAATAAGTAAACATCTAGCTTAAGAGTCTGCCACTACTACTTGTACAGCCTTAGTTAATCTTTGTAGGAAGTCACTAAATGGTTCTTTCTGGCCCTGTTTAACCTTAATATATGATTCAATTCTCTTGCCTAGTTCTTAAATCCTGTCCTAGGCATTTAAAGCTATTGTGATATATAGGGACAATGGGCATTTGTTGTGTAGATCCTGGTCTTGAGTATCAGAGTAACGACCCTTGTCGAGAATTTGATCTTTGGAAGTCTAAAATCCTTTTGCTTTCCACTGTTGTTCTAAAATTTAAGTCTCTTTTTTTTTCAAATAACACTTTCAAAGCAGCTATGATCCATCTTCTAGGACTGCTGAGAGTAAATGAAGATAATCATGTGGGGTAGCCTTACTGCTTGAAGATCACATTTTCACCATTTCCCTAACAAAAGGCAAATGTAATCCATAAGATACTGTTGCTTGTTTAAATTCACTTAGATCACTCATACATACTGGATTCAATGTATATTCTCTAACTTACTTAGGGTACTTTGTGCCAGATGGTCTTTCCAAGGAAATTAGTAGATATGCAGTTAAAACTCTGGTTAAGTCATCCCAGGATCTAGCATGTACTAATGAGGCTAAATCCTGTCCTTGTACCTTCTGCTTCTGCTCATCATTTTCAACAAATTTCTAATTTTTTTCTAATCATCTTACTATTGTCTTTTGTAAAGCCTGAATCTCCTGTCCAGTGTTCTCTTGTAGTGCCTTCATTGGGGATTCCAAGGCATGAAACTTGTCCAGTGAAAATAACATCTCATCCTTGTTCATAATTTTAATGGTATGCATATTACTTTCCTGGAAAGATAACTTATCTGTTAATCTATCTTAACTTTTCACAGATTCTGATTGTTAAATTCAACAACACAAATTCTTTCGGATAATTCTGTTAAATTGCTGCTATCCCTCTCCATAGTATTTATCTTCTTAACTTTCTGTGCATTTTTAGCCTGTAAAGATTGTATTATTTCTAAAAGTGCCTCATCCTTGGCCTTGTTATCAAACCAGTTTTAATGAGGTAATATGAAAAACAAAACTGATTCCTAGAATCAAATAAAGGGATGTAGAAGGAAAATCACATAAGCCTCACAGAATACCATCCACAGCATAAGCAAAGTAATCATTATACTTCTAGATAATTATATTATCAGAAATTTTTGTAGTTTTTCAGATCTTACTTGTAAGACAATTACAATGAATAAGAGTAAGTGTAATAATAGTTATCAGTCAGAATGCATTGCCATTGCAGTTGAGTTGCTAGGAGACAATAGCAGCCACAAAAAACACACTGGGCTTGTTCATACTGAAAAATATGCTTGGTTTAACAAATTAAGGGGAGTTATGAAGGTGACCAAATGATTCTGAGATTTGGGGACCATGATTAAAAGAAAACCCAAAGCTTTCCATCAATTTGAATTGCAGACTGTATGCGCCATGGGGATCCCAGGCAGCAGCATGTAGACTTGCATGTAACATGCAGAGTGTCTGAGTGTAAGTTATGAGCCAAAGAGCACTAAGCAGCAGGCTACTGCATCTGAGTACTGACTGAAACTGTGAGTGGGAGAGTCAGTGCCCAATGTACTACATTGCCTGTGAACCAATCCCAAAAATGATTCACTGGTCCCCATATTTTGGTGCCAGATGATGGTGGAAGTTATAACATAATCCCAAACTAGTTCAGAATTACAGTTAATAAAAGGTAATTTATTTAGGTGTTGACTCTCAGATCACACTCCTAGATCACAGTCTTCTGTACCAATAGGAACCAAATCCAGCAGCTGGAATCAAGAGGGCAAGCATATGCTTTACATCTGCATGTACAGTATAAGAGACCATGCCCAAGGAGGCTGGTATCTTAAAGGCTATTGGCTGAAAGAGCTGCCACAGCACAAAATAAACTCAAAATAATATACACAAATTTTAAATGGGCTTAATGAAATTGAGAAAACAATACCCTTGACAATAGCTACAAATAGTATAAAATATATCAGTGTAACTCTAAACAAGTGAAAAACATGTATGAAAAGATATTCAAGTCTTTGAAGAAAGAAATTGAAAAAGGTATCAGAAGGTAGATAGATTTTCACAGTAAAATGGCCATCTTACAGAAATGCAATCAGCATATTCAATACAATTTTCATAAAAATTCCAACATAATTCTCCATACAACTTGAAAGAACAATATGCAACTTCATATGAAAAAATAGAAACTCCAGGATAAATTGTTTGTGTACAATTAAAGATGTATCATTACCCTTGATCTCAAGCTGTATCACAGAGCTAGAGTATAAAAACAGAGAGGTTGATAAATGAAACTTAACCAAAGACCCCAAAATAAATCACTTACCTATGGATACTTAATTTTTTATAATAAAGCAAGACATACACAATGGAAAAAAGAAAGGAATATCAACAAATGGTTCTAGTATACCTGAATGTCAGCATGTACAAGAATGCAAATAGACCCATATCTATCACCCGCCAAACAACTGAATTCCAAGAGGGTCAAAGACTTTAACATAAAATGAGATATATTGAACCTGATAGAAGATAAAATGGGGAATAGCCTGAACTCTTTGGCACAGGAGACAACTTCCTGAACAGAGCACCAACAGAGAACACTCTAAGATCAAAAATTAGTAAATGGGACTTCCAGGATCTGAAAAATTTCTGTAAGGAAAAGGATACCATCAAAAGGACAAAATGGCCACCTACAAAATGGGGAATGATCTTCAAACTCCACATCTAACAGACAGCTTATTTCCAAATTATATAAATAACTCCTGAAACTAGATAATAAATTAAAATGGAATATAGATATGAACAGAAAATTCTCAATAAAGAAACCTCAAACTGCCAAGGCACACCTAAAGAAACATTCAATATCCTTATTCATCAGGGAAGTACAAATCAAAATGAGTCTAATATTCCATCTTACATCTG
Organism: Myodes glareolus; assembly: GCF_982192425.1. Classification (NCBI taxonomy): domain Eukaryota; kingdom Metazoa; phylum Chordata; class Mammalia; order Rodentia; family Cricetidae; genus Myodes; species Myodes glareolus. Next base: position 94,799,674 of record NC_142053.1, on the reverse strand, counting down.
TCAGAATGGCTAAGATCAAAAACACAAGTGAAAACTCATGCTAGAAAGGATGTGTAACAAAGGAAACAGTCCTTCATTGCTGGTGGGAGTGGACACTCCACAAAGCAACAAGGGGACTTGATCAACTATGTTCATAGTAGCTTTATTAGTAATGTCCAGAAACTAGAAACAGAATGGATAAAGAATGGATAAAGAAAATGTGGCACATTTACACAATGGAGTATACTTCATCTGGTTATAAAAAAGAGCATTATGAAATTTGCCTGTAAATTGATGGAATTCCAAAAGATCATCTTCAGTGAGGTAAAGCAGACCCAGAAGGTCAAGAATTTTTTGTACTCACTTATAGGTGGCTAATTGACATATAATATATAAATATATACTTATGATATATATTCTATGTGTTAAATTTTATAACTATCTCAGAGAAGTAACATTGTTTGTCTTCTAGTCATATGAGTATCTTTTAAAGAAATCAGGTATAGTTTTTCTTAATTTGAGTGTTTTGACTTTACTGCTCTAGACAACAAGAAATCACTGATTCAGGGATCCCTATTGAAACTGAAGAAAGTCTATAAGGTTTGGACAAGAAACCAAAAATTTACTCTATTTTGAGAACAATTCTCTGTGTGAAGGTATGGAGAAGTAACCTTGTAATGCTAATACTACAGAGGTTGACACAGGAAGATCTGAAATTCCAGGAATACATAAGCCAAATTGTGAGAGTTGTTTAAAAATAATAATCAAAGAAATCCCAAAGTAAACAAAAATCATGAAAAGCACAGCAAAACAAAATAACAATAAAACATAGAGCTTTACTCAATAGGTGTATGTGATATTGGAGGCATGCACAGTAGGATTCTTTTAAAAAGTTTGATTCAAGCACAATATCTATTAATAAAAGGAACAGAAGAATATGATATAGAGTCATGGAAAAATTAAACAACCATAATTATCCATAAGACATAGAAAAATAGTAAAAAGAATCTAGGGAAGACAGAATCCTAAGAGAATAGCCAGAGTCTACATTTTTTTCTTATCTTCATTAGAGTTTTTTTGGCCTGGTGAGGTTTGAACCTAGAGACTTGTATGTACGAGTTATGTTCTCTATCTCTGACTCAGTAGCCTACTTCTTGAATATAATGCACTTACACATTGATTAAGTTTGCTCTTTTGTCTTGAGTCATGAAGGACTATCTTAGCCCTTTTAACATGAGTCTTGAAAAGTATGCTTTTGGTTCCCTGAGAGCTCCATGGAGATCAATACTTTTTGAACATCGGAGGTGAGACAACAGTGGCCCTAGGACCCCGGATCTCTACTTCCTAAAATCCTCACTCGGGAGAAAGGCCAGGTACCTTCAGAATTTTTAGCACGAGCAGAGAGCTGGCCTGCCAGACACCATCTACCCCGCATCATTCCCTGCAAGCTCTGTAGAGATCAATTCTTGGTAGACATAAGAGACATAAGAGTTGAAGGAAGAGATGGGAAGGCACCAATGTAAGAACTCCTCCAACATCCTAAAAGGAAACATGGTACCATCAGAACCCAGCAGACACACAACAGGAAGGCTAGATCATTCTAACTCATAATATATAGAAGGAAATGACTTTAAACGTTACTTAATGAAAATGATGGAGACCTTTAAAGAGGAAGTGAAAAACTCCCTTAAAGACATGGAGAAAAATACAAACAAAAAGCTGGGAAGAATTAATAAATCACTCAAGGAAACATAAGAAAACCAAGAAAAATCCATCAAACAGGTGAAGGAAAGAGTTCAAGATTTGAAGATTGAAATAGAGGTAATAAAGAAAACACAAACCTTCTCAGTTATACAAATTCTATTAATTATTTCTCTAAATTTTGGCAGAAGGCTATATGCCCCCATGAAAATGGCAATTTGGATAATTCTATCCAGTTGTGTGAGTGCTCATGTACTGGATCAGATAATCACTTCTTCCCTTAAAAAAGTTCCAGGCAGAGCTGGTTCTAGGAGTTGTGTTTTGGTGTTGGCCATTCAGCCCAATTCACAGGCCTGTTGTAGTGGTGCAGGCCAATAGGATTTACTCTTTGGAGCAGAGACCTACAGGTCTCTAATTTCAAGACCAGTCTGCATCAGTGCTGGCTGTACTAAATTTTAACCTGAGTTTTTTATTACTCTTAAGTATTATCTTTGGAGAGGAGTTTGTTTATGTCTCTCCTAGGAATGCTGACTATTGCTGTACATGGCTGTGGATTCATCTGTACAGAGGCCTGAGGACAAAGCCTCTGCTGTGGAGCTGTCTGACCTGTCTGCTACAGAGCAGGTGGATTTCTGAAAAGCGATCCAGTTCCTGGATTTACCTGTTTCCTGCTCCTTACCCTTGATCTATCAGTCATTGCTGTGCTGTCATTGCTGTGCATTGCTATGCTACTGGATCCTCCCTTATCCTGTCAGCTGTTTGTGCTGAGCACTATGGGTACCTTCAGGGCAGGTTGCAAAATGTCATGGTCGTTCAAATTGAGCTAAATATACAATTGGATACTGCAGTTAATCTTTACGGACTGGGTATGGTGTTTTGACCTCTGCTGTTCACAGAAAAGGCTTTTTGCTGTTTTTCATGGACCCTGGAGTACAAGATTTACTAATTGGCTGTCATTTATTCTAGTTAGCTTTCCAGGGACCTTCCCTCAGTACTAAATGAGACCTTACTTAAACGGCTCCATTCTGAGCGGACATTTTAAGAATTATACAAGCAGAGTCTCCTTTAGGAATGCTTGTCTATGTGCTGAAACATCATCTTCATGATATCATGGTGCCAGAGTCAGTGGCAAACTCAGGTCAATGCTGCCACATGACAAGTTCTCTTAAACATTTGCCCTGGAGTATCTCTCAGCGTAAATCCTGCTGATCTTGGTAATGTATGGCTAGTGTGCCCATGACGGGTAAGATTTTGGGGGGCTTTCCCCGACCTAAGACAGGATTGTGTTTTTGACCTGGACACTCTCCCATGTCGAGTAAGGAATCTGCCTGACGCCATGCCACCCAAGACATTCCTAGTCATTTTATTTTATATAAAAGCAGAACCTGTAAGCCCAGGGCCTTCCCCTACCTCTCGAGCTGCAAATCAAGAACTGTTTTGGCAACCAGCTAAAGCTTCCTGCTAAGTTCTGTGTTTGCTCTGCTCTAACCTAGGGCTCTATATCACTTTAAAATGGTAATTTCTCAACCTGCCCAGAAGAGCCCAGGTGCCTAGGTATCTCTCACCTGTCTGACACTGCCATTCACCCTTCGCCCACCTGCCTGCGGAGAAGCTCACTCAGTGCCAGCTTCCCCATCCCCCTCTGGCTGGGAGGGGTTTCCGTTACTGGGGCCAAAGTGTATTTTAACCCGGGATTAAGTTGAATAAAGGGGCATTATCTCCCTGGAGAATGACTCGAACTCTCTGTATGTGTTGTGTATGTCTTGTGATTTAACCCCTAGGACTTCACTTAGCTCGTGGAAGGTATGGAGCTGCGGTCCATACCAGTGGATGGTGATGCAGACCACCAGCAGTGGCTGCCCACAGCTGCCATCAAAAACCTCCCAACCAAATAAAAGCCCAGGGCCAGATGATTTTAGTGCTGAATTCTACCAGAACTTTCAAGAAGAGCTAATACCTATATACTGCTCAAAGTGTTTCACATAATAGAAACCAAAGACTCATTGACAAACTCTTTTTATGAAGCTATAGTTACCCTGATACCAAAACAACACAAAGACTCAAACAAGAACATTAACAAATCATGAACATGGATGCCATGGATGCAAAAATTCTCACTAAAATTCTTGCAAACCGAATCCAAGAACACATAAAAAAAATCATCCTTTGTGAACAAGTAGGCTTCATCCCAGAGATGCAGGGCTGGTTCAACATATGGAAATCAATCAATGCAATCACCATATAAATAAACTAAAATTAAAAAAATATGATCATTTCATTGGATACAGAAAAAGCATTTGACAAAATTCAACATCCCTTCATTTGAAGGTCTTGGAGAGATTAGGGATACAAGGTTCATATCTAAATATAATAAAAGTGATATACAGCAAACCAACAGCTAACATCAAATTAAATGGAGAGAAACTCAAAGCGATTCCACTAAAATCAGGAATGAGACAAGGCTGTCCGCTCTCTCCATATCTCTTCAACACAGTTCTTGAAGTTTTAGCAATAGCAATAAGACAACATAAAGAGATCAAAGGGATTCAAATTGGAAAGGAAGAAGTTAAACTTTCATTATTTGCAGACGATATGATAGTGTATATAAGTGACCCCCAAAACTCTACCACAGAACTGATAAATACTTTCAGTGAAGTGGCAGGATACAAGATCAACTCCCAAAAATCAGTTCCCCTGCTACACACAAAGGATAAAGAAGCTGAGAGGGAAATCAGAGAAACATCACCTTTCACAATAGCCACAAATTACATAAAATATCTTGGGGTAACACTAACAAAGGATGTGAAAGACCTATTCTACAAGAACTTTATCACTTTGAAGAAAGAAATTGAAGAAGATACCAGAAAATGGAAAGATTTCCCCTGGTCTTGGATAGGAAGGATCAACCTAGTAAAAATAGCAATCTTACCAAAGGCAATCTATAGATACAATGCAATCCCTATCAAAATTCCAACACAATTCTTCACAGACCTTGATAGAATGATATTCAACTTCATATGGAAAAACAAGGAACCCAGGATAATCAAAACAATCCTGTACAATAAAGGAACTGCCAGAGGTATTATCATTCTTGACTTCAAATCCTATTACAGAGCTACAGTAATTAAAACAGCTTGATAATGGCATAAAAACAGAGTCATTGGCAAATGGAATCCAATTGAAGACCCGAATATTAATTCATACACCTATGATCAACCTGATTTTTCACAAAGCACCAAAAATGATACAATGAAAGAAAACAAAAAGCTTCTTCAACAAATGGTGCTGACATAACTGGATGTCAACATGTAGAAGGATGAAAATAGATCCATGTCTGTTGCCAAGCACAAAACTCAAGTCCAAATGGATTAAATACCTCGATATAAATCCAAATACACTTATCATGATAGGGGAGAAAGTAGGAAGTAACCTTCAATGCATGGGCACAGGAGACCACTTGCTAAATATAACCCCAATAGAACAGATAATAAGAGCATCAATAAATAAATGGGACCTCCTGAAGCTGAAAAGTTTCTGTAAAGCAAAAGACACAGTCAATGAGACAAAAGGCAGACTAATGAATGGAAAAAAAATCTCCATCAACCCCACATCAGACAAAGGACGGATCTCCAAAATATATAAAGAGCTCTAGATATTAGACATTAAAATTCTAAATAATTCAATTTAAAACATCTCTGCAATACCATCTTACAACTGTCATAATGGCTAAAATCAAAAGCACTAATTATAGCTTATGCTGGAGAGATTGTGGAACAACAGGAGCACTCATTCATTACTGGTGGGAATACAAACTTGTTCAACCACTTTGGAAATCAGTGTGACTGTTTTCTCAGAAAATGGAATCAACCTACCTCAGAATCCAGCAATTCCATTCTTGGGAATATGTCCAAAAGGCATTCAATCATACTACAAGAGCATTTGTTCAACAATGTTCATAGCAGCATTATTTATAATAGCCAGAACCTGGTATACAACCTAGATACCCCTCAACTAAAGAATGGATAAAGAAAGTGTGGTACATCTACGCATTAGAGTACTACTCAGCAGTAAAAAGAAATAATGACATCTTGAATTTTGCATGCAAATGGACAGAATTAGAAAACATTCTGAATGAAGTAACCCAGTCCCCAAAAATGAATATAGTATATACTCACTCATAAGTGGATACTAGTCATAAACAAAGGGCAACAAACCTATAGCTCAGGATCCTAGGAGTTATACTATGTATTTTCATTATTATCTTTAGGCAAATAAGAATAATGTTTATTTTATATGCTTTTAAATATTTTTCTAGAATTTTTTCATGGATTTAATTTCCTTATTTTGGTTTTTTGAGACAGGGTTTCTCTGTGTAGCTTTGGAGCCTGTCCTGGCACTTACTCTGTAGATCAGGCTGGCCTCCAACTCACAGAGATCCATCTGTCTCTGTCTTTTTTTCCTCAAAGTTTATTAAAATATAAAAGTTTCCATTTTCGCCACTCCTCCCAACACCCTCCCACTCCCCCCACTCCCTCTCCTCTTCCCTCTCTATCCCTAAGAGCAGTCAGGGTTTCCTGCCCTGTGGGTAGTTCAAGTTCCTCCCTGCTCCCTCCAGGACCAGGAAGGTGAGTATCTAATCAGACTGGATCCCCAAAGATCCAGAATATGCAGAGGAAACAAGTCCCAGAGTCATTGTCAATGGCTTTTTAGAAAGACTTCGGGCCAGCCACATTCAGAGATTCCAGCCTCCTCCAGAGAATCTGGTTGGATCAAGCGCTCCTTCAGTCCCAGTCAACTGGCCTTGGTGAACTCTCATTAGATCAGTCGCCTTGTATCAGTGGGTGATCGCTCCCCTTGCCGTTCTGATTTGCTTTTTCATGTTCTTCCTCCTTCGGTTCCTCCTTTGTACCTTGGGGGGCTCAGTCCAGTGCTCCAATGTGGGTCTCCGTCTGCATCGCCATCCATCGCTGGATGAAGGTTACCTCTGATCTTGCCCTCCCTGCTCACGTTCTTCTTCCTGCTGCTTCTCGGTTGGACCTAGGGAGTTAAGTCCAGTGTTCCAACGTGGGACCCCATCACTGTCTCCATCTATTGCCAGATGAAGGATCTATGGTGATAAGCAAAATATTCATCAGTATGGTTACGGGCCAAGGCCAGTTCAGGCACCCTCTCCTCTGTCCAGAGAACAATCTGGGGATCTCTCCTTGGACCTGGGATCCCATTTACAATCAAGTCTCTAGTAAACCCTAAACTGACTTCCATAGTTGAGATATATTCTTCCCTGAACCCATATCTATCCTTCCTCCCTCCCCCCCGTCCCAGTCCCCCGAGCATTTCCCATTCCTCCCCTGCTCCCTTCTCTCTAACCTCCTACCCTTCCAACTACCCTCCCAACCCCCCATGCACCCTTGGTTACCTGGAACTCTTGTCTATTTCCAATCTTCAGGAGGAAAACTACCTGAATTTTCTTCAGGTTCACCTTCTTATTTAGCTTCTCTAGGATCACGAATAATAGGCTCAAAGACCTTTAATTATGGATAGAATCCACTTATGAGTGAATACATACCTTATTCCTCTTTTTGGGTCTGGCTTACCTGACTCAGTAAGGCATTTTCTTTTTCTTTCTTTTTTTTTAACTTTTCTTTTTATTTATTTATTTTTTTATTTAATTTTTACTGGGAACCCCTCAAGAATCAAGTCTCTTGCAAACCCTAGAATGGCTCTCTTAGTTACGATATAAACTTCCCTGCTCCCATAACCATCCTTCCTCCCTCCCCCCTCCCATTCCCCCAAGCCATCCCCAATTCTCGCCCTCTCCCCTCGCCATAACCATCTTCCCTTACTTCCACCCCCCACCCCCCATACACCCGACTTTGCTTGGCAATCTTGCCTAGTTCTATTATCCAGGAGGATAATTATATAAATTTTCTTCAGGTTCACCTTCTAATCTATCTTCTCTAGGATCATTAATTATAGACCCAAAGACCTTTAACTATGGCTAGAATCCACTTATGAGTGAGTACATACCATATTCCTCTTTTTGGGTCTGGGTTACCCCACTCAGTAAAGCGTTTTCAATTTCCATCCATTTGCATGCAAAATTAAAGATGTCATTGTTCTTTACCGCTGAGTAAAACTCTAATGTACATATGTTCCACACCTTCTTTAACCATTCTTCTATTGAGGGGCACCTAGGTTGTTTCCAGGTTCTGGCTATTACAAATAGTGCTGCTATGAACATAGTTGAACAAATACTTTTGTAATATGATAGGGCATCTCTTGGGTATATTCCCAAGAGTGGAATTGCTAGGTCCTGAGGGAGGTTGACTCCCAGTTTCCTGAGAATCTGCCACACTGATTTCCACAGTGGCTGCACAAGTTTGCATTCCCACCAACAATGGATGAGTGTTCCCCTCATTCCACATCCTCTCTAGCATAGGCTATCATCGGTGTTTTTGACTTTAGCTATTCTGACAGGTGTAAGATGGTATCTCAAAGTGGTTTTGATTTGCATTTCCCTGATCGCTAAGGAGGTTGAGCATGACCTTAAGTATCTTCTGGCAATTCGAAGTTCATCTGTTGTGATTTCTCTGTTCAGATCAGTACCCCCATTTTTTAATTGGGTTAATTAGAGTATTAATGTCTAGTTTCTTGAGTTCTTTGTATATTCTGGAGATCATACCTTTGTCTGATGAGGGGTTGGTGAAGATCTTCTCCCAGTCAGAAGGCAGCCTTTTTGTCTTACTGACAGTGTCATTTGTTTTACAGAAGCTTCTCAGTTTCAGCAGGTCCCATTTATTCATTGTTTCTCTTATTGTCTGTGCTACTGGGGTCCTACATAGGAAGTTGCCTCCTGTGCCTATATCTTGTAGACTACTTCCCACTTTCTCTTCTATCTGGTTCAAAGTGGACAGATTGATGTTGAGGTCTTTAATCCATTTGGACTTGAGTTTTGTGCATGGTGATAGATATGGATCTATTTTCATTCTTCTACAGGTTGAAATCCAGTTATGCCAGCACCATTTGTTAAAGACGCTTTCCTTCTTCCATTGTATACCTTTAGCTCCCTTGTCAAAAATTAGGTGTTCATAGGTTTGAGTGTTAGTATCCTGGTCTTCTATTCGATTCCATAGGTCGACTTCTCTGTTCTTATGCCAATACCAAGCTGTTTTCAATACTGTAGCTCTGTAATAGAGTTTGAAGTCAGGGATAGTAATGCCTCCAGAAGTTCCTTTATTGTATAAGATTGTTTTGGCTATCCTGGGTTTTTTGCTTTTCCATATAAAATTGATTATTGTTCTCTCAAGGTCTGTGAAGAAGTTTGATGGGATTTTGATGGGGATTGCATTGAATCTATAGATTGCTCTTGGTAGAATTGCCATTTTTACTATGTTGATTCTCCCAATCCAAGAGCAGGGGAGGTCTTTCCATTTTCTGGTATCCTCCTCAATTTCTTTCTTCAAAGACTTAACGTTCTTGTCAAATAGGTCTTTCACTTCCTTGGTTAGAGTAACCCCAAGATATTTTATGCTATTTGTGGCTATCGTGAAAGGTGAAGTTTCTCTGATTTCCCTCTCTTCTTTATCCTTTGTGTATAGGAGGGCCACTGATTTTTTGGAGTTGATCTTGTATCCTGCCACGTTACTAAAGGTGTTTATCAGCTGTAGGAGTTCTTTGGTAGAGTTTTTGGGGTCAGTTATGTACACTTTCATATCGTCAGCAAATAACAAGAGTTTAACTTCATCCTTTCCAATTCGAATCCCCTTGATCTCCTTATGTTGTCTTATTGCTATTGCTAGAACTTCAAGCACTATATTGAAGAGGTATGGAGAGAGTGGACAGCCTTGTGTTCCTGATTTTAGTGGAAAGACTTTGAGTTTCTCTCCATTCAATTTGATGTTAGCTGTCGGCTTGCTGTATATTGCTTTTATTATATTTAGGTATGATCCTTGTATCCCCTGTCTCTCCAACACCTTTATCATAAATGGGTGTTGAATTTTGTCAAATGCTTTTTCAGCATCCAATGAAATGATCATATGGTTTTTTTCTTTCAGTTTATTTATATGATGTATTACATTGATAGATTTGCATATGTTGAACCATCCCTGCACCTCTGGGATGAAGCCTACTTGATCATAATGGATAATTTTTCTAATGTGTTCTTGGATTTGGTTTGCCAGGATTTTATTGAGAATTTTCGCATCGATGTTCATGAGTGAGATTGGCCTGTAATTCTCTTTCTTGATTGTGTTTTTGTGTGGTTTTGGTATTAGGGTGACTGTAGCTTCATAAAAGGAGTTTGGCAGTGACTCTTCTGTTTCTATATTGTGGAATACATTAAGGAGTATAGGTATTAGCTCTTCCTGGAAGTTCTGGTAGAATTCTGCATTGAAACCATCTGGTCCTGGACTTTTTTTGGTAGGGAGATTTTTGATAACAGCTTCTAATTCTTCATGACTAACTGGTCTACTTAGATTGTTCACCTGGTCTTGGTTCAACTTTGGTATATGGTACTTATCTTAAAAAATGTCCATTTCTTTTACATTTTCCAACTTTGTGGCATATAAACTTTCATAGCAAGATCTAATGATTCTCTGAATTTCCTCTGTGTCTGTGGTTATGTCCCCCTTTTCATTTCTGATCTTATTAATTTGCAAGTTCTCTCTCTACCGTTTGATTAGTTTGGATAGGGGTTTGTCAATCTTGTTGATTTTCTCCAAGAACCAGCTTTTTGCTTCATTGATTCTTTGGATTGTTTTCTGTGTTTCTATTTTGTTAATTTCAGCCCTCAGTTTGATTATTTCCAGTCTTCTAGACCTCCTGGGTGAATCAGCTTCTTTTTTTTTCTAGAGCTTTCAAGTGTGCTGTTAATTCTCCAATGTGTGCTTTCTCCGTTTTCTTTAAGTGGGCACATAGTGCTATGAACTTTCCTCTTAGCACTGCTTTCATAGTGTCCCATAGGTTTGAATACGTTGTGTCTTTGTTTTCATTAAATTCAAGGAAGACTTTAATTTCTTTCTTTATTTCTTCCTTGACCCAGGGGTGATTTAGTAGTTGACTGTTCAACTTCCATGAGTTTGTTGGCTTCCTGGGGGTAACATTGTTGTTGAATTCTAATTTTAATCCATGGTGATCTGACAAGACACAGGTGGTTACTAATATTTTTTTTGTATCTGTGGAAGTTTGCTTTGTTACCAAGTATGTGGTCAATTTTCAGAAGGTTCCATGAGCTGCAGAGAAGAAGGTATATTCTTTCCTATTTGTGTGGAGTGTTCTATAGATGTCTGTTAAGTCCATTTGTTTCAATTCCTCCAATAAATCTCTTATTTCTCTGTTAGGTTTCTGTCTGATTGACCTGTCCATTAGTGACAGAGGAGTGTTGAAGTCTCCTACTATTAGTGTGTGTGGTTTGATGACTGCCTTGAGTTCTAGAAGAGTTTCTTTTACATATGTGGGTGCCTTTATATTAGGGGCATAGATATTCAAGATTGAGACTTCTTCCTGATGAATTGTTCCTGTTATGAGTATGAAATGTCCATCTCCATCTCTTCTGATTGATTTTAGTTTGAAGTCAATTTTGTTAGATATTAGAATGGCCACACCCGCTTGTTTCTTAGGTCCATTTGCTTGGAAAACCTTTTCCCAACCCTTTACTCTGAGTAGGTGTCTGTCTTTGTGGTTGAGGTGTGTTTCTTGTAAACAGCAGAATGTTGGATCCTGTTTTCGTATCCAATCTCTAAGTCTGTGCCTCTTTATAGGTGAGTTGTGTCCATTGATATTAAGTGATATTAATGACCAGTGATTGATGACTCCGGTCATTTTTTTGGGTAGTAGAGTGTATGTGTTTTCCTTCTTTGAGTTGTGCTTGTGAAGGGTCGCTAGATGTCTGAGTTAATGTAGGCAGTGTTGGGAATTTTGGATTCCTTGGGTTGTGATTTTCCTTCTAATATTCTCTGTAAGGCTGAATTAGTAGCTACGTATTGTTTAAATTTGTTTTTATCCTGGAATATTTTGTTTTCTCCGTTGATAGTGAACAATAGCTTGGTTGGGTAAAGTAGTCTGGGCTTGCATCCATGGTCTCTTAATTTCTGCAGTACCTCTATCCAGGACCTTCTGGCTTTCATGGTTTCCATCGAGAAGTCTGGTGTAAGTCTGATAGGTTTACCTTTATAAGTTACTTGACCTTTTTCCTTTGCAGCTCTCAATATCCTTTCTTTAGTCTGAATGCTTTGTGTTTTGATTATTATATGACGAGGGGATGTTTTTTTCTGATCCAGTCTATTCGGTGTTCTGTATGCTTCTTGAACCTTCATAGGAATATCGTTCTTTAGGATGGGAAAGTTTTCTTCTATAATTTTGTTGAGTATATTTTCTTGACCTTTGAAATGCTATTTTTCTCCTTCTTCTACTCCTATTATTCTTAGATTTGGTTTTTTTATTGTGTCCTACAGTTCCTGAATGTTTTGTGATGAGAATTTGTTGGATTTGCTGTTTTCTTTGGTCAGAGTGTTTAATTTCTCTATGGTGTCCTCAGAGTCTGAGATTCTTTCTTCTATCTCTTGTATTCTATTGGTTATGCTTGTTTCTGAAGTCTCTGTTCGTTTACCTAGATTTTCCATAGCCAGCCGGTCCTCAGTTTGTGATTTCTTCACTGACTCCATTTCAGTTTTCAAATCTTGAACTGTTTCTATTACCTGTTTGATTGTTTTTTTCTTGGTTTCCAAGAATTTCATTTATGGATTTACTATTTCTTCAATCTTTTTGGTATATTTCCCTTCCATTTCTTTATGCATTTCCTCAATCTTTTTGTTATACTTATCTTCCATTTCTTTATGGCAGATTTTCACCTCCTGTTTAAGTTCCTCTATTATTTTCATAAAGATCCGCCTAGAGTCGATTTCTTCTATTTCTTCTGGAGTAGGGTGTTCAATTCTTCTAGTTTCGAGCTCCCTGGATTCTGTAGATGTCATGTTGCCTTTCAGGTTGTTGGAGGAATTCTTGCATTGGCGCCTGCCCATCTCCTCCACTCTGGATGAAACTCCTCAGCACTTTCTGGATAGAACTCCTCAACACTCTCTGGGTAGGACTTCTAGCACTCTCTGGATAGAGCTCTTCAGCACTCTCTGGGAAGAGCTCCTCAGCAGTGCAACAGGGCTAGCTGGTCTTCCCAGGACCCAGGAGACAAAGGGCCCGCAGCAGTGGGGGGAGGGGAGGGGTCCCTTGGAACACTGAAGACCCTGCCGCAGAAGCTGAGGGGGGAGGGGCTGTGCTCTCTTCCCGGACAGGCAGGCTGCCCAGGCGAGCACCCACTCACCTCTCTGGGAAGAGCTCCTCAGCAGTGCAACAGGGCTAGCTGGTCTTCCCAGGACCCGGGCTGTCTCTGTCTTAAAAGTGCTGAGACTAAATGAATGCACCACTACTGCCTGAATACGGCTACAACTTGTTATGTCCACTCATAATTTATTCAAATAATGCTTTTTTATTTATTTGATTTGGAAGAGAGACTGAATCAATCAACTTCCGACTGCAGTTCATTCCTTAGGATAAGTAGGTCGAAATACAGTCCTATATTAAAGAATTTTTCCTCTGAATTTTTATTGATATTTATGCTTTTTATGCTTTTGAGGTCCATGAAAGAGTATTATTTCCTATTGGTCATATGTTCATCATTATTGAATTTAGTTAAAACATTTAACTAAAAATTAATCATGGTATTGTGAATTAGCCATGGTAACACATGGAAGGTAAACAAAATTAATTTCTGGTTTCAGTTTTATTTATTCAGTAAACAATGTGCTAAACTGATTATTATATTATTAGTTTCATGCTTTATTATTTTTGTATCACCTCTCTATAATGCCTAATATAGTATTCATACTAATAAATTTTTCTCCATAACTCATGAGGATGAATACATTAAACCATTAACCATTTTCCTTGCTTGAGTTTGATTGTTTCATGCTAGGCTATACTTTGCCTTTAACTTTAAAATGTCATTTAACACACATATGAATTTTATCAGTAAATATTCAGGCAATAATTTCTATATTTTTTAGTTTGTTTCAGGAATGTGTGATTCTAAAAATGACATAAATCTCAAGGGGAGACTATTTTGATTTTTCTCATTACAGAGTACAAAATAATACTGAAGGACATAAATGAGAGCGTTTTGTAGTTTCACCTGCAGGTATTAATTTTTAAAATTTATTTTAATTAACTTTAAAATATGATCTTTTTCCCATTTTACATACCTATCCCACTCAATTTCTACTTCCCTCACTCATCCTGCTCTGCACAGTCAATAAGACAAAATGGCAGTGTATAGAATGGGAAATGTTCTTCAGCAATTCCAAATTGGACAGAGGATTAATCTCTAAAATATGATATAAAGAAATTAAGAAATTAGACAATGAAATACTAAGTAATCCAATTAAAAATGAGGTACAGATCTAAATAGAGAATTCTCAACAAAAGAATCTCAAATGGTCAAAAGACTCTGAAGAGATTATTCAACATTCTTAGCCCTCAGAGAAATGTAACTCAAAATGATGTTGAGATACCATCATATATCAGGCAGAATGGCTAAGATCAAAAACACTGATGATACATTATACTGGAGAGAATGTAGAGAAATGGGAACACATCTCTATTGCTGGTGGGAGTGAAAACTTGTACAGTCATTCTAGAAATCAGTATGACATTTGCTCAGAAGCTTGGGAATCAATCTAGTCTAAGACCAAGCAATACCACTCTTAGCCATATACCCAAAGGATGCACACACATTCCACAAGGACATTTGCTCAGCTGTGTTCATAACAGCATTATTCATAATAGCTAGAGCCTGGAAATAACCTAGATGCCCCACAACCGAAGAATGGATAAAGAAAATATAGTACATTTACACAATGAACTACTACTCAGCAGTAAAAAAAATGGCATATTGAAATTTGCATGAAAATGGTTGAAACTGGAAAAAAAGCTTCCTGAGTGAGGTTAACCCAGACCCAGGAAAAAAATACATGTTATGTACTCACTAATAAGTGGATATTAGATGTAAAACAAAGAATAACCAGCCTATAGTCCACAACCCCAGAGAAGCTAGATATCAAGGAGAATCCTAAGAGAGATGTACATGGATGCCTCTAAGAAAGAGAAATAAATGAGATTTCCTGATGAGATTTATTACATATATTAATTGATAGTGAAACAAAAACAACTACTTTGGACAAGTTACTCTGGCTTAAACTATAAAACTATCATCTCAGAAGCACAAATCAATCACATTAAACTCTTTGAGATGTAGGTCTTGTAATATGCTCAAAAAGATCAACATTTTTGTTTCTTTATAAAATAATTATATATATATATAATATATTTATATATATTATACAAAAGTATTTGTTCTTGTTTCATGTTATTTTAAATAGATAATAGGAAGTAAGACAGTGACTAAACTATATCATATAGAGTTTGGCTATGAAGGAAATCTGCATATGTCCTTAATATAAGTGAAGCCTTTTACAGTAGATCTGATAAAAAGTTATTTTTTAGTTGGTTTTCCTTTCACCCATTATTTCCTCTGGGAAAGGGTTAGATGATGCAAAAGCATTACTGCAGACAGAGTGACTCTTCTTACCGTAATGTATTCATCACAAGTTAAAAAAGAAGCTTCAAAAAAGCTCTGGTAAACATTTATTACAGAAAAGTCAGTGACATAATTAATCATGGTTGCCTTTTTGGAGATTTATTTAAAACAAGTTTATATTTGCACTTTGTATATGTATGACGTTGTCCATATGTGTCACTCTGAAAAATTTATTTTGGTAATTCCTAATAATAATGTCCTAGAGGGTTCATACTGTACTTTACACACCCCAAAATTAGCTAGTTGAATATAAAATCTTTTGGAGAAACAGAAAGTAGAAAAACATCTGTGCACATATATATTGAGTTACACAGATATGATGATAGAAAAATATTTTTCATTTCACACACAAGTTTAGTACTTTTTTTAGGATATTGACAGTTTCTATAGAAAATACTTCAGACAGCATTTTTATGTACTATCAATTTACTAGTTGATTATAACTTGCAATGTTTGGGTTTGTGCCTGTTTTAGAATTCTAGTCCTATGCTTCTGTTTACATTATAAATTCATGCTTTATTTTATGCTCCACATTGCCAGCATTTTTCTAAATGTGTATGTATCAAATATCTTAAAGTTGATTGTTAGGATAACCCAATTGTCAAGATGCAATAATTGACAGTTAAACCTATATAGTTTTTACCTGCAGTTTCTTTTGTTTTATATCCATCTCCCATTGTTCACTGAATGCATCTTAGAAGGACCTAGTTTGGGGCACAAATAGTTCTTCACTTTTATTGAAGAATAAATATGTGTTGTTATTTGAAAAACTCCTACTTCTTTCTTTACTTTTAAAACAATGACATACAAAATGTGAGTTTAATATGTGCTGTTGGTCTTTTTTTTTATCTTTAGTTTTTTGGCGGGCTCATTATCCAGCTCTCAAATAAATAACACATGGAATCATTCTTACTTATTAATGCTCACCCTTAGATTGGCTGTTTTCTTGTCAGCTATTTTTAAGTTAAATTATCCAATTTACTTTTTGCTTCTGGGTATTTATCTTTCTCTATTTCTGCATACCTTTTCTTATTTCTTTCTCTGTGATTTGTGTGTTGCTGGGTGACTGACCCCTGGAGACTTTCCTTCTCCTTTTTGCTCTTTGATCCTCTCCTTCCAGGTTTCTCCTCCTATTTATTCTCTCTGCATGCCAGCCCCTCCTTTCCTTTGTCCTGCATTGCTTTTGGCTGTTCAACTCTTTCTGAGACCAATCTGGTCTTTGAAGTAGGCAAAGTAACACAGCTTCATAGAGTTAAACAAATGCAACATCATAAAAAATGCATTTGTATCATTAAACAAATGTTCCACCACATAAACAAATGAAACACATATTGAAATAATATTTAAAAGAAGTATGAGTGATTATTGGGGTAACAGATGTAAAGTTAAGTTTATTTTGCATGAATGTATGATGAAATTCTAAACATAATGGTATTGCTTTAATTATTTTGCATTCACAGTTCTTAGAAAAAGTTAGTGCTAAGATTACGTTGCTTGTGTGCATATCACTATTAAAGAGGAGTCATATTTCCATCCAATATTATTTGGACATCAAATTCTATGAATTTACTTACATAAAACTATGCTGATAATTGAAACCAATGTTTGGGAGTAAGAGAAAAACCTTTTGTAAAAGAGATAATGAACTGTTGTCTCCAAGGTGAGGACAAGCAATCCTGAGTATGAATGAGGAAAATAGCATTTCAGATAAATGATATACCATACCTATAGCACTTTCAAAAATTCACATCTAAAGACTGAGATCCACATAATTATCCTACTTTCCTGTTGAAATAAGATACATGCTTTACTTATAGCAGGATTTCTGAACCCCAGAACTACTGCAATTTTTGTCTGATAAACTTCTTAAAATATAATGTATGAAGAAGATAGAACTGTATCTACTAATTGTGATAACAAAAATTATCTTCTACCCTGCTAATTGGAAGGGAAAGGAGAACAGAAATAATTTCTTAGTCTTAGAGCCATTATTTAAAGTATAGACACATATGTTCTGAGGCAGTGATGGAGATTTTCAAACATGGGTCTTTAAATACTGGCCTATATGAGGAGTGGGGATATATCTAAGGGAATTATGTGGTAAGATTTGCATCATCAATGGCAGGGAAACAGTTCAGAAACTCTGAGAATAGGCAAAGAAATAAAGGAGTCCTGAACTAAATCATAAATTTAGAAAATGAAAAGAAAAACAGGTGAAACAAAAAATTTTCTGGTTAAAACTGGGCTTTAGGTGATTTCTATATGAGAAGACACTTTAGAAAAGAAACAAACTGAATGTCAATAGTATGTCTAAGATAAAATACCAAGTAAATATTTCTATATAATAAATGAAATATTCATAAGTGATCAACATTTAGGTAATAGGCAACATGGGCAAAAATGGGCAGACACAGATGGTGAGATAACAAGAAGCACATTGATATGACTCTTTGAAATATTGTCATGAAAATTAAAGTTGTTTGAATGGAGCCCAATGTGATGATTCATGCTTATAAAACAAGTATTCAGGTAGAAAGCTGAGATAAGACAATTTTTGAGATTGATACTAGCCTGGGTTACATGATAAGTCTGTCTCAGTAAGCAAACAGACAAATGAAGTTCTAGCATATGAAATTCCATACAGAAAACTAAAAGAGACATCTCAAATGATATTTATGGTAACAGAATCAAGAGCACCAATTTTGATGAATGTTCATTTTGAATTCAATATAGTTTTGGCTTCTGGCATCATGGTGGTCTTCAGTAACTAAAATAACGGTTTCAATGTGGCATAAAAGAGTAGACTTAAACTGGTTGCAAGTGAATCAGCAGCACAAATAATTTAACCATGAAGAGAGTAAGGCACATGTTGCTTCTGATTTCAAAGTAACACAATACAAGGGGAAGATTCTAGCACCATTGTTTGGCTGAGATCTAAATGGGCTATTACAAACAGGCACAAAAGAGCAGTGCCCAAATAACTGAGCCATTACACTTTGGGATAAAAAGTACATGTGATGTGGCATTCCCCTCTGTATGCTATAAATATGTGTTATTAATAAAGAAGTCACTTTGGCCTATAGCAGGGCAGGTTATAGCTAGACTGGAAGGGAAATATAAAGAGTAGGCAGAGTCAGAGAGATGCCATGTAGCTGCCATAGGAGACAGATGCCCCTAGAACCTTTACCAGTAAACCACAGACTCGTGATGATACACAGATTACTAGAAATGAGTTAATTTAAGACGTAAGAATTAGCTAAAAACATGCCTGATTCATTGATCAAGCAGTGTTGCAATTAGTATAGTTTCTGTGTGATTGTTTTTGTTCGAGCAGCTAGGAAATTAACATGCGTGTAAGAACATCTCTGAGTTTTCTCATATTACCTTCAAAATTACAGCACACACTTGTTTAAAAGCAATGAAACTACAGAAAACATTTAAAATGGGAAGTTATGTGATCTAAAAGTGACATATCCACAGTATGACTTCATTACAACTTCAAGATATGAGAACTTGGATGAAAGAGCATACATTTTGTGTATTTTCTTATTTGCACAAAATAAATGAGCTTAAATAAAACATGATGATGTTCTAGAAATAGCTATCAAAGGAATCTTTGAGATTCACATTTTTAAAATCTGGTGCCCATTATGTCACATAGGAACTATTACACTAAGAGACAAATTTACCAAGTAAAATGAATTTCCTTGATTTATTAATATTAACTTTCAGAGCTCTGATTTACATGCATTAACTTCCAAGAATCAGGTACAGGAATTTGATTTATACTTCATGCATATAAAAGTTCTTATTAATGAATCCTAAATTTTAAAGTTGTGATTTTGTGTGTTAGTTTATAAATCTTAACTTTAAACTTCCAATTTAGTGCTATGATTTATGGGCACCAAGTTCCATGCGATTTATGAATCATAATGTTAAAGTTCTGATTTAATACAATAGTTACTGTAAGAAGCATTAGTATAATAAAATGTGCAATTCCAAAGAGACCAAGATAAAACTGATCAATATTTCTATATTCAGCCCAATGTATATACTCTCAATTGTACTTCTGTCTTCAGTGGTACATTTTTAACAGAACAGTGAGATAAGGCTAGTAGAGAACACAATGATTTTTAATAAACTATGTTAAAAGAGTTGTCTTCTCTTTTTATTAGACTAGTTTAGAGATATTTCACCCCTTACAATTTAATAAGTAGGCAAAAGAATTAGAAATCTTCAGCACTTCCTAAGATCAATGTTTGAATAAAATAGTCAAGTCTTCTCAGTATAATAGATATACCCACAATTTTGGTTAAAGTTGAGTAAAAAAACTTTGATAATAATTCTCTGACATACAGACACCAAAGAAAATATTCAATCACATGTATATCCAAATATCCTGCACATCCTCTAATTTCATTTCTTCTTCCTCATCAATCAATCAAACCTTCACCATTCAATATGGTAGCAAGAATATAAATAAAATCATTTGTGCACTTTTTATGTGGATCTTTATCCACAGGTGCTGTAAGTAGGAAACACATACTGGATTTTGATGGTGTGAAAGCAATGCTTTCATTGCCAATTTTCTATCAGATACAAGTGGAAATTACAAAAGTTTAGATATATTTATTAGAAAAAATACATCCATAACCTCACTGAGTTCTTGCTTAAGAAGCTTCACCTGTGTTTCTATTGTTCAACATTTCTTCTATCCTTCCATATCTTCCAAACAAAAGCATCTTTAACTTGTAATCCCCTCAAAATTGTTCACTGAAATGGAGAAGAAATCATAGTAAAAATTAGGAATGTGTCTAATTGAGAATATAGTCTATTAATTTTATTGCTTTTTGTGCCATACAATCTTGATTTTTATTAAGAGAAATATGAATCTTAGAGAAAAACATTTTCTTGTTTTTATTATCTTCCTAGATAGGTTAACATTTCTGATAATCTTTGAAAATCATGATTTATTGATCACTACATATGGCATGAACAATGTGTATATAGAGTACTTTCTCTCCAAGTCTTTTCATTGAATCCTCACCTTATCTCTATAATGTGAATACATTATAGAGAATAATCCTCACCTTATATCTATAATGTGAATACATTATAGAGAATGTTGGTACAATTGCTGTTATAACATGGAAGCTTAGATAAATAATATTATCAAAATTACACACTGCCTGAATTAAGAGTCAAAGCTAGACTCTATTTTCTGTATCTCGTAGATCAACCAAACTTCCAAGGAAGACATTTGGAATCTGCAGCTCTGAACTGTGTTCCAATTTGTTTTCTAAAAAGAGATATGTAAAATAGAAATGTCAGACTTAGTTCAAACCTTCTACTTTATATTTTACATTCTTGTATTTCTTTCTTTTTTTTTAACTAAAGATATGTTAGGAAAATCAGCCAAGATGGTTTGAGGTAGTGGTAGATTTATTTGACTAGCTAACCAGTCATATTGAACTCTAAAATCAATGTTCCAAATAGATTCCAGAGAAAATGAAAAGGACAAGATTCTCAGAATAAGATGTAAATCTTTTGTTCCTGTTTTCTTAGCAGAAATAGCCATTTGTGGTCTTATTAGGCTATCTACTTAATTAGAGGAAGGCATCTGTCATAAGTTACAGTATTTTATCTAATCTTTTTGTACAAACTTTTGAAGAGCAGTCTAGAAGAATGGCACCTGCATACTTTTAATTGCAAGGTGTTTCACGCATCTTTTAAAACCACAATCTTTCTGCCTTGCTTTACCACAAATCCAGGAGCAAAGTGAAACATTGCTTTGAATGTCCCACTCTCAAAAGATAATGTAGATTTCAGAGAAATTCACTGAAATATTTAATAGTAACATACTTGGAATTGGAGGATGGATGCAGTTTGAAATTAAAGTCTAAGTCATGAAACACCCTTTGAGTTTACTAAAGTAGAAAATATTACCATGAAATAAAGCAAATATAATGATTCTCTGGACACACACCTGAAAACTAAAGCACAAACCCCACTATTGCTAAATTCTAATGCAGAGTATGATCACAATGACATTTTTTTGCTGAAGATAATTTTTAAACTCTCCTGACAAAATAAAGATTAAACACAATGCTGTTTCTTTTTATATATGTTAAAATTTAGGAACTGAAAGGTATTATAGCTAAAGTATGTTATTTAGCTAAAGATAATTGTCAGCAATCTAGGATTATGCTGACATTTGGTATCATCTGAATTAGACTACCTGAGGCAGTTACCACATAAAAATGTATCTGTCATATTCAATGTAATCATTCTTCTTTTTATGCTAGCTAGTTCAAAAGGACTATATAACAATGCGTTCATGTCTTTTGTTCAGACATTAATAGGGATAATTCCAGGACCAATAATTTCACTGTCAAAGAAAGTTTTAATGAAAGCAAGGAAAAATTAAATGTCTATAAACAGCACCCTAATATTCATCTTTGCAAGCATGTTCTATCAAGTGACACACATATGAGAAACAGGTCTGGGACAGGAGAGTAATTGTTTGATGAAATGAATGTCAATTTTAACAATACCACTCATAGAGAAAACACAAGAAAATAATGAGCATATGTCACTTCTTTTAATCTAAATTTCAAGACTTAATAATATATGTAGGGAGTTAGAGAGATTTCTCAGGAGTTAGGAACAGCTAATGCTCTTTCAGAAGGACTAAGTTTAGTTTCTAGTACCTAGATGAAAATTCACAATCATCAACACTTATAATTCTAGAGAATCTACTGACCATTTCATATCTCCCCATGCTCCTGGATATGTGTTATACCATTAATCCCCAGAGAAAACACACCCACATAAAGATATAAATAATAAACATTTGAAAATTAATATTTGTGTGATATATATTAGGGTATTAGATATAAACTTTTAAAATGTGCTGACAAATAAACACTAAGTGAAGTGGGATATTAGATCAAGATGCTTGACTAAGAGTATCTTTTCATTATGTACATAGACCACTTATCATCTCTAGCAAATGCATATAGACTCTAAAATCCTTAGTTTTTATTCTTTATTGAAAAGTATCACTTAAAATCCAGCAACTCTTTGCAGTGCTCACCTGAAAACACAGAAGTATATTCTGGAAGTGTCTTTGGAAAAATATCATCAATATACTACATATAAACATACTATACATATATTTTATTTTAAAAATCATCACTACTCATGCCTACATTTTCCCCTATTGTAGGTATAGTTTAATTCTCTGACCTCATTGACTATGTACTCAGTATGTCACTTTCCTTGACATAATGTTCCAAGAGAAGTGGGGCAAAGTGAATATTCTTTTAGTTGTCAGTAAAAATAATTCTCAAGAGAGGCTTTAAAAGTCATCAAGTCTCTATTAGCCCAGTTAGGCTTTGTTTGCATGAGTTTCCTTCAGCCTTGGTCCCAACATGAAAAGTTACTAGAACAAAGTCATTAGAGTTCCCATAGAGATTGTCAATCAGTAAAGGAATTTTGTTGTGTGTGTGTGAATCAATGAGTTTTCAAAGTTGTTTATTATGCTGAAACACAGTAGCAACATAGTTTTCAATAAGAATTAATTGTGAAGTGTCATTCTACAAAAAACTGTGGGGTTAACATACTCCAACTATTTTATAAGATGGCTAGAATTAGAACTTAGAATTTTGCAATATGTTGTATTTCCTTTATTTCATCATATGAACAAAATTAGTATAATAATATACATACATATATATGGTAATTGATATTAAAACATTGCTATCTATATGACAATTTTCAAATGATTAACAAAAAAGCAAATATCCTATGTGTCTATTAGATATTTGATTCCAAACCTCACAAAAATAATTCACACTGGAAGAATTTCTATTAGAGATTTCTATATTAACTTTTGAACTATGATGATAGCTGCTGGCAGACAGGAATTTATAAATATGTTTTTCATTGTGGAAACAAGAAGGACTAGAAATAGAACAATGGCTACAGTTCTGGCAGATGACATGTATTCTTGAGTTATAAGCCCCATGGATTTTCAGAGAGCAACTTGCATGTTGGATCATGCTAAAATACCTTTGAACAAGTAAATACTATGGTATGAAGACACCTTTGGATTTTAACTGAGAGTATTTTTCAAGTTCTTAGGAAACTGTTGTAAATTAGGTTCAGTTTCACAGACCTAGAAGTTGCAAGCTGGAGTTGTTCTTAGCTCAATAACAATCCTGATTAAAAAAAAACAGGATAAGGATGATTTTTGTTTTGCTAAAGATTCTCTGGATGAGAATACTTATAATGGATTATATTAACTAGTGTGGCCAGGTTAAACTTACAAGTTGTGGTAAGGAATTTAAACATATAAAATAACATTAAAATATATTGAAAACTCATAACATTTTTCCTTTTCACAAACATTCCAAATATATTATTTTACATAAATATTGATTGGCTTCATCAATTTCTCCTATTTGTGGATATTAAATGCCCCATGAGAACCAAAACAAAGAACTTGATAATTTCTAAATCTCACCATTTTTTTTAATCTCACCATTTTTTATCTTTGCCATTTTACAAGGTGAAAACATATTCATTCCATCATATTACTAAAACTATTCCTAGCATCAACAAACTAAAACAAATAAAATTCTGTAGTAATAGAAAGCAACTCTGGCTAGATTCACCAATAAAAGATAACAAGCTAGAATGTTGCCTAAGAGCTTATAGCAAAACCAAGGAGCAATGAGACTCCCTAGAAAGAGTCAACTTAATCAACACGTGCACTTCAGCTAGAGAAGATCAAATCATATTTTTTTCTGATTGAGCTGTTTGGAACTTATTCTTTCTAAAGATTATCTAGGAAGAAGAAAAGGGCTGTCGTCAAAAGCCGTGTACAAGGTGAGCAAGTAAGCAGTTTTCACAGATGAGAAACTCACTAGAAGCTGAAGCAGGCAGTTAGCAGAAGAAATGTCAACTTCAAATTCCTCAATATAGGTCTTTTTTGATGGAAGTTACTTCTTTCAAATCCATCTAATAAAATTAAACCTTTGACCAACAGTTTGAAGAATAGAAAGTCTCCACACTTTTAGACCCACACACCAACAGTATAATAGATAACAAAAGTAGAGAAAAATCAGTGACCTTATGGCAGCTGGAAGAGCTTTGAAAACCTCAGTGGTACCTAAGATCCAGAAAGGATGTTGAATGCCTTCATCTTCTAGTAGTCAAATGTGCTTTGATCATGATGCTGTAGAAGGTTATGTTGATGTCCATGGTCAGTGTTATCTCCAGAGCTCATGTTGGTGTCCATGGCCTATGCTGTAGTCTGAGACTATGTAGATGTGTGTGGTCTGTGTTACTACCACGGGACATGTGGATATCTGTGAAGTGGGTTGCTGCCAGAGGCCATGATGATGTGTGTGGTTCATGTAGAGACCATGATAAAGTCCATGATCCTTGATGTTGCCAATGACCACATGGATGTCCATGGTCTAGTCTATGACTGGAGATTTTTAATTAAAAGTGAGAGACACTGAAGGGTTCTTTGACATGCTCCAAAAAAGAGAAATAAACAGTCCAGACAGGTAACCATTGAAGACTTCTTAAAAACAAAATCAGGATGAAGTGCAGCTGTTCACAGTTGACAGCCTTTGGTGAGACTGGGGGTGGAAGAGAACTAAGTTATCAGTGCTTCTTGGATTTTAATCATGCTACAATGAGTATATGAGAAAAACAAATTGGTATTGGTGTATTTTCCCATGTTTGAGGCAGTCGAAAGAGTGAAAGAGTGATATGGGAGGAATGAACAGTGGCTGTATTGCATGAAATTCCCAAATAATCAATAAAAATATTATGTTGAATAAAAGAAAGGGTATTGAAAGTAAGGTGGTCTGGCAGAGATAGCTAACTTGCTAAAATGATAATATTCACAAAGTCAGAAATATTGTTACTCTATGTACTTTGCTAGAATTTAGTTTTTTTTTTTGGTGCCACAAACATTATCTGACTGGATAGTATGAAGCAAACATAACTGTCTGTAACTTGGGTAAAAGGTCTCCCAACCTCAATCCTGGCTGTATACCTTTAGTTCTCTTTAACTTAACTCCAGTCCTGTCAACCATAGGTTTGGTGTAGTTTTGTATTTTCAGGTATTGTAAAAAGAAGTATGTTTTGACAGAGGAACCCAAAGAAACAACTGACCTGAGATCATGGGAACATATGAATACTGGTTCAACAGTTACTGATCATGCATAAAACAAAGGCCCTCTGCATGTGTATGACAGTTGTCTAGTTTGGTCTTTTTGTAAGACTCCTAGCAGTGAGATCAGGTCCTGTTCCTGGCACTCAGCTGACTTTTGGGATCTTCTTCTCCATGCTGTATTACCTTACCGAGCATTGACACAGGTTTGGTGGAGACAGATTTGTCCTACCTCATCTTGATGTGCCATACTTTATTCAAGCTCATAGAAGATCTGCCCTTATCTGAATGGAGACTGAGGAGAGTGGATGGGGAGAACAGTAGATGGGAGTGGGTGGGGTAATTGGAGGAAAGAAGGGAGGAGAATCTGAGGTCATTATGTAAAAGCAATGAAAAAATATTAAATATATATTAAGAAATGAGCTTATTTGACCACAAAGTCATACCCACCATTATTTTTGGCTTGCTTCATAATCTAAAAAAATTATAATTTTAATTGAAAATATATTTTTAAAAGAAAGTGTTTGGAGATTCTTCCCTGATAAAGGGAATTGTCACTTTTCAAAAAACCTTCCTTGCCTTTCAAAAGGAAAAAAATGAAAATATGGGGCACTGATCCTGTAGCAGAAGATCCAGTGGAGGGGTAAGTGTGCTCCTGGCCCGTGGCAGAAGCCCGTCAAGGGAACACAGACTTTCCTTAACACATTATCTCCCTGGTCATTCTGCAGGGGCTGCTTCACCCTGCTGAACCCTTTCTGCTCCTATCCCATCCCAGCTTTCACCCAGGAACCCACCCCTTCCTCCCTCCCTTCCTCTGGGCGATAAAATCCCCCAACTTAGACTGTGTGGGTGCCGAGATGGGGTGGTGAGAGCAACCGGGCAGGAGGGAGTTTCTTTGCTTTCATAGCCTGCCTGCAGCAAGGTAGGCCTTTAGTCAGCGAGATTTCTGGCCAGCAAGGGGAACTGATTCTGTAGCAGAAGATCCATCAGAGGGAAAAGTCCCTGGCCAACAAGGGAACCTGACCCTATACCAGAAGATCCATTGGAGAACATTTGAAGGAAGAGATGGGCAGGAATTCCTCCAGCAATCTGAAAAACAACATGAAAACACCAGATCCCAGCATTCTTACAAGAGAAGGACTTGAACACCCTATCCTGGAAGAAGTGGAAAACAGTTTCACGATGAAAGCAATAGAGTCCCTTAAACAGGACATGCATAACTCCCTTAAATAAATGGAAAAGAAGTATAACAAAAAGTTAGAAGAAATGAGTAAATCTGTAAATGACACCCTGGGAAACCAAGAAAAAAACAATCAAACAGGTAATAGAAACAGTTCAAGAATTGAAAACTGAAATGGAGGCAATAAAGAAAATACAAACCGAGAGCTGTCTAGATATGGAAAATCTAGGTAAATGAACAGAGACTACAGAAACAAGCATAACCAATAGAATACAAGAGATAGAAGAACGAATCTCAGATTATGAAGACACCATAGAGAAAATAAACGCTCTGACCAAAGAAAACAGCAAATCCAACAAATTCTAATCACAAAACATTCAAGAAATCTGGGACACAAGAAAAAGACCAAATCTAAGAATAATAGGGGTAGAAGAAGGAGAAGAATTGCAGATCAAAGGCCCAGAAAATATATTCAACAAATTATAGAAGAAACCTTTCCCAACCTCAAGAACGATATTCCTATGAAGGTTCAAGAAGCATACGGATTTTGATGGGGACTGCATTGAATCTATAGATTGTTTTTGGTAGAATTGCCATTTTTAATATGTTGATCCTCCCAATCCAAGAGCAAGGGAGATCTTTCCATTTTCTAGTATCCTCCTCAATTTCTTTCTTCAAAGACTTAACGTTCTTGTCAAATAGGTCTTTCACTTCCTTGGTCAGAGTTATCCCAAGATATTTTATGCTATTTGTGGCTATCGTGAAAGGTGAAGTTTCTCTGATTTCCCTCCCTGCTTCTTTATCCTTTGTATATAGGAGGGCAACTGATTTTAGGGAGTTGATCTTGTATCCTGCCACATTACTAAAGGTGTTTATCAGCTGTAGGAGTTCTTTGGTAGAGTTTTTGGGGTCACTCATGTATACTATCATATCGTCTGCAAATAACGAGAGTTTACCTTCTTCCTTTCCAATTCGAATCCCCTTGATCCCCTTATGTTGTCTTAATGCTATTGCTAGAACTTCTAGCACTATATTGAAGAGGTATGGGGAGAGTGGACAGCCTTGTCTTGTTCCTGATTTCAATGGAATGCTTTGAGTTTCTCTCCGTTCAGTTTGATGTTAGCTGTCGGCTCGCTGTAAATAGCTTTTATTATATTTATGTATGATTCTTGTATCCCGAATCTCTCTAACACCCTTATCATAAAGGGATGTTGGATTTTGTCAAATGCTTTTTCAGCATCTAATTAGATGATCATATGGTTTTTTTTCTTTCAGTTTATTTATATGATGGATTACATTGATAGATTTGCATATGTTGAACCAGCCCTGCATCTCTGGAATGAAGCCTACTTGATCATAATGGATAATTTTTCTAATGTGTTCTTGAAATTGGTTTGCCAGGATTTTGTTGAGAATTTTTGTGTCAATGTTCATGAGTGATATTGGCCTGTAATTCTCTTTCTTGGTTGTGTCTTTATGTGGTTTTGATATCAGGGTAACTTTAACTTCATAAAAAGAGTTTGGCAATGACTCCTCTGTTTCTATATTGTGAAATACCTTAAGGAGTATAGGTATCAGCTCTTCTTGGAAGTTCTGGTAGAATTCTGCATTGAAACCATCTGGCCCTGGGCTTTTTTTGGTCGGGAAGTTTTTGATAACAGCTTCTAATTCGTTGCGACTAACAGGTCTATTTAGATTGTTCACCTGGTCTTGATTTAACTTTGGTAAATGGTATTTATCTAAAAACCAATCCATTTCTTGTACATTTTCCCACTTTGTGGCATATAAACTTTCATAGTAAGATCTAATGATTCTCTGAATTTCCTCTGTGTCTGTTGTTATGTCCCCCTTTTCATTTCTGATCTTATTAATTTGAGTGTTCTCTCTCTGCCATTTGATTAGTTTGGCTAGGGGTTTGTCAATCTTGTTGATTTTCTCCAAGAACCAACTTTTTGTTTCGTTGATTTTTTTGGATTGTTTTCTGTGTTTCTATTTTGTTGATTTCAGCCCTCAGTTTGATTATTTCCAGTCTTCTACTCCTCCTGGGAAAGTCCACTTCTTTTTTTTCCAGAGCTTTCAGGTGTGCTGTTAAGTCTCCACTATGTGCTTTCTCCATTTTCTTTAATTGGGCACTTATGCTATGAACTTTCCTCTTAGCACTGCTTTCATTGTGTCCCATAGGTTTGAGTATGTTGTGTCTTTATTTTCATTAAATTCAAGGAAGACTTTAATTTCTTTCTTTATTTCTTCCTTGACCCAGGGATGATAAAGTAGTTGACTGTTCAACTTCCACGCCTTTGTAGGCTTTCTGGTGTTCGAATTGTTATTGAATTCTAACTTCAATCCATGGTGGTCTGACAAGACACAGGTGGCTACTAATATTTTTTTGTATCTGTGGAAGTTTTCTTTGTTACCGAGTATGTGGTCAATTTTCGAGAAGATTCCATGAGCTGCCGAGAAGAAGCTATATTCTTTCCTATTTGGGTGGAATGTTCTATAGATATCCATTAAGTCCATTTGATTCATTTCCTCTAGTAATTCTCTTATTTCTCTGTTGAGTTTCTGTTTGATTGACCTGTCCATTGGTGAAAGAGGTGTGTTAAAATCTCCTACTATTAGTGTGTGTGGTTTGATGACTGCCTTGAGTTCTAAAAGTGTTTCTTTTACATAAGTGGGTGCATTTATATAAGGGAGCCATTTTAGGGTTTGCAAGAGACTTGATTCTAGAGGGATTCCCAGGTCCGAGGAGAAGTCCTCAGATTGTTCCCTGGGCAGCAGAGGAGAGGGTGCCTGATCTGGCCTTGTCCCATTGCCACACTGATGAATATCTTGCATATTACCATAGAACCTTCATCTGACGATGGATGGAGATAGAGACAGAGACCCACATTGGAGCACTTGACTGAGCTCCCAAGGTTCAAATGAGTACCAGAAGGAGGGAGAACATGAACAAGGAAGTCAGGACCACGAGGGGGGCGTCTACCTACAGAGAAGGTGGGACTAATCTAATGAGAGCTCACCAAGGCCAGTTGGACTGGCAGTTATGGAGCATGTGATCAAACTGGACCCTTTGAATGTGGCTGTCAATGAGGGCTGACTGAGAAGCCAAGGACAATGGCACTGGGTTTTGATTCTACTGCATGGATTTACTTTGTGGGAGCCTGGTTTGTTTGGATGCTCACCTTTATAGACCTGGATGGAGGGGTAGGATCTTGGACTTCCCACGGGGCAGGAAACCCTGACTGCTCTTAAGACTATAGGGAGGGGGATGTGGGAAGGAGAGGTGGGAAAGAGGTGGAAATTTTAAATTAATTAATTAATTAATTAAAAAATGAAAATAATAACCTGATGAATGATTCAAAATAATCATTTTAAATGAAGTCAATAAAATCAGATAAAACAAAGATAAATGGAAAAATCTGTTACACAATACATGCAATAAATGTTTAATAAGAAAACAGGAGCTATCAAAAATAACAAATTCTGGGGTTTAAGAAACCAATCACAAAACTGAACAATTCAGCAGAGAGCTTCAACTACAAATTTAATCATGCAGAAGAAAGGATAATTGAATTTGACTACAGGTCATATGAAATTAGCTATTTAAAGAAACGAAAAGGAAATCGAAAAAAGATGGAAGAATGCCTATGGGACCTAGCACTTCCAATTCAAAAAATATGTGCCCTTCATATGCATTAGAGGAGAAAATAAAGGAAAAAGTCCTGTTTAAAGAGATAAAGGCTCAGGTTCCCTAATATTAAGTAGTATATGAATATCCAGATCACTTCAAAAATTCATCACCTGAAATCCTGAGATATATTGCACCATGAATTCCAAAACGTTGCATTTCTTTAAAAAAAAAAAGAAGAGAAAATGAGTGATCACATACAAAGGAACTTTCCTGAGATTGCAGCAGATTTCCCTTTGGAAAATTTACAGAACAGGAAGATAATATGAATTCCCTAAAACAATTAAAAGTATTGTCAAGGTACTAAATGTATCTTATAAGAAATGATTAAGGGAGCTGTTGAAGTTCAAATGAAAAGACAATAATGACATGCAAATACAGAAACTTATAAGTCTCATAGATTATGGTAAATATGTGCACAAACTAACATTATTTTAATAGCTTAATGATGGTTCATAAATTGCTTTAAACATCTCATACAAGTTAAACACAAAATATACTCAAAATAATCAGAACTAAATTAGTCTATACACAATACATAAAACGTTTAAGCTGTGATATCACTAAGTTGGTTGATTAGAGGTCCCTACCATGCTTCCACCTGCAAAGCGAAGAAGACAATGGAAGAAATCATGTTATTTCACTAAAATGTTTGAAGACGAAGACCAGGGTAAATGGAAATGCTGAAGAAATGTTGCAGAGCAACAGAAAAACAGATGGCAATGGTATAAGGAGGAGAGCTAAGCATGTTACATCTGTAGTTCCATATGTTTCTCTTTTTTTCCGTTTGAAAAGGATTTATCATTTTTAATGATGTGAGGGAGTAAGTGAACAGAAGTGCAGGTACCCTCAGAGGTCAGGAGAGGTTATCAGATCCAAACTCCAGTCTTCTGAAAAAGCTGTACCCTAACTGAGCCATTTGTCTCCAGCTGCAGTAGTCACTTTTCTTATAATCAACTACAAGTTTACAGAAACTGCATAAAGGATAAAGAGTAGTAAGAGGTTTTAAGTAAGTTTCACTAATCGAGACAAACTGGATAGATTTGCTGTTTGGAGAATCCTGAAGTTCTTGTGGACACTGATTCTAATGTGGGGGACAGGGAGGCTCATAAAACTACAGTTTTTAATAAATCACTACAAAAGCCTGGTTGCTAATCCTTCAAGGCTGCAGGACAAGGTTTAAGTACTCTTGTTCTCCTGTCAGCTCCAAGCAAGGGTTGAAACAGAGTTCATAAGAACAAAAATCACAAATATCTGTATCAAGATACAGTTACACTTTTCAGGAGTCAAAGATTAGGGACTTTCTTTGTGTGTTCCATTATTGTCAACTGACATAGAAAGCTTATCCGATCATATCCATTTGTCCACAACTGGGGTTTGTATTGATGTCTGGTGGCCCATGTTGCCACCAAAGGTCATATGGACATCCAGGACATCACAACAATCTGTGACCATGTTGGTTTCAGAGGGCTGTGCTACAACTGGGGCCATAGCAATTTGAGGGGTGAGCACTGTTACCTGTGGCCATGGTGTCATCCAGGACAGGACTGCTGTCAAGGAACTTGTCTGGGTCTATGGCCCTACTGCAGCCACCCCCTACTGTAGGGTCTGTGTTGATTTCTGTGGTTCCTGATAGCATAAAAGGCCAAGCCGATGCCTGGGGACTGAGTCACCTCCTGGGGTCATGTTGGTGTCTTGGGGCCATGTCAATCTGAGGGACCTGTGCTGCCGCCTGGAACCATGGTATCTGAGCCCAGTCTGCTGCCTAGGACTATTTCTGTGCCCATGTACCTACCACATTCATAGTCTGTATTATTGTTCATGGCCCATGTTGTCCCCAGAGGCCACACAGATGCCATGGGTCAAGGCCAAAACCTGTCACTATTGAAAGGGTTAAAAAAAAAATTCCATGACTGGCTACTAATAACTCAGTTGAAAATTAGTCCCTAGTAGCAGCTTCTTGAAACTGAACAGGCAGTTCCTGAGGAAGCTATGAACAAAGGATCACCAATCACCAATGCCCCTGAAAACAGGGATGAGGAGAACTGCAAGCATATGTTGCTTATGTACACATGCAGAGAAAACACTCTTATACATTAAGTTTGCAAATCTTCCCCAAAATGTAAATCTTTCTAAAATATGTCAAATAATGGACATGTCTAGTAAAATTATTATGATAGGTCAAATCAAACAGCAGAAATAATTTCTAAGCTTATAGACAGCTATGTAAAATAACTGCAGTCAGAAAAATGAAGAAAAGCAAACAAGCAAACATAATGGCACCAAGGAAATGTTCATATTGTGAATATTCCAAAGTTAGAAAAAAGGAAATTTACAAAGCATAAAGCATATCAGTTAAATGATGGCTTTGGTCATCTTTGCCTGCAACCCTAACACTTGACAAGAGGTTCAATACCATTCTTAGCTACATAGTAAGTTAAAGATAAACTTTACGAGACCTTGCATTAGAAAAGAAGTTGGGAGAAAAGAAAAATATATTTGATCAATAAAATTCCCTCAGAGGAAAACAGCAATTTCATCATTAAAAGGGCAATCCGACTTCTAAGGACAATAATTGATGTGCCAAGTCACATATCCAAGACGTCTTAATAGACTCATGACAAACTTCTCTATAATAACTATGTGGACTAAAAGATGATAGGGTAATATTCTCAATATCTGAAAACAAAAAATTAAAAGTTTGCCAACCAACAATGCTACACCAAGAATATTTAATAAATTAAGGGAAATAAATTCCTTTTTAAACAAGTAAAAAGAGGAAAATAAATAATTAAAAAACCAACCATCTTAATAAGGTTTTCTGGCAGACACCACAATTGTTGATGCATGAGAAGAACTAGATTACCATCTATGAACTCCTTTTTAAGGAAGGAGTGATGGTTGTTAAGAAAGATGTACATCTGCGCAAATATCCCAAGCTGGCAGACAAGAATGTGCCTAATCTTCACATAGTGAAGTGTGGTTATGTGAGATATCAATTTTCCTAGAGATATTACTATTGATAACTTACCAATGAGGGTATCCAACATCTCTAAAATTACTTTCACCTACCTCTGTAGATCATGCTTGCCATCCTGCACCATAGCAGTCGTTAAACTGACAGGCCTTAGCCCAAAGTTCCAGAAGGTAAGCAACCTGCAAGATTCACAAGAGAGGAAGGAAAGAGAGACACCTACAGAAGAAATGCTGTGCACACTGCTGCTGACAAGAAATCTGAGGCTGGCACTGGTTCAGCAACTGAATTCCAGTTTAGAGGTGGCTTTGGTCCTAGACTGGTCAGTCATCTCAGTGAAGTTGAATATTGTGTTATACTGAATAGACTCTTAAGAATAACAACAAAGCAGAAGAATGAAGCAAACATATAAAACAACTAAAAAAAATCCAAATTGGGTTAGAGATAGCACAGTACTTGTGACCACTATTTTTGCTCTTGCAGGGGACTTGAGTTCTGTTCTCAGAACTCATATATTGATTAAAACCATACCTAAGTCCATTTCCAGAGAATCTTATGACCCCTTCTCAGGCACCAGTTGTACATATGCTATTCATACACACGTGCCAGTAAAAACACTCATATGCATAAAATAAATAAATTCAAAAATCAGAAAACAAAGGTATAAGATGTTAAAAATGATTGAAATGGGTGACAAGATTTTTAAAAAGACTCAGTGACAAGCTGCCCATGAAACAATTTGCTTTCTTGGTACAATACACATCATCTGAAAGTAAAGAGAAGGAAAAACATATACCACATAATAGGGAAACAAATGTGGATTATTGTCTTTTTTTACTTACTCAGCAAAATAATAATTTTGTGTTGTAAAAAGGTGAATACTGCATTAAAATTACAATGAGTAAGTACTTTTGAATGTTTCCATACCCATCTTATATCAAATAATCATCTACATCAAAACTATTACATATAAAGGAAAAAAAGAAACTCCAACACAATAGTATCTGGTTACTTTAACACCTTGGTCATGTTCATCAATGGACTGAAAATACAGGTACAAACCAATAAATAAATAAGTGAAGCAAAGAAATATTGGTATTAAATTTTACTAGAGAACAAATGTACCTTAACAAATATTCACAAAACTACTTTATAGGATACTGTAGATTACCAAGTACTCATGTTCAAAAAAAAAAAAGGAAAAAGAAAAGTGGAGACGAGGGAAAGGAAAGTGAATAATAATCATAAAGCATTTAAATTCTTGCCATATGAGAGAACATGTCAGATACATGATCAGTTCTCCATAATCTCATATTTATGTAAAATCTAAAAATATTTAATTCAAAGAAGTGAAGTGAAAATGGTCCTTACTAGGAGAGGGAATCAACAAATGCTGGTAAAATAATTTTAGTTTTTCAGTCAAAAGCAAATTAAAGGAGCTAATGTATAATAAGGTGCCTTTGTTCGAAATTTTATGAAAGTAAATTTTAAATACTCATATCACTAAAATTGTACCTATAAGGACTTTGAAGTGGCTCATTAAATAACATTGATTGGAACCTCCATTCTATATCCAGAACCCATGATGAAAGAAGAGAACCAACTCCTAAAAGTGGTCCTATGACCTCGTCATATGTACACTGCCCAAGTGTGGACACTCAAAGTCACATATAACACACACACAATAATTAATAATAATAAATTTAATTATATTTAAATGACAATTATGTAAGCTAGTTCAATCACGATTATTTCACAATGTATTTATGAAATCATCAGAGTAAGTACCTTAAATATAAATTGTAAGTTAGATCTCAATAAAGGTGGAAAATAGAATTAGTAGGTAATATCAGAAGTTTATTTGAAATTAAAAAATATACTTTTAAAGTAAATAAGTAAGCATGTATTTTCTTCTATTCCTGTGTGTTGACTTGAATGAAAATAGGTCCTGAAGTCTCATATATTTGAATGAATACTTTCAAGTTGGAGGAACTTTTTGGAAGGATTAGGATATGTTTACCTGTTGGAGGAGGCATACTACTGGGATGGGCTTTGAGGCTTCAAAATTCCTCACTTTCTCAGTCTCTCTTTATTCTTCCTGCCTGTAGAGAAAATGGAAGCTGCTTCTCGAACACCATGTCAACCTGCCTCCTGCCATGTTCCAGCCATGTTAATAACAGATTCTTCCTCTAAAACTGAAAGCGAGCCGAGTACCCAATAAAAGTTTTTTCTTATGTTGTCTTGGTTATGATATCTCTTCACAGAACTAAATAATAATTAAGGCACTACCCTTTTTTCATTTCTGTTGTTGTTCTTCACATCTTTCTTTTCTACTCTTCCTCTTTTATCATTTTAAATATAAGGCCTTTTAGTTGTATTTTGTTGCTATGATAAACACCAATGGAGGAATAAGTTTGTTTTCACTTACAGTTCCAGGTAAGTATTTATTACTGAGAGAATCATGACAGAAATTCAAGCAGAAACAAAAATCATGTAGAAATATTGTTTCTTAGCTTTATGTTCAGCTTCCTAATAGATGGATTTTTCACCTTTATTTTAAAAACAATTTATTTTTAATTAAAATAGAATTACATTACTTTTCCCCTTTTTCCTTCCTCCCACCATCCTTTCTTAGCTACCCTCCTTGTTCAAGCCCCTTTCATGTTTCCTCCTTTCAAGTGGATAGCCTTTTGTTATTATAGCTGCACAGATATAGATGTCAATTATATTACAATAAAAGTGGCAAGCAGAATTAGTAGGTAATATCAGAAGTTTATTTGAAATTATAAAATATACTTTTTAAGTAAAGGAAAATGCATATGTTTTCTCTCTTCTTTCCTCCATGTGGTAGTTTTGAAAGAGAATAACCCCCATAGGCCTATATACTTGAATGCTTGATCACTTGTTGGAAGAAATAATTTAGAATGATTGATTAGGTTTACACACACACACACACACACACACACACACACACACACACATTGCTCAAGCTTTTTTTTACCTGTATCTGTATCAAGTAAGTACAATCTCAGTTCCTCATAAAAAAAACTTTGTCTGCATACTGATCAGTTTCTAATGTCTCCCTGTTCTACCAAAGCTGAAATATTCCTCTTTTATGTTGCTGTACTATCAAGTTTCTTTATTCATAAAAGTATATCTAATATACTTTTTATAATATTTAAAATTTTAAACAAAAGTCATAAGAGAATTTTCTTCACATTTATTTATTTGTTTATTTATTGCAAAGCTGTAGTGGAAAGCTTAGGCTGATACCTTGTACTATCAGTGAATTATTTCTACCAATCTGCCTCATCTGGATTTATTCTGTTGACCTCAGTGGAACATTCTTGATAGGTGAATTAATAAACTTTGGCTTCTGTGGAGAAGAATGATAGAGAATTTCTTCATCTAAACAGAATTAAAAGAATAAGAGCCAACATAAACTACTTAGGTCTTATTCTCTCCTCCAGCTTTAATCATGGATACTGTTGCTTAGGAATGGAATGAATTTTGTCATGGAAGAACTTAATTAGTCTGGTTTACTTTTTAAAAAGCAATTGGCTCTGTTTTAGCAAACGGATGAATTGTTTTTAGCAATCCAAGTATTTCTCAGCTTGTTGGAATTTCACAAAAACAATGAACAACTCATTAGACTGGAATTTTAAGTTGATGAATTAGTTTTTCTTTAACTATTAAAATATTAGAACAGATAAATATTTATTGACTTGGAGAGATACTTACGATGTACTTTTAAGGAATCTAGCAAGCTACTTTGGTGATAAGATCCCATTTAAGCTTATGCTTGCTTTTGTTCTCTACTAAAATCATATGTAAAAGGTCATCTAAATATAAATCATCAAAGTGATGGCATTCAGTGTAGGAAGCAGGGGAAGCCCTGAATGAGTGAAGTCCTAAATAAATCTGTATTTGACATAGGCACAATCATGGCAAGGTCTCCAAGGCCAATGACCCATGGGAAATTGGCAAAACTGTTACCCATTTAGACTAGGCTCAAGAGAGATGCCAAAGCTTTTCATTGGGGTTCAAGCATGAGTATTTATGAACTATTGATCAGTGTGTGCAAGGACAAGCAATGGTAGCTTCCTCCACCTGGATGTTTATAGTCTTAGACTGAACACCCACAGAGACCTCCCACAAGACGGGTTAATCCCTCCCTCCCCCTGTGTTGTACCTAATAAATATACTAGTGTTTTGGATTGTGGTGGAAGAAGTTAGAGAACCCCACCTGGTTTCATCTTTAATGTATGCATCTCTGTGTGCCTTTCTTTTCTTCTTTCCCTTGAAAACCATAACCTGGATTCTGGGACCCAGGCAGAATGGGTGACAGAAAGTGGTGGCTGATCAAAGATGTGAATGTGGACACCTGATACAGGGAACTCACACTGAAATTTTCAGCCAGTAAGGTGAGAGAATACTCCCAGGAGAAGCACACCAAAAGTATAGTTAAAGATTAAAAAAAAAACCAAATGAAAAGAGTGCAATTATAACATCATATGTAAAATATTGTACACAGAGAATCTGGAGGTAGGCAGGTATATATTGGTGCTTTGAAGAAAATTTAGAGGAAACACAACAGTAAGGTAAAAACATTATGGCTCAATCATCACTTCTTAGCTTATACTCAGGAGACCCCTGGTTTTCAGAGAAAGGGACAGTAAGTTTAGCTACTTGAGGAAAAAGTGAAGAAAAGTTAAGAGTTAAGGATATGGCTAAAAGGAACTGATCACATTCCAATTTTCATTTTCAGTTTATAAAATTTAATATATGATTCTATAGATTCAAGGCCATTTCCTCAAAGGAGGAAATATGTCTACAGAATTAGATCTGGGGGAGTCCAGACTTGATCCGCAAAGCACAAATAAATACCCATGCTATTGAAGAACTAATGTTTTCTCTCTAAGAAAAAGTCACAGATGTGTTGAGTGTTGAACATAGCTGCAGACAAGACAGAGACCCTGGGGATTACAGAGACAGAAGGTGAAATGACAGATCAGTCATGCCCTGGCTTGCTTGGTGCCTCAGACAGTGGATGATACTGAGGAAAGTGACTACAGGGTTGAGTTCAGTCACTGATTACAAATTGGGTCTGGTAAATAGCCAGATGTAATAAGAAATACTCTCTCTCGATTATAGAAAGCCTTGCTTATTTCAGGTGAGAGGAGCCAAATATGAGTGTTTATGAATGACTGATTAGTGTGTACAAAGATGAGAAACTGAGGTTTCTTTCTCCCTAATGTTTATAGTCTGAGACTACTTGACTAAAAATACCTCTTACTGAAACTAGATAACCTTTTCCCCTGTACTGTACATAATAAATATAATGAGGTTCTGGATTGTGGTAGTAGAATTACAGAATCTCATCTTATCTCAGCTTCATTATATGTGTGTTTATGAGTCTGTTTTCATTCCCAAAAAGTTTCTAGTCAGGATTCGAGGATGCAAGCTACTTGGGATGGAACAATTTAGGGGTCAAAATTTTGTGTAATTTCTCACACGGGGTATAGTGGTGTGTACTTTTAATCTCAGTGTTTGGAAGGTAAAGGCAGACAGATCTCTGTGAGGTCAAGGCCAGGGTGGTCTACATAGTGATTTCCAGGACATCCAGGGCCACATAATGAGACCTTGTTTCAAAAACAAAATGAAGTAAACAAAAAAAACAAATGTTTATAATTTCTAAAGATTTTACAACTCTTAGATACGATAGACAAAATTATATTATAGAGCAAAATAAACCTAAGCCCAATGACTAGTTTTGGTAAAAGTAAGATTTTTAGGAATGACTTTAGAGTTTGAAATAAACAAAGTATATCTCATTTTCCATTTACCATGTATAGAGAAGGGCATTATTTCACTCAATGGGATAGTGGATACAATATTAAGAACACCATGTTCTTATGTCATGTCTTATGTTCATGATGTCAATGGAAAGTTTCCTCAGCAATTTAAACACCCACCCACCTACCTACACCCCCCCACACACCTTTAGGAGCTAAGAAGAAACTATTTTATACAGTAGCTATTTCCATCTTCCCAAAGAACCTTAGAATTTTGGTCAAATACAACATATTTAAGGTCACATTTGATGAATATAGAGGAGAAGTTCTATGAGGAAGGATTGACAAAGAGAAAAATCTTATTCCCAAGGAAACTTTGGGTATGTCTTCAGTGGTATTTATTAATAAAGTGCTAAAAATTATCTGCAGAGCAATGTAATATAACTAGCTGTATGAGACAAAACAAAAGCAGAAAATTGTTGAAATTATTTTTTCTGCTTTATCTATCACTCCATGATTTGACAAAACATATCAAATTTCTGAGAAATTTAATCTTTGCTTTGAAAGATAACTAGAGTGAAAAATATCAATGTAAAGCCAATGAACACAAATTCAAAACAATTATACTTGAGTAATTTATAAAGCTGCAACAACACAGAGAGAATTAACATATCCTTTACTTAGACTTTACATATTAGTTGACAGGTTGGACAAATTTAACAAAATCAAAGAAATAGTAAAAAACATGTTTACCACTGAAGAAATCCATATAATTAGTTTTAAAGATTTCCCTGGCTTATTTTCTCAGAAACCAGAGAAAAAAGTTTAATATAATGAAGATAACACATGGAGATTTAAGATACTCAAAGGACAGCTCCAGAAAAAAATGTATAGCAAGTACAATATAAAGAAAGAGAAAAGCAATCCAAAAGAAAACAGAAAAGAAAAAAAATTTCATGATCATATCAAACCGGAATATCAAATGGAATAAAATTTCTAAGAACAAGAAAAAATAGTTACAGTTTTGAGCTCTTAATTAAGATAACAAGATTTTTATGGTGATTTGTTATAGCAGTAATCAAATACAAAAATAGAAGATAAAATAGAGAAAACTACTAATGGTAGAGTACTTAAAGCATAATGTTTTGAAAGATCAAGCAATGCATAAACAAGGACGTTATGAACATTATAAATAACTGATATAACAGAATGTTAATTGGAACTACTCATTGTGAGTGCCAAAGTGAGTTGCAAAATGACCAGAGAGAACTCAGAAAGAAGAGAATAAAAATAGTTTAATACATTGCAGTGTCTCACTCCTATGTATTAAGTAAAAGGAAAATTTAAATACACACTTGAGGAATTTTTTTAAATTTTGTATTTAAAAGGTATTTCTTTTTTCATATTTATTTATTGATTTGTTTATAAAAATTTCCACTTCCTCCCCTCCTCCCCATACCCTCCCATTCGCCCCACTCCCTCTACTCCTCCCCCCCACTCCCTCTTCTCCTCCCTCTCCAGTCCTTTTTACATACCAACCATAAATCCTGCTCCATTCCCTTCTCCTCCTATCCCTCCACCTTTCTCTCCCTCAACCAAGCCCAGCATCCACTCCTCAGAAAGGGTAAGGCCTTTCATGTGGGGGTCAATAAAGTCTGGAGTATCAAGTTAAAGCAGGACCAAGCCCCTCCTCCTGTATAGAGGCTGAACAAAGTATCCCACGATGGGGAAGCGATTCCCAAAAGTCTGTTCATGAACTCTGGATGAATCCTCCTCCCACTGCCAGCAGACTCACTGATTTCCCAATCCACAGAACTGTCACATGCATTCAGAGGGCCTAGTTCAGTTCAATATAGGTTCTTTAGCTATCAGTCCAGAGTCAGTGAACTCCCACTAGCTAAGGTCAGCTGTCTCTGTGGGTTTCCCCATCGTGGTCTTGTCCCTTTGCTCATATAATCTCTCCTCCCTCTCTTCAACTGGAGTCCAGTAGCTTGACCCAATGCTTAGCTGTGGATTGCTGCATCTGCTTCCACCAGTTAATGTATGAAGATTCTAAGATGACAGCTGAGATATTCATCAACCTGGTTACAGGGGAAAAAGTCAGTTCACGCATTCCCTCCACTATTGCTAATAGTCAAATTTGGGGTAATCCTTGTGGATTAATGGGAGTTTCCCCGAGCACCAGATTTCTGCCTAACCCCATAATGATTCCCTCTATCTCTTCTTTGTCCCTCCCTCAACTCAATCATCCTCTTCCCTCATGTTCTCCTTTCTTCTCCTGATTACTCCTCCCTCTCCTACCCCCAAAATTGACTCAGGAGAATTTACCTATTTTCGCTTCTCAGGAACATCCATGTATTTCTCTCTTAGGGTCTTTCTGGTTACCTAGCTTCTCAGTGGTTGTGAATCGTAGCCTGATTATCTTCTACTTTATAGCTAAAATCCACTTATGTCTTAATGCATACCATGTTTTTCTTTCTAGGTCTGGGTTACTTCACTACGATTTTTTTTTTCTAGTTCGATCCATTTGCCTGTAAATTTCAGGGTGTCATTGTATTTACCACTGACTATTATTCCATTGGGTAAAGTACCACATTTTCTTTATTCATTCTTTAGGGGAGGGACATCTAGGTTCTTTCAAGGTTCTGAATATTAAAAATATTGTTTACCATTTCCTTTGCCTTACAGAAGCTTCTCACTTTCAAAAGGTCCCATATATTAATTGTTGCTTTCAGTGTCTATATTACTGGTGGTATATTTAGGAAGTGGTCACCTGTGCCCATGCGTTTAAGGTTGCTTCCCAATTTCTCTTCTGTCATCTTCAGTGTAATTGGATTTATATTGAAGTCTTTGATCCATTAGGACTTGAGTTTTGTACATGGGGTAGATATGAATCTATTTGCATTCTTTTACATGTAAACAACCAGTTATGCCATCACCATTTCTTAAAGATGCTTTCTTCTTTTCCATTGATCAATTTTAGCTTCTTTGTCAAAAATAAGAATTGCTAGGTATGTGTATTAATGTTAGGGTCTTTGATTCAGTTCTTGACCCACATGTCAGTTTGTATACCCATATCAACTCTAAAGTATAGTTTGAAGGGACGGTGATGTGTCTGAAGGTTTATATATTGTTCAGTATTGTTTTGGCTATTCTGCTTTTTTTGTTTCCAAATATGAAGTAAAGTATTATTCTTAAGGTCTCTGAAGAATTGTGATGGGATTTTTCTGGGGATCGCTTTTGACAAGATTGACATTTTTACTTTCTGATTTCTACCTACCCAAGAGCATGGGAGATCATTCCATTTTCTGACATCTTCTTCAGTTTCTTTCTTCAGGGACTTAAAGGTTTTTTTTAGACTTAAAGTTTTTATTAAACAGGGTTTTCACCTGTTTGTTTAGAGTTACCCCAAAATATTTTATATTATTGCTGGCTATTGTAAAGGGTGATGTTTCCCTGATTTCTTTCTCAACACATTTATCATTTGTGTATATTTGGGTACTGATCCACTTGAGTTAACCTTAAATTCTGCCACATTGCTGAAGGTGTTTAACAGCTATAGGAGTTCTCTGGTAGAATTTTGGGGTCACTTATATATACTATAATATCATCAACAAATTGCAAATTTAGATTTTTTTCTTTCTAATTTGTAATCACTTGATCTTTTGTTGTTTTATTTCTCTCGCTAGAACTTCAAGTATTATATTGAATAGACATGGAGAGAGTAACACCCTTTCTGCTTCCTGATTTTAGTGAAATCATTTTGAGTTTTTCTCCATTTAGTTTGATGTTGGCTGTTGGCTTACTGTATATTTCCTTTATTATTCTTGGACATGTTCCTTGTACCCCTATTCTCTCCTGGGTTTTTATCATGAAAGGGTGTTGGATTTTGTCAAAGACTTTTTCAGCCTCTAATGATATGATAATGTTGTTGTTTTCTTTCAGCATGTTTATATGATGGATTACATTTACAGCTGTGTTGAACCATCTCTGTATTTCCAGGGTGAAGCTTACTGAATCATTGTGGATGATACTTTTAAAAATATTCTTTGATTCAGTTTGTCAATATTTTATTAAGTATTTTGCATCAATGTTCATGAGGGAGATTTTTCTGTAATTCACTTTTTTATGTGTTTTGTTTGGTTTGGGTATCAGGATGACTATAGTCTCATAAAAAGTGTATGCCAATGTTCCTTCTGTTTCTGTTGTGTGTTACAATTTGTGGAATATTGGTATTAGTTCTTCTTTGTTTTTTTTTTGTATAATTGTGCACTGATACCATCGTACCCTAGGCTTTATTTTCTGCTTGGGAGACTTTTATTTAGTGCTTCTATTTCCTTAGAGATTATAGGTCTATTTAAGTGGTTTGTCTGCTTTTGATATAATTTTGGTAAGTTGGACCTATCCAGAAAATTGTCCTTTTTTTTTTTTTAGTTTTTCTGATTCTGTTGAGTACAGATTTTTTGAAGTATCAGCTAATCATTCTTTAGATTTCCTCAGTGTCTGTTTTCTGTCCTCTTTTTTATTTCTGATTTTGTTAATTGTGATATTCTCTGTCTGACTTTTTGTTAGTTTGAATAAGGGTTTGGTTATCTTATTGCTATTCTCAAAGAACCAACTCTTTGTTTCATTGATTCTTTGCATTATTATTCTTTGTTTCTATTTTATTGATTTTAGCCCTTAGTTTGATTATTTCCTCTCATGTACTCCTCTTGTGTGAGTTTCTTCTTTTTGTTCTAGATCTTTCTGGTGTATTATTAAGTTTCTAGTCTGAGATTTCTACAAACTATTTATCTGGTTACTTAGTATTATGATCTTTCCTCTTAACACTGCTTTCATAGTTTTCCATTAGTTTTGGTATGTTGTATCTTCATTTTCATTGAATTGTAGGAAATCTTTATTTTCTTTTTTTATTTTTCTTTTTTAATGACTTTTATTGGGCTCTACCTTTTTCTCTGCTCCACCCCCTGCCTCTCCTTTCCCTCCTCAGCCCTCCCCCAAGGTTCCCATGCTCCCAAGTTACTCTTTTTCTATTTACCATGTAGATTAAATCTATATAAGTGTCTCTTAGTGTCCTCATTGTTATCTAAATTCTCTGGGATTATGGTTTGTAGGCTGGTTACTTTGCTTTATGTTCAAAAACCACTTATGAGTGAGTATATGTGATAATTGTCTTTCTGTGTCTGGGTTGCCTCACTCAAAATAATATTTTCAAGCTCCATCCATTTTCCTGCAAAATTTAAAATGTTGTTATTTTTTTCTGCTGTATAGTACCCCATTGTGTAAATATACCACATATTCCTTATCCATTCTTCATTTGAGGGGCATTTAGGTTGTTTCCAGGTTCTAACTATGACAAATAATGCTGTTATAAACATAATTGAGCACATGTCCTTGTGGACATGTCACTAAACCTTACAGAAGATAAAGTGTGAAGTACCCTTGAACACATTGTCACAGGAGACCACTTGCTAAATATAACCCCAGTAGCACAGACACTGAGAGAAACAATTAATAAATGGGACCTCCTGAAACTGAAAAGCTTCTGTAAAGTAGAAAACCTTTAATTTCTTTCTTTCCTCCTTGAATGCAGGTGATTCAGTTGAGCTTTGTTCAGTTTCCATGAGATTGTAGGCTTTCTGTACTTGTGTTGTTTTTTTTGAATTTTAATTTAAAGTCATGGTGATTTGA
The DNA here is from genome assembly GCF_982192425.1 of Myodes glareolus. Classification (NCBI taxonomy): domain Eukaryota; kingdom Metazoa; phylum Chordata; class Mammalia; order Rodentia; family Cricetidae; genus Myodes; species Myodes glareolus. The sequence goes on along the minus strand of NC_142053.1, from coordinate 94,754,829 downwards.
TGAGATATAGAGATTATTCCAACCTTTTTGTATTTTTGGATATTTATTTTGTGACCAAGTATATGGTCAGTTTTAGAGAATGTTCCATGAGGTGCTGAGAAGAAGGTATATTTTTTGTGTTTGGGTGAAATGTTCTATAGATGTTTGTTTAGTCCATTTGAGTCTTTACATCTGTTCGTTCCCTTACTTCTCTGTTATGTTTCTGTCTGGCAGACCAATTCATTGATGAGAGTGGGGTGTTGAAGTCTTCAATTATTAGTGTGTGAGGTTTGATGTGTGCTTTAAGCTTTAGTAATATTTTTTACAAGTATGGGTGCCCTTGTATTTGGTGCATAAATGTTCAGAATTGAGAATTCATCTTGAAGGATTTTTCCCGTAATGAATATAAAAGGTTCTTCTGCATCTCATTTGATTAATTTTAGTTAAAAGTTTATTGTTTTAGATATTAGGATAACTACATGAGTTTGTTTCTTAGGTACATTTGATTGGAGAATATTCTCCCAACCCTTTATTCTGAGGTAATGTGTGTCTTTGAGGTGTGTCTTGTATGCATCAGTAGGATGAGTCCTGTTTTCATATCCATTCTATTAGCCTTTGTCTTTATATAGGTGAGTTGAGTCCATTGATATTAAGGGATATTAATGGCCAGTGATTGTTAATTCCTGCTATTTTTAGTTTTCATTTTGGTGGCAGTAATATGTTTGTGTTTCTCTTCTTTGGGATTTTCTGTTATGAGATTATTTCGTGGGTATAACTATGTTCCTAAGGTTGGAGTTTCCCTTCTAGTATTTTCTGTAGGGCTGGATTTGTGGTTACATATTATTTAAATCTGGCTATGCCATGGAATATCTTGTTTTTTCCATCTATGGAGATAGAAAGTTTTTCTGGCATCTGTGGTATTGTAGTGTCTGCAAAACATTTTTTTCAGGAACTTCTGGCATTCAGAGTCTTCACTGAGAAGTCTGGTATAATCCTAATAGGTCTGCTTTTATTAATTACCTGGCATTTCCTTTTTTATCTCTTAATATTCTTCCTTTATTCTGTATGTTTAATGTTTTGATTATTATGTGGTAAGGAGAATTTTTTTTTTGTTCAGTCTATTTGGTGTTCTGGAATCTTCTTGTACCTTCATAAGTGCTGTGGGCCAATGATCTGTATTCTGTCAATTATATTTTAAATAAATGCTGATTGTCCAGTAGCCAAGCAGGAAGTATAGGCGGTTCAACCGGACAGAAATTAGAGGTGGGTCAATGAGAAAAGGAAAATTCTGCGAAGAAGGAAGACCTAGTCTGCATTTGTGACCCAGCCAAAGAAGAAAGATGTGACTGCCTCGCTGAATAAGATACAGAGCCACATGGCTAGCATAGACAAGAAAAATGGGTTAATATAAGTTATAAGAGTTAATTAGAAGCCTAAGCTAGTGGGCCAATCAGTTTATAACTAATGTAGAACTCTGTGCTATTTCTTTGGGACTTAACGATTGCAGGAACTGGGCAGGACAGAAACCCCAAAAACACATAAGTGTGTCCTTCTTTAGTTTGGGAAAGTTTTCCTATATGATATTGTTGGATATATTCTCTGTGCCCCTTGAGCTGGAGTTCTTTTCCTTCTCTCCCCATTATTCTTAGGTTTGGTCTTTTAATGGTGTCCAAAATTTCCTGGATGTTTGTGTTAAGAATTTGTTGTATTTGACATTTTGTTTGACCAATGACTCTATGGCCTCCATCAAATTGGCATTGCCTGTAATTCTTTCTTTCTTGTCTTGTATCCTGTTGGTTATCTTTGCATCTATGGCATCTGTTTGTTTTCCCAGATTTTCCATTTCCAGAATCCCTTCAGATTGTGTCTTTTTAAAAAATTGCTTCTGTTTCCATTTTCAAGTGTTGAACTGTTTTCTTTACCTATTTGATTGTTTTTCTTGGCTTTCATGACTTACTTTAGGGGATTTATTGTTCTCTTCCAATTTTTATTTGTCTTCTCTTCCGTTTCTTTAAGGGAACTTTTCACGTCTTCTTTAATGGGCTCTAAAATCTTCATAAATTTATTTTTAAAGTCATTTTATTCTGATGCATTTGTATTTGAACATTCAAGTCTTGCTGTTGAAGAACCACTAGGTTCTGGTGGTGCCACATTGCTCTTTATGTTGTTAAATGTATTCTTACACAAACTTTTACCCATCTAGGTTTTGGATATTATAGATACAGGCATTGATTTTTCTAAGAATTGGTGCAGGTAGCCTCTTTTTCTCGGGGGACTGATTTGCGTCAAATCAGTGCACATAGAGTCTGTGCCTCTGGATGGCCTCTGATGCCACTAGGTATGGTGGTGGAGTGGCCTGTGTGTGGTAGTCTTGTTTGCTGACTGAATGTAGGGGCTTTTCTTCGAATAAGTGCAGTTAAGCACTGTGCCTACAGGGGCCTCTATTGTGACTGGGGTTGGTGGTGAAGTGGCCTCTTGTTCCAATTATACAAGTGAGAGCTTGTTCCTCCAGGGTCCTCTGGCACAACTGGGGGTGGTGATCAAAAGGTCTGGCTGCAGGAGACTTGCCTGCTGACCAACTGTTGAGGGTGGGATGGGTTATGATTTTTTTTAAAGAGAGTTTTGATGTCCAGTGTTACCCCACTGTGTTTTATCAGGGATCTGTGATGGACAAGATGGAAGGATTTTCTCAACTTTCTTTAAGGAGTCTTCTGGAAAATCAAGGGGAACTTAAGCAGAAATATTGTGTCAGTGAATGAGAACTATAATAAATTGTCTCTAGTGAGAAAATATTCACAAACTTCAAGGGAATTTTTGTGAAGTTCTTCTCTTTGTGTCAAGCTACAAAATATGTGCACTTTATAAAAACAAACCAAATACTACACTTAAGTGTTTGTCATAGTCAGAAGATACCAATTACACACACATAGCATCACAATATTCCTATACTGCATCCTCATCCTGGAAATACTTGATATAGGAAGAGCCATTCATTGAGGCACCCTTTCATGATTTTGGGTTGTTGATTTTATAAGCAAATATAGAGAGTGATCACACATAAGAATGCATGTGTTCAATTTCTCTTGGCTATTTATTGTACTTGTGACTAACTGCTTTAGGTTTCTTTTTTTACTTCCCCACAATAATGAGCTATAACCTAGAATTCTGAGCTAAACCTTTTATCATCTAAATTGTTTTAAATCAGGGTATCTTATTATAGCAACAAATCTTAAATTAAGATAGCCTTCATTAACAAAACAATGAATAAAAATGTGATTTCTATGCACAATAATTTTCTTTTTCTCAATTATAAAGAACAAGGTTACATAATTTGCAGAAAATGGATGGCTCTTAGATTTCATATAGATGAACAAAATTACATATATAAAGATGATGAGAAAGTAGATATAAATCTGTCTAGAAAAGAAAAGTATCAAATGGGAAATTAGTGGAATGAAAGGCAATGGTAGCAAGTATGGGTGGAATATTCTCAAAGTATATTTATGGACTTAAATAAAAATGACTTTATATAACAAAGTACAAGATATTTAAATTGTTTTTCTTATAAAAGATTGTAACAACTATAGAAGAAATTTAATTAGATAACAGAATTACTTCACAGACATGTACCTAAAATAGAATTCAATGAGGCATTTCCTGCTATTTTAAGAAATAAGTGATTCAAATGGCATCAAATATTTGCACAGTAAAATGAAAGAAAGAGGGAGAGAAGTTAAGAATGAAGAATGGTTTGTTTCCAGGTAATGTCTTTGACAAACAAAGCTACTCTAAACTTAATTGAGCACATATCCTGGTTGCAAGATTGAGCATCCTGTGGATATATACCCAAAAGTGGTATTACCGGGTCTTGAGGAAGGTTGTTTCTTAATTTTATGAGAAATTGCCACACTGACATTCAAAGGGGTTGTACTAGTTTGCATCCGCACCAGCAATACAGGAGTGTTCCCTTTTCCCCACAACCTCTTCAGCATAAGTTGTCATCAGTGTATTTGATCTTGGCCACTGAATCTAAATGTCCTTCAAATAAAGAACGGATAAGAAAAATGTGGTACATTTACACAATGGAGTTCTATACAACATAAAAAAATAATTGCATCTTAAGATTTGCAAGCAAATGGATAGATCTAGAAAACATAATACTGAATTAGGTAACTCAGACCAAGAAAGTCAAATATCACATGTACTCACTCATATGTCACGTTTAGACATAAAGCAAAGAAAACCAGTCTACAATTCACAATCCCAGAGAACCTAGACCATAAGAGACATGAGGATCCTAAGAGAGATGTATATGAATCTAATCTATATGGGAAGTAGAAAAAGACAAGATCTTCTGAGTAAACTGGGAGCATAGGAACCTTGGGAGAGGGTTGAAGAAGAGGGAAGAGGCACAGAGGGGAGCAGAGAAAGATGTAGAATTCAGTAAAAATGAATAAAAAAAGAATGAAGGATTGGACATAAAAAGGAAAAAATAAGTACTTCATAATGTGTTTTCTACATCTACTACTATATCATGAAATATATTCAATTAATACATGTTAATTCAGATAAAGCTGTGTCTTCCCATTGAAAAGCTATGTCAGTGTCAGTATGGATGACAATTATAAATTTCTAAGTTCTCTACTGGCAACAATCCATTACTTATGTTCTGACACAGAAATGACAATTACATATATTCCAATCATTATGATTTCTTTCCCCAACATTGTTTTATGGTATCAAGAATTTATATTTACACAAGCAAAGTATTCCTGGAAATTCAGAATCAGATGAATTCAAAGACATACAGATTTTCTTCATGTATTATAAATTTCTTTAAGTTATTTTTTTCCTGAGTTTCATTCCTATTGACTATAGTCACAGCGGGAGAAGATCTTAGGAACACTTCAGGAGGAATAATCACTCATCTTACCTTGTGAATCTTGAGAGCTACAGTGATGACTAGCCTTACAGGATATACCTACTTGTGTGATAGTGATATGAATGTTATGGAAGTAAGCAATTAATCTTTGATTGTATGTAAGTTGCATTTCACATGATGGAACACAAACCTGGTACCATTATCAGGGCCAAGATCCATTAGCTGGATAGTTCACAGGCCCTAGGGAAAAATCTATTTTTCTGCTTTAAAAACATAGTCTTGAAAAGACGTCTAATGATCTATTTTCATAGATTAGTATTTTTCTTAACTCTCATCAGAGGAGCTTCATGCATTAGATTACAATTAACAACAGAGATGCACATCTGGTCAATATATAGAGAATAAGAGACTCTGGAGAATTTATCCATAAATTGAATGATTGCACCAAACTCTTCCCCAAAGACGCAGGATTCTTCATGCAAGATGGGACAGAAAGTCTGTAAGAACAGGAAGCAATGATTGAATGTTTTCTGGACACAACAGGGAAGTTACACATACAAAGTTACAGTGGTCGTGATCCAAAAGACTTGTGCAAGCTCCAGAGAAGACGTGAAAAAGGAGGCATAATTCCACCTCTAGGTGGTGAGCTATTGGAATTTGATAGTTGCTGGGAAAAGAGGAGTCAATTTTCTTTATAAGTATGACCTTTGGTAGGTTGCTCTGTGATAGGATCCACTTCTAAGAATGTTTGGACAACAAATTGGACTCTTGATAGTTTTATAAATGAGAAATGACACAAAATTGAGTGGGTAGAGGTATGGATGTGGATCTGGGAGTTGTCATTGGATGAAAGTGAATATGAATATTATTTAGAAATTGAGACATCTTTCTTATTTCTTTAATAACAATTCTGAGTTATATTTCAGGATAGTTTGTTTTATAATTATAAAGTATCAAGCTAAGACAATTCTATTTTTAACTGCTCTGAATTAACAAAGACTACAAAATAAATTTTAATGATACAATATTTGAACTCTATGTTCTTCTTCAGGCTTATCTCAAAAACATTGATTTCAAGCATAAAGCATAAATAAAAAGTATTAAATAATATAATCAAATTATAGATAACAATTATTCTATTAATAAAATAACCATAGAGAGATAAAGCACTAAATCAATAAATCACTAAAATTGATGACAGGTGAAAAATAATCCATCATCATAGTTTATCAGTATCTACTTGAAATACTTAAACGTAAACTCTATTATACAGATTATGTTGTGCACATTTCTAGAGGTTATGCAAAAATTTAGGCATTTAATGTTTTGATAATATTGAATAGGTGTGGAGAATACATTTTGGAATGATACAAAATTCTATTTGTAATGAGTTTGAGGTTTCTTTCTTGACACTATGTAATTTATAGTATGGAGCGTGACTATAAAATCTTTTACAAGCCAAGAATTGTATAAGATTTCTATAAATTAGGGTTCAAAGAAAAAATTATGTCAGTCATTAATATTTTATAATTTTAAAATTCCTGAAGACAACAAAGTAAAAGAAAACTATGCAAAACTAACAAATTACACTGAGTTATCTATATTTTCTTTTTGTTCAGTGTCTACTATTTCCTCTGTTTTCTGTAAATATTGTAACTATAATTCTTGCTTAATAACTGCTTTGCTATATGTAATTTTACTACGTTAAATTTAAATCCTTCCTTTTTATTTAAACAGAAAAGGGGAGATGGCATGGGAGGTCCTTCTGTGTATATTTTGCTTTTATTTGTCAATGAATAAAGAAGCTCCATTTGCCCAAGATAGGGCAAAGGAGTCGAACTAGGCCGGGAAAAAGAGTAGAGTTAAACTGGGAGAAAGAAGACAGAGTTGGGAAGATGCCATGTAGCCACCAGAAAGGAAAGATGTGAGCTGTCAGCTGGACCCTTGCCAATAGGCCATGAACCTTATAGTATAATATAAAGTAATAGAAGTGGGCTAACCAAAAATATAAGAGCTAAGTAGCAATATGCTCAAGTGATTGGCCAAGCAGTCATTTAAATAATATTGTTTCTGTGTAATTATTTTCGGGAGTCTATGTGGCCAGGAAATGAACAAGCCCCTTCCACTATAGATTTTATCACATTTATAAAAACCTAGGAAATTTTAGGTTCTATAATTTTTACTCTTCATATTCTGGTTAAATTTACCAATGTTGCCTTCTACCACCTTGGACATGGCTTTATCTTCAGGTAATACAATGTCATTTTTTTTTAACAAAGATATTATTGGTGCAAGATAATTGTCTGTATTCTGTCAATCATGTTTTAAATAAATGCTGATTGGGCAGGCAGGAAGTATAGGTGGGTCACCAGACAGGAAGTAGAGGCGGGGTGATGCGAACATGAGAATTCTGGAAAGGAGGAAACCCATTCCTTCCAGTTCTGTCAGGATCACCAAAGAAGCAAGATGTGTGCTGCCCCACTGAGAAAGGTACCAAGCCCTGTGGCTAACATGATAAGAATAATGGGTTGATATAAGTTATAAGAGTTAGCAAGAAGCCTGAGCTAATGGGCCAATCAATTTATATCTAATGCAGACTCTCTCTGTGATTCTTTGGGGCTTGCCAGCTGTGGGAACTGGACAGGACAGAAACCCCAATAAACCCAGTCCTCATGTTACAGAATGGCGCTCAACGTGGGACCTGCATGTTACATATTGTTTGTATCATACTCTATGTTATTGCTTTGGTAGTTCTGTACACCCAAATTTGTTACATTACCTCTCAAAACCCAATGAACTATGATACTAATTTATATACATTTGATGATATCTTAAAAGTTTTAGAGTGTTTGTTATATATTGCCAGATTTTGCTCCCTATATGTTTTTATATAGCAGAAGCTATGGAGGGCAGTATCCTTCACAAATCTGTTAATATATGAGCACCTTAAAATTCCTAACATACTATTTGATATAATGTGATTTCCAGGACAACAACAGAAGCATCCCTCAGTATGCATTACATGGTACTTCACTGCATCTATACATTGAAACTCTTAACTTTAAGTGATTGAATATAAGTGTAAGACCCTTCAAATGATTAAAGATAATGATTGGGTCTTAATAAAGGTCTGGTCCAAATATATTAGTGCCCATAAGCTTATCAACAGATTAACAGGCATCAGAGATATCCATATAATTTTTTCATGTGCTTGCACTCAGAATGATTCCAGCAGCTCCCTGCACACCAGTAGAAAAGGGTTTTGAATAAAATTTAACTTGTTGGAAACTTGACCATGCTTCTTAGCCTCTGACTTGTGAGAATTAAGTTTATAATGTTTGTCACCCAGGCAATAATATTTTATTCTGGTAGTCCAAACAGACTAATGGACCTGGCAATTGTTTAGAATATTAAGTGTCATATCACAACCCAGAATATAAAACCAGAAGTTCTGGAGTGAAAGTTCTGCCAGAGTGTTCTAACAAGTGCAACAGGGGGCAAAAAAAATTTGAAAACCACTAATTTGAAACATGGCTGAGTATATTTTCAGAGACTAAGTAATTAAAAATATATTTTATCAATTGATTAGAAGTGAATATTCTCTCTAAAGCATTGAATTGTGAAGACTTTGATTTTATAAAGTCCTAAACCAATTTAACTGGGTAAGTTAATGGTGTTTTAACAACCATACACCAGGTAAGTAGTTTCCAATGCCCTGGAATTCTACCTCTTTTGAGGACCTAAAATTATCTGCTTCAAACCAGACTTAATTTTTGTTAGTGCTCATTTGGCCTTCCCCTTGCCATTCTTCATTTCTTCCTTACATTTTTGTAATGTGGAAATGACTGCAGTAGATTAGGACAATTCATTTCCCAAATAAATAGCTTCTGGCTTTAGTCTCCAAATCCAGCATTTAAAAGGCTTGAAGACTTTTCAGAGAGTCCATGTAAGTATGAAGAAAAGGTTTCAATGGAAATCAAAATGCATTAGTGAGAAAATCTGCACCCTATTGATAGTGGCACTTTTGTTCTGAGGGCTCAATAATATGAGAAATTGAAGAATGTCATTAGAGTTACTGACTTGAAACGTATCCAGGATTACTTTGTTAAAGTGTTCAGTATTATAGGAAAGTATATTTTAATATTCAGAAACTTTACCATCTTCTCTGCAGGAATATGACCTTGACGGTTATGAAAAAGATAGTATGGAAACGTGGACAATTCTTTACAGTTCAAAAGAATGAATTAGCTATGTGGCCCTCTTTTGCATTATTTTCTCATAATTAAAGAATGTAAAAGTTGTATTTTCACTCTTTGTCCTTATGTGAATGGAATTCAAATAAAGTAAATTATTTATTCCTATCATCTTTAAGATTCATAATTAAAGAGTTTAAAAAATTCTGAGAACATGACCACAATTGAGATTTTTGGTTTTTTTTTTTTTTGATTCAAGTCTTTTCAAATGATTTCTTCCAAAATAGATTGGTTAGGGAAGAATATAAATCAAGTATTCCTGTGCAATTCAGATTCTAAACTTAATAACTATGTAAGCCAAACCAAATATCAAAATCCTGCTATTAATATAGAAAAAATCATAACACAATATATTCAAAATATTTATGAACATGATTTCATTTATGCTTTAAAACATTTGGTACTCATTCTAGTGTGTTGTGAGCTGGAATGGAGCATTCAATATATTCTAGATTCTTTTTGGCAGCATCTAAAACTAAGTTTCTTTTGTGAACCCTGACAGCTACCACAGAATGTGTCATATACTTCTTTACAAACATTTGTTAATGGGTTTGACTTAATAGACACATTAAATAAAAATATAAGCTCCATGATTTATTTGAAAAATGCTTGTTCATTTAAGTTCATGTAAGAGACTTTATTGAGGAAAAACATACAATTAAATATAAACAATGAATTTCAGATGGATTTAATTACACAGAAAATTCACAAGGTTTATTAAATTACCAAAGCAGCAGTCAGTTATACTCTACTCCTCATTAGTGCTATCAATTATTAATGAACATTTCATATATATATATATATATATATATTAGTATGTGTATCTATGCATATATGTGTGTTTGTAGAATTTTTTTCTAAGAAATCCATTCTGTTTACATGAGTTAAGCTAATCTAATAATCTAAATGATTCTACTGCACACATTCTATTTTTATTTCTTTTACTTATTTATAAAAAATTTTCACATCCTTCCCTCCTCCCAATACCCTCCCATTCCCCCCACTCCCTCTAATCCTCCCTCTTCAGTCCCAAGAGCAGTCAGGGCTTCCTGCCCCTTGGGAAGTCCAAGTTCCTCCCCTCCTCCCAATACCCTCCCACTCCCCCCACTCCCTCCCCTCCTCCCTCTCCAGTCCCAAGAGCAGTCAGGGCCTCCTGCCCCACTGGAAGTCCAAGTTCCACCCCACTCCCTCCAGGTCCAGGAAGGTGAGTATCCAAACAGACCAGGATCTCAGAAAGCCAGCACATGCAGACAAAACAAGACCCAGCGCCATTGTCAATGGTCTCCCAGTCAGCCCCCATGTCAGCCACATTCATGGAATTCAGCCCTATCACACGCTCCTTCAGTCCCAGTCCAGCTGGCCCTGATGAGCTCCCACCAGACCAGTCCCCATGTATCAGTGGGTGAACGCACCCCTTGCGGTCCTGACTTCCTTTTTCATGTTCTCTCTCCTTCCGCCACTCATTTGGACCTTGGGGGCTTAGTCCAGTACTCCAATGTGGGTCTCCGTCTCCATTTCCACACATCGTCGGATGAAGGTTCCCTCCGATCCTGCCTTCCTTGGTCATGCTCTCCCTCCATCTGCTTCTCATTTGGACCTAGGGAGTTAAGCCCAGTGTTCCAATGTGGGTCTCTGTCTCTATCTCCATCCATTGCCTGATGAAGGTTCTATGGTGATATGCAAAATATTCATCAGTATGGTTATGGGCTAAGGCCAGTTCAGGCACCCTCTCCTCCTCTGCTCAGGGAACAATCTGAGAACCTCTCCTTGGGCCTGGGAACCCCTCCAGAATCAAGTCTCTTGCAAACCCCAAAATGGCTCCCTTAGTTGAGATACACACCTCCCTGCACCCACATCCATCCTTCCTCCCCCCCATCCCATTTCCCCAAGCCATCGCCAATCCTCCCCCTCTCCCTTCTCTCCAACCATCGCCCCTTACTTTCACCCTCCCACGCCCCATGTACCCAAGTTTTCCTGGCAATCTTGTCTAATTCCAATATCCAGGAGGATAACTATATGATTTTCTTCAGGTTCACCTTCTTATTTAGCTTCTCTAGGATCACGAATTATAGGCTCAAAGACCTTTAACTATGGGTAGAATCCACTTATGAGTGAGTATATACCATATTCCTCTTTTTGGGTCTGGCTTACCTCACTCAGTAAAGAGTTTTCTATTTCCATCCATTTGCATGCAAAATTCAAGATGTCATTGCTTTTTACTGCTGAGTAAAACTCTAATGTGTATATGTTTCACACCTTCTTTAACCATTCTTCTATTGAGGGGCACCTAGGTTGTTTCCAGGTTCTGGCTATTACAAATAATGCAGCTATGAACATAGTTGAACAAATGCTTTTGTAGTATGATAGGGCATCTCTTGGGTATATTCCCAACAGTGGAATTGCTGGGTTCTGAGGGAGGTTGACTCCCAGGTTTCTGAGGAACCGCCACACTGATTTCCACAGTGGCTGCACAAGTTTGCATTCCCACCAACAATGAATGAGAGTTCCCCTCTCTCCACATCCTCTCCAGCATAGGCTATCATTGGTGTTTTTGAGTTTAGTTATTCTGACAGGTGTAAGAAGGTATCTCAAAGTTGTTTTGATTTGCATTTCCCTGATAACTAAGGAGGTTGAGCATGACCTTAAGTGTCTTTTGGACATTCAAAGTTCTTCTGTTGATAATTCTCTGTTCAGTTCAGTACCCCATTTTTTAATTGGGTTAATTAGAGTTTTAGTGTCTAGTTTCTTGAGTTCTTTGTATATTTTGGAGATCAGACATTTGTCTGATGAGGGGTTGGTGAAGATCTTCTCCCAGTCAGAACATAGCCTTTTTGTCTTACTGACAGTGTCCTTTGCTTTACAGAAGCTTCTCAGTTTCAGGAGGTCCCATTTATTCATTGATTCTCTTATTGTCTGTGCTACTGGGGTTCTACTTAGGAAGTGGTCTCCTATGCCTTTGTCTTGTAGACTACTTCCCACTTTCTCTTCTATCAGGTTCAAAGTGGTCAGATTAATATTGATGTCTTTTATCCATTTGGACTTGAGTTTTGTGCATGGTGATAGATATGAATCTACTTTCATCCTTCTACAGGTTGACATCCAGTTATGCCAGCACCATTTATTAAAGATGCTTTCCTTCTTCCATTGTATAACTTTAGCTCCCTTATCAAAAATCAGGTGTTCATAGGTTTGTACTGCACACATTCTTGAAGATAACAATAATTTGAAGCTATTTTTTGAGTTAATATACTTCTTTTTATCTTTTATTTTATTAAAAACTATCTTTTTCTCATTTTACATACATTTCCCATTTCCCACTCCTTCCCCTCCTCCCATTTTCTTCAACATCCTTCACCCGCCCACTCACTTCTCAGAAAGTGTATGGTACATTGCTTTGAGGATGGACCAAGTTCCTTCCTATTATATAGAGAGTGAACAAGGTATCCCTCAAAAGAGAATGAGTTTCAAAAATCCAGGACAAGCAGTGGTCCCACTGCCAGTGGCCCCAAAATATGCTCCTGCCATATAACTGTCACTCACATTCCAAGGGCCTAGTTTAGTCCTATGCTGATTCCTTCCCTGTCTGGCCAGAGTTGTTGAGGTCTCATTTAAAACTATTTATGATTTAATTTTATAATTGCTGACAATATTTTAAATGTGCTTGAGGACTCAATTTCCTGAATTTGGGATTAACTTTTGTCCTTCTTTAGAAATGTTTTCATTTAGACATGTTAATTCTTAATTTATTTCTATTGAACATTCATCTTTTTAAAATTAATTTTATTGAGCTATACATTTTTCTCTGCTTCACTCTTCCCTCTTCCCTCCCCTTCTACCCTCTCTCATGATCCCCATGCTCCCAATTTGCTCAGGATATCTTGTCTTTTTCTTCTTCCCATGTAGATTAGATGCATGTATGTCTCTCTTAGGGTCCTCATGTCTCTTAGGGTATAGTTTCTCCGGGACTGTAAATTGTAGTCTGGTTTTCTTTGTTTTATGTCCAAACGTCACATATGAGTAAGTACATATGATGTTTGACTTTCTCGGTCTGAGTTACCTCACTCAATATTATGTTTTCTAGATCCATCCATTTGCTTGCAAATCTCAAGATGCCATTATTTTTTTCTGCTATGTAGTATTTCATTGTGTAAATATATCACATTTTCCTTATCCATTCTTTGGACAAGAGGCATTTAGGTTGTTTCTAGGTTCTAGCTGTGACAAGCAATGCTACTATGAACACAGTTGAGCACATGCCCTTGTAGTACGATTGAGCATTCTTTGGGTATATACCCAAAAGTAGTATTACTGGGTCTTTAGGAAGGTTGTTTCCTAATTTTCTGAGGAATCACCAAACTGATATCCAAAAGGGATGTACTGATGTGGGAGTCCCCTCTGTGTGCTGTGATTACCATTAATGAATAAAGAAACTGCTTTGATATATTAGGTAGGGAGGGAAAGCTAAGCTTAATGCTGGGAGGAAGAAGTGGTTTGGGAGGTTCCTCTGTCTATTTGTTGCTTTAATTGGTTAATGAATAAAGAACTGGCTTGGCCTATAGCATTGGAGGAAGAAGGCAGAGTTGGAGAGATGCCATGGAGCTGCCACCAGAGATAGACATGTTGTAACTTTGCTAGTAGGCCACGGTTTCTTGGTGATATATAGATTAATAGAGATGGGTTAAATTAATGTAAGAGTTAGCTAACAAGAAGTTAGAGCTAATGGGCCAAGAATTATTTTAATTAATACAGTTTCTGTGTGGTTATTTGGGTTCTGGGCAGCTGGGATGGACAAGTGACTCTTCCCCCAACAAAGAAGGGCAGAGTCATAGAGACATCATGGAGCCACCAGAGATAGACATGCTGAATATTTGCTCGTAGGTCACTACCTTATGGTGATGCAAAGATGACTAAAAATGGATTATTAAATTGATGTAAGAGTTAGCCAATAAGAAGTTAGAGCTAATGGGTCAAACAGTGTTTGAATTAATAGAGTTTCTCTTTGATTATTTTGGGTTCAAGCTAGCTGCATGGGCAGGAGCCAACAAATGGGAACCAACAAGTGGTGTCCTTAGCCAATATTGTACCAGTTCACCAACTCCACATCAGACAGAGGATTGATCTCCAAAATAAACAAAGAACTCAAGTAATTGGCCATCAAAAGAACAAATAATCCAGTAAAAAATGGGGTACAGACCTGACCAGAGAACTCTCAACAGAGGAATCTAAAATGGTTGAAAGACACTTATGGAAATCCTCAACATTATTAGCTATCTAAGAAATGCAAATCAAAACAAGTCTGAGATTCCATCTTACACATATAAGAATGGCCAAGATCAAAAACCACTGATGACAACTTATGCTGGAGAGAATGTGGGGTAAAGAGAAAACACCTGCATTGCTGGTGGGAGTACAAACTGAACATTCATGTTGGCATAACATAATTTGTTTCCTTATTCTTTCTGGAAGTTCTGATTTGCTTAACAATATTTGTTTTTAAAAGCTATAAGCCTTTTTATAAACAATGACCTTACCAAAATTGAAAATAAATCTAAAATATTATCAGGATCTTATAATAAAGTTTCCTGTAAAACCAATTATTTAACCATGAGTGTTTATTCATTTTCAGGAATAGTAAAATGCTGAAGTATAACCAGTTCCTTTCTAATATTCAACTTTATTTTCTAAATAAGATAAAGAACACACAAAATAATGATGATGGAACTAAGTTGGATAGATAGGAGAGTTGTGACAGTCAATTTGATGATTGATAAAGTAAAATGCAATTCACTTAAGTGATTTGATGCCAGACTTCTTTCATTCTGCTTAGTCTTTGTCTTTGGTTATTAAGACACTCCATGGTGACTCAAAAACCCACCACTACCTTTCCTAACAGCTCTAATAGTCATCATCATCTTATCTTGCCTTACTACCTGCTTATTACATGCAAATACACCACAATACATGGAAAATCACAAACACTTTTAAGAGAAAATTTATTTATATTGGTTTTTTTCAAGACAGGATTTCTCTGTAGCTTTGGAGCCTGTCCTGGAAATAGTTCTTATAGACCAGGCTGGTCTCGAATTCGTAGAGATTTGCCTGACTCTGTCTCCCAAGTACTGAGATTAAAGGCGTATGCCACCACCACCTGGCAGATATTCTTTCCTTGATGAAACAAAACACACAAGAAGAGACTTTATTTTGTTTTGGAAACAAGGACGTTCTGTGTAGGATCAGTAACCTGGAACTTGTTATGTGGCTCTGACTCCTCTTCAGTTTATGATCCTCCTTTTTGTATTTTTCAATATCTAGGACTGAAAGTGTGGACCCACAGTTTTTGTTAAGAATGCCTCTGGCAAAGAACTTGAGCAATAAGACAAAACAATAGCCTACAGAATTGGAAAAGATCTTCATCAAGCCCACATCTGACAAAGCGATGATCTCTGAAATATATAAAGAACTAAACAAAATCGGCATCAAAATACAAAATAATCCAGTTTTTAAAGTGTGGTACATTGCTAAATAGGGAATTCACAACAAAAAAATCTCAAATGACTGAAAGACATATAAGGAATTGTTCAACATTCTTTTTTTTTCAAAGTTTATTAAATTATAAAAGTTTCCATTTCCGCCCCTCCTCCCAACACCCTTCCACTCCCCCCACTCCCCTCCTCCTCCCTCTCCATCCCTATGAGCAGTCAGGGCTTCCTGCCCTGTGGGAAGTTCAAGTTCCTCCCCCCTCCCTCCAGGTCCAAGAAGGTAAGTATCCAAACAGACTGGATCCGCAAAATCCAGTATATGCAGAGGAAACAAGTCCCAGTGTCATTGTCAATGTCCTTTCATAAAGCCTCTGGGCCAGCCATTTTCAGAGAATCCAGCCACATTCAGAGAATCTGGTTGGATCACGTACTCGTTCAGTCCCAGTCCAACTGGCCTTGGTGAACTCTCATTAGATCAGTCCCCTTGTATCAGTGGGTGATCGCACCCCTCGTGGTCCTGATTTCGTTTTTCATGTTCTTCCTCCTTCTGCTCCTCATTTGGACCATGGAGGGCTCAGTCTGGTACTCCAATGTGGGTCTCTGTCTGTATCGCCATCCATCGTCGGATGAAGGTTCCCTCTGGTCTTGCCTTCTTTGCTCACGTTCTCTTTCCTTCTGCTTCTCGTTTGGACCTAGGGAGTTAAGTCCAGTGTTCCAATGTGAGTCTCTGTCTCAATCTCCATCCATCGTCAGATGAAGGTTCTATGGTGATAAGCAAAATATTCATCAGTATGGTTATGGGCTAAGGCCCGTTCAGGCACCCTCTCCTCTGTCCAGAGAACAATCTGGGGATCTCTTCTTGGACTTGGGATTCCATTTATAACCAAGTCTGTCGTAAACCCTAAAATGACTCCCTTAGTTGAGATATATACTTCCTTGTTCCCATATTCATCCTTCCTCCCTCCCCCCATCCCAATCCCCCGAGTTATCCCCATTCCTCCTCTACTCCCTTCTCTCTAACTCTCTCCTCTTCCAACAATCCCCCCACCCCCCCATGCACCCAAGTTTTCCTGGCAACCTTGTCTATTTCCAATCTCCAGGAGGATAACTACATGGTTTTCTTCAGGTTCACCTTCTTATTTAGTTTCTCTAGGATCACGAATTATAGGCTCCAAGCCCTTTAATTATGGCTAGAATCCACTAATGAGTAAATACATACTATATTCCTCTTTTTGGGTCTGGCTAACCTCACTCAGTAAAGTGTTTTCTATTTCCATCCATTTGCATGCAAAATTCAAGATATCATTGTTTTTTACCGCTGAGTAAAACTCTAATGTATATATGTTCCACACCTTCTTTAACCATTCTTCTATTGAGGGGCACCTAGGTGGTTTCCAGGTTCTGGTTAATACAAATAGTGCTGCTATGAACATAGTTTAACAAATGTTTTTGTGGTATGTTAGGGCATCTCTTGGGTATATTCCCAAGAGTGGAATTGCTGTTCAACATTCTTAATCATCAGAGAAATGCAAATCAAAATGACTCCAAGATACCATTTTACACCTGTCATAATGACTGATATCAAAAATACTGAGGACAGCTTATGTATGTCTTTAAAAAACCCAGTTTTAAAATATTAAGCCTACTTAAGCTTATGAATTCTCCATATATTTGCCTTTAATTCTTAAAATGGTTAATATTGTTCTTGTGACATTATCTAGAAACACGTAGGAGATAAGACTCTGAGCATGTGAGTGGTCATGCAAATTAGCTAATTGAGGTTGGAAGACCTGCTTATCTGACAATAACAACATTCAATGGACTGGGGGTTCTAGACTACATGTATTAAGAGGAGAAACCTGGTCCATCATCAACTTTCATTAGCCTTTGCTTCTTGACTCCAGATAGAAAATCACCCCAGCAACCACTACTCCAGCAACCAAAATGCACACTAGCTTCCACTTTGTGAAATAAAATAAATAAGCTCTTCTTTTCTTAAGTTGCTTTTGTCAGGTATATTTTATTACAGTAACATAATTATCTACTAAAATGCTACAAGAACAACCATTTCCCAAGCACTTTAACCTGACCATTCTACTAGTTTCTGGCTTCTTGCTTCACTTGAAACTGTCAGTATGGCTCTTACTCCTTGAAGTTTATGTTTCATTCAGCCTTGGTGTTCTCTTTCATTTTTCAGCATTTCATCTAAAATCATTGTTCTCCATGCTGTTTTCTACTTCAACTGCATGAATGTTAAAATTTTATCACCATTACTATGACTTGTAGTTTTGTTTTTCAATATTAATATAACTGCATGAATGTTAAAATTTTATCATTGCTACTATGACTTGTAGTTTTGTTTTTCCATATTAATACAGTGTCATTAATCTTCAAGAAATATGATTTGATTTGTCTTCTATTTTCATAAGCTCTCTGGGGGATTATTTATTATGTACTTTAAAGCATAAAACAAATTCTTAATTTCACTTAGGATTTAGGGTTTATTTTGGTTCTCTAATTGCTACTTAATAGTGTATGTGTTTGTACTTATGAGATCTAATTTTCTAATGAGATTATCTCTATTATGTTGATTTTATTTATTTAGTTGTATGTATGTTTTCACTTAGTGTTAATCCTTTTTGCATCATTTACTGACATGTCGTATAATTTTGAGTGAAATTCCAGACATCAGGAGAATTAATTTTTTTAACATAATCAGAGATGAAGAATATGATTTTAATTTCATCATAGAATGACATTCAAGGATATGTCTTAAACTTTAGAAATCATGGTGCATATTTCTAGGCCTTATGCCTAGAACACAATCATTGAAGAGTTTCCATATTGGCAAGTCTTGGACTCCATTGTTTGTCTCCTTAGCACTTTGAGCCAATGTAAATATCTACTTGGCACTTTAGCCTCTTAGCTGTCACTTTTTTTCTTGATTTTTGGCCTCTAACTCCATTCATTTCTAAATGGAAATTGAGTGCAGATGTTGAGTTCTTTGATTTTCTCAAATTCTAAAGTCTTGGCACCTGAAGTGTTGGCTGCATTTGCACCTTTGAAAGCCAGGATTTATCCTTCCAATCTAGTGAAAAGATTGCAAGCTTGAGGCTACTGCTTTTGCTTTTGTTAGGGTTTCTAGATCCAATGAAGTTAAGCACAGTTCTCTAGTGGAAAACTGTCAGAAAATGTATATCCAGTTATAATCCATATATCTTTTTTCCCCTGAGTTTTGGTTATACGTGTACCTAAAATTCCTTTCATAATGTATCATAGCATATATTACACAACTAAAAGTTTTTTTAAAGACATAAATTAGTCCAAGATTTTATCCCACTTGAAGACACTTAAATGTGTTTCCTAAGTTATCATCTCTCTTATTTATTATACATCTTCTTTGAATAAAAAACATACTGGAAAATACATTGATCATATTTGACCATTATCCATTCCCCAGCCCCATGGCCTCATAACCAGATATACGGATTATTTGTTTTGTTTGTTTTTAGATATTATTTATTAAATATTATTATTTAAGAGGTTTTTAGAAAATTAAAAATAGATTCCTTTCTAATGTAATATATCCAGACTAGTTTCCTCTCCTTCCATTCTTCCCAGCTTCCCCCACCACCTCCCCTCTTTCCTTGATTCACTCCTTCTCCATTTCCCTTCAGAAAAAAATGCAGAACTCTAAAAGAAAGCAACCATATACAAGAAAAGAAGATTCAATAAGACAAGAAGAAATCCCCCACACCGAGACTGGGCAAAGCATCCCAACAGGAGGAAAAGAGTCTCACCAGCAGGCAAAGGAGTCATAGATACTCACGTTTCCATTATTAGGAGTCCCACAGAAACAACAAGATAGTGGCCACAGCATATAGCCAGAGGACATGCTGCATACCCAGGCAGGCCTCGTACTTATTGCTCCAGTGTGGAAACCCATATGTGCCCTGCTTTGTTGACTTTTTATGTCTTTTAACAGTTATTGTTTCTTTGAATGACAGTTGTTTTAATTTTTATAGGTTTTTATTTTGAGTATGAATTTTTCTCTACTTTCATCCCTACCTCCCCACTCCCCTTCTACCCTTTCCAATGACCCCCATGCTCCCAATTTACTCAGATGATCTTGTCTTTTTTTACTTCCTTTGTAGATCAATGTATGTCCCTCTTAGGGTCAAAACAACTCTGAGATTCCATTTTCTGCCTGTCAAAACGAACAAAATCAAAAACACTGATGGAAGCTTATGCTGGAGAGGATATGGGGTAATGGAAACACTCCTCCAGTGCTGTGCAAACTTCTACAAATGCTTTGAAAATCAGTATGGTTGTTTCTCAGAAAATTAGGAAACAATCTACCTCAATACCAAGCAATACTGCTTTTGCCTCTATACACAAAGGATGCTCAATCAAGGACATGTACTCAAATATGTTCATAGCAGTATTATTCGTAATAGTCCAAACCTGGAAATAACTTGGATGCTCCTCAACCAGAGAATGGATAATGAAAATGTGGTATATTTACACAATGGAGTATTACTCAACAGTGAAAATAATGATATTTTTAAATATGCAAGCAAATTGATGGATCTAGAAAAAGAAAACATATTGAGTGAAATAACCCAAATCCAGAAAGACAAATATAATATATACTTACTCATAAGATGCTTTTGACATATTGTAAAGAAAATCCAGCTTGGAGTTCAGAGTCACAGAGAACCTAGACAAGAAAGAGCACCCTACAAATGCTTAGTTGATTTGATGAACTGTTATCTTGGTGTCCTAAATTTAATCTGTCTCCTACAATCTTTCTTCCTCCTCTTCTATAGGGCTTCCAAATCTCTTAGTGGAGGGACTCAATGGTTCTGATTTAGATTGCCTCTCTGCATAATGTCTAGTTATGTGTCTTTGCATCCTTTCCCATCTTCTTCCTGAGGAAGAAACTCTAGTGACAACGGACAAGGCACTGATCTATGGATATACCATAATATCTTTAGGAATCATTTCAGTTAAATTTTTAGACCAATACTTTTTAGTCAACCCTAGGTATCTTGGATCTCAGTCTCTTATTCTCAGCCATTCAGCCAATGCCAGGCATGGGATTTTTCTCATGGAGTAGGTCTCATTTTACATCAGATATTGGTTGGCAATCATTACCCCAGCATATCTTGCAGGCAGACTAGATTGTAGGTCAAAAGTTTTGTAACTAGGTCCGTGTCCACATTATTGTTTTGGTCACCTGCAAAGTACTTTCTTATACCAAAAAGACTAGAAAGTGGGGTTGAAGGCTCCACACTTTCACCAGTTTGACCTTTGTACATTCAATGAACTGTGTGGAGGTTTGTCTTCAGCAATGTGGCTCTTCTATCGGTTTGTAGAGGGCAACTCTATGTCCTAGAATCACCCTGGGTTGTTTGAGGGGATTTCCATGGGACCCCCCTTGGCCAGGAACTCACTTGAATGTAACCCAATCATGCAACTTAATGGCTTGCCTGACTCTAAAAGATAGTCAGTTCAGACTCTGTATCCCCCATTACTAGGAGTCCTCCCTGGGACCACCATCACAGATACTAGCAAGTTTTCACTGTGCTAAGTTTCCACACCACTCCCCAAAATGCCCCTTTCATTATTAGCTATTGCTTTCAGCATTCTCCCTCAAACTTGTCTCCCCTTACCACTTGATCAATTCTTCTCCTGTCCCCACCTACCACCAGCCCACCTATAAAATATATTTTATTTTTCCTTCTCAGAGATACCTATGCATTCCACCTAGAGTTGAGTTCTTTACCTAACCTGTTTAGGTCTCTGGATCTTTAGGAGCTTGGTTGTCCTTCTGTATATTTGCTGCTTTTATTAGTTAATGAATAAAGATGCTGGCTTGGCCTGTGATAGGACAGAGTAGAGTTAGGAGGTAGGGTAGGGAGTAAACTGAATGCTGATAGAAAGAAGGTGGAGTCATGAGACATCAGGTAGCTGCTATAGGGGAAAGATGCAAGCTGCCAGCTGGAACTGTGCTGGTAAGCCACAAGCCTCATAGTAAAATATAAAATAATGGAAATCAATTAATGCTAGATGTAAGAACTAGCTAGCAATACATTTAAGCTATTGACCAAACAATATTGCAAATAATATAGTTTCTATGTGATTGTTTCAAGAGCTTGAGCAGCTGGGAACTAGTCTGAGTGGTCAGGAAATGATCAAGTCACCTCTTACAACAAACTGATGTGCCAAAGTGGTCTGAAGTGCTTGCAGCTAATGCCCACCACCCACTTTGGATCCACATGCTTATGTGCCCATTTGGGGTCAGTAGGAAACTAGCTGAGACCATGCACACAGCTTAGCACTCCCTGCAGTTGCAGGAGGCAAAATCAGGTCTGCTAGATATCCACAAGCAGGAGAGCATGGTCAATTTTCACTACCATACACAAAGATATTTCTAGGCCATGAAGTGTGCTGCTTGGCAGATTTAGCTTTTACTCAGAGAAAAGGGGTTTATATGCTGGATTGTGCTTCCCAGAGTTGAGGTGGAAAGTATGGCTCCCACTATGCAGTCTCAGAGGCAATAAACATGTTTTCTCCATGTTGGACTGGCAGGGTTAAAGGCAGGGCTTTATTGGCCCAAGCCATGTCTGCTTAAAAAAAAAAAGGAAAAAAGACATTTCTGGTCAGAAAATAATAAAAAAGATTAAGATTTTTTTAAAGACCCCTCAATGAGACATGGTATGTTTTAAAAAATGTACATCCTTGAGAGAGAGAAGAAAAAGAGTAAAGAGATAGTAAATGTAATTTGAGAATACATCATGGAAAGGAGAAAAAGACAAGATCTCTAGAATAGTTTGGGAGCATGGAGACCATGGGAGAGACTTGACGGGGAAGGGAGAAGATGGAATGGGAGCAGAGAAAAATATACATTTCAATAAAATCAATTTAAAAAAGAAAAACAATACAGAAAGTCATAGATTATAGGAGTAAAGATTATAAAATAAATATTAAACTTGTAGAAAAAGTAATCAAGTAAGAAAATAACCCATATAAATATTGAATACACACAGAGATCTTTTAATTTTTTGATTGCAGAGAGACATTTGATCCTAGGGACTACTAAGCTAAACAAAAATATCTGATTTAAAGGTTTCTTGACTTCAACAACTAAGTTAAAGGATTTGTTGCTTTGTAAAAGAGGTTCTGCTTTTGTTTCCACAGACAATGAGTACCTATGGATTAATTCCAGACTAAAGCGGTTTGATAGACCAAGACCATCAGAAAGATATCTGTGAATCCCCAAAATTACTTTACCCAACAAAAAGCAGGAAACAGTTTAGAGAGAATTATGCCCACATTCACAAATATTGTTTATAAATGTGTGTTTACATTTAAAAAGGAATATGCTATAGAGATTTGCATTGGTATAGATCTTGGTTTATTGATACAAATTTAAATTCTATTTTGTTACATGTATATTTCCTTTCTTGATTAAGGTATTGTGTTTTTGCAACTCACTTAAAAAATGTATAATTAAGAAATATAGGTTAATAGATAATTATCTATAATAGTCAAGCTTGTCGGCATGTTAATTACTATATATATATATATATATATATTTCAGTTATATAGATATTCTTCAAATCATTCAGAGGCTGTCAGAATATGGCATTTAAAATTTTTTAAAGGCTGAGGACTTTTCCTGACAGTGAGACACATCTGCTCTTAGCAGCACCAATCTACTTCAAGAGGATGATGGGCACCAACAAGGCTCCTTATGGAGTTTCTTAGTCATTTGGACAAGAGACTGCTCTTGCCTGGACTGCTTGATGATATGCTGTATGAACTGGACATACAGGACTCACAGAGAAATGACTGCTGAAGTTACCTAAAGAAGGAGAGACAGTCTTTTAGGGTCCAAGCTTCATAAAAGAGTCTACAAGACATTCTACAGGAAACAGAAGAAAGTTACTGACAAACTGCCAAAGTAGGTGGAATTGTCTTTGAAAGTTCCTGTATCATGGGAAAGTCTGCCAGATACTATGTGACAGTAGGCTAAATATGGGTGCCTGGAAAGTTACAGAAGAACTTTGTATGACTGTCCAGCCAGTGAGATGTCTCTGTCAAGTCTAGAGTTTTGAAAGTTACTTATAAAGTACTTCCTGTTTATATAGGTAATATTATATCCTTCTGGAGTCTATGATGGAGTTGAGGAATATATAGTTATGATTATAGTTTTCCTTAGGTATGATAAAAAAGTAGATATAAATATTAAATGTATACTTCTTGCTTGATACCTCTTTTGTGATATGTAATTTTACTATGTTAAAGTTAAAGCCTTTTTTATTTAAACAGAAAAAAGAAAATGGTGTGGGAAATCATTCTGTATATGTGTTGCTTTTATTGGTTAATAAATAAAGAAGCTGGATTTGCCTTTGATAGCACAGAGTAGAGCTAGGCACGGGGAGAGAACTAAACTGAATGCTGGGAGAAAGAAGATGGTGTCATGAGACACCATGCAGCCAATAGAGGGGAAAGACACAAACTGCCATTTGGAACCTTGCCACTAGGCCATGTGCCTCATGGTAAAATATAAAATAAAGGAAATTAGTTAATTCAAGATGTTAGAACTAGATAGAAATACTTCTAAGCTATTGTCCAAGAAGCATTGGAAATAATATAGTTTCTGTGACTATTTCAGGAGTTTGGCCAGCTGGAAAATGAGTCTGGGTGGTCAGAAAATGAACAAGCAGCCTCCTACAATACTTGGTTATCATTTGCTTAATAGCTAATATCTACATATAAGTGAATACATGTCAGATTTGTTTTTCTGGGTCTGGATTACCTCACAGTGAATGATTTTTATCTAGGTCCATTTATTTTCCTGGAAATTTCAAGATGCTATTTTATTAATTGCCGAGTAATACTCCAATACATAAATGTACCACATTTTCTTTATTTGTTCTTCAACTGAGGAACAGTTAGATTTGTTTCAGTTTCTGTATATTATAAACAAAGCTATAATTAATATGTTTGAACAAGTACCCTTGGAGGAGGATGGAACATCCTTTGGGTATATTCCCAAAAGACATATAGCTGAATCTTGAGGTAGATTAATTCCCAATTTTAGAGGGGAAACGATATATTGATTTTCGTAGAGGCTGTTTAAATTTACAGTACAACAGGAAATGAAAAAAAAATGTTCTCCTTGCTCCACATCCTCATCAGCATGAGCTGGCCCTTGTGTTATTGAGCTTAGCCATTATGAGAGGTATAAGATGGAATATCAAAGTCATTTTTATTTGAATTCTCCTAATGAATATGGATGTTGAACATTTCTTTTATGTTTTCTTCAGAAATTTATTGGAAATTTTCTGCTTAGATATGTACCACCTTTAGAAATTGAATTATTTAGTCTTGTAAAATCTCGTTCTTTGAGTTCTATATATATATTGGATATTAGCTATCTATGAGATTTGAAAGTGGTTAAAAATCTTTTAACAATCTACAGGCTGCAACATTGTTGAGTTGACAGTATCCTTTGCCTTACAAAAACTTTTCAGTTTCATAAAATCACATTTATTAATTGATGGTCTTAGGGCCTAGCCTATTGATGATCTGTTCAAGAAATAATCTCCTGTGCTAATGTGTACAAGTCCTGTGGGAGCACATTTTTCTCCTTCAGTCAATAGCTTTTAAGATACCAGCCCACTTGGACATGGTCTCTAATACTGTCAAAGCAGCTATAAAATGTGTGCTACCTGTCTTGCTTCTGACAACCACTTCCGGCTGCTAGACTCTGTTCTTGCTTGTGCAGAGGACTGTTATCAAAGACAGTGATCTATAAGTTTTTTTTTTGTGTGTGTGTTTAGTACATGGTTTATTCCATAACCAAAACAGTGTCTCATACATAATGATTCTCCTCGTGGTATTTAATATAATCTGAATACTTACAGGCTACTATAATAGGTTAAACAGTAGAACATCAATAAATAGTAAATTATGGTTTTAATAATATATTTTTTGAATCTGCTCATACTCAAACTAATAAAATATCTGTACCATTATTTACCATAATATACTAAATTAATGTCTTAGGGTTTCTATTGCTGTGAAAATACAACATGACCACAGCAGCTCTTAAAAAGAAAAAAAAAACATTTAATTGGGGATGGCTTACAGTTTTAGAAATTTAGTCCATTATCATCATGGCAGGAAGCATGGCAATGTACAGGCCAACATGGTACTTGGGAAGGAGCTGAGAGATCTACTTCTTGTTCCACAGGCAGAAGAAGGAGACTATGTGTCACACTGGGTGTAACTTGAGCATATATGAAACCTCAAGCCCACTGCACAGTGACACACTTCCTCCAACAAGGCCATATTTATCATACCTCCTAGTAATGCCACTCCCTATAGGCCCAGCATTCAACCACATGAATCTACGGGGACAATTTCTATTCAAACCACCACAATGAATAAATTCGAAATCAGGAGGCATTAGTAGATTATGAAAGGCTATACTAATCGGTATCAACACATCCAACCGACAGTTGAAACTATATTAAATGTCCTAGGATCTCACTGTATTCAGTTCCAGCACTGAATAAGTGGTAGTTCTCAAACACCATGGTGAGGGATAATATATACAGCTGGTCATCTATTCTCAGAAGTTCTTTACCTCAATTTCTGAAGCAAGTAAGAAGAGAACTTCTATCTTTTCATAAAAATATCACTATAACTTCTCAAAATTTTGCTACTCCATCCTAGGCACCCCTCTAGTTCATATTTTTATCCCTAATTCTCTACACTTTTTTTTGTAATTTTATTAAATTATAAAAAGTTTCCATTTACGCCCCTCCTCCCAACGCCCACCCACTCCCCCCCTCCCTCTCCTCCTCCCTCTTTGTCCCCTAGGGAAGTCAGGGTCTCCTGCCCTGTGGGAAGTCCAAGTTCCTCCCCCCTCACTCCAGGTCCAGGAAGGTGAGCATCCAAACAGACTGGATCCCAAAAATCCAGTATATGCAGAGGAAACCAGTCCCAGTGTCATTGTCAATGGCTTCTCGGAAAGACTGCAGGCCAGCCACATTCAGAAAATCCGGCCACATTCAGAGAATCTGGTTGGATCACATGGTCGTTCAGTCACGGTCCATCTGGCCTTGGTAAACTCTCATTAGATCCGACCCCTTATATCAGTGGGTGATAGTATCCCTCGCAGTCCTTCGTCATTTTCTTCCTCCTTTTGCTCCTCGTTTGGATCTTGGGGGGCTCAGTTCGGTGCTCCAACGCGGGCCTCCATCTGTATCGTCATCCAACGCCAGATGAGGGATCTATGGTGATAAGCAAAATATTCATCAGTATGGTCACGGGCCAAGGCCGGTTCAGGCACCCCCTCCTCTGTCCAGAGAACAATCTGGGGATCTCTCCTTGGACCTGGGATCCCATATATAATCAAGTTTCCTGTAAACTCTAATATGACTCCCTTAGTTGAAATATATTCTTCCCTGATCCCACATTCATCCTTCCTCCCTTCCCCCCATCCCGGTCAACCGAGCTTTCTCCATTCCTCCCCTACTCCCTTCTCTCTAACCCTCTCCCCTTCCATCAACCCTCCCACCCCCCCCCCATGCACCCAAGGTTACCTGGGACTCTTGACTATTTCCTACCTCCTGGCGGATAGGTAAATAATCTTCATCAGGTTCGTCTTCTTATTTAGCTTCTCTAGGATCACGAATAATAGGCTCAAAGACCTTTAATTATGGTTAGAATCCACTTATGAGTGAATACATACCGTGTTCCTCTTTTTGGGTCTGGCTTACCTCACTCAGTAAAGCGTTTTCTATGTTCATCCATTTGCATGCAAAATTCAAGATGTCATTATTTTTTACCGCTGAGTAAAACTCTAATGTGTATATGTTCCACACCTTTTTTAACCATTCTTCTATTGAGGGGCACCTAGGCTGTTTCCAGGTTCTGGCTATTACAAATAGTGCTGCTATGAACATAGTTGAACAAACGCTTTTGTAGTATGTTTGGGCATCTCTAGGGTATATTCCCAAGAGAGGAATTGCTGGGTCCTGAGGGAGGTTGACTCCCAGTTTCCTGAGAAACCTCCACACTGATTTCCAAAGTGGCTGCACAAGTTTGCATTCCCTTAAATAAATAACCCTTGTATTACTCATAATTCTGAACTGGTGCAAAATTATTGTATGACTTCTGTCATCATCTGACGCCTGAACATTTGGTTTTTGAACCCCTGGCTCTGACTGAATGCTGCAGGGCTCAGAGGGCACCCAGCTCAGCATGAGTTGTCCCTCAGCCTGCCTCAGCCATGGCCTGTGCGTGGAACCAGCTGTTCATTTGAATATAAAATTCTTGCTCAGTGGTGACTTTGCTTGCTACAGATTTGCCATGGTTCTTTATATTATCTCATTACATGCCTTGGAGTAGTTTACAGACTACATTCATCCATTTTTAGGGAAATGGTCAAAAAGTGGGCTTTCAGTTCAAAAGTAATGCCACAAGACTGGACTCAGTTAATCTCAGCAGTTCTAGAAAAAGGAA
Source organism: Myodes glareolus (assembly GCF_982192425.1). NCBI lineage: Eukaryota > Metazoa > Chordata > Mammalia > Rodentia > Cricetidae > Myodes > Myodes glareolus. The sequence continues at coordinate 94,726,690 of NC_142053.1, read as the reverse complement.
TATAGTTAATTTGGGTGTGATTTTTAAAGGAAGAAGCTAGAATTTTAAAGCAACAGAAAAATCAAAAGCTCTTGAGATTTTCCTACATCAAATTCTAGGAAAGGGACTTTACTCTGATTCTCAGGATCACACTCTTTATGAAGAACACACCTTGCCCTTATGTATTACATCAGCTTTAAAGGATTGGAACAGGGTTCAGGAACTAGGAAGGAGAATTGAATCATATCTTAGGGTTAAACAGGTTCAGAGAGAACCTTTTTAGTAACTTTTTACAAAGACTACCTTGGGCTGTACAAACAGGGGTAACTGACTCAGAAGTTAGACATATGGTAATTGAATCCTTGGATTATGAGAATGCCAATCTGGAATGCAAAAGGATAGTTAGGTCTTTCAAGATCAGATCAGCACCCATGGATGAATGGGTCTTGCATACAATGAATGTTGAGACACTTGACTATGGTAATGAAGCTTGGGTAGGAGAAGCAATTTCCAATGGTAAGAGAAGACATCAAAATACTAAATGTTTTAATTGTGGTAGAATGCGACATCGGAGAAGGGATTGTACACAAGGGATTCCGAGAAATCATGTCTCCTCTGAAAATGGCAGTAATAGGAGTACTCAGCCTTTAGGTATATTTAGGAGGTATGGCAAAGCCTGACATTGTACCAATTAATGTAGGTCAACAATGGAGGTAACCAAATACAATCAGTAAATTGCAGGCCCTCATGACAAACATGGTCAAGTCATTTCCAGTTACTGTGGAGAACGTGTCTCACCAGGAAAATTAAAATATCCAATGCCTGCTGTTGAAAACAATATGAGACTGAATGGTAGGATAAATGCAGAGGATGAGTCAAAATCTTCAGTAGTATATAGAAAATGTACATTCTGGCAGACTTCTATAAATGATCAAAGACCAAAGTAAAGAGTGTGTATAAATGGCATTTTTATTAAAAACTTCCAAGTCACAAGTATGGATGTAAGTATCATTACTTGAGAATCTTGGCATTCAAATTGGCCTCCTCAAGAGGTAGATGTTCAGTTCCTGGGAATTGGAACCCTATCTCCAGCAAAACAAAGCATGAGATGGGTTGAATGTATGGGGACAGAAGGGCAAATAGGAAGATTGAGGAGACACACACAGCCAATATTGCAGTGAATTTGTGGAGTCATGACCTATTGCAGCAATGGAATACCCAGATAAAAATTTCTGCAGCCCCCAAAACCTATGTTTTTGAGGAAAATAAAAGAAAATACTGTAGAGGATGAACACCAGCCTTTAGGTCTGTACAAGAACACAAAGCAATTAGTAAACTTTCAGAAGTAATAATGGCCTTGCCTTTAAAATGGTTAACTGAGAAACAAATATGGGTTAAGCCGTGGCATCTAGTTGAGAAAAAGCTGTAGGCTTTAGAACAGCTGGTACAAGAGCAACTAGATGTTCAAAGTATTTAAGAATCTACTAGCCCTTTGAATTCTCCTGTATTTGTTGTTAAAAAGAAATCTGGAAAATGGAGAATGGTGACAGATCTAATGGGTATCAACAAGGTTATTCAACCTATGGGCCCTCTACAGTCTGGAATTTCTCTGCCTTCTCTGTTACAAAAGAGATGGCTTCTCATAGTTATTGATTTACAGGATTTTTTCTTCACTATACCTTTACAAGAAAAGTTAGAGAAAAGTTTGCCTTCACAGGGCCTACTTATAATAATTCTCAGCCTTCTAGGAGATATAAATGTACCATTCTCCAACAGGGAATGCTCTATAGCCCCACCCTGTGTAAATACTTTGTCAGCCAGCCATTGGAAATAATAAGTAATCCATTTTCTAACTCTGTAATCTACCATTACATGGATGTCATTTTGTTGTCTGATTAAAATGCAGATACTTCAGAGGATGTTTGAAGAAGTAAAGAAAGTCTTCCCTAATGGGAATTGCAAATTGCTCCTGGAAAGATTCAAAGAGAAGATTCGGTTAATTACCTAGGTTACAGAATAGGTTTACAGAAAATTAGAACACAAAAGCCACAAATTAGGAAAGACAGGTTGTGGACTCTTAATGACTTTCAAAGATTATTAGGAGACATTATCTATGTATGACTAGCTGTTGGTATAACACCTGATCTAATAATCCATTCAAACAAAATGTTAAATGGTAATTAAGGCTTGAATAGTCCCAGAGAATTAATAGCTGAAGCAGAAAAGGAATTGACAATTATTGAGGAGAAATTACATGAATTGCATATGGATAGGATGAATCCAAATCTTAATTGTATTCTAGTTGTATTGCCTTCCAGAATTTATCCTACAGGAATTTTAATGCAGAGGGATTATCTTATCTTAGAATGGATCTTTTTACCACATAAACCAAGTAAAAAACTAAAAACTTATATTGAAAAGTTTATATATATCTGTCTCATATTGGGAGACATCTGGTATGGGACTGAAGGAAGACTTTAGACAAAATTTCACTCAAACTAGTTTAACAAAATGCTGATTGACCAGTAGACACAATCACCAGACAGATGCAAGGCAAGCAAGATGAGAATGTCTTATTAAGAAAAGGAACCAAGCCATGTAGCTAAACATAAATAAGAATTATGGGTTAATTTAAGTTGTGAGAGCTAATGAATGAAAAGCCAGAGCTAATAAATCAAATAGTTTATAATTAATATAACCCTCTGTGTGTTTCTTTTCTACTGAATGGTTATGGGAGTAGGCTGTACAGAAACTGCCTTCTACACTTTTCCTTCTTTGTTGAGTCTTTTTATTATTTGGTTATTAGGGTAACTATAGTATCAAAAATGAATTGTGTGATATTTTTTCTGTTTCCCCTTTGTGGAATAATTTAAGTAGTGTTGGTTCTATCTCTTCCTTGAAAGTTTGGTAGATTTCTGTGCTAAAATCATCTAGCCCTGGGCTGTTATTTTGTTGTTATTGTTTTGGAGACTTTTAATGCTTTTAATGACTACTTCTATTTCACTTTGGGCCATAGGTCTATTTAAATTGTTTATCTGATCTTGGTTTAGTTTGGTAAGTGCTACCTTTGCAAAAAGTTATTCATTTTTTTTTAAGATTTTGCCTGCTCATTTGTTTCCTGGCCACCCAAACCTGAATAATCACAGAAGAATTATATTAATTACAACTCTGTTTGTAGGTGTATTCCTACCTAGCTCTTACATCTTAAATCAACCATTTCTATTAATCTGCATATCACCATAAGGCTGTGGCCTACTTGTAAGATTGTTGCTTCTATCTCCTTTGGCATCTACATGGTGTCTCTCTGTCTCTGCCTACTCTTTCACTATATCTCTTCCATTCTTACTATATTCTGTCTTGGCATAGGCCAAAGTAGTTTCTATATTAACCAATGGTAATAAAACACATTCACAGCACATAGAAGAGAATACCACATCAGTATATATTTTTAAACTTATTTTTTATGATTTTCTGGGTTTCCTTGTCACCTGTTATTATGTCCTTTTCTTTTCTTTTCTTTTCTTTTCTTTTCTTTCCTGATTTTGTTATTTTGGATAGTCACTCTCAATTTTTTAACTTTGATGAGCTTATGTCTATCTTTTTAATTATCTTGAAGAATTATTTTTTTGTTTTATTGATTTTTGTATTGTTCACTTTCTTTCTATTTATTAATTTCATCACTCACTTTTATTATGTTCTGCCATCTAACACTCTTGTGTTTTCTAACTTCTTTTGTGATATAACTTTCATATGAGTTGTTAAGTTGCTAGTGTAAGGTCTCTCCAATTATTTTATATATGATCTCTGCTCTTGTATGACTTCATTATGTCCTATAAATTTTGGTATGCTTTGTACTCATTTTCAATCAAGCCTAGAAAGATTTTACTTTCTTACTTCTGTCTTGAACTACTTTTCATTCACTACAGAATTGTTCAGTGTTAATGAGTTTATAAACATTCATTATTTCTGGGTGTTGTTGATATCCAGATTTAATCCATGCTGACCTAATTGAATATGGGGAACTATTTCAATTTTCTTGCATCTATTAAGATTTCCTTTATGTATTTGTATGTGGTCAATTTTGGAGAAAGTTCATGAGTTTCTAAGCACATGTTTTGTGCTAGTTTGAAATGTTCTTTAAATATTTGTTGTGTGCATTTGGTTTAAAAAGTCTGTTAACTCTGATATTTCTCTGTTCAGCTTTTGTCTGGATGACCTATTCACCGGTGAGAGTGGAGTACTGAAGTCTCTCATTATCAGTGTGGAAGTCAATATGTGGTTTAAGTTATAGTAGTGTTTATTTTAAAAACTTGGATGCCCATGTCTTTGAGCCATAAAGGGTGAGAACTAAAATGTCATTTTGGTGGCTTTTTCCTTTAATGAATATGATGATTCCTTCTCTATCAAATTTGATTAATTTTGATTTGAATTATATTTTTTGAAATTAAAATGTCTATACCATCTTCCTTATTAGTTCATTTTCTTTGGAATATCATTTTCAATATTATTTTATTATCAAATAATATTTATCATTGATATTGTAATATATTTCTTAGATGCAGCAGAATGGCTGAAATCTGTTTACAGTCATTCTTTTAGTTTGTCTTTTTATTGGGAAACCAAGACCACTGATATTGGTGAACAATGATGATATAAATGAACAATCATTGTTGCATCCTATTATTTTGCTTCTACTGTTGGTGGTGGTGGTTGTGTGGTGTGTGTTTGTCCCTTTTTTGTTTTTGCTGGTGTGAGATTATTATTTCCCTGTGTTTTCAATTGTGTAGGTAACCTCTTTGCGTTGGTGTTTTTCTTCTAGTCCCTTATATAAGTTTTCATTTGTGGGTAGAAATTGTTTAAATTTGACTTTGACATGAACTATCATGTTTTTTCATCTACGGGGATAGAGAACTATGTTAGGTATATTAGTCTGGGCTTGCGTCTGTCATTTCATGGGATCTAAAAGACAGCTATCCAGGCCCTTCTGTTTTTTAGAGTATCCCTTGAAAAATCATGTGTAATTCTAATAGGTCTTCCTTTATATGTTATTCAGATATTTTCTCTTCATGGTTTTAATATTCTCCTTGTTCTGTATGTTTATTGTTTAAATTATTATGTGGTGATGGAACTTTTTATTCTGGTACAATCTCTTTCATGTTCCATGTGCTTCTTGTACCTTTATAGGCATATAAGTCTTTAGTTTAAGGAAATTCTCTTTTATGATTTGTTTGAAAATATTTTCTTGGCCTTTGATTTAGTGTTATTATTCCTGTATTATTACTATTTTTAGGTTTGCTTGTGTCCCAGATTTCCTGAAAGTTCTATGTTGAGAATTTTTCAGATTTATAATTTTCTTTGATTCATGTATAATTTTCTCCTATTGTATCTTCAGTGTCTGATAATTTTTTCTTACATCTCTTATATTCTGTTGTTGAAGCTTGTCTATGTAGTTCCTATTCAAATTCCTACATCTTTCATTTCCAGAACTTTTTTAACTTGTGTTTTTTTTGTTGCTTCTATTTTCATTGTCAGATATTGAACAGTTATAATCATTTCCTTCAACTGTTCATTTGTTTTTGCTTGGATTAAGAGATTTATTATTTTCTTCCACTTGTATGTTTTTGTTTTCCTGACTTCTTTGAGTGCTTTATTCATTTTGTCTTTAATGATATGTCTCATCTTCATATAGTTGGTTTTAAGGCCTTCTTTTCTCATGCTTCAGCTATGTTAAAATATTCATAGCCTGTTGTGGTAGGATAGCTGCACTTTAGTTGAAGCATATTGCCTTGACTGTTATTGATCATGTTTTTATGCTGGTTTCTAGGAATCTGGTTTTGGGATGATCATACATCTAGGTACTGTTATCTTGATTTGTCTTTGTTGGGTGGATGCTTTGCTCCTTATTTTCTGCTTTATTTCTGGATTTTTTGAAGAGTGTGATTGCTATTCTTTGCTGAACTGTTCAGCTGGTGTGTTAACAGGGAATGCCGGATGATGTTGGAGTCTGAGATGTAGATTATTATTGAAAGGAAGGCAGAGAGGGTATGACCTGTAAGATCCACAGAAGAAATCGAGGGTGGGGGAGACTGAAGCTAGTGATTCCTTTCAATACTAGTGAAAAGTCTGAGGGATTGGCTCTTCTGGAGCAACAGAGAGCAAGATATACAGGTTTAATATTGTCACTTACAGTGATATCTATACTACTTTCAAGAACTTAGTACATAGTATGAAGGGAAAAAGTTAAGGGAAAATTCAAATGCTGTATTAGGTACTTATCTATTAATCTATTGTTATAACAAAACATCATGACCAAGAACAACTCATGAAAATCAGAAGAAATGTTACAGACTTTCATTTCTTAAAATACTTACCCTAAGTTCTCAGGATGCTGAATACTTCCTCTTTTTCTTTGAAATGCATCTCTACCTTCTGAAACCCATGTATGTCTTCCTCAAGGGCCTGAAGATAATTTCTTTAAATCTAAAAGACTGCTCCCAGTTAGGTACTTCTTCCATCAAGACTAAATCTTTTGCACTTCCCCAAACATTGCAAGTACTGGGAAAGAAATAATCAGCTATCCAAGTCTAGGGGGAATGTGTCTCACTCAAATGGCCATAAAAGTACCTGAGCCTTATATCTCTTGCAAGAAAAATAATTTCCTTGTACTCTACCTACTAACTTTTGATTTTATACTATTGGCCATAGGCAAGTCATAAGTCTATGATTAATTACAAAAGAGCTGGAAAATGGAATATTCTCAGAGGAGCAAAAAGTAACTGATAGTTTTTTTTTCTTTCCTGAGTGATGGAGATTGACCACATAATCTTGAATATGAAAAGTAAGCACTCTTCCACTGAGCTGCACCACTGGTGCTGGAGATTGGACCAAAGGCATCAGGAATATTGGGAAAAAATTCTAATCCTTCAGGAAAGTCCCACACTTTAAATAGATTCTTGAAAACATGAATATGTCTTCAGAAGAAGAAAATTGTAAGAGTAGATGGTGTATAAACAAATACTTTTATGTATCTATCTGTCACAGTATGTGTTTAGTGTTCGGATGTTTGAAGCAGACCATATAACATCATTTACAATAAACTATATGCATTTTAAGAACATAAAGTGATGTGAAAATTTGTTATAAATATTTTTATGTGTAACAGATTCCTAATACTATAAATATGAACTCATCTCTGCTTTTGTACATATAAATCTAGTTTTTAGCCTTGAATGCAATAAATGTTTAAAACATACTTCTAATAACAATTGCAACTGCACATCTTGCATGGTCTAAGTAAATCTACCTTATATGACCCTCAGTGAAAGATAATATGGCTAAAAAGTACAGTGTCAATACAGTTATTAAATACTATAGATATTTTTGACAGTTGCATGTAGACTATGGATTTAAATGTCAAATACCACTAACTGTATAGCTTTAAACAGAGGTTAAAAATAGTTGAAAGGGTTTTCTTTTTTATTTGTATTTTTATTTTTTATTTTAGATAGTTTTTCTATGTAGCCCTGGCTCTCTTGGAACTCTCTATGTAGACCAAGCAGGCAACAAACTCATAGGGATCAGTCTGTCTCTGCTTCTCCAATATGGGGGTTAAAAATTTGTGTGTCATGATACTCATAACTCAATTGAGAGTTTTATAAGTTAGTTTGATTTTAGTTAGTTCTTATTTGTATGGAACTCATGATCTTCAATGTTAAATCCTAGCCAAAAGTGATAATCACGCTCTGTGTTATGCTCTCATTCAGTTAGAGATACAAAATCTTTTCCTTTTTTTTTTGCTTCTGTTTGTTTTTTAAAACAGGGTTTCTCTGTGTAGCCCTGGCTGTTCTGAAACTCCCTCTGTAGACCTCTTTAGAACAGGCTGATAATACAAAATCTTTTATCCACTTAATGCTGTTTTAAGTGCTTCTGTAAAACATTCTCACTACATTTGTAAGAAAGTTACATCTCATTCTTGATCCTTTCACAGATAATATTTTCTCTGACAAAAGCAAACTACCTCGTAAATATCACTAATTCCTAGAATGGGCTTGCTTAAGGCAAAATAAAAGCCTATCATTCCACGCAGATATGCATTTATTTAGGTATTTTAAAAATCTTGGTTTTATCTTCTATTTTGAGAATTTAGGGAATATTGTCTTCAAAAGTGAAGTAACAATTGCTTCCGAATTTTAGTTTGGAAGTTATGTTAGTAAGACAAATTAATATTTACAAACTATGGACATTTTTCTGCAATATGAAAAACAAGTGAACTAAGCAGAGGAATAATAGTCTCCTTTGAGGAAAATTATAAATGAAAATACATTAGGTTTAATATGAGTGGTAACATTGCTCCTCTTAAAAATATGCAGTCTTCATTTTATTCACTAAAAATGTTATCAAAGTTCCCAGGATTTAAAATCCTCTTTTTTTCTCATTTTTCAAGAAATTCATAGAAATCTGCCTGCCTCTGCCTTCTGAGATCTGGAATTAAAGTCATGCACCACCAATACTCAGCTATGATTTAGAATCTTAAATCATCAATTATTTTAGAGAGAAAAATGAGGAATACTGGGTACATAAAACATGCTTGATTAGCTTTCTTGGCTCTCTGAATATTGATCTATAAATATAAATCTTTTGTTGTTTATAAAATTGCATATGCTTATAAATACAATTTAATCATGATCCTCTTGTGTTCATTAAGGCTATATCTTCAGTAAATACCAATTTTAGAGCTTAGAACTTTAATTTTGAAAATACCATATATGTTACCATATTCTGCCTTCATAAGAACTGAATATGTTAATTAATCCTAACAATTTATTAGAAATTTTACTTTATTAAAGGGGTATGTAAATGTTAGTTCAATTTGAGTGTATAATTATACAAATATCATTAGGAAAGACAAATAATAACAGCAAAAATACATTTATTCATCTCACAATATACTTTTAGCTCCTACTATGTGTTACACATTGTAAAACAGGATGGGAAATAGGTAAATGGTAGAAAATTTCCACTATGTTTATTCTAGGAAAGAAAATGTTTTCTAAAGAGATAACAATTTAGCATAAAATTAATAGATATTACAAGGTGTGTATATTTCCTATCCCACAGATAGAGTTCCATGAATGAGCATAAAATCTTTGAGATGGGCTCTTAAGGACAAAGCTGAATGTGATAAACTGTGAAAGGAAATAAGGTGATAACTGCGAATCACATATTTTACCAATTCATGAAAACACATTAGTCTTGTTAGCATTCATTACTTTCTTCCCAATCCTTTCTCATTTTGAGATGCATTTTTACTTCTCGTGATTGAATATTTGGATATCTCAAAGCTCAATAGGGGTAAATAAAACTTAGCAAATAGATGCTATTCCATTAATTAGTTTGCATATCATCTTTAAGTGCTGGTTCTCCAAGCTAAAATATAATAGTTTAAAAGATATAACTGTCTAGACAGGGTGGCGAGTGCAACCGGGCAGGAGGGAGTTCCTTTGTTTTAATAATCTGCCGGCAGCAAGGTAGGCCTTTAGTCAGGGAGATTTCTGGACAGCAAGGGGTACTGATCCTGTAGCAGTAGATTCAGCTGAGGGGAAAGAGTGCTCCTGATCCGCAGCAGAAGCCCGTCAAGGGAACACAGACTTTCCCCGACACCCTTATCTCACTGGTCATTCTGCAGGGGCTGCTTCACCCCTGCTAAGACCTCTCTCCTTCTATCCCATCCCAGCTTTCACCCAGGAACCCCTTCCCTTTCTCGCTCCCTTCCTCAGGACCATAAAATCCCCCAGCTCAACCTGTGTGGGCACTGGGACTGGGTGGTGAGTGCAACCAGGCAGGAGGGAGCTCCTTTGTTTTAATAGCCTGCCTACAGCAAGGTAGGCCTTTAGTCAGCAAGATTTCTGGCCAGCAAGGGGAATTGATCTTGTAGCAGAAGACCCATCAGAGGGAAAGGTCCCTGGCCAACAAGGGGACATGATCCTGTACCAGAAGATCCATTGGACAACATTTGAAGGAAGAGATGGGCAGGCGTCAAGGCAAGAATTCCTCCAACACTCTGAAATACAACATGAAAACACCTGATCCCAGCGAACCTATAACAGAAGAACTTGCACTCCCTATCCCGGAAGAAGTAGAAAACAGTGTCATTATTAAAGCAGTAGAGTCTCTTAAACAGGATATGAACAACTCCCTTAAAGAAATGGAAGAGAAGTATAATGAAAAATTTGAAGAAATGAGTAAATCCCTAAATGACACCCTGGGAAACCAAGAAGAAACAATCAAACAGGTAATGGAAACAGTTCAAGAATTGAAAACTGAAATAGAGGCAATGAAGAAAACACAAACCGAGGGCTGGCTGGATATGGATAATCTAGGTAAACAAACAGAGACTACAGAAACAAGCATAACCAATAGAATGCAAGGGAAAGAAGAATGAATCTCAGATTCTGAAGACACCAAAGAGAAAATAAATGCTCTGATCAAAGAAAATAGCAAATTCAATAAAATCTCATCACAAAACATTCAAGAAATCTGGGACACAATAAAAAGTCCAAATCTAAGAATAGTAGGGGTAGAAGAAGGAAAAGAATTGCAGATCAAAGGCCCAGAAAATATATTCAACAAAATTATAGAAAAAAATTTTCCCAACCTAAAGAACAATATTCCTATGAAGGTTCAAGAAGCATACAGAACACCAAAAAGACTGGATCAAAATAAAACATCCCCTTGCTATATAATAATCAAAACACAAAACATTCAGATTAAAGAAAGACTATTAAGAGGTGCAAAGGCAAAAGGTCAAGTAATTTATAAAGGTAAACCTATCAGACTTACACCAGACTTCTCTATGGAAACCATGAAAGCCAGAAGGTCCTGAATAGAGGCACTGCAGAAACTAAAAGACCATGGATGCAAGCCCAGACTAAAATACCTAGCCAAGCTAACGTTCACTATCAATGGAGAAAACAAAATATTCCAGGATAAAAACAGATTTAAACAAAACGTAGCCACAAATCCAGCCTTACAGAAGGTAATAGAAGGAAAATCACAACCCAAGGAATCCAACATTGCCAACACTGCTTACAATAACTCATATATCTAGCGACCCTTCATGAGCTTAACTCAAAGAAGGGAAACACACAACATACTCAAACCTATGGAACACTATGAAATCAGTGCTAAGAGGAAAGTTCATAGCATTGAATGACTAATTAAAGAAAATGGAGAAAGCCCTCATTGGAGACTTAACAACACACCTGAAAGCTCTAGAAAAAAAAAGAAGCAGATTCATTCACTAGGACTAGAAGACTGGAAATAATCAAACTGAAGGCTGAAATCAACAAAATAGAAACACAGAAAACAATCCAAAGAATCAATAAAACAAAAAGCTGGTTCTTGGAGAAAATCAACAAGATTGACAAACCCCTATCCAAACTAATCAAACGGCAGAGACAGAACTCGCAAATTAATAAGATCAGAAATGAGAAGGGGACATAACCACAGACACAGAGGAAATTCAGAGAATCATTAGATCTTACTACAAAAGCCTGTATGCCACAAAATTGGAAAATGTAGATTAAATGGACAATTTTTTAGATAAGTACCATATACCAAAGTTGAACCAAGAACAGGTGAACAATCTAAATAGACCTGTTAGTCGTGAAGAATTAGAAGCAGTTATTAAAAATCTCCCTACCAATGGTTTCAATGCAGAATTCAACCAGAACTTCCAGGAAAAGCTAATACCTATGCTCTTCAATGTAGCTCAAACATAGAAACAGAGGAGTCATTGCCAAACTCTTTTTATAAAGCTACAGTTACCCTGATACCAAAACCACACAAAGACACAACCAAGAAAGGGAATTTAAGGCTAATCTCACTCATGAACATTGACGCAAAAATTCTCAATAAAATACTGGCAAACTGAATCCAAGCACACATTAGAAATACTATTCATTGTGATCAAGTGGGCTTCATCCCGGAGATGCAGGTTTGGTTCAACATATGCAAATCTATCAGTGTAACCGATCATATAAATAAACTGAAAGAAAAAGACCATATGATCATTTCATTGAATGCTGAAAAAGCATTTGAGAAAATTCAACACCCCTTTATGATAAAAGTATTTGTAAAGATTGGGGATACAAGGATCATACCTAAATATAATAAAAGCTATTTACAGCAAGCCAACAGCTAGCATCAAATTGAATGGAGAGAAACTCAAAGACATTCCACTAAAATCAGGAACGCAACAAGGCTATTCACTCTCTCCATACCTCTTCAATATAGTACTTGAAGTTCCAACAATAGCAGTAAAACAACATAAGGGGATCAAGGGGATTCAAATTAGAAAAGAAGAAGTTAAACTTTCGTTATTTGCAGATGATATGATACTGTACATAAGCGACCCCAAAAACTCTACCAAAGAACTCCTACAGCTGATCAACACCTTTAGTACTGTGGCAGGATACAAGACCAACTCCAAAAAATCAGTTGCCCTCCTATACACAAAGGATAAAGAAGCAGAGAGGAAAATCAGAGAAGCATCACCTTTCACAATAGCCACAAATAGCATAAAATATCTTGGGGTAACTCTAACCAAGGAAGTGAAAGACCTATTCGACAAGAACATTAAGTCTTTGAAGAAAGAAATTGAGGAGGATACCAAAAAATGGAAAGATCTCCCTTGCTCTTGGATTAGAAGGATCAACATAGTAAAAATGGAAATTCTACCAAAAGCAATCTATAGATTCAATGCAATCCCCATCAAAATTCTTCACAGAACTTGAGAGAACAAGAATCAACTTTATATGGAAAAACAAAAAACCCAGGATAGCCTAAACAATCTTATACAGTAAAGGAATTTCTGGAGGCATTACCATCCCTGACTTCAAACACTATTACAGATCTACAGTATTGAAAACAGCTTGGTATTGGCATAAGAACAGAGAAGTCGACCTATGGAATTGAATAGAAGACCCAGATATTTAACCCACAAACTTATGAACACCTGATTTTTGACAAGGAAGCTAAAAGTATACAATGGAAGAAGGAAAGCACCTTTAACAAATGGTGCTGGCATAACTGGATGTCAACCTGTAGAAGAATGAAAGTAGAACCATATCTACCACCATGCACAAAACTCAAGTCCAAATGGATTAAAGACATCAATATTAATCTGACCACATTGAACGTGATAGAAGAGCAAGTGGGAAGTAGTCTATAAGACATAGGCATAGGAGACCACTTCCTAGGTAGAACTCCAGTAGCACAGACAATAAGAGAAACAATGAATAAATGGGACCTCCTGAAACTGAGAAGCTTCTGTAAAGCAAAGGACACCATCAGTAAGACAAAAAGGCTATGTTCTGACTGGGAGAAGATCTTCACCAACCCCTCATCAGACAAAGGTATGATTTCCAAATATACAAAGAACTCAAGAAACTAGACACTAAAACTCTAATTAACCCAATTAAAAAATGGGGTACTGAACTGAACAGAGAAATATCAACAGAAGAACTTTGAATGTCCAAAAGACACTTAAGGTCATGCTCAACCTCCTTAGTTATCAGGGAAATGCAAATCAAAACCACTTTGAGATACCTTCTTATACCTGTCAGAATAGGTAAACTCAAAAACACCAATGATAGCCTATGCTGGAGAGGATATGGAGTGAGGGGAACACTTATCCATTGTGGTGGGAATGTGAAGATATGCAGCCACTGTGGAAATCAGTGTGGCGGTTTCTCAGGAAACTGGGAGTCAACCTCCCTCAGGACCCAGCAATTCCACTGTTGGGAATATACCCAAGAGATGCCCTATCTTACTACAAAAGCATTTGTTCTACTATGTTCATAGCTGCACTATTTGTAATAGCCAGAACCTGGAGACATCCTAGGTGCCTCTCTATAGAAGAGTGGTTAAAGAAAGTGTGGAACATATACACATTAGAGTTTTACTCAGTCTTAAAAAACAATGACATCTTGAATTTTGCATGCAAATGGATGAAAACAGAAAATGCTTTACTGAGTGAGGTAACCCAGACACAAATAGAGGAATATGGTATGAACTCACTCATAAGTGGATTCTAGACATAATTAAAGGACTTCGAGCCTATAATTCGTGATCCTAGAGAAGCTAAATAAGAAGGTGAACCTGAAGAAAATCATGTAGTTATCCTCCTGGATATTGGAAGTAGACAAGATTTTCAGGCAAACTTGGGTGCACGGGGGTAGGGGTTGTGGGTGGATGTAACATGAGATGGGTAGAGAGAAGGAAGAATGGGAGGATTAGGGATAGCTTGGGGGAATGGGATGGGTGGGATGGAGGAAGGATGGATATGGGAGCAGGGAATTAAATATCTCAACTAAGGGAGCCATTTTAGGTTTTGCAAGAAACTTGATTCTTGAGGGGTTCCCAGGTCCAAGGAGAGGTCCCCAGATTTTTCCCTGGGCAGCAGAGAAGAGGGTGCCTGAACTGGCCTTGTCCCATAGCCATACTGATGAATTTTTTGCATATCACCATAGAACCTTCATCTGGCGATGGATGGAGATAGAGACCAAGACCCACATTGGAGCACTGGACAAAGCTTCCTAGGTCCAAATGAAGAGCAGAAGGAGGGAGAACATGAGCAAGGAAGTCAGGATCGCGAGGGGTGCGTCCACCCACTGAGACAGTGGGACTGATCTAATGGGAGCTCACCAAGGCCAGCTGGACTGGGAGTGATGGAACATGTCATCAAAATGGATACTCTGAACGTGGCTGGCAATGAAGGCTGACTGAGAAGCCAAGGACAATGGCACTGGGTTTTTTATTCTACTGCATGGACTGACTTTGTGGGATCCTGGTTTGTTTGGATGCTCACCTTTATAGACCTGGATGGAGGGGGGAGTACCTTGGACTTCCCATGGGGCAGGGAACTCTGACAGCTCTTATGACTAGAGAAGGAGGGTGAGGTAGGGGTGGGGAGGTGGGGAGGGGGAGGGAAAAGAGAGGCAGGGAAGAGGTGAAAATTTTTAATAAATAAATAAATTATTTTTAAAATAGATATAGCTATCTTTAGAACTAAAACCTGAAACCCACCTCATCACATAATATCTCCCAATGCCCATGAAAAAAACACACACACATACACACACCAAATCTGCTCTGGGATAAACCTTTTGTATGCTTGAATACATTTTATTACCAATGATTTTTATAGAAGCTTCTTTGATGTATATCAAGGTTGGGTAGATCCTAGCTGGAAATCCAGTAGAAATACAGGGAAAAGAAGGAAAGGGTCTGGGGTAGACGTCAGTGAGCTGCGGGAGCAACAAGATGTACTGTACTAGAGAATAGGTAATGCCATGATGCCATGTATCAAAATATAGATTAACAGAAATAGGTTGACTTAAGTTGTAAGAGCTAGTTAGTGACAAACCTGAGCAATCAGTCAAATGGCGTGTAATTACTATTAAACCTCTGGGTGATTATTTTAAAGGCAACTATGCAACCAGGCAGGAGAGAAAAGCCTCCATTTACACACACCAAACAAACAAAATTGAAAGCACAAAGAGTTGTTGATAATACCACATTCAGATGAAGTATTGTAGCCAGCCTGATTAAAATGAAGATATTCTAAATAGATACTTGTGTATCTCAAACTGTCAGACTAACGATAGACACCAAACAAATGCATGAATTTTCCAGGAATATATGCTGAGATAGAAGAAGAAGTCCCTGCCCAGAGAGGGAACTGTTTTCTAGAAAAGGTTTTGTATGGTTCTAACAACTTGTTATGCTCTCTTTACAGCACAGGAAAGAAGTACCAACCTTAATGGAGACATGGAGGGGAGGTAGAGCTTTAGATGTGCAAATTCTTTGCTTTCTATTTAAATTTAATCTCACCTCAGTACTCCTCACAAGTAGGCCGCAGACTTGAGACAGAATATAACTTTTGTAGATACTGTTTTCACTTCTTAAAATATAGTGACTGACTTTGTTTATCTTAGGCAAGTTTATTTCTCTTAGCAGTAATTTACACAATTCCACATGCGTAGTGGAAGCACAGCACATAGCAAGTCCCAGAAGTGTGAGCTGGGCCTATGGGATTTTAATAAAGCCACCATTGACTGAACTGAAGTTTGTTGTTCTATGATCTCATTTGAGAAGCAGGTGAGAATAAGTAGGAGGTGAGGATTGGGATACAGTGTACATTGGAGAAGATGTGTCCCTAGGAGTGGACTTCAAGTTTTCTAATGCCCATGTTTTTCAGTTACCTTTTTCTCTGCCTCTAACTTGAAGATAATATGCTCTCAACTATTTATGCAGCACTGTTTCCTCTTACTTACTCCTATGCCTCCCACCATAATGGTATAGACTCACTCTCTGAAACTGGAAACAAACTTCCAGTAAACTTTTCTATAATATGCCTTGGTCACAGCAATAGAAAACTAACCAAAATAGTAGTTTAGTGGAAAAGTACTATCATGCAAATTAACATGATAACTATGAAAAAATAGATGAAATCAATAGAAGAGAATGGATTGAAGAAAAGTGGCTGTCCTATAGAGATTTGAAAAGGAAAAGAAGGCAGTGCCTCCCTATGCTTTTTATTAAGAATGAACACATGAATTTCACATAACAGGAATTCAAAGATGAGATTAATATATTGCTATATAAACAAAAATTATAAATAATAAGAAATAACCTTCTTAAGGGTGAGGTTGATATCATTTAGAACAAATTAATTAACAATAAATACTTTAAATATATTAGTTAAAAACAAATAAAAATTGAATTACTGACATGGATTTTTGACTGAAACCATCACAATGAAACAGATACAAAGTAATCAGAGATAGACCAATAGATAGAGAGCTGAAATTTCAGTCAGAAATGAAAGCAGTATGTACACCTGAGGTAAAGAGTCTAGCAACAAAGAATTAAGCACATTAAAAAAATATTTCCTGAAATCACAGCCTGAACTAAATGGACTGTTGACAAATACCTTGGTTAGTTTTTTGAAACACAAGTATAAAATTGTCTTTAGTCTTTAAGACCATACCAAAAGCTGTATATTTATAAAGGTAACTGCAAGTAAAAACTGTTATCAGTTAAGGACTCATCATATTCTTTAGATTGTCCTTTCAGACATGAAATGACAAATGGAGTATAATATCCCTGAGCTCTTCTGATGTTTTCTGCTGGTAGTTTACATATTTTTACATCATTGAAGTCTGTAAAATTCAAAGAAAGAGAAATGAAGTAAATGCTTAGAAGTGAAAAGATAAAAGAAAGTTTAAACCTTTTACCAATGAAGTTAATCACTAAGCTACAGCTAGTATACCATGTTCACAAATCTTCGTAATGTAAAGAATGGCACAGAGATAAAGAGGTAGAAGATAGAGCTTGAGTGCAGATAGACTCATCTTTTGTAATAAAGAGTTGATCAATATTGTCTGAGCTGAAACCTAATTTGAAAAGATGCAGTGACTCTAACTTTTTAATAGTTTCCATGAGCCATTTCCTAAGCTTAAACTCTTAGAAAGTATTATCTGAAGAAAAGAATAATTCAATATGAAACAGACATTTGTCCTAGTTGTGGTTTATTTTCCTTTTTAAAAAATTGAGCAGAAAACAGAAACAACAACCTTTACTTAACTCTTGCTCCTGATCATGTTTAGTTATTCAATCTTTCCCAGATAATATTTTTCAGTTTTTACTTTGCTTTTCAATAGGGATGTCATATAAAACTGAATAAGAGTCCACATATAAGTTTTTTTTCAGAAGAATATGCACAAGAACACATAGGTTTTAAGACTTAATCATAAGTTGAGTTAGATAGGTTAAGAGATATATTGAAGGGTAATAATGAGCACATTTGAAGAATTCAAAAGATACTTAAAAACTAAAATTAAATAAATGTGAAGGTTCATATATGAATTTGTTATTAATGGTACATACAACTTACAAAATCCAACATAAACACAAATAATTTTTATTTCATATTTCCCTTCACCTGAAAAAGTTAGCATTATTATATTTCAAATTGAAATCTTGCCCTATTTTACTATCAACCAAAATAGAGGTCATTTTAGAACTCATTAATGTGTTAGTGTAGTTGAGTGAAATAAAACTTAAGTGAATGACTCCTAGCAAATTTGATACCATCCTTTACCTTTTTCGATTAAGAACTGCATAAGAAC
The DNA here is from genome assembly GCF_982192425.1 of Myodes glareolus. Classification (NCBI taxonomy): domain Eukaryota; kingdom Metazoa; phylum Chordata; class Mammalia; order Rodentia; family Cricetidae; genus Myodes; species Myodes glareolus. The sequence continues at coordinate 94,708,517 of NC_142053.1, read as the reverse complement.
TTTGAATATAAATACAAAATAAAAAACTCTGTTTATTGCCCTAGTTCAGAAGTACTCCTGGAAACTCATGTGTTGGAAATCCCCAAAGCAACAGTGTTGGAGAATGGGAGCTTTTTGTTCCCTTATCCATGCAGTAGTTTCTACCATGTTATGTCTTAACTAGAAGGTTTTTATCAGGTGCCAGTTCCTTTTATTTAAACATATAGATCCTTGATAAAATAATCCTGTATTCATTATTAATTACCTTGTCTTCTGTATTCTATTATAAGAGCCAAAACTGAACTGTCTATTTTTTTTAAAAAAAGAATATCATGGGTTATTGTGGAAGAAAAATAGGAAGATTGTAAGAGCCAGAGATAAGGGAATTTACCGTGAGATTGTGTCTCCCAGTAATGACAGAAGCTGCAACCATAAAATTTCATCAAGACTGGCTAAATGTGAACTGAGTATGGATACCACCAAAGAACATGCTAATGTGGATGGGGAAAACACATGAGGCCTCAATCCAATGTAAAGAACCATCAGGAAAGAAGGGTGACTGAGAGACAGGGAGATAGTCTTCTCTAGATAAAATCATACCAATTGATTGTACAGTACCAACAGATAGCCTTAAAATCATATATCTAACTCAGCATGCCAAAGAGCCACTGACACATTCATGTTTGTTGTATTAGTCACAATAGCCAAAATTGGGAGCTATAACAGGCATGGCAAAAATGACGATATTCAAAAGAGATATATGTGTCTCTCAATTTGACCATCAGATAAATGAAACATTGGGCTCAAAAGACATGGAAATTTCAGGAAATTTCAAACTGAAAGAACCAAAAGCCTCAGTCAGAGTGAGAACTTGTCTCTAGGAAATATATTTCACACAATTCTAAAATCTTGTCAGACCACCTTACTGGATTAAGACTGAAGACCAAAGAAAATGTATCAAGCAGTGGGTGGGACCACACCTTGACACATATATGTGCATATCCTTGACCCAGTATGTAAAATTTCACCTTTCTTTAGGACCCCAGAAAACAGGACTTGGAGGGATTTACTGTATCTATTTGTCTTTCTACCCAATGTAGCCACACTGAATAAATCTTTCTAATCTGGGCTTTATTACAAATTTGAATAATCTTGGATGAATGATGGGACTGTTTGTAATGTCCACGTATGATAACAGTATGTAGTTCATCTACATACTGTTATCAACAGTAAGTGTTCATCAATAGAAGAGTAGATCAAGAAAATGAGAGTATACACAGAGAATGAAATTTATTCAAACTCGAAGAAAATGAAATTATGTCAAATTTTAGGAAAATAGATCGAGGTCATTGTGACAATTATGGTAAATGAGAATCAGAAAGAAAAATGAGACTACTTTTCCTATTTGTGTATATACAGCTTGTAAGTACATGACATAAAATTAGAAGCAATAATATCTAGAACAAGGAAGCAGACTAGTTAGAAGAGAAAGAGTGGCGAAAAGACAGGGTATAGGGAGGTGACTGTGATCAAAGTACATAATATACCTGAAATTGTCTTTGTGAAACTCATAAATATGCAAAGTTAGTTTGTGTCAATACTTTTATGAAATAATTCAATAATATTATAGTGGATATTACATAAGTAATGTTAATTCAAACATGCATATTATATCCACAAGTGAAACAACTTCATTTCAGCTTTTCACATGTATCAAACTATTTTATCTCTCACATATCATTGGAATTACACTTGGATATTTCTGTCCATGATGAAATATGTCATTTATCATTATATTATCCTTTTTTTCTCTGTATCCTGTTTCACTGTTGCTTTGCTTTTTCCAATGGAATTGAAAGTGTGACAAAAGGAAAATCTTGATTTTTACATTCATATTCCATCTTATCTTAAGCTATTGATCATTTAAAGAATCCATATTCCCTACTTTGATGAAATTTAGGATAGATTGGTGAATGGGAAAGATTAAAGTTATCTATAATATATTGCCACCAGCCGCATCTCAAGGTGCCTTGTAACTACAGGAAATACCTTATGTGAATATCAAATTTTTTGCTTTTTATCACATTTTATAAGAGGAAGAGAGAAGCTTTCTCAAATCTTATCAAAGATAAGCACTAAGGGGACAAGGAATGTTAAACACACAGGGTTGATTTTTTTCAAAGGATTAGATAAATAACCCATTATCTGCCCAGAAGGCTAGGAGCATGCCTCAGGTTTGCAATGGCAGGTATACAATTGTTCAAGACAAGCATTCTCTAAGGCCCAGATGGATACTCTTTGTATTCTTCCTTATATAGAGAGGCATGATGTTTCTGTCTCTGTTATAGCTGTAGAAAAGCAGTAGGGAATGTGAGGTTCAGAAGAAAGTTGTATATATCTGTGTGCTTGTTGCCTGGTCCTGGTCCTCTTAGGGGCAGCCAGGTTCTTAAATGATTAACAACCATCAGTGCTCTGTACAGAAGTGAGTGGTGAACATGCGCCAAAAGAAGTACATTCCCTTCTGTCATTTGTGGATCTAGGTACCAGGCCTTTTAACTATACTGAGCCTTCCTTCATTTAGCATACTCACTCCATACCAACACACCTCCAGATCTCTCATAGCCGTCTCACTAAGAATACGTTGAAGTCCCTCTTAACACAAATTCCTCTGGGGAGCAAGAAGTAACCCAAAAGAAAGGTGCCAGTCACAAAGGAAGTCAAGAGCTTGCTCCCATTCAACATGTTCAGTATGAGTTAACATCTTGCCTAACTCCAGGCTCTTAAGTAGGTGAACTAGCAGTGTGCCCATATCACGTCACTGGGTGGGAGAAGCTATGTGAAAAGGGTAGAGAATCTCCCTGGATCTCAGACAGTGCCTCTCAGACACTGTAATTTTTTTCTCATAAGATGAGAATTTATTCTTCTCTGAGTGGCTATACATTAGGCTCCTACATGTAAACCAAGTCTTCTGGAACCTGCTCTGTGGGAGGTTGGGTGGGAACCGAAAGTGATGAGTGCCAGCACTGCCAAGCCATACTTGTGTTTGGTGATGAATGCATGGATCCTCTTAGAAAGATCTCAAATTAACCAGAAGTCAGACCATAGATATAGGCTCAAATGGTCAAACCTGATTTCCGTGGATTCAAAACTTTGCTGATTCATGAAGTCCTGACCAGAGCCATCAAGAATCTGAGCTTTGTGCAGTATCACATATCTTGATGTTTCTGTTGCACTACAGGTCTAGAATCATTCCACCATGAATTTCCATCTCTGATATCATCATCCAAAACAAGTTTTTGATACTCTAAGTCAATTTTATTTATTATTCTGATGTTGTAATCAAAAGCTAACACACTAATCTTTGATCTATAACATGATTATATGATACTTTTTGAGAGACAGTGTTTTCGGAAAAAAATATTGTATCTTAAACTTATGTGTTAGCTGTATACTGAAAACTTCTTTTGATGTTTCTGTGCTTTTGTTATCATTATTTTGAAAAAAGTGTAAGAGATATTAGGTTTGTGAACAAATATGTGTTTCTATATAAAATCTGACACACAATCAGGTATACAAATATATATCCAGATTCCAAATTCAGTTACAGAAAACAAGAGTACATGGAGTCAAGATGTATAGCACAAGCCTCTGCATGTTGCTACTTACTAGTAGAGTGCATTAGCCAATGACTCATCTACAGATACTTGATTATGAGCTATTAAAAATAAGCACTTCTAATAATTTCAATGAATAAATATTTTGATCAATTCATTTCAAGAAAAGTGAAATCAGTGAAGGCATAATGCAAAAGCTGTCAATTTAATAAAAAAATGTGGGACTTTCAGGAGCAGCACATTGGAGACTGATAGAAGCAAATTCTGATAAACTATGTACTGCTTAGAACTCAAGTTGTCAGCATGTCTGCTGATTAGACTGCAGCAACCACATTCTGAGCATTTTGTTGGTGGATTATTAGGCATATGCTGAGGACTGAGTTTAAAGGAACTTCTTTGAGACAATGTAGTTGTTCTGAGCTGTATCATGTTAACAGCCAGTAGGGAGAAAAATAGGTGACACAACTCAGAGTATGTTTCATATTAATACTAATAAATGTATGACTTATGGACATTTTATTTTTTATTTTTATTTTTTACTGTTTTATTTTTTTATTTTATAAACTTAATATTAATTTATAGAAATTTCCACTTCCAACCCTCCTCCTAATACCCTTCCACTCCCTCCACTCCCTCTTCTCCTCCCTCTCCAGTCCTAAGAGCAGTCAGGGTTTCCTGCCCTGTGGGAAGTTCAAGTTCCTCCCCCCTCCCTCCAGGTCTAGGAAGGTGAGCATCCAAACAGACTAGGATCCCAAAAAGCCAGTGCATGCAGACAAAACAAGTCCCAGTGCCACTATCAATGGCTTCTCAGACAGCCCCCATGTCAGCCACATTCAGAGAATTCGGTTTGATCACATGCTCGTTCAGTCCCAGTTCAGCTGGCCTTGGTGAGCTCTCATTAGATCAGTCCCACTGTCTCAGTGAGTGGACGCACCCCTCGTGATCCTGACTTCGTTCATGTTCTTCCTCCTTCTGCTCCTCATTTGAACCTTGGGAGCTACATCCAGTGCTCCAATGTGGGCCACTGTCTCTATCTCCATCCATCGCCAGATGAAGGTTCCCTCTGATCCTGACTTCCTTGCCCATGTTCTCCCTCCTTCTGCTTCTCATTTGGACCTAGGGAGTTAAGTACAGTTGTAACATGAGGGGCCTGCTTGTTGGGGTTTCTGTCCCGCCTGGTACCACACAGCCGGCAAACCCCAAAGAAAATTACACACAGGACTCCTTAAGATTATAAACTGATTGGCCCATTAGATCAGGCTACTTATTAGCTCTTATAACTTATGTTACACCATTATCCTTATCTACATTAGCCACATGGCTCAGTACCTTTCTCTACTGGGCAAGTTACATGCTGCCTCTTCGGTGGTATGCGCAGGAATGACTGAGGGAACTTCCTGTGTCCCAGAATACTTCCTGTCTCTTTGCTCCACCTCTACTTCCTGTCTGGCTTTCCCACCTATACTGCCTGCCTGGCCAATCAGCGTTTTATTAAAATATGATTGACAGAATACAGATAATTCTCCCACACCATTTCCCTTTTTTTTAAACAAAGGAAAATACCCATAGTCCATTTGTTGGGAATGTGGGCGTAGTATTTCAGGCTACTTCATGCTGGTTGGGGGTGCTGATGATCTTATGGGGACCTAAAGAAAATTTAGAGTTATAATCAAGTCCTGACTAGAGTATCCTGTGGGTCTTGATCATCTCAGGCAGCAGTGTTGAACCTCTTCTGGATGAAGAACTCTGTCATCTGGGCCATCTGTTCCTATTGGAGATTTCTCAGGTGGTCTTCCTTTATCGAACCTGATTTTTCTTAACTCAGAATGAATCCACAGCCTCTCATTTTCTGTGGAAACAAAAGCAAAATCTCTTCTCCAAAGTAACATACCTTTTGACTTTAGTTTTGAAGCCAAGGTATTTTCAAAATTCATATCTTGGGTTAGTTCAGCAGCATTTATAAACAAAAGTCTTTTAGCAACTGTTTCTCCTTCCTTAGCATTCAAACAATTCAAAGAGTGCATAATAGCGTACAGTATCAAAATTCTCTGTGTATTTTCCATCTTTATGCGACTTTATTTTGACCTCTATTTTTTATATTTCTACTTTTACTTTTTGAGACAGGTTCTTTGTATATCTTTGTCCTGGAATAACTCTGTAGACCAGGCTGTCCTTGAACTCACAGAGATCCACCTGTCTCTTCCTCCCAGGCATTAGGTTTAAAGGCATGTGCTACCACACCTTGAAGTAACAGAGGTCAATGTACCTCCACCTCCCAAGTGTTGGGATTAAAGGTGTATACCACCACACCCAACTACTTTCTTTCTTTCTTTTCTTACTTTAAAAACTTTAACTTTTATCCTGCACATATTTTTAACACATTGTAAAACATTTAGAGGTTTTTTTCATCTTTGAATCTATCTTTACTGTATATCTCTCTTTTTTGACCACATGAGTCTTTAAGGAGAGGATTAAAGCTGTGGCTTTGATGGCTAGCTTCAGCCCATTCCTTAGCTTTCCAGCCTCATGGCAGAGGTTCCGGCTGTAGCCACTTTCAACTCCACAATTCCAAGGTGTTTCAAGGTCCTTGCAAGCAAGCAAGCTGCAACAGTGTTAAGCAACACTGAAAACCTCTGTAGTCAGAACTGCTTGCTTGAAAGAGTCAGAGTTTTCTCTGGCTGGACGGCCCAGAAAACCAGCATTTTAAAACAATGCAACTTTTTTTCTGCTACTGCTGAAAACTGAAAAGCATGCGTTCAGCTTTTCATCAACACCGTTTAAGTGTTTCGTGGCAGAAACTTTTAAGAGAGCTGCAGGATTTTGCAGCTAAAGCTGAGTCAGGAAGCCTCTCTTAGATGAGAGCACTTGCTTGCCTCTAGCAAGAAGAGCAGACCCAAGAAAATGCTGCTACCAAGAAAACATGATTTACTCTATTCTTTCCCAAGCTTTTTCAGGCTTTCTGTGGATGTAGTTATCCACGTGGGCGCCATATATAACATGAGGGGTCGGCTTGTTGGGCTTTCTGTCCCGCCCGGTACCCCACGACCAGCAAACCCCAAAGAAAATTACACACAGGACTCCTTAAGATTATAAACTGATTGGCCCATTAGGTCAGGCTACTTATTAGCTCTTATAACTTATGTTACACCATTATCCTTATCTACATTAGCCACATGGCTCCGTACCTTTCTCTACTGGGCAAGTTACATGCTGCTTCTTTGGTGGTATGCGCAGGAATGGCGGAGGGAGCTTCCTGTGTCCCAGAATACTCCCAGTTTCTTGGCTCCACCTCTACTTCCTGTCTGGCTTTCCCACCTATACTGCCTGCCTGGCCAATCAGCGTTTTATTAAAATATGATTGACAGAATACAGATAATTCTCCCACACCATCCAGTGTTCCAATGTGTGTCTCTGTCTCTATCTCCATCCATCGTCAGAGAAAAAATTTTGAGACTCTCTCTTTTTAGCACTTATAAGACAAAAACAAGTAAGCAGAAATAAAAATCAAGGTCTGGAAAATGAAGTAATGCGAATTTATGAAATCTAATAGACTGTATCAAACTTTAGTCAGTAAAAATTCAAGTTTAAATCTGCCTACTAACACTTGTCCACATAAAAATATATTTGAGAGTCAAGTTGACAATCACAAATTAGGTGGTCTAATATGTGGAGTGAGTTTCTCAAGCTGGAGTTCCATCATAACCACCTGGAGGAACTTTGTAATTCACCCTGAGCATTTCTGAGTCAGAAGATCTGAGGTTGGGTATGAGAATCTAAATTTCTAAGTGATTTGCCAGGAATGTTGCTTCTGTTGTCTGAGGACCAACTATGAAAACCCCTGTCACTAGTATACCTTTTCTAGGAAGAACTGAGTTATTCTAACCCAATATTTATTGTTTTGAGTATTTTAAATTCTCAGAAGGAGATCAGAAATGCTGCAATGATTTAAAAATATACACAAAACTGTGAGCATCCTTTAATTCACAAATGTTATAAAGTATTCTTTAAAATAGCTTGTGGATCATGAGCTAAACATTAGTTGATTTGACCTCACTGCATAATCCATGTGTTATTAGAATTCACATTACAAAAGATGAGACCAATTATCATCCTGTTCAAGTGAAGTTTCTAGAATAGAAAATCACATTAAGATTGCTTTTTATCAGAGTTGCAATCTAATTACTTGGGGGATAAAATGATCTGTACATATCTTTATAAATAACATGATATTATTATTCAGTGTTTTGAATGCTTAGTGTGAAAATATACCACTTTTATTTATTTACACGGTATGAGAAGTAGATAGTGATATTGTTAAACTTCAAAAACTATACAATCATCTAGCATGATACTATAATTTACATGACCAACATATTTATACTGTTGAAAAATGGAGAAAATTATGTTTATAAAGTATAGTGAAAAATCAGAAAGATCTTACCCCTAAAACTAAAATCTATTTTTTTTTCTTTTGAAAAATGTGTCTCTAAATATCCCTAATGTTTACAAGAAAACCTGAAGAAATCAGTGACACATATGAAGTATGCAAATGGCTGGTAAAGCTTTAATTAAATTTATGGTAAGTTTGTTATTTATTAACATTTTGTAGTAAAGATTTCTATACAGAAATATGTTATCATGGAATATGACAATAATCCAATGTTTCAGAGAGTTCCTTGGCTTTTTTCTGAAATGTCCTTAACGTAGACTAATATTAATTCCAGTATATGAGAAACTAGGCTTCTATTTATTTATATCCATATGAAATTCTTATGATTAAATCATATCTTCAGTATCACCTAATAGGTGTATAACCTTGGATGAAGTTTTGTAAACTATGTAACTCAGATGTGTTTATACAAGATGATACTCTTTTGGCTTTATAATAAACATGTGTGACAAGTGATATTAAACACATAAAACTGTGACTGTCATATAACCTCCCATAATTATGACTATTTGGGTAAAATTCTTTGCATATCAGGAAATTTAGGGTTTTTTCCCCTGTGAACATGGATGAATAGAGAAACAATACATTAGTCTGCACTGGAAATATGTCTATTCCTTTCCAAGTCTTTATTAAAACATCACAACATTTATACATTCAGAGGCAAGCACCCAACTGGTTGAGATATTGAACGTTTGGATTCTGGAGTTTAATACCAATAGTTTCAATTCATTCCTCTGTGGTCCATACCAGACACTGAAGCCCTGGACTATTACCCAAGAACAATAGAGTAGGGGTGCCTCTATATAAATTTTCTTTTTTCTTTTGTTCTGTGAGTTCTTTCAGATTTCCCACAACCAACACTTCTGGGGTAATGGGCCTTTAAAAAGCATCTTATCATATCCTCAGATAGTTTAATACTGTACTTCTCAGGCTATGTTTAGCAGTGGTCTCTGCTATATGTGAACTATTCTGAGTATTGGCTTTTTCTCTCAACTATTTTTAACTGCATTTGCATTAAGTTTGTTTTTGCCTTGCTGAATCAATAAACTGTATGTGAGAGCACACAGTTTATTCACAAGACAGAGAGAGTAATGAAAATTGCCCTGATAATATGAACAGATAATATTGTCAATTTAAAAAATCTACATATAGTGCTAGAAGTTCTAGCAATAGCAATACGACAACATAAGGGGATCAAGGGGATTCAAATTGGAAAGAAGAAGTTAAACTCTCGTTATTTGCAGACGATATGATAGTATACATGAGCAACCCCAAAAACTCTACCAAAGAACTCCTACAGCTGATAAACACCTTTAGTAATGTGGCAGGTTACAAGATCAACTCCAAAAAATCAGTTGCCCTCCTATACACAAAGGATAAAGAAGCAGGGAGGGAAATCAGAGAAACTTCACCTTTCACGATAGCCACAAAAAGCATAAGATATCTTGGGATAACTCTGACCAAGGAAGTGAAAGACCTATTTGACAAGAACTTTAAGTCCTTGAAGAAAGAAATAGAGGAGGATACCAGAAAATGGAAAGATCTCCCTTGCTCTTGGATTGGGAGGCTCAACATAGTAAAAATGGCAATTCTACCAAAAGCAATCTATAGATTCAATGCAATCCCCATCAAAATACCATCAAACTTCTTCACAGACCTTGAGAGAACAATAATCAAGTTTATACGGAAAAACAAAAAACCCAGGATAGCCAAAACAATCTTATATAATAAAGGAACTTCTGGAGGTATAACCATCCCTGACTTCAAACTCTATTATACAGCTACAGTATTGAAAATAGCTTGGTACTGGCATAAGAACAGAGAAGTCGACCTATGGAATCGAATAGAAGACCCAGATATTAACCCACAAACCTATGAATACTTGATTTTCAACAAGGGGGCTAAAGGTATGCAATGGAAGAAGGAAAGCATTTTTAACAAATGGTGCTGGCATAACTGGATGTCAACCTGTAGAAGAATGAAGTAGATCCATATCTATCACCATGCACAAAAATCAAGTCCAAATGGGTTAAAGACCTTAACATTAATTGGACCACTTTGAACCAGATAGAAGAGAAAGTGGGAAATAGTCTACAAGATATAGGCACAGGAGGCCACTTCCTAAGTAGAAGCCCAGTAGCACAGACAATAAGAGAATCAATGAATAAATGGGACCTACTGAAACTGAGAAGCTTCTGTAAAGCAAAGGACACTGTCAGTAAGGCAAAAAGGCTACCTTGTGACTGGGAAAAGATCTTCACAAACCCCTCAACAGACAAAGGTCTTATCTCCAAAATATACAAAGAACTCAAGAAACTAGACACTAAAACTCTAATTAACCCAATTAAAAAATGGGGTACTGAACTGAACAGAGAATTCACAACAGATGAACTTCGAATGGCTAAAAAGCACTTAAAGTCATGCTCAACCTCCTTAGCAATCAGGGAAATGCAAATCAAAACAACTTTGAGATATCATCTTACACCTGTCAGAATAGCCAAACTCAAAAACACCAATGATAGCCTATGCTGGAGAGGATGTGGAATGAAGGGAACACTCATCCATTGTTGGTGGGAATGCAAACTTGTGCAGCCACTGTGGAAATCAGTGTGGCAGTTTCTCAGGAAACTGGGAGTCAACCTCCCTCAGGACCCAGCAATTCCCCTCTTGGGAATATAACCTAGAGATGCCCTATCATACTACAAAAGTATTTGTTCTACTATGTTCATAGCAGCACTATTTGTAATAGCCAGAACCTGAAAACAGCCTAGGTGCCCCTCAATAAAAGAATGGTTAAAGAAGGTGTGGAACATATACACATTAGAGTTTTACTCAGCGGTAAAAAACAATGACATCTTGAATTTTGCATGCAAATGGATGGAAATAGAAAACGCTTTACTGAGTGAGGTAAGCCAGACCCAAAAAGAGGAATATGGTATGTATTCACTCATAAGTGGATTCTAGCCCTAATTAAAGGTCTTTGAGCCTATTATTCGTGATCCTAGAGAAGCTAAATAAGAAGGTGAACCTGAAGAAAATCATGTACTTATCCTCCTGGAGATTGGAAGTAGACAAGAGTCCCAGGTAACCTGGGGTGCATGGGGGGTGTGTGGGAGGGTTGTTGGAAGGGGAGAAGGTTAGAGAGAAGGGAGTAGAGGAGGAATGGGGAAAACTCGGGGGACTGAGATGGGGAGAGGCATGAAGGATGGATATGGGATCAGGGAAGAATATGTCTCAACTAAGGGAGTCATTTTAGGGTTTACAAGAGACTTGATTATAAATGGGATCCCAGGTCCAAGGAGAGATCCCCTGATTGTTCTCTGGACAGAGGAGAGGGTGCCTGAACCGGCCTTGGCCTATAACCATACTGATGAAGATTTTGCTTATCACCATAGATCCTTCATCAGACGATGGATGGCGATACAGACGGAAACCCACATTGGAGCACCAGACTGAGCCCCCCCATGGTCCAAATGAGGAGCAGAAGGAAGAAGAACATGAAAAAAAAAACTCAGGACTGCGAGGGGTGCGATCACCCACTGATACAAGGGGACTGATCTAATGAGAGTTCACCAAGGCCAGTTAGACTGGGACTGAATGAGCATGTGATCCAACCAGATTTTCTGAATGTGGCCGGATTCTCTGAATGTGGCTGGCCCGGAGCCTTTCTGAAAAACCATTGACAATGATACTGGGACTTGTTTCCTCTGCATATACTGGATTTTTGGGATCCTGTCTGTTTGGATACTCACCTTCCTGGACCTGGAGGGAGGGATAGGAACTTGAACTACCCACAGGGCTGGAAGCCCTGACTGCTCTTAGGGATCTAGAGGGAAGAGGAGGGGGAGTGGGGGGAGTGGGAGGGTTTTGGGAGGAGGGGCTGAAATGGAAACTTTCATAATTTAATAAACTTTGAAAAAAAATCTACATAAACAAGAGTATAAACACATGCATTTAAGAGTTAGTACTCTAATGTGGGATAGAAGAAATCAGATGTTAGGTATGATACTTGAAAATTTTCGTATTTAGATACTTTTCAAATGGCTCAAAATGTGACATAACTGAAAGCATTTTCATAGGGATAGCACTCAGGCAAAAATGATTTTTTGAAACATTTGTGTTGAGAAACATTCTGAACTACTGAAAATGTTTTTAAGAACCAGAGAAAAGAATGACTTAGAATAATTGTTCGTTTCATTCACTGGTATCATAAAAGAATTAAAGATACCATGAAATATAAGGTCAATAAAGGGTTTTTATTAACTGTACCATCATAGCTATATTTTAAGATGGAAATATGCCACACTCCATCAAATAAATAATTATGAATTTTTGTCTTCATTAGTGTTTTATTGTTGTGAAGAGACACCATGACCACAGCAACTCTTATAAAGGAAAACATTTAGTTGGGACTCCCTTACACTCTCAGTGGTTTAGTCCTTTATCTTCATGACAGCATATAGGCAGACATGGTGCTAAAGAAAGAACTGAGATTTCTTTATCTTGATTATCAGGCAGTAGAAGTGACTGTGTCTCAGACTAAGGATGGTACGAACTTAAGACACAGCAAAGCCTGCCTCCACAGTGACACAATTCTTCGAGGAAGGCCACATGCACAACAAGTTGGTCACACCTCCTAATAATGCTACTTTTTATGGACCATTTTCATTCAATCCATGACAACTCTAACTTTAAGATAAAGTACAGACTGTAATTCATAATCATTTCATCATCTAGGAAGATATTGTAAATATTTATTTTGATCTTTCTGTCTCTAACTTCATAAAATGCCGTATATCTATCTCCCTGTTTTCAGTCCAAGAGATCTAGATACTGATACTGAGGAAGGAAGCCCTATATAGTGAATCTAAATACACTCTTATATAATATAGAAGGAATATAATTGAAATACCTAGAATAGATTTTGTATTTTATTTTTACCATGGATTAGTAAACCAGGTCTTTGGTGTACTGTAGATTATTTTTAAAGGAATAGCAAAATGACATAAATATTAGTAGCTATAATGTACTCTTTACTTTGACTTAGTCATTTAATCACATTTGAGTATCATTTCTTGTGCTCCCTTAATCTTTTTTAATTGCTCTCCCAAATATTTGTATTGTGAAATACTTAGGTGGCATTTTTTAATTTAAAATGTTTGACACTTATTAACAATTTAGTAAATGTGTAATAAATTCCAATCAAAGTTATATGTTTCTAATTTAGTAGGTGAATAGTGAAGTGCCCTTGTGACTATAAATAAATACCATACAAAGATCATTTGAATTTTCAGTCATATTTTCATTTTATGTTTAATTACATATTTTATCATTTCAAAATAAATGCCTAAATTTGGTTGAATAACACAATGTTGTCTTCGAACTCACAGAGGTCTGCCTACTTCTGTTGACCAAGTGTTGGGATTAAAGGTGTGTACCACCACACCCAATTACTTTCTTTCTTTTTTTACCATTTGTTGGTCTGAGTTTTTTGTCCAGTCTGATTTCTGTCCTCCCACCAGGTCCCATAGCTGCTTAGCCCCACACAGAAATCACACAGAGGTCTATATTAATAATAAACTAATTGGCCCATTATCTCAAGCTTCTTATTAACTCTTATAACTTATATTAGCCCATTATTTTAGTATATATTGGCCACATTGCTCGGTACCTGTTTTAGCAGAGCAGGTCACGTCTTCCTTCTTCAGTGTCTGGACAGGACTACAGAGGAATGGTATTCTCCTTCCCAGAATTATCCTGTTCTCATTGACTAACCTCAACTTCCTGTCTCGTTGCCCTGCCTATACTTCCTGCCTGGCACTAGCCAATCAACATTTAATTAAAACATAATGTACAGAATACAGAATTGTCCCACACAACTTCTCCCTCTTTTTTTTAAACAAAAGAAAATATTCATAGTTTATTTTTTGGAAATGTGGGCATAGTATTCCATGCTACTTTCTGCTGGTTGGGAGTGCTGATAATCTTATGGGGTCCTAAAGAAAATTTTGAATTATGATCAAGTCCTAAATGGACTATCCTGTGAGATTTGATAATCTCAGGCAGCAATCTTGAAACTGTTCTGGATGTAGAACTCTGACATCTGGGCCATCTGTTCCTACCAGAGATTACTCAGGTGGTTTTCCTTGATCAAATCTGATTTTTCATAATTTAGAATAAATGCAAAGCTTCTCGTTTTCTGTGGAAACAAAACCAAAACCTCTTTCCAAAGTAACATATCTTTTGACTTCAATTTGCAGTCAAGGTATTTTCAAAATACCTATCTTGGATTAATTCAGCAGCATTTATAAACAAATATCTTTTAGGAGCTGTTGCTCCTTCCTCAGCATTCAAACAATTCAAAGACAACATAATAATATACAGCATCCAGACTCTGTATTTTTTGTCGTTATGTGGCTTTCCTTTAACCTCTATTTCTTTTATTTTTAATTCTACTTTTTGAGACAGGCTCTCTGTATATCTTCGGCTGTCCTGGAAATTCCTCTGTAGACCAGGCTGTCTTTGAACTCACAGAGATCTGCCTGCCTCTGCCTCCCAAGTGCTGGGATTAAAGGTGTGTGCTATCAAACCTTGAACTCACAGATATCTCTCTGCCTCTGCCTCCCAGGCATTGTGATTAAAGGCATGTGCTACTACACCTTGAACTCACAGGGGTCTTTCTGCCACCAAACCCAATTACTCTCTTTCTTTCTTTCCTTCTTTCTTTCTTCCCTTTTTTTATTTTAAGGACTTTAACTACCCTGCATATATTTTTAACACACTGTAAAACATTTAGAAGTTTTCTTCATCTTTGCCTCTCTTTTTACTGTATATCTCTTTTTTTCTGATCATGTGAATCTTTAATTTGCTAAGCAATATGGAAAAGATTAAAGGCATGGCTTTGACTGCTGGATCCATTCAGTCCATTCCTTAGCTTTCTGAAATTTCAAACTCATAGCGAAGGTACTGACTGGAGCCATGTTTATTGCCACAACTCTATGGAGTTTCATAGTCCTTGCCAGAAAGCAAGCTGCAACAGTGTGTCCACAAACAACACTCAAATGCTCTTTCTATAATCAGACCTCCTGCATCAAAGAGTAAGAGTTTGCACTGGCAGTACGGTCCAGAAAGCTGGAATTTTAAAACAGCTCAGCTTTTTTTCCTGCTACTGCTGAAAACCAAAAGCCACTTGGTCAGCTTTTATCAACACCATTTAAGTGTTTTTTGGCAGGACCTCTTAAAGAGCTGCAGGGTTTTGCATCTAAAGCTGAGTCAGGAAGACTCTCTTAAATGAGACTGCTTTCCTCTAGCGATCAGAGTAGATCTGAGAAATTGCTACTACAATGAAGCCATGCTTTACTCTATTCTTTTCTCTCTAGAATTATTTCCCAAGCTCTCTCAGGTTTTATGTGGATGCAGTTGTCCACATGGTCACCATTTCTTGACAGGATGCTTCATTGTGGTCAACTACCTCCATGTAAAACCTGAGAGGGCTTGAAAAGGAATCCTAGACACAAATATAGAGTTTAGCACAGCTGGTGGTGTGCCATAGCTCATTTAAGAGAGAATTTCCTTACTCTGCTCCCTTAGCAGGAAAAAAGTGGTGGTTTTAAAATACTGATTTTCTGGGCTAGGCTGCTAGCGCAACCTCTGTCTCTTGCAGGAGACAAAGGATTTGGATAGGGTTGGTGAGCAGATTGCTGCAGTTTGCTTGATGGCAACTTGGACTGACTGTGTGATTGGAATTGGGGTACTGTGCATGGCTTAGAGATACAATGGCTCTGCCATGCTGTTCATGTGTAGAACAGAGGCAGGAACTACCATATTTATCATAATTACAATGCAGCTTAAGATTTTGACTGGGCAGGCAAACAGCTGGTACTATATTACTCTTAACAAAGGTACACCAGAAGTTTTTAAGGAATGCTTAGCATTTTAAAAATTGTTCCTGGACAGTAAAGAATTATATATTCAAAATAGGACAGATTTAGCCATAAATGATCTATCTGTAAATGGGTCACAGTGTTGGATAAATGTACATAGGCTTGGGAGAGAGACAAAAAAGAATATAGAGTGTCATAAAATAAAGTTAATGCTTTAAAAGGAGGGTAAAGTCTTTAAAGAGATAGAGTACAGATAGTCAGATTAAAAGAAGTAAAGAAAAATAATCCATGTAAAAATGGAAAATTCATAGAGTGTCATGATTGAGTATATTATTGTGTTTTCTTTAAATTTTTTGACTGTGAAAAAGCTAAGTACAGAGAGACATTTCATTTTATGGGCTGCTAAACTAAACCAGCATGTATATTATAAAGCTATCAAGATTTCCAAATTTGAGTCTAAGGATATGTTGCTTTGGAGAAGAGGTTCTTCTTTGGTTTTCATGGAAGATGAGAACCTGTGGATTGTCTCCAGGTGAATATAGTTTCATGGACCAAGGCCTCCTAAAAGGTTGCTCTGGATACCCTCTAAAATTTACTTCACTTAACTGCTGACTGAGATGAACCTAGCACACAGGATACACCATGAAAGACATGAATAACAGTGCCCCCATATAGCAGGAAGCAGTTTGGAGAGAAAAAATGTGCCTATATTCCCAAATATTGTTTATAAATGTTCTTTTACATTTAGAGGGGTATATTATATAGAGAGGAATAATTTGTATTGGTATGGATCTTGGTTTGTTGATAAAAATTTAAGATCAATTTTATTATATATATTTCTGCTCTTGATTAAGGAATTGTGTTTGTGTAGTTCATTTTAAAATGTAATGTATAATTAAGATATATAGGTTAATAGATAGTCATCTATAATAGTCAAAATGTAGTAATATTTGTTAGATTTTTTAAATGTATAGGGATATATTTTAGTTAGACATTCTTCAAATCTTTCAGAGACCTTCAGAATATGGCTTTTAATGTTTTAAAAGTTTAGGACTTTTCATAACAGTGAGACATATCTGCTCCTGCTAGTACCAGCTACTTTAAGAGGAAAATGGGCATCAAAGAAGCTCCTTATGGAGTTTGCTAGCCATTTGGGCAAGAAACTGCTCTTACCTGGACTGCTTCACTGGACAAGCAGGACCCACATAGAGATGACTGCTGAACTTTCCTAAGGGTGAGATGGTCATTTGGGAGTCCTGCTTCATGAAATAGTCTGTGACACATTCTGCAGGACACAGAGGAAAGTGACTGAACTGTCTTTGAAATGTCCTACTTCATGAAAAAAAGAGTCTGCTGGACACTATGGCCCTGTAGGCTAAAGACGGATACCCCAACGGTACAGAAAAACTTTGGGTGACTGTCCAGGCAGCAAGATGTCTCTGTAATTTCTAGAATTTTTGCAAGTTGCTTACAATATGCTTCATGTTTACTTAGGTAATACTATATCCTTCTGGAGTCTTTGAAGAGTTGAAGAATAGATAGTAATAATATAGCTTTCCTTAGTTGTGATAAAAGATAAAGTAGATATAAATATTGTAATTGTAGTTCTTATTTGATACCTGTTTTGTTATTTGCAATTTTATTATATTAAAGTTAAAACCTTTCTTTCCTTTTTAAATAGAAAAGGGAAAATTGTGTAGGTGGTCCTTCTGTTTATGTGTTGCTTTCATGGGTTAATCAATAAAGAAACTGCTTGGCCTGATAAGGCATAACTTGGGTAGGCAGAGAAGACATAACTGAATTCTGCAAGGAAGAAAGCAGAATCATGGAGATGCCATGGATCTGTGGGTGGAGGTAGATGTGCTAAAAGTTTTATGGTAGGTCATGACCTCATGGTGACACACAGATTTATAGAAATTGGTTAAACTAAGATGTAAGAGTTAGTCAATAAGAAGTTAGAGTTAATGGGCCAGGCGATGTTTAAATTAATACAGTTTCTGTGTGATTATTTTGGGTGTAAGCTAACTGGGCAGCCAGGAAAAACAAGCAGGCCTTCTCTCCATCAACAACACAAGAAAATTTATACTATATCATATCATCAAGTGTTTTGTTAGCACATGGTGTGATAGAATGTTCTATATTCTGTCAATTATATTATAAATAAATGCTGATTGGATAGTAGCCAGGCAGGACATACAGGTGGGACAACCAGACAGAAAGAAGAGGCAGGTCAACGAGAACAGGAGAATTCTGGGAAGGAGGAAGGCCTTCCCTGCAGTCCTGACCAACAACTGAAAAAGCAAGATGAGATAGCCTCGCTGAAAAAGGTACTGAGCCATGTGGCTAACACAGATAAGAATAATGGGGAAATATAAGTTATGAGAGTTTATAAGAAGCCTGAGCTAATAGGCCAATTAGTTTATTGATAATGTAGACTTCTGTGTGATTTTTTTAGGACTTAACAAATGCAGGAACTGGGCGGAACAGAAACCCTGTAAACAAGCTCATGTTATCTAGAAAATTTAGTTTTAAAGAGGAACTCCTGGTTTGAGTTATATTTCAAAATTCCTTTGGAATTGCTATTAATTTTTATTATTATCAAGGTTTACTCCTATCTCCAGTGTGGCAATTTAGATATCACTGTGAACACAAGTTAAAACAATTGTTTTTAGCTTTAGGAAAGTAATTTTCCAAAATTGTTAGTATAAGATAATAAAATCATTTTTGCTGTCATCTGTTTTAGCTTTACAAAGTTCTGATCAATTTATTCTAGTTAAAAAATTGTATATAATTCCTGTGACTCTCCATTAGAAGTCAAAATTATTGATTTTAGAGATGACAGAATCCAAGAGATATGCAGGACACGTGGTGTTTAAAAGAGAGAAAGCAGATGGTAGAATTACTAGAGATACCTGATATCATATATCTTCTTAGAAGTGTGTGTGTGTGTGTGTGTGTGTGTGTGTGTGTGTGTGTGTGTTTCATGGCATGCATACATGTACAGGTCAGAGGACAGCTGTTGTGAGTCAGATTTTTTTCTTCTATCATATCATTCCCAGGATTGAAACTAAAGCCATCAGGTTCTGAGATACGTGCATTTTCCCACTAAAGCATTAAGCAGGCCCTGTTAATTGTCTACTGTGAGGGTCTAGAATCACTTGGGTGATGGACTTTGATTATGCTGTGGGAGATCATACTGGTCGAGTTAATTCATGTAGGAAGATCCACACATTGTAGCTGTTACTATTCCCAAATATAGTGGAATACATAAGTTTTGAAAGGGAACTGAGCAGTGGAATGTATGTATTTATATCTCTCTAGTCCTGATTATGGATGTTAACTGCACCAGGCTCCTGCCACATTGACTTTCCCTCAGTGAACTTCCCTTGAACTATGAACAAGAATCAACTATTTTTCCTGTCAGTATTTTTTGTCAATGTATTTTTATGAGAGCAGCAGGAAAAGAAATTAAGTCAGGAGCAATCAAAAGTAAAATGTTGGTTCATTGTTTTCAAGAGTAATTAGTAGAGTCAACTTTTTTTCCAGTAAGGCATAAAAAACTTGAAGACATAAAAAACAAAACTCATTCTAGTAACTGGACCCTGTTAATTTCAGGATTTTTTTCCACATGCAATGGATTTACAGTGACAATTCATCATTTAAAATGCAGATATTTGTTAGGTAGGTCTGATTATTTTATAACAATAGTCAGCAATGTCATGGTCAACCTGATCTTGAACAATCATTGACAGATAATAATACTTAAGTCTGAAGTCTAGTATCTTTTTTTTTTTAGGTAAATTTATGTTTTAGATAAGGTCTCACTATGTAGCCTTGCCTGACTTAGAACTTACCATGTAGATGAGTATAACTTCAAACTTACAGATGTCTTCTGGGTTCTAGGAATGTTTTTTCTTAAGTAATCTATATCTAAAGAGAAAGTAGGAAAATATTCCATTATACTCACAGAAATTATAAACAATAGTCACCCTCAAATTATATATATTACATATAATATTTGAGTAATGATTAAACTGCATACATGGAATTCAATGAATAAGGTTTGTTTCAATTAAATTTGCCTTAAGATTTTAACCTCTGTAATAGTGAGTTTTCTTACCTTTAAATTAGTAATAATATAAAACAAACTTTATAAGATTGTCAGGAATATTAAATGACACATATAAAAACATATAATATGTTGTTGATAAATATCAACTTTTAGTATGCTGAACAATTAGAGCAGTACTATACATTACTATTATACAATATTAGAAGATAATGATTGTAAAATAGGAGAGGACCAATAAATGTCATTTTGCTCTTCAGTAATGTTTTGCTCTACATAAGACATTATCATGAGGTAAAGATAAGAATCATTAGCATACACTGAAATTTATTTAAATATAGTTAAAATGTTAAGTTAACTCATGTAATAAGAGCTTTTGTTTCTGAGGGCAGGGGGTGAGAAGCCATGGAGGCAGAAACACAGACTCTGAGATATTCTAATGCAGAAGCTATTTATTATAAAAAATGTTGCTGTTTTTATGGGATTAGAGAAATTAAGCTGCCACAGGAACATTTCTGGTTGGTCCTTTTGAAACTGCTGGTTACTGCTGGTGAGTTTTGCTTGACTAGGAGTATGTGTCATTAGTTACCATGAGTTTGGTCTGCTGACAAGTATTTTTGGCCAATTTTACTTACTTATTGTGAGTTTTCAAGTGCTTGCTTGTGCTTGTGTTCACCTTATCCTTTTTTATTTTTATTTTATTTTATTTTTTTAATTGGTTGACCTAGTAAGTATTATGGACTTTTATAGCCCCACCTCAAAGAACCCTCAGCATTTTGGCCTGTGCCTGTCTTAGGTTGGCCTGCTGGATAGGCTCATACCTATCTTTGACTACTAGTCATTGTATGTTGGGTCCCTGGATGGTCCCAAGAAATCAGAAGCAAGGTGATACTTTTAGGAGAACTAGGACTTTAAATAGCCTCCTATATTTGTGTTAGCCAAGAATCGACCCCTCCCTTGGAGGTTTTGGTCTAGGTGCTCCATTGCAATTAACACCTGAAGTGTTGCCTTATTCACCAGCTGTTGTCCAGATCTTAGCTGTAGGAGACATTTAAGCAGAAATATTAGAGCCACCACCCCTCCCATAAGACACCCTGCAACAAGTTCAGAGGAGTCTAGAAAGGATTATATGTGGTCCCATACTTGCCCAAAGAATATGGTAGACAAATACAATGGCTTGACTTGTGTCAAGTTAAGTTGCACAGGTTATGATTGGGCCATTTCCAATACCTTAAGGAAGAACAACAACCTCCTCCCCACCATTTGTAGTGATTCAGGATTTGGTTTGGTATAGGCTCTTTCCTAATGATTAACTCCTATTATTATTAACCCCAAATTAGTTTTATTGGCATTAAGAAAGGTTATAGTAGTCTGGGGGAAGGCACTTTTTGATGGTGTTGCATAATTTTTTCTCTTTAATTTGAAAAGGGGTAGGGCAGAATGTTGTCTGTCCTGAGGAAAATGATTATCCAGTGTGCCTTTTCTGTCTAGCAATCGCTATAAAACAGACTTCCTCTCTAAGTGGTTTGTTATTTTTCCTGGCTTTGCTTATGACAAAGTCTCTGCAGTCTATATCTACAACTGTAACTTCTGGGTCAGGGAGTACACCAAGTATCACAAGTAGGAGTTGACTTCCCTGAAGGGCAGCAAATAGTTTATTTTCATAGACTGTCCCAGGAAGCTGGCTGCACATGTAGAACATGAGCAAGAGAAGATTCCTGTAGCCACCTTGGATCTGGAAGAGGACCTAAAGTTGTTCCACAATGTTCTCAAGTTAACACTCAAAAACACCAAAATTTCTATTAATGTTGGTTCTACTTCTGTTCAAGTAACCTCAGCAGAGAGAACTAAAATAATAGGGCAATCTATCTTTTTAAATCACAGATACTATGTTACTGAAATCTAAGACAACGGTCTAGTGGATGAGAACCAGTTTACCTTAACTACTACAAACCAAGGTTCACCACTTACCTTCATGCACCAGGAGTGTAAAGCCATTGTCCAGTCTATCATTCATCTCAGGAACCACTGAGAGCATGTACATTCTTGTGCAAAATTGTCATCCTTGTCAAGTGTGGTGTTGACCAAGGCATTGATGGAAGCCATAAGGACTGAAATGGGCCAGTTCCGTGTGTCAATATCACGGGCAGCTAAGATTCACCTATGAATATCTTCAGTTTTAACAGGTGTGATAGGAATAGAGGTTCGGTGTTGAGTTCTTCCCAAGTTATCTGTTTAATAAGGATATCCTTGGTAAGGCCAGATGGGATGTGCCTTTTAGCAGCATTGGTGACACAGGTCAAAAATTCAGGGAATTTTTCTGCAGCCTGCTGAACAAAATTGTTTAAAGTTTTAGGGCCTTGAAGACTCGGTAGAACAGTTGTTGGAAATAGACATGCAGACCAATAGTGGATTGTGATACAGGATCAGTGTATTGTCCACAGTCAGTAAGCATATCAAGGGTGACATTAAGTCCAAACTACAAATTTGTATGGGCTTGGTTGTGTCTCTGCTGCAACATCATAGAGAGAGTGCCTTTGGATTAGAAGTGAGGGATCAAGGACTATCTTCAAAATAGAGTACCAATTATAATGGGTTTGAAGCTACATGGTCCATTGTCTGAGACATATTTTGATTCTCAAAATAATGAGAATCAGGGTAGCATCGGTCTCCCGCACACACCCCTCTATGGCTCCCAGCCAGATCCTGGCCCTGTTACATCTGGGAGGGCACATAGCTGACAAGGACAACATCACTGGAGCCTCCAGGCTCTACAGGGCTGGGATGCACTCTGAAATGCTCACGCATAATGAAAATGGACTGGAACCACACATGGTGGACCCAGGAGTGACCCTCCTGATTCAGTGACAAATGTGGGTGCTTGGTCCTGCCCTGGAAGTTGAAAGTGGGTACATATTCACCACATCATATCTCACTCTGATGTACCAGGAAGACATCATGGGAGCCAGTGCCTCCTTCACTTTGGAGCAGTAGGCAACACTTCTGCCACTTAGATTACCCTCCTCCACTTGATGTCAGCCCAGCTGCCTCTCCTTCACAACCCACTCCTACTGGATCAGAGGCAGCTTCTGTGGACCCCACAAAACTGAGCAACTCTTCTCTCTGTACTGTTTTCCAAGGTTCCCCCTCCATAACTCAGTCTCAACCTCTCAAAGTGGTGAGTTCATCTCTCCCCAGGGGATGTGCGATCATTAGTCAATCCCCTACCACCTGTCCCAGCACCACCAGAGGAGTAGGAGTTGTTCTTTCCACATAGAACTGAAGGGCCTGGTGTGGTCTCCAGAGGTCCAGCTAGGAAAGAAGTGTCAATGGCCCCTTGCCACTGCAGGATGCCTTATACGGAATTTCTGATTGAGTGATCTACTGAACAGAGGGAAGCACATTTCTTGAGCTTCATTTTTGAAGATGCTGTATAGGAACAAGAGACTAAAGAAGAAAGGAGGATAGCTAAGTCCTGAGAAAATAGAGATGGGCCCAACACAGCCAGGGTATTGTGCACCCTATAGCTGTCAAGGAACAAGTCATATGGTGGTGCAAACTCCACACCAGAGATCAAAGGGGCTAAGACAGTTAGGGGAAGTGAGCCCAACACCTGTGCCACCTCATTTTCAAAGTGTTACAAGAATAGCTCAGTGAAAACAGCCAGAAAAATTAGCTTCTGCTCCAGGCTCTGCATATCGTAGGTGGGAGGTCAGGAAGAGGTGAAAACAGTGGGCAAGATCCAGGGCAGCAGCCCTCACACTGGACCCAGAACTCTTTCCAACTTGGGGGAGAAGGTGGTGGCAGTGTTTCTAGAGGAGGGAAGTCCTCATCCCCTGGGCAAAAGGCACCATTCATGATGGGCTCCACTCAGAGTCTGTGAGAAGCAGCAGCAAAGAAGAAAGTGACCAGAAGACATGAGGTGAGTGGTAACAACTATATCTGGGTGCCCACGCTCAGCTTCAGGGTTAAGTTAGTGGAAGTAGTCAAGCTAGTAGAAACATCCGCCATCTCTGAGGAGAAGGTTCCAATCATAGAAGGGATAGGGGATTCAGCCACAGTCAAAAGGCCAAAGCCTTTCCATGAATTAAGAGACCAGCCACTTCCCTAATGGCCTTTAACAGGTGATCCTGTAACCAGATTAGTTGAGAAGGGAGTCTAGGAGAGGAATTCCAACAGTATACACTATGAAGAGCAATTGGGATTCTCTACAAAGGAAGAGAGTCATTAAACAATTAGTTGTTCTCAGGCCACCGAGGGAGTCTGTGCGAGGACAATTACTGAACAGAAAGGAAAAGGGAAAGCAAAGTTTGCAGAAGTGCTGCTTTCAGTTAGAAAGAAAGAAAGTTAGAAAGAAGCAAAGTGCTGCTTTCAGTTAGGGACTTCCGTGCTTTGTTAGGCTGAGGCCATATGCTCACACATAGTCTCTGCCTGAAAAGGACCTGTCAGGGGATCCCTTATTGGTTCTACTTCCTGGGTGGTGAGCCTTTATGTGGAGGTACCAGGACAAACCAAGTCACAGTATAGAGTTCCTGACTAAGATAACAAAAAGGAAAGAAAAGAAAATGTAAGGATAGGAAATAAAGCCCCAACAACTCACCAAGGGCTTAGAAAATGAAAACAGGGGTCAACTCACCAAATCAGCCAAAGTGGGCAGACTCAAGATGCCAACAGAGTATCAGGATGGGGACAGCAGCTGGGGCACTGACCAAGAAAGAAAAATGCCCCAAAGAGGGTAAGAAGAACCCAAAAAGAGAGCAAAAGGACAGGATTCATCCAGGTCGGGCACCAGCTATATTGTAGTTTCTACATTTTTATGGGCTTTTGCTGCTGTCTGTTGTGCAATTGCTGTTTCGGACCCCACCCGAAACAGCGGCTGAGAAGACACGATAGAGTCTCTGAGAGATTCCATTGCAGAAGTTCTTTATTATAAAGAAAGGTTGGTGGGTTATAGGCTTAGGGAAATTAAACTGCCACAGAAACATTTGTGGTTGGTCCTTTTGAAATTGGCAGTCACTGCTGGTGCATTGTGATTGGCTAGGAGTGAACGTCATTAATTAGCATGCTTTTGATCGGCTGACAGGTATTGGTAAATTTTGCTTACTCATTGTGAATTTGCATGTGCTTTCTTTTTTATGTGCTATTACCCTGGCTCAGTACGGGAGAAATCTGGTGCTAGGGAACCCCCCACGAATTCACAGGGATGACCCTAGCTAAGACCCCTAGCAAGAGTAGAGAAGGTGCATGAACTGGCCTTTCCTTGTAGTCAGATAGCCCCTAATTGTTATCATAGTACCTTCATCCAATAAATGATGAAAGTAGATGCATAGATTCACAGCTGGACCAAGCTCCTGGAGTCCAGTCATAGCGAGGGAGGAGGGATTGTATGAGCAAAGGGGTAAAGACCAGGATGTGGAAACACAGAGACAGCTCACCATAGCTAGTGAGAACTCACTGACTCTGTACTGATAGCTGGGAAACTTGCATAGGACCGAACTAGGCCTTCTGAATGTGGATAATAGATATGTGATTTACACAGTCTGTGTGGCCACTGGCAGTGGAACCAGGATTTATCCACAGTGCATGAATTGATTTTTTGGAGGTCATTTCCTATAGAGGGATACCTTGGTCAGCCTTGATACAGGGGAAAGGGACCAGGTTCTGCCTCAACTTGATGTGTCAGGTGTTATTAACTCCCCATGGGAGGCATTACCCTTTCTGAGGAGTAAATGGGGGTGTGGTGGAGTGAAGGTAGGGGGAGAAGGAGAAGGGATGGGAGAAGGAAATGTGGTTAGTATGTAAAAGAAATAAAAAGCTTCTAAAAATTAAAACAATCAAACAGAAATCAGATATTTGAACTTAAAAGTTTTAGATAATTTTTAATGTTTCTAGTCAAAGTTATAGTACACAAGGAACAAAATTACTCTTATGTTTCTGATCACTAGTGTATTTGACCTTAACCATATCCAGTTCTCCATTTAACTTCAGCCTCAAATACAATAAAACAAAGCAACAACAAATTTTCCATTAAAGGATCTTTTCTTGTTGCCATGAGTTTGCTTTATCATCATGGACTCTAATTAACCATCTACAACTGTATACACAGATAAACAACTTTTATTTAAAAACGAAAAGAATTTTGATAGAACATGCAAAATATATTTATACATGTGCATGAGCATCCAACAGAGTGTAAAGTAGCTGCCCTTTAAATTTATGTAAACTGAATTTATCCCATAACCATGGAAAACAAGTTTAATAATTTTTCAAACCAAGTTGGAAAGAGGCAAAGATGTTTTAACAATATAATGGATGTTAATTTTATTTTAAACTCAATGCTAAAATTACATGTATTTAAAGTAAATCTTCTTACATATTTTAGTACTTATTTCAAGGCACAAATAAGATGTTGCAAAAACATTTTTGACATTGGAAAAAATGAACAGTGCAATGTAAAAAGAAAATTCAGTGGTAACTGAACAGAGTTATGTTGAATATTTTATGACAGTCATTTTTTATTCATGCCTATATGACATATAAATTTCTCAATTTTATTTTAAAAATTTATTTATTTCTTAGGTATACAGTTTTCTGCCTGCATGTACACGTTCATGCTAGAAGATAACACCAGCTCTCATTATAAATGGTTGTGAGTCACCTTGTGCTTTCTGGGAATTGAAGTCAGGTCCTCTGGAAGAGCAGCCAGTGCTCTTACCTTCTGAGTCATCTCTCTTCCTCCCTCAATTTTACATATAAAGAGAGGTTATTGAAAAAGGATAGCTAAATATTTAATATTAATAAAGTATCTAAATATGGTGATGAAAATAGTTAATGTATATGCTAACTTAATGGAAGTAGTCAAAATCAGTAAGTAGACATATGATAGACAAACAAGTCACTGAAAATTGTTAATTGTTGCTTTGTGTTCATTAAACAACTGGTAGAAATTCCCTTAACATAATCATAGTAAATTCTGAGTGTGTGTGTGTGTGTGTGTACTTGAATCAGATCAAACTCTTTTCATGAGCAGAGAACCTTCTCTTCTATGAGTTTAATGTCTACTCTCAGTCATTGTAAAGTTCTATTAACTAACTGTACTATGTGCAAGCAGTTTTTCATAGCATACACCACTGTAGTACAAATGGGTAGGGAGGTAGGAATACTCTGGATGCTATTGATGCTAGACCTGTACACCCAAGTTTGCTTTTGCAGATGCTAATCTGAGTAACAAAGAAATCAGTGTGTTAAGTCAAACGTTTTTCAGAATATTAGCCTTAATAAGACTTTTGTGTGCATGAACAATTAACATTTAGAACACTGTCTGCTACATAAAAAAGCACTCAAGAGGTGTTTGTGGGTTTAATTTTTATACAAGTTCTAGTTCTTTGCAAAGACTAATTTAATAGCTGTAGAATGATCCAGGATCTCAGTTTGACAAAGTACTTCATCAATTTTGTCCATTGTTTCCTTTTGAGAATTTTGTAATTGGAATTACAGGTTCTTATAAAGAAATATTGTCAACACTGGAAGTGTATATTTCTCAATTATTTCAAAGAACTAATCAATCCAAATCTCATTTAGATCATTGATAATTAGTTCATCAAAATAATGTCCATCTAATTGAAGGAAAAAATTATAGAACTCATTAGTATATACACAAGCTCTAACAACAAAGTATTAAAATAAAAGCACCTTTATTTTATAGATATTTATGAAAAGTCTTCTTCGATATAATTGCAGTAGATTCATTTTTCCTACACACTTTCACTGGCACTGTAGTCTCAATATTGCCTGTTTCTAGGCAACCTTGGCAATAGCTTAAAAATGATATAAGAGATTTGCTGCATAGATGCAAAAAATCACTTCCTTTTTGATCCAGCAGCCTTCTAAAGAGCATTAATTCTTGTTCTTCAAAACAAAAAAGAGAAGGGCTTGATCCCATGTGGTTGTTTTATTGTTGACCCATCTGTTTATCCCTAATTCATCCAGAATCTTGCTTCTACGAAACATTTCTCAAATATTTTACATGCATTGCTCCTCTAATCAAATCCTTAACAAGGTAGAAAACAGTTTCAACCATAGACAAATTAGATTCAAATGGATTCAACTATTGCTTTCCCACATTTTCAAACTGATAACTGTTTTAATCAAGTGGACTATAAATATGTTATTAGCTAATTCTATCTAATGCAAGTGTATTTTGGGTTTCTATAGAAATAAGCACAACTTATTTGAATCCTAGCATTTGTCTTTTGGAACTTATAAGTTAATGTTGAATGTAGCTCTTACATGAATGAATTCAGTCATATTTCACACCACAGATTTTATTTGTTTTATATATGCCCATTCAAAGCATAAGCCTGAATCTTGACACACAGGAATAAAGAATATATAAAGAAAAGGATTTTACTGTAATCCACCTCTGCTATTATTCATTAGTCAAAGATCTTTCATTGTGCAGATTTAAGAATTTCAGTTTCTACTCATGGGCTTTCTACTTTACTGACAATGCTCTAAAAACATTAGATATACATGTATGTACACTACTCATATATATGCAAAAATAAATAAAATTTGTTTATATATATAGTTACATCTAAAATTACATATAACTAAAATATGTATAATTTTATATATTCATTCTTATTTTATAGAATACATCCCAACTGAAGCCTCTCTTCCCTCCCATTCTACAAATCTCCCCTGCCATCCTTTGCCCCTAGATCCAATGCTCCTTCACTTCTTTTAAGAGTAGGACTCCCATTGATATCAACAAAACTTGGCATAAGAAGATGCAATAAGACTAGGTGTATCACCTTATATCAAGACTAGATGAGGCAACCCAGCAAGAAGAAATACGTCCCACAAGCAGACAAAATTGACAGTGACACTGTCACTGTCATTGTTCAGAGTTCAATAAAAACTCAAGCTACAGTATCATAGCATGCATGCAGAGGACCTTAGACAGGGCCATGCAGGCTGTGCTATCAGCACTAAAACCATTTTGAAAGTGATTAAATGATTAAGACATTTTTTTCCTAAATAACATTTCATATGAATTGACATAATCTTTAAAAACATTTTGTACATATGTGCAAATAGCTGTGTATGTCATAAAGGGACATGTACCCCATGAAGCTGGAGTAACAGGACGTGTTAGTTCCTGAGGACTACTTTATGACTCATAGAGAAAATGAGCAAGCTGATGAGAAAAATGTGAATTTGAGGTATGTTTTCAGATGTGTTATTTCTCACATTTTGTGAAATGAGAACAATAGATATGTTTGTTTATTGTTATACAAGACAATGGCATTTATGAATTGATTGCATATTACATAGCAGAAATTGACTCAAATGAACTGGTATATTATGGATAGCTACATCCAACCCTATATATAATTAATTCAATATACAAGCAGATACATATATATGGAAACTCAACAAGATATTTGGATTTATAGAAGTGCTTAAGGGACACTTCCTCACCTACATATTTGCATCTTTAATGTGTACCTACTTGATTAGAAATAATGCTTATCTAACTCATTTAGTCTCCTGGCCTTATTGATTATGACTGCGATAAGTAAATCCCGTTGTATCCACTGAAATTATGTGTGTTCAATTCTTCAGTGACTCCATGTCAATGAAATTCCCATGCAATATTGTAAATATAATAGAAATATGTACTTATAAAATTGATATTCTAAAAGTGTTGTTTGCACTAGCGGTTGTAGTCTCACACATAACACAGGAAAAAGATTAAATAAGCCTGGAAAGGAAGCCACAACTGCATGTGTAAACATTTTAATGATGTGGAGATTCTTCATTTATTGAGGTATAAATTTTATAGAATATTTATATCTTCTGGCACGTTAAACTAAAAATATTAATGAAAAAAGAAACTGTTTGGTTTCTTTTCTAATAGGTTTTCATTTCTAATTTTCCTCATGACTAATGGCATTGAGCATTTTTTCTGGGTTATATTCATGAATATTAATTTTATATTGTATATTAAAATTTTATCCACTTTATACATTGTTTTATTTTAAAATGCATATGGAAAACTATTAAAAATAATTCTCAGATACCTTGTATTCAATTTCATTTAGTAGTCACATTTTACACTATTATACTTCAGGTTCATCACTTCTTTTTACCTCTTTTTAACATCTTTCATTGATACATCTCATTTGTATACTATATATGAACTGTTTACACAATACAACGTAAAATAAAAACTGTCACAAAGATATGTATAAAGCTACTCCAGCCAATGCTCTTTAAAATAACTTTCCACAAAATGGATAGAGCCCTGTTGTTCATCAAAAGGTGACTGGATGAATAAGACATATTCATACAAAAAATACTAATTAGAAAAAATTTAGAAATACTTAACATATAGTTTGCTTATGCAAATAGTATACTTATAAATCACAAAACAGCATGCTAAGTGAAAGAATTCATACACAAATATTTATAGTTTTAATAATTATATTTTTATAAAATTTTAGAAGAGGAAATTCACAGTAACAGAATTTCAATTATTCCTAGTAGATGGAGGTACAGGAAGAAGACTATGTCTACAGAGGTCAAAAAGTTTTGGCTAGATGGCGAATATTTTAATATTGTTTTCTGTGGAATTTATATAAGTGTGCATACTTCTCAAAGATCATTATATTAAATCTTAAATATTATAAATCTCATGAAAGCAAAAAGTAGAAAGTTAAGCAATTCCACCCTTGGGAATATACCCAAGAGATGCCCTATCATACTACAAAAGCATTTGTTCAACTATGATCATAGCAGCACTATTTGTAATAGCCAGAACCTGGAAACAACCTAGGTGCCCCTCAATAGAAGAATGGTTAATAAAGGTGTGGAACATATGCACATTAGAGTTCTACTCAGCGGTAAAAAACAATGACATCTTGAATTTTGCATGTAAATGGATGGAAATAGAAAATGCTTTACTGAGTGAGGTAAGCCAGACCCAAAAAGAGGAATATGGTATGTATTCACTCATATGTGGATTCTAACCATAATTAAAGGTCATTGAGCCTATTATTCGTGATCCTAGAGAAGCTAAATAAGAAGGTGAACCTGATGAAAATCATGTAGCTATCTGCCTGGAGATTGGAAGTAGACAAGAGTCCCAGGTAACCTGGGGTGCATGGGGGATGGGTGGGAGGGTCGATGGAGGGGGAGAGGGTTAGGAAGAAGGGAGTAGGGGAGGAATGGGGAAAACTCGGGGGACTGAGATGGGGAGAGGGAGGAAGGATGGATATGGGATCAGGGAAGAATATATCTCAACTAAGGGAGTCATCTTAGGGTTTACAGGAGACTTGATTATAAATGGG
This sequence comes from Myodes glareolus, assembly GCF_982192425.1. Lineage (NCBI taxonomy): Eukaryota > Metazoa > Chordata > Mammalia > Rodentia > Cricetidae > Myodes > Myodes glareolus. The sequence goes on along the minus strand of NC_142053.1, from coordinate 94,677,165 downwards.
AGCCCAGGTCCAAGGAGAGATCCCCAGACTGTTCTCTAGACAGAGGAGAGGGTGCCTGAACCGGCCTTGGCCTATAACCATACTGATGAAGATCTTGCTTATCACCATAGATCCTTCATCTGACGATGGATGGCGATACAGATGGAGACCCACATTGGAGCACCAGGCTGAGCCCCCCATGGTCCAAATGAGGGGCAGAAGGAGGAAGAACATGAAAAAAACTCAGGACCGCAAGGGATGCGATCACCCACTGATACAAGGTGACGTATCTAATGAGAGTTCACCAAGGCCAGTTGGACTGGGACTGAACGAGCACGTGATCCAACCAGATTCTCTGAATGTGGCCGGATTCTCTGAATGTGGCTGGCCCGGAGCCTTTCTGAAAAGCCACTGACAATGACACTGGGACTTGTTTCTTCTGCATATACTGGATGTTTGGGATCCAGTCTGTTCGGATACTCACTTTCAGGGACCTGGAAGGAGGGGGGAGGTACTTGAACTTCCCACAGAGCTGGAAGCCCTGACTGCTCTTAGGGATGGAGAGGGAGGAGGAGGGGGAGGGAGGGAGTGGGAGGGTGTTGGGAGGAGGGGCGGAAATGGAAACTTTCATAATTTAATAAACTTTGAAAAAAAAAGTAGAAAGTTAGTTACCAGTAGAAGAAGATGCTTGATAGAAAAGATAAAATGTTCATGTCATATTTCCATTTTGTGATGTCACTGGAAACATTTAGTTAGTAATATAGTTGATTCTTATTTCTGGTTATTTGGATCAATCCCCCTGGCCGGCAAGATGTAATGGACACAATTCAAAGTAAGACAATTGTTTGCCCTTGTAGCTAAGGTAGTCTCACCAATTTCCAGAAGATTTTCATGTATAACAGAAACTAGAGAAGTCTATAACTTGAAGAAATAATAATGGGCAGTATATTGGTAAAGACATTCGCAGTATGCCATTTATTTACATATTACTTCATTTTTCATATCATTACTTGATTAATTTTTATCTGCTTTGGAATAAGAATTTCTTTAATGTTTGAAATATTGCTGAATTAATAACATGTTATAATGTGAACAGTATTAAAATAGTCAAATTCTAGTATATTTCTCATCAACCAATTAAAAGTACTTGCTTGGTTGAAATGGTTGACTAGACTGAGAGATATAATCCATTACTTTTCAGAAAATTGACTTTCAGCTCAAATGATAAAGATTTTATAATGCCAAATTTTCTCCCTTTATTTGTCACTGCTGCTTTATCTATATTTCTGTTAAGTTGATTTTCTTTTTTGGAAGTGAATACACTGAAAATAAAATTGTGCCTTTTTGGGGGTGTTTTCTTTGTCCTGGCAATCAAGATCATAAGCATGCCTTATAATATGGACAAGTAATTGTTTACCCAAGGTATTTCAGCCACTCATATTGTTTAAAATTGAGACGCACAGGAAGCTGTTTCATTTCCCTTTGAATCATAACTTTATCAAGGTGTTTTATTCTTTTCATTTGAAAATAGTGTTCTACATATCAGGTGATGATAATATAAATTTATATTTGATCCAATAAACAATATGAGAAATTAAATGTATAACCATAAAACTGATTCTTGTGTTTTAGTACATCTCACTTAATGATGAAAAGTAAGAAAGCAACTCTGTTTCATCTTGTCATGCATCATTTTCTCTTTTTGTGTGTGCTTCTTAGGTAATTTTAACTCAACTCTGCATAACGAAATGCTGTGTGTATTCTGTAGCCTTCCAGCACTCTTTCTGTCTCTTGTCTAGGCTGCTTTTGAGGGTTCTGAGGTCACTGGCAATTTCCATTTCCTGTTAGAAAGGCAAACCATATCTCAAGTGTAAAAATCTCCATTTTAAAACAGATTCATAGTACATAATTCTTAATATTAACATCCTACTCAGTGACTCTCCTTAGTATGTACCCTATTATTTATACTAGACTTTTCCATGCTTTCCTCTATTTTTCTTTTTCTCCTAAGCTAAAATCACATGCAAAGTAAGTATGCTAATCATTTGCTAATTATTATTATTGTCTTTTCTAGTTTTGTTTTTGTTACAGCAACATCCATCATTACATCCCACCTACACTGCAGCTCATCACTCTAAGTTGGTCTCTATGAAATTTGGTCTCTCTATTTTAACACAAGGGCAATATTTTAAAATGTAACACAAACTTCTGTATTAGACTCTGATATAGTAATTGTGTGCAACCAGTGTTATTATTGATAGCCAAAGACAAGAATGAAAAATAAATGCAAAATATCCGCTTCAGAGGCTGGGATACCTGAGTGAAGTGATGTGCGAGAAGGTTAGCCAACATTTTCTAAGCCCCTTTTCATTGTCTGGCACCTGCTACTTCTTAGAACTGGGAAGCATGCCAAGAATTCTGTTAGAAGGCTGCAGTGAAGAAGCAAAGAAGGCAACACAGGACTTGGCAATCCCCTGGGGCTTGCAAAAACAAAGATTGGAGATTGAGAGCAATAAAGCAGCCAAGATGTATACCTCTGAGATTCCATTAAAAAGAGAGAGACAGAACTGTGACTCTTAGTATTTGGAAGTATTGCCCTCAGGGTATTTGTTCAAATGTCATGAGCATCTACAAAACTAAGCAGAAAGTTGCATGCTTAAATTTTCTATTCATAAATAATAAGATATCTGAAAAACTAAGAAGTAGAAACAACAGTAATGCTAATTTTCTCATAATTCTCTTCATTTGGGAAAGCTTTAGATGAACCACACCTTGGATCTCAGTGGAAGGTGTTTTATGACTAAGGACTTGAAACCTATAGAGGTTCCCTTCTCCACTTAAATGTCTGGTAGTTGATGCTAGCTACTAGTATAGACCAGAGCCTTAAGTGCTTTCCTATGGCCTTTATGTAAGAGTAAGTGATTAATTTGCAGCATGATTTCTTATTTCCAATGGAGAATATCACAAAAGGGCCAGGTAAAGAAGTTATATTTCTCTTAAAACTTAGTTGCAGGAATAACATAAATTTGTTCCCAAATTGAAACAGGTCCACTCATATTCAAATGACAGTGTACCCTACTTCATGTTACTCTTAAATTATAGGGAAAACACAAGGAGTATGAGATATTGGAGTAGCTGTCTTTTATATTTATGTTTTTTATTTAAGGAAAGCTAAACATAGCGTTCTTATCAATATTCTCGTGGTGAGAGGACAAGAGTCAACATGCTTTCTTTGTAAGAGGAAGGTCGTTCAGTGAATAAGTGCTTTCTGTGCAGGAATGAATCTGGAGAGATGGCTTAGTAGTTAAGAGGATTTTCTGCCTTTCCAGAGGATTAGAATTTGTTTCCCAGCAACCATCTGTTTGCTTACAACCACCTATATCTCCATTTCCATGGGTTCAGAAACCTTATAGCTTCCCTGGGTCACAGGTACACACCTGGTACACAGAAACACATGTGAGAAAAACACACATATTCATAAAAATAAAATATTAAAGCAAGAACAAGGACTTGAGTTTGGTTATTCAACATCCAGGGAAAATCAAGATATGGCAGTTCATGCATGAAACCCAGGTAGTAGAGTGCTGGAAATGGGCAGATCCTGGGAGCACTGGGCTGCCAACCTAACCAAAATGGTGTGCTCTGGGTTTACTGGGAGACCTTGCTTCAAAAAGAGGAGGAAAAGGAGAACATAAAAGAGACAAAAGAAGAAGAGGAAGAAAAGAAGAAAGGTAAAATGGAAGATGCCAACATCAAACACTTTCTTCCACATACTCCTTGTATACAAAAATATATGTATACATCACACACAAACATGCACACACATACACACACACATGCACACAAATATGCTTGTAAACCAGAACTGATGATTAAAATGTTGGAATTAAAGTACATTTAGAAGTTGCAAGAACACTTAGTAAATTCAGCACCTCCTAAGTGTAGTTGTACATAAAAAACAAACAGGAAATAAAAAGATAGAATATGAGAAAAATTGAATCCTAGTTTTTAAATTAATTCAGACATGGGTTGAACTTGTTTACCCTTAAATTTTTTCCATGAAAATATGACTAACTCAGAAAAAAATATCTTCTATAGAAAAATTACAATTTTTACATGCAACATATACAATCTATTGCCAAAAGATTAATGGGATAGATTATTGAAAAACATACATGGAATTATATTATTATGAAATAGACTAGGATTAGAGAGTTATCATTAATGTAAGCATATAGACATAAAATATAGGGAATATAATGTTTGGTTGATTAAGAAAACAAGAAATGACTCTGCCTAGGCCCTTTAAGACTGAGCAGGAGAAGGAGACCCACAGACCTGTCTGGGCAGCCTGTACAGGCAGTGAGAAGAAAACATGGACTGCCCAGTTTCTTTCAGTGCTAGGTGGTTGGGCACTATTATGGTGAGCAAATATGTGGTGCGGTAAGGCAGAAAGAAAGAGAAAGAATGATTCCCATCATATTGCCCCACCCCTCACCAGCTGTAGCACTCAGAGGAATGGGTCCTACACCTTGCCTGAGCAGCACAATAGAGCTCACCCTATTCATGTGCCCTAAGGTTAGCAGTCCTAATTTGAGCTGGCCCTGAGGACATGAGAGTGAGAGAGTTGTCTCCACCTCCTTTGTCTGTCATGTGGTGATGTGGTTTAGGAAAGTATGCCTCCTCTTGCCCCTCACTACTTTCAGTAAGCAGCAGAATTGACTCAGTCATTCACCAGTTGTGAAACTCGGGAGATCAAGTCCCGCATCTCACCTTGGTAGCACAGTATGAAGGCGTAAGTCACAAAATAATCCCACACCAGTTCAGAATTATGAATAATAAAAGGGTTATTTATTTAAGGGGAAAACATACATATCACTGTCCTAGACAGTCATCTAAGGGCAAACAGGAACAGAGTCTAGCAGCCAGAAGGGGGAGCCAGAAGCAAGAGAGCAAACACATGGGTACAACTGCTTTTTACAGTATAAGAGACCATGCCCAAGTGGGCTGTTATCTTAAAGGCTATTAGTTGAAGGAGCAGAATGTGCTCCCACAGCAACAATAGAGCTGTTCTTGTTGACAGGAACAATAGGTGACCTGTACCCAAGAATGTGAATATGAGAGACTTGGTTCTGCCTCTTAACTGCCATATGGTAGCAAGTGTGAGGGAGAGTTTGTCATGTGGGAGAGTTGACCTAAAGTAATGAGAATAGGAGAGCTGTCACTGTTCCTCACCAACCGCAACAGTCTGCAGAGGATCCCCTGCACATGGTCTGGGCAACACAGTAGAGCTGGTCCTAATGGTGTGGTGATGGTGAGCTGGCCCAGAGGATATGAAAGCAGGAGAAACATTCCCATCCCCTTATTCCTATAACCTTAGACTGCTGTAGAGCTTAACCTGGTGGTGAGGCTAGAAGATATCAGGGGTGCTGACCAACCCTATAACCACCTAGGCACAGAAACAGGACTATGAGTCGGCTAACTTAAACATCCATGCCATCTGTAATTTGCTGGAGCACATGAAGAGGCAGGCCCTGCAACTCCAAATCTGCAGGATTTCCCCAACAGAGGAAAACAACAGGATATTCAAGAATAATCTCTCTGAGGGTCCAGTATTGATAATGTAACAGAAATCAGGGTCCTCAAACCAGACTCTACAATGAAGATATATGAAGTAAAGGGTATTCTGTGTGACTCACTGTGTCACACTACAGCTTCCATGTTGAGATTTTTCTTTATATTTTCATCTTTTCTCTTAAATTTTATTTTATTTTATTTTGTAAGGGGGTGATTTTAAGGGCAGAGGGTGATATGAAGGAATGGGGAGATGAGTGAAATTGAGATGCATGGTGTGAAAACCACAAAGAATAAATATAAACATGAAGGAGGCAAGGCACATAGAATAAGGATATGAAATAAATAACAATATGGTAGGCTTAAATCCAATCATATTAATGGTGGATTACATTAAACAAAAAAAATTTAAAAAGTCATCTCAGGTTGATTAAGAAAGCAAAAACTCATTTGCAATTTGCAAAGAATATACATTAAATATAAAAGTAAAAAGTTGGCTAAAATTAAAGAATGAAACACCAGAATTTTGCTATTGTTTTAGGAATAGGGAAAATAGACAAGACGAGAAATATTAACAAATATAAAATGGATCAGACTATAATTTTAAATTGTCACAATTTCGGTTAATATGTACCTAACAAGATGTTTTTAGAGCAGAAAAAGATCAGTAAATCTAAAAGGTATTTTATTTCTTAATTCTTTTCTTGTTCTATGTTTTTCATTGATTTTTATCAAGCTCTACATTTTTCTTTGCTTCTCTCCCTGCCTCTCCCTTTCCCCCTTCAAGGTCCCCATGCTATCAATTTACTCAGGAGATTTTGTCTTTTTCTACTTCCCATGTAGGTTAGAACTACGTAAGTTTGTCTTAGTGTTCTCATTGTTGTCTAAATTCTCTGAGTTTGTGGGTTGTAGGCTGATTTTCTTTATTTTATGCTTAAAAACCAACTATGAGTGAGTATATGTGATAATTGTCTTTCTGTGTCTGGGGTATCACACTCAAAATAATGTTTTCTAGTTCCATCCATTTCCTGGAAAATTAAAGATGTCATTATTTTTTCTGCTGTGTAGTACTCAACTGGGTAAATGTTAACATGTTTTCCTCATCCCTTCTTTGGTTGAGAGGCATTTAGGTTTTTCCCAGATTTTGGCTATGACAAACATTGCTGCTATGAACATAGATGAGCTCATGTCCTTATGGCATGATTGAGCATCCTTTGAATATATACCCAAAAGTAGTATTTCTGAGTCTTGAGAAAGGTTGTTTCCTAATTTTATGAGAAATCACCACACTAACATCCAAAAGAGTTATACCAGCTTGCATTTCCATCAGCAATGCATAAGTGTTTCCTTTTTCCCATAACCTCTCCAACATCAGTTGTCATCACTGTTTTTGAACTTGGCCATTCTTACAGGTTTAAGATGGAATCTCAGAGTTGTTTTGATTTGCATTTCTCTGATGAGTAAGGATGTTGAACATTTCCTTAAGTGTCTTTCAGCCATTTTAGATTCCTCTCTTGAGAGTTCTCTCTTTAGGTCTGTACTCCGTTTTATTATTGGATTATGCATTCTTTTGATGACCAATTTCTTGAGTTCTCTGTATATTTTAGAGATCAGAACTCTGTATGATGTGGTGTTAGTGAAGATCATTTTCTATTCTGTAGGCTGTCATTTTGTCTTATTGATCATGTCCTTTGCTTTACAGAACCTTTTCCGTTTTACGAGGTTCCATTTATTAATTGTTTCTCTCAGTGTCTGTGCTGCTGAGGATTTATTTAGGAAGTGGTCTCCTGTGCCAACGCATTCAAATGTACTTCCCACTTTCTCTTCTATAAGGTTCACTATGGCTGGCTTTATGTTGAGGTCTTTGATCCATTTGGACTTGAATTTTGTATATGGTGATAGATATGGGTCTATTGTCATTCTTCTACATGTTGACATCCAGTTATGCCAGCACCATTTGTTAGATATGCTTTCATTTTTCATTTGATATATTTTTGCTTATTTGTCAAAAATCAGGTGTTCAAAGATGTGTGGATTGATATCCAGGTCTTCTATTTGGTTCCATTGGTCCTCCTGTCAGTTCTTCTGCAAATACCAAGCTGTTTTCAGTACTGTAGCATTGTAGTAGAAATTGAAGTCAGAGATTGTGATGCCTCCCGTAGTTATTGTACAGGATTGTTTTGGCTATCCTTGGCTTTTTGCATCTTCATATGAAGTTGAGTACTGTTCTTTCAACGTATGTTAAGAAATTTGCTGGGAGTTTGATGGGCCTTGCATTGAAATTGTAGATTGCTTTGGGTAAGATTGGCATTTTTACTATGTTAATTCTGCCTACCAAGAGCATGGGAGATCTTTTCACTTTCTGGTGTCTTCTTCAATTTCTTTCTTTAAAGATTTAAAGTTCTTGTCATACAAGTCTGTTAATCTTGTATCCTGCTACATTACTGAAAGTGTTTGTGAGTCATAGAAGTTCCTTGGTAGAATTTTTTGGATAGCTCATGTAAACTATCATATCATCAGCGGACAGTGAGAGTTTGTCTTCTTCTCTTCTGATTTGTATCCCATTCATCTCCTTTTGGTGTCTTTTTGTTCTAACTAGGACCTCAAAAATTATATTGAATAGACACCGAGAGAGTGAAGAGACAAATTGTCTTGTTCCTGATTTCAGTGGAATGGTTGGGAGTTTCTCTCCATTTAGTTTGATATTGGCTGTTGACTTGCTGTATATTGCCTTTATTACATTTAGTTATGGTCCTTGTATCCCTGTTCTCTCCAAGACCGTCATTATGAAGGGATGTGGCAGTTTGTCAAAAGCTTTTAGGCATCTAATGAGACAATCATGTGGGTTTTATTTTTCAGTTTGTTTATATGGTGGATTATATTGACAGATTTTTATATGTTGAACCATCCCTGCATCTTTGGGATGAAGTCTACTTGAGCGTGGTGGATGATGGTTCTGATGTGTTCTTGGATTTGATTTGCTAGTATTTTATTTAATATTTTTGCATCAATGTTCATGAGTGATATTGGTCTATAATTCTCTTTCTAAGTAATGACTTTCTGTGGTTTGGGTATCAGGGTAATTGTAGCCTCATAAAAAGTGTTTGGCAATGTTCTTTCTGTTCCTATTGTGTGGAATAATTTAAGGAGTATTGGTAATATCTCTTCTTTGAAAGTTCTGTAGAATTCTAAGCTGAAACCATCTGGTCCTGAGACTTTTGTGTTCTCAGGATTTTTCATGACTGTTTCTATTTCTTCAGCAGTTATAGGTCTGTTTAATTTGCTTATCTCATCTTCAATTAAATTTGGTGATATTTATCCAGAAAGTTGTCCTTGTCCTTTAAGTGTTCCAATTTTGTGAAGTACAGGTTTTCAAATGTGACCTGATGATTTTCTGCATTTCCTCTGTGTCTGTTGTTATGTCCCCCTTTTCATTTCTGATTTAGTTAATTTAGATATTCTCTCTCTGCCTTTTGGTTAGTTTGGATAAAGGTTTGTCTATTTTGTTGATTTGCTCGAGCAACCAACCCTTTGATTCATTGAGTCTTTATATTGTTTTCTTTGTTTCTATTGTGTTGAGCTCTCAATTTGATTATGTCCTGCTTGCTAGTTCTTAGGTGAGTTAGCTTCTTTTTGTTTTAAAGTTTTCAAATGTTCTGTTAATTCACTAGTGTGGGATTTTTCCAGCTTCTTTATGTAGGCATTTCGTGCTATGTACTTTCCTCTTAATACTGCTTTCACTGTGTCCCATAAATTTGGGTAATGTAACATGAGGGGCCGGCTTGTTGGGGTATCTGTTCCCGTCCAGTACCCCACAGCTGGCAAGTCCAAGAGAAAATCAATCACACAGAGATCTCTATAAGTTATAAAGCTGATTGGCCCATTAGGTCAGGCTACTTACTAGCTCCTGTAACTTATGTTACCCCATTATCCTTACCTACGTTAGCACATGACACAGTACCTTTTCCAGCGGGGCAGCTTACATCTTTCCTCTCCGGTGGTCTGGGCAGAACTGGAAGCTTCCTGCTTCCCAGAATACTCCCAGTCTCTTTGCTCCACCCCTACTTCCTGTCTGACTTTCCCGCCTATACTGCTTGCCTGGCCAATCAGCGTTTTATTAAAATATGATTGACAGAATACAGACAATTCTCCCACACCAGGGTATGTTGTGTGGTCATTTTCTTTGAATTTTAGGCAGCTTTAATTTCTTGCTTTATTTCTTCCATGACCCATTGATGCTTCAGGTGAGCTTTGTTTATTTTCCATGTGTTTGTGGTTTTTCTGAAATGAGAATGGCTGTTGACTTCTAGTTTTAAACAATGGTGATTTGATAAGGTACATTGGATTATGCCAATTTTTTGCATTTGTTGAGGATTGTTTTGTTACCAAGTATGTAGTCAATTTCTGAGAAGGTTCCATGAGGTGCTGAGAGAAAGGTATATTCTTTTCTGTTTGGATGGAATATTCTGTAGATGTCTCTTAAGTCCATTTAAGTTATAACATATGTTAGTTCTTTTATTTCTTTTTTCATTTTCTGTCTGACTGACCTGTCCAGAGGTGAGAGGGTGTGTTGAAGTCTCCCACTTTTAGTGTGTGGGGTTTAATGTATGGTTTAAGCTTTATAACTGTTTTGATTATTATGTGGCATGATAACTATTTAGATCCAGTCTATTTTGGTATTCCATAAGCTTCTTGTATCTTCATAGGTATATCATTCTTTATGCTGGAAAAATTTTCTTCTATGATTTTCGTTAAATATATGTTTTTGTGCTTTTGAGTTTTACTTCTTCTTCTATAACTATTCTTCTTAGATTTGGCCATTTCATAGTGTCCCGTATTTTCTGGATACTTTGGGTTAAGCTTTTGTTAGTTTTAATGTTTTCTATAACTTATGAATTTATTTCCTCAATTGTATCTTCAGCGCTTGGGATTTTCTCTTTCATCTCTTGTATTCTGCTGTTCATGCTTGCATTTGTGGTTCCTGATCATTTCCTCATGATTTCTGTTTCTATAATTCCCTCATTTGTGTTTTCTTTATTGTCTCTATTTCAGTTTTCAAATGTTGAATAGCTTCTTTCATATATTTGATTTCATTTTCTTGGTTTTCTTTAAGGTATTTGCTGATATCTTCCAACTTTTTGTTTGTCTTTTCCTCTCTTTCTTTAAGGGAATTTCTCATTTCCTCTTTAAGAATTTCCAACATTTTCTTGAAGTTATTTTTAGGTCATTTTCTTCTACTTCAACTATATTTGGTTGTTCAGGTCTTGCTATTGTAGGGTCTTTAGGTTTTACTGGTGTTGTGTTGTTCTTTTTGGTGTTGCATGTGTTCTTAACTTTTCAACTCATCTTTTCCTCTAATAAGTGTGGTTGGGGCTGTCTCAGATTCTGTTGAATAATCTTCTAGGTGCCAATGAATCCAAAGCTCAGATGGTTGTTCCTCATGGTACAGTCAGTGCCACAGTTCTAGTTACCCTGTTGGTTACTCCATGTTCCTGGAGATAGCTCAGCACTCCCATGATTTGCTCTGCTCCCTTGGAGTTTGCTGGTAAACAGAGAGGTACAGTAACTAAATGCTTTTCCAAGAAAGAAATTTTTGCTGTAATTGCTTATATTTGCTCTCAGTAGCAAAGAAATACCTCAAGAAATTCTTTATTAAAGAAGATAGAATTAGAGATCTATTTACCATCATCAGTAGTTCAATAGAAGGCATCCCTCTTATACTATTTACATGCTATGGACATTTAGAAGATAAACTGAGATTTGGACTATGATAGAATTGAAATTCTTTGAGGGTGTCTATTTTTACTCTTTTAAAATGATTAGTCAAAAATCATTCTGTATTAAAAGTAAATCAATCATGATTTAATATACACATAAATTATGTAATGTAATTCTCAGTGAAATTTATTAACCCATACATCATCATCCTTCATGTGCACTATAATCAAGGGTGTGCACTATTAATGAACGTATGTATTGTTGCAATCACATTGTCAGTATTATCTAAAACTAAGCATCTGAATTACCAGTAAGTCTACTTGAAGTCTCTGTCCAATGGAATAGAATACCCCAAATCAAAGTGAGACAATTTATATAGCAGTATTATTCTTTTTAAACATTTTTCAGTAATTATTTTATATGTATAGGTGTTTTTTTCTATAAGTATCTGTGCAGCATGTGCAAGCAATTTTCACAGAATCAAGAAGAGGGTTATGGATCCCATGGTACTAGAATTACAGACAGAGCTGAGCTGTTATGAGGAGACTGTGAATCAAATCTGGATGTTTTGGAAGAGCAACAAGTTGTTTTAACTGCTGAGCTATTTCTCTAGCCAAGCACTGTATTTAATAACTAAAAACTGAAGAGATAAAATATTTATAAGTTATAGACTATGAATAAAATTTGAAATATGCATGCAATTGGAGAAAATAACACTCCAAATTCATGTTGGGAGTTGTTAAACAGTAATAGAAGATTTTGCATTAGTCAGCATCCAGTTGTAGCTCAAATTGAGATAACTTACTTTAAACGAACTATTTTAAAATAAATAATCACTAATTATCAAGTATGAAATAGACATAAAGCAGTGCTTTGGTGGCACACGCCTTTAATCTCAGAATTTAGGAGGCAGAGGCAGGCAAATCTTTGAATTTGAGGCTACTCTGGTGTATAAAATGAGTTACAGGATAGCCAGGACTAAACAGAGAAACTTTGTCTCAAAAAACAAGAGAAATCCAGGTGGTGGTGGCACACATATTTAATTCCAGCATTTGAGAGACAGAGGCAGGTGGATCTCTGTGAGTGCAAGGACATCCTGATCTATAAGAGCTAGTTCCAGGACAGACTACAAAGCTACAGAAAAACCGAGAGAGAGAGAGAGAGAGAGAGAGAGAGAGAGAGAGAGAGAGAGGAAAGATATATATATATATATATATATATATATATATAGAGAGAGAGAGAGAGAGAGAGAAGAAAGAAGCATAAAAGACTAATCGTGTACTTTAAGGTATCAGAGAGATAAGCAACAGAAAAGAAAACTGTCATTTTTATGGATAGATGGATAAAAGAAAATGAATGAAGGTATATTATTAGTAATTAGAAAATTAAAAGTGGATCATGACAACATAGACTGTAATTCAATTTCTTTCCTTATTCTTTCTTTACACCGTAACTTCAATTGTCTGATAACATCCTTAATTATTTAAAATTAATGTATGACAACTTTCAAATAAAAGTGAATTTGCAGAATCCTTGATTTATGATGCCTAAAGATCACAAAGCAGAATGGTTTATGATGTGTTTGATTGAGAAAGTCAGAATCAGTAGAAAAATAGTTAAATGTCTTCTGTGCAAAGTAGTTAAGGTTCAATTTTTAAGCTATTCACAAATGTGAACTTAACCTTCAAAAGGACTGAATGTGGAACATGAATACTCCCTCCTAAGTTCAGAGACAATAAAATATTTACCAGACATTTCAGGTATCAGACCTAGATAAAGAAAGATATGTTTATAGATGATGACAAAGATTAGTTAAACTGAGCTGAATACAGGTCCTTCTACCTTATGAATTATAATGGTTGCCATGGTGGCTTCAATGTTAATGAAGCAAATTTTATTACCCAGTATATTTTCTATTGTTGCAAATATATATTTTTACTTATACATACTATTTCATTTAGTAATAACTGGAAGTGTAAAGTAGTTTTCTGAAAGAGTAATTGAAACTTAATTTAGACTATCAACTTGAGAAGCAAAAAAGTATTTATCATCATAAACTATGATTTTTAAGGTGTATTTATTTAGAAATGTAACTCATATTTGTCCCCTTGCAACTTTGGTCAGTTGAATTGAGACTCCAATAAAAATCACTTTTTCAATTTTATAGAAAATATAGGTCATTTCTAGAAGAGCATAATTTTCTTTAATATGATAGTGAATGTACTAAAGAACATTATTAAAATGTCAATAAAAAGCAATTGCCTTAAGTCAAGAATTATTTTTGCTGTTCAAAATATTCAGAACTGATAATAATATAGTTTCCTAACCTGTGGAAATTTCAGTAATAAAGGTACATCTATGTATATTTTTCCATAAGTATGCTAATATACATTTTGATTTTATAAGAATGAATTTTATGTTTTAAATCTCATTAACAGGTAACTTTTATTCAAGTGGGTGTTTCCAGATGGAGGAAATAGATTTATAACTGGAAGTTTCTCTCTTGCATGCTGTTGCAGGGAGCAGGGCCTGCTTGTTCATCCCAGCCACCTGGTTAGCTTAGCCCCTAAATAACCACATAGAAGCTGTAATAATTAAAACACTGTTTGGTCCATTAGCTCTAGTTTCTTATTGGTTAATTCTTACATCTTAATTTAATCCATTTCTATTAATTTGTGTATTGTCATGTGGCAGTGACTTACCGGGTAAAATTCCCAACATCTGTCTCTGGCAGATCCATGGCGTCTCTCTTTGACTCAGCTTTCTTCCTCACAGAATTCAGTTCTATCCTCTCCACCTAAGTTCTGCCTTATCAGGCCAAGGAAGTTTCTTTAGTCATTAACCAATACAAGCAACACGCAGAGGGGACTCCCACATCAGCCTGCAAGTTTCTGAATAACCACTCTGAGGCCGAGTAATAACTATAAATAATTAGCCAATGGCTCAGGTTTATTACATCCTAAATTAATCAATTTCTATTGCTATGTGTATTGCCACTTATCCATGGCATTGCCAGTCTGCTGGCATGTTGTTCCTTGGGTGACAGGCTTGTGACTTTCTATTGACTCCACCTATATTTATTTCTCCTTATATTCAGTATGGCTTTCCCTCCTAATTATTTCTTCCCTGGCTGTAGGTCAAATCAGCTTTATTTATGAAATAATGAGAACAAAACATATAAACAGCATACAAAAAGAGCATACCACAGCATAGGTTACTAGGGGCATGTCCTTGTACTATATCTTGCTTTCTGTATTCTGGCTACCTGTATTCAGGTGACCATGAGATATAGAAGTTTTCTGCTTCATGTTTTTGGCACCATAATGCTCTACTTCACTATGAGGATTGGTTTTCATTGACAACTTGGGTTTATTTAGAAACACTAATGTATCATCTATAAATTATATCTACCGTATTTTCAGGAATCAGCTGATCTTCCCTGTATCACCCTACAGAGACCTGAAGTTCAAAGAATTGGCAAGAAAATTAAGACAATGTGTCTACTACTTCCATCAATTTTCTGTAAATGATTCCTATTAATTATATAGAAACTACAATGGACTTTGTGACATAAAACAACACAAATTTATTAATTTCTACTTTTAGAGGTCAGAAGAACAATGCAGGTCTCATTGGATAAAAATTATAAGTATTTACCTGGTTGAATTGTCTGTGGACTCACTCTAGTGAAAAACTGATTCCCTTGACTTTTCAGACCCCTAAAGGATGTTCTTATTCCATGACTCATGCTATCCTCCTATTTTCAAAGCACTTTTGGCTCTGATCTCTCTTCACATCTATTTCTTTGACTACAGCCAGGAATAGTTCTTCATTTTAAGGATTGCTATGATTAGATCATTGGCAACTGAATAGTCTGGAATATACTCGGTATCTTAGTTTCTGAGCTAGTAACTTCCTGCCTACTATTGGTCTTGAACTATGCAAGGTCCTGTGTAAATTCAAAACTGGGAAAAATCTCAGATCCATCTAAAGTTCTTGAAACCATGATTATTAGTTAATAAGCTGAATTCAACTATGTAATTAGTGAGTTTAAAGATTCCAAAGAAATTCTTACTTCAAATACTCAAAATTTCACTCACAATTTTCTATTTTGAAAGCACAAGTCCCGTCCCGCCTGCCATCCCAGCTCACCTCCAGGTACACCTTCCTATATTTCTCCCTTCCCCCTGGGGCCATAAAATTTCCCCAGCTCAGCTGCCTTGCGTGCTGGGCCTGGGCTGTAGGCACATCCCAGCAGGAGGCAGTTCTTGTGTTTTAAAAGCCTGAATGAGGACAGGTGGGCCCTGTGTCAGCTCAGCAACATTCCTGACCAGCAAAAGGCACTGACTTCTAGCAGACAGCCATTGGAGGGGTGAGTTTGCTTCTGGTCTGCGGCCGGAGCCTGGCGAAGAAGAGTTCAGACTTTTCCCGACTCCCTAGACTCCCAGGTCACCCTGCAGTGGTGGCTCGACCCTGCTAAGCTCTTTCGCCTGCCATCCCAGCTTCCATCCAGGTACACCTTCCTATATTTCTCCCTTCCCCCTGGGGCCATAAAATTTCCCCAGCTCAGCTGCCTTGCGCACTGGGCCTGGGCTGAAGGTGCAACCCAGAAGGAGGGAGTGCCTGTGTTTCAATAGCCTGCCTGAGGAAGGGTAGGCTTTCTGTCAGTGAAGTCCCTGCCCAACAAGGGAACTTGACCCAGTACCAGAAGATCCAATAGAGAGGATTTGAAGGAAGAGATGGGCAGACACCAAGGCAAGACCTCCTCCAACAATCTGAAAAACAACATGAAAACACCAGATCCCAACGACCCTACAATAGAAGGACTTGAACACCTTAATCCAGAAGAAGTGGAAAAAAGTGCCATTATGAAAGCAATAGAGTCCCTTAAACAGGATATGAATAACTCCCTTAAAGAACTGGATGAGAAGTATAACAAAAAATTTGAAGAAATGAGTAAAGAAATTGATGAGAAGTATAACAAAATGTTTGAAGAAATGAGTAAATCCGTGAATGATACCCTAGGAAACCAAGAAAAAACAATCAAACAGGTAATGGAAAGAGTTCAAGAATTGAAAACTGAAATGTAGGCAATGAAGAAAACACAAACTAAGAACCGGAGGGATATGGAAAACCTAGGTAAATGAACGGAGACTACAGAATCAAGCGTAATCAATAGAATACAAGAGATAGAAGAATGTGTAAGGGGCCGCCAGGACGTCCCCATGGCAAAATGGTGCCAGCGGTCCTACAGCTTGGAGGTAAACAGATCCTTTTGATGTTGCCACGCAGGCCAAAGCGCCTTGGGCTTGTATTTTGCATAACTGAGCCTTGGTTCCCTAGCCTATCCTGAAACCCCGGGCTCCAGCGGAATGGTATTAACCAATCAGTATCCGAGCCTCTCCACCCCAAAAAAGCAGCTGCCACTTGGCTTTTCTCTCTCTCTTGTCCCCCATTCCCCCTTCAACCGAGTGCTCCAATAAAGTTGTGATTTAGGAAGGATTCTCGATTTCATGGTCGTCCCTGCTTGCTCGTCAAGGGGTGCGTCTCACAAGAAAGAATCTCAGATTCTGAAGATACCATAGAGAAAATAAATGCTCTGATCAAAGAAAACAGCAAATCCAACAAATTCTCATCACAAAACATTCAAGAAATCTGGGACACAGTAAAAAAACCAAATCTAAGAATAATAGGGATTGAAAAGGAGAAGAATTGCAGATCAAAGGCCCAGAAAATATATTCAATAAAAATATAGAAGAAAACTTTCCCAACCTAAAGAACAATATTCCTATGAAGGTTCAAGAAACATACAGAACACCGAATAGACTGGATCAAAAAAACATCCCCTCGCCATATAACAATCAAAACACAAAACATACAGATTAAAGAAAGAATATTAAGAGCTGCAAAGGAAAAAGGTCAAGTAACTTATAAAGGTAAACTTATCGGGCTCACACTGAACTTCTCTATTGAAACCAAGAAAGCCAGAAGGTCCTGGATACAGGTACTGCAGAAACTAAGAGACCATGAATGCAAACCCAGACTATTATACCCAGCCAAGCTATCATTCACTATCAACGGAGAAAATAAAATATTCCAGGATAAAAATAAATATAAACAATTCGTCGCCACAAATCCAGCCTTACAGAAAGTAATAGAAGGAAAATCGCAACCCAAGGAATCAAATATTGCCAACACTGCCTACAATTATCCAGACGTCTAGCGACCCTTCACAATCACAACTCAAAGAAGAGAAACATACAAACTCTACTACACACACACACACACACACACACACACACAATAATAACCGAATCAACAACCACTGGTCATTAATATCACTTAATATTAATGGACTCAACTCACCTATAAAAAGGCACAAACTAAGGGAATGGATAAGAAAACAGGATCCAACATTCTGCTGTTTACAAGAAACACACCTCAACCACAAAGATAGACATCTACTCAGAGTAAAGGGGTGGGAAAAGGTTTTCCAAGCAAACGGACCTAAGAAACAAGCAGGTGTGGCCATTCTAATATCTAACAAAATTGACTTCAAACTAAAATCAATAGGAAGAGATGGAGATGGACATTTCATACTCATAACAGGAACAATTCATCAGGAGGAAGTTTCAATTCTGATTATCTATGCCCCTAATATAAAAGCACCCAATTATGAAAAAGAAAATCTTTTAGAACACAAGGCAGTAATCAAACCACACACACTATTAGTAGGAGACTTCAACACACCTCTCTCACCAATGGACAGGTCAATCAGACAGAAACTCAACAGAGAAATAAGAGAATTACTAGAGGTAATGAATCAAATGGACTTAATGGATATCTATAGAACATTCCACACAAATAGGAAAGAATATACCTTCTTCTCTGCAGCTCATGGAAACTTCTCAAAAATTGACCACATACTTGGGAACAAAGCAAACTTCCACAGATACAAAAAAATATTAGTAACCACCTGTGTCGAGTCAGATCACCATGGAATAAAGTTAGAATTCAATAAAAATTCGAACAACAGAAAGCCTACAAACACGTGAAAGTTGAACAGTCAACTACTGAATCATTCCTGGGTCAAAGAAGAATTAAAGAAAGAAATTAATGTCTTCCTTGAATTTAATGAAAATAAAGACACAACATACTCAAACCTATGGGACACAATAAAAGCAGTGCTAAGAGAAAAGTTCATAGCACTAAGTGCCCAATTAAAGAAAATGGAGAAAGGACATATTGGAGACTTAACAGCACACCTGAAAACTCTGGAAAAAAAAGAAGCGGACTATCCCAGGTGGAGTAGAGACTGGAAATAATCAAACTGAGGGCTGAAATCAACAAAATAGAAACACAGAAAACAATCCAAAAAAATCAACGAAACAAAAAGTTGGTTCTTGGAGAAAAATCAACAAGATTGAAAAACCCCTAGCCAAACTAATCAAATGGCAGAGAGAGAACACTCAAATTAATAAGATCAGAAATGAAAAGGGGGACATAACAACAGACACAGAGGAAATTCAGAGAATCATTAGATCTTACTATGAAAGTTTATATGCCACAAAGTGGGAAAATGTACAAGAAATGGATTGGTTTTTAGATAAATATCATTTATCAAAGTTAAATCAAGACCAGGTGAACAATCTAAATAGACCTGTTAGTCGCAAAGAATTGGAAGCTGTTATCAAAAACCTCCTGACCAAAAAAAGCACAGGGCCAGATGGTTTCAATGCAGAATTCTACCAGAACTTCCAAGAAGAGCTGATACCTATACTCCCTAAGGTATTTCACAATATAGAAAAAGAGGAGTCATTGCCAAACTATTTTTATGAAGCTACAGTTACCCTGATATCAAAACCACATAAAGACAAACGAAGAAAGAGAATTTCAGGCCAATCTCACTCATGAACATCGACGCAAAAATTCTCAACAAAATCCTGGCAAACCGAATCCAAGAACACATTAGAAAAATTATCCATTATGACCAAGCAGGCTTCATCCCAGAGATGCAGGGCTGGTTCTACATACGGAAATCTATCAATGTAATCCATAATATAAATAAACTGAAAGAAAAAAAAACATATGATCATTTCATTAGATGCTGAAAAAGCATTTGCCAAAATTCAATATTCCTTTATGATAAAGGTGTTGAAGAAATTGGGGATACAAAAATCATACATAAATATAATATAAGCTATTTACAGCAAACTGACAGCTAACATAAAACTGAATGGAGAGAAACTCAAAGACATTCCAATGAAATCAGGAACATGACAAGGCTGTCCACTCTCCCCATACCTCTTCAATATAGTGCTTGAAGTTCTAGCAATAGCAATACGACAACATAAGGGGATCAAGGGGATTCGAATTGGAAAGGAAGAAGTTAAACTCTCGTTATTTGCAGACGGTATGATAGTATACATGAGCAACCCCAAAAACTCTACTAAAGAACTCCTACAGCTGATAAACACCTTTAGTAATGTGGCAGGGTACAAGATCAACTCCAAAAAATCAGTTGTCCTCCTATACACAAAGGATAAAGAAGCAGGGAGGGAAATCAGAGAAACTTCACCTTTCAAGATAGCCACAAATAGCATAAAATATCTTGGGATAACTCTAACCAAGGAAGTGAAAGACCTATTTGACAAGAACTTTAAGTCTTCGAAGAAAGAAATTGAGGAGGATACCAGTAAATGGAAAGATCTCCCCTGCTCTTGGATTGGGAGGATCAACATAGTAAAAATGGCAATTCTACCAAAAGCAATCTATAGATTCAATGCAATCCCCATCAAAATCCCATCAAACTTCTTCACAGACCTTGAGAGAATAATAATCAATTTTATATGGAAAAACAAAAAACCCAGGATAGCCAAAACAATCTTATATAATAAAGGAACTTCTGGAGGTATAACCATCCCTGACTTCAAACTCTATTACCTAGCTACAGTATTGAAAACAGCTTGGTACTGGCATAAGAACAGAGACGTTGACCTATGGAATCGAATAGAAGATCCAGATATTAACCCACAAACCTATGAACACTTGATTTTTGACAAGGGAGCTAAAGGTATGCAATGGAAGAAGGAAAACATCTTTAACAAATGGTGCTTGCATAACTGGATGTCAACCTGTAGAAGAATGAAAGTAGATCCATTTCTATCACCATGCACAAAAATCAAGTCCAAATGGATTAAAGACCTCAACATTAATCTGACCACTTTGAACCAGATAGAAGAGAAAGTGGGAAGTAGTCTACAAGACATAGGCACAGGAGGCCACTTCCTAGGTAGAACCCCAGTAGCACAGACAATAAGAGAAACAATGAATAAATGGGACCTCCTGAAACTGAGAAGCTTCTGTAAAGCAAAGGACACCGTCAGTAAGACAAAAAGGCTACCTTCTGACTGGGAGAAGATCTTCACCAACCCCTCATCAGACTGATCTCCAAAATATACAAAGAACTCAAGAAACTAGACACTAAAACTGTAATTAACCCAATTAAAAAAATGGGGTGCTGATCTGAACAGAGAATTATCAACAGAAGAACTTCCAATGACCAAAAGACAGTTAAGGTCATGCTCAACATCCTTAGTGTTCAGGAAAATGCAAATCAAAACAACTATGAGAAACCATTTTACACCAGTCAGATTAGCTAAAGTCAAAAACACCAATGATAGCCTATGCTGGAGAGGATGTGGAGAGAGGGGAACTCTCATCCATTGTTGGTGGGAATGCAAACTTGTGCAGCCACTGTGGAAATCAGTGTGGCGGTTTCTCAGGAAACTGGGAGTCAACCTCCCTCAAGGCCCAGCAATTCCACTCTTGGGAATATACCCAAGAGATGCCCTATCACACCGCAAAAGCATTTGTTCAAATATGTTCATAGCTGCACTATTTGTAATAGCCAGAACCTGGAAACAGCCTAGGTGCCCCTCAATAGAAGAATGGTTAAAAAAGGTATGGAACATATATACATTAGAGTTTTACTCAGCGGTAAAAAACAATGACATCTTGAATTTTGCACGCAAATGGATGGAAATAGAAAACGCTTTACTGAGTGAGGTAAACCAGACCCAAAAAGAGGAATATGGTATGTTTACACTCATAAGTGGATTCTAGCCATAATTAAAGGTCTTTGAGCCTATTATTCGTGATCCTAGAGAAGCTAAATAAGAAGGTGAACCTGAAGAAATTCATGTAGTTATCCTCCTGTATATTGGAAGTAGACAAGAGTGCCAGGCAACCTCGGGTGCATGGGTGGGTGGGTGGTTGTTGGAAGGGGAGAGGGTTAGAAAGAAGGGAGTAGGGGAGGAATGGGGAAAGCTCGGGGGATTGGAATGGGGGAGGGAGGAAAGATGGATATGGGAGCTGGGAAGTATATATCTCAACTAAGTGAGTCAATTAAGATTTACAAGAGACTTGATTGCAAAGGGGATCCCAAGTCCAAGGAGAGATGCCCACATTGTTCTCTGGACCGAGGAAACGGTGCTTGAACCAGCCTTGGCCCATATCCATACTGATGAATATTTTGCATATCACCATAGAACCTTCATCTAGTGATGGATCCAGATTGAGACAGAGACCCACATCGGAACACTGGACTTAACTCCCTAGGTCCAAACGAGAAGCAGAAGGAAAGAGAATGTGAGCAAAGAAGGCAAGATCAGAGGGAACCTTCACCCATTGATGGACAGAAATTGAGACAGAGACCCACATTGGAGCACTGGACTGAGCCCCCAAAGTCTAAATGAGGGGCAGAAGGAGAGAGAGCATGAACAAGAATGACAGTACTGTGAGGAGTGCGTTCACCCACTGATACAAAGAGACTGATCTAATGAGAGTTCACCAAGGCCAGTTGGACTTGTATTGAACGAGCACGTGATCCAACCAGATTCTCTGAATGTGGCTGGATTCTCTGAATGTGGCTAGCATGGGGTCTTTCTGAGAAGCCATTGACGATGACACTGGGACTTGTTTCCTCTGCATATACTGGATCTTTGGCATCCAGTCTGTTTGGATGCTCACCTTCCTGGATCTGGAGGGGGGGGGAGGAACTTGAACTTCCCACAGTGCAGGAAACCCTGACTGCTCCCAGGGATGGAGAGGGATGAGGAGAGGGAGTGGGGGGAGTGGGAGGGTGTTGGGAAGAGGGGCGTAAATGGAAACTTTTTAAATTAATAAACGTTTATAAAAAAAAGAAAGCACAAGTCCCAACTTCCCAATCCATGTGAACTCAATAAAATAAAAAATAAACTTGAAAACTCTTCTTTAAGTAAATGATGTCCTACATACATCATGAATAGAAATTTGGTATATCTCAAATTCATCCACGTGAGACTGCACTCCTGAATTGATATCATAACTATAAATATTCAATCACTATCTCAAGTTATTCTTATTTGTGTATTCTTTAAACACCAAAAGAAGCAACCATATGAGCTCTTATTTAAGAATCTAAGTAAGATCTAAATAATTAGGGATCTAAATAATAAATATTTAGGGATCATTTTCTACTAGTTACTCTTGATATTTCATTATTAATTATCATTCCAGTGAAATGTAAAAGGTATCAGATTTAAATATCTTAAAGGCACTGCAGCTGTCAGTATATTTGGAGTTTATTTACCTAGCATAATGTTTCATTCAATGGTTTTATAGCCCTGTGCCTAACCAAATGTAATTTGGCTCCCTTTTAATGATAACAAATACAAACTATATAGGACCATGTTTTTCAGCAACTCCTCATGCCAAGTTGCTCCATAAGCACTATATATATGAATAAAACACAAAATGTTACCAACTTTTTTCTAATTTCAGATTTCCATTTCAATTTAAAATCACACTTTTTCATTGACAGTTCATTTTGGGAAGATATAAATATTTATCAACAGTATTTTTGGAAATAAACTAATAAACCACAATTGAATTATCATTTTAATCACACAGCACACTCACCTTAAAATCAAAATACAGCAAAATTTAAAACCAAAATACCCAAAAGTTACAAACTACAGCAGAATCATAAAAAAATTACATTATTGGAAATAACTATACTTTCACTGACTACTCTAAATATTCACAAATTATTCAAGGGCATGTATTTCCTTGATCCATTGTCATAGATCTTAGAGAATATTTGAATCTGATTTGAGAGCAATATTACACAACATTTTTATATGCTATGCAGTTTATATAGATTTCAATTTGAATGTGCATGAAAGCATTGCAATTTATTTGTAGGGATATTCTGAGAAGATCAAATTATATAACTATATAACTATATTTTTTCCTCTCCTCCTTTCTACTCTTCTGAAGAAATGAAGCCCCAAATTTATTCATCCACCTAAGTTAAAAATGCCAATTTTCATAGGAAATTGAAACCCATTTATTCTCAAGTTACAAGCTTTAGCATTTAAAAATATATTTTTAATTCTGTCATATTTCTAAGTAATCAACACAAAATATTGAGAACATTTTCCATTAAAGATTTAAATAGAAATTTATTTTATTAATGATATTGTGACATTTTCTCACTTGTTCATTCTTATATAATAAGTTGTCATGCATACTTGGTTTCTGAAAACAAATTGTAAATAATAAAATGTTATGTAGAATAATTTAATAAATTTTTATTTATTTTATCGTCATAATGCAATTTTCTTCAGGTTGTGTGCTACGTAACATCATAGCATGTGGATGTCATACTTATGATTATGATACTCCTGGAATTATACAACTTTCATGGCTCTTAACAGTTGTCCTAGCTTATTTCACATGAAACATTGTGACCAGACTGGCTTTGTTTGTCAGCTTCTACAGTTTTGTGAGAAAAGTAGGTAGCTAAGGGGCACAAAGATACACCATTTGATAGGACAGCATAAGGTCTTTGTATCTATGCAGTAGTCTAGTTAAAATAGAACAAAGAAAATTGAGAAGCTATGGCTAGCAGTTGTCCTGAGAAAAATTCAAAATATAGAGTTTTATGCTGTTGTTCAGTATTGATATTCAATTTTGACAGAATAATTTAATCACAAGATACTGTCTAAGAGCAAAGAAGCTAAGTGTTCATTTTAGAATTTTCTTTGCCATGAAGGCGTGGCAATCAAATAAAATTCTCTTTTCCCAATAATTTTCTCAGGCACTGTCTTGACTCTGCCTTCTAACATTATTTTTATCAGAACATTCCATTCATTTTCATTGACTTATAAAATAGAGCTGTTGTTTAAGGAGAGGCTCATGAGATCATTTTCCACATTGAAAGTCCAAACTTCACTTTTGTAAGCTCAAGAATACATATCAGTAGGAATTCACTGAGATTACCATTAAAAAAAATGGGATCTCTTGTGCTCATAGCATACCATGGCTGTATTATATAACTTGCAAAGGAAAGACAATGGTTTTCAATATTATAAATGACACTGATACATTTGAATATATTTATTTATTTATTTAATACTTTAAAAGTAGACGTTATAATTTTAATTTTTCTACTTTTCCTTTCCTCCCTCCAGGATATCCCATATATTCTTTTTTGCTCTCTTTCAAATGCAACGTCTAATTTTTCACTAATTGTTGTCATATTCATATACATTTTCCTAAATAAAATCTGCTCAGTTTATATAATGTTGCTTATATGTATGCTGTTAGTGCTGAACATTTAGTATTAGATAACCATTTTGTGTGTTCTTCCCTGGAGAAGAAAATTTCTTCCACTCTCAGCATTTCTTGTTTACCTGTCACTCTTTTTGTAGGGTTTAGGCCTTGTGGCCTTCCCCACTTTCATACTGTCAAGTCTCTTGGTCTCGTCTTTTTTCAGTTCACAATTGGGCAGTCATATTCTTTTTGTATTTTATTTACCAGCCACTGTTTTCCCTCCTCCCTTACCTCCCGTTCTCTTCCCCCACCTCCTTTCTACCACACATGTGCTTCTTCTCTGACTCCATTCAGAAGGGGCAAGGCTTCAGCATTTCCAGGGCTTAAATTTAATTCAAATTTTAAGACCTCCCATTGGAATCAACAAAGCATGGTATATCAAGTTGAGGCAGGACCAAGTTCTGTCCTCTTCATCAAAGCTGTACAAGCCAACCCACAAAAGGGAATAGGTTCCAAATAGCCAGCTCATGCATCAGGGACAGGTCCTGGTACCACTGCTAGGTGCCCTACAAACACCAAGCCACACAACTACCACTCTAGTGCCAACTTCCCAGCTGTCCATCCAGAGTCCATAAGCTCCCACAAGCTTAGATAAGTTGGCTCTGTAGGCTTCGCCAACATGATCTTGACCCCTCTGTTCCTCATATAATCCACTTCCCTCTCTTCAATTGGACTCCCAGAGTTCAACTCAGTGCTCTGCTGTAGATCTCAGGCAATTATAATCTTGAGGTTTAATTTGTATAGATTGACATTACTCAGAGATACAATCTCACAGCAGACTCCCTTGATCCTTTGACTCTTCCCTGACTTTTACAATGTTCCTTGAACGTTAGGTGTGGGAGTGTTTCACAGATGTATTACTGGGACTGGGCTACACAACTCTGTTTTGATTGGCTATGGATTCTACAGCAGTTAAGACATTTCTTTTAATATTCACTGAAATCTGGGTTCATAACAACACAGATTCTCATGAAGAAAAACTAAAAATAAAACTGAGCCTCTTTGACTTATGAAATTTCATACCTCAGTCCAAATGCTTATTTCTTTTATTCACTGGTCCAAGGACCCATGTTTGAAATGTACATTGCTGTGTATCAAAGTTGTGTTAAAATCTTGTTAATATCAGCTCAATTTGCTAGAGAATCTGTTGACAGTTTGTTCAGGCCAAGATAGAATGGACAATTTGGCAGACCTGAGAATCACCCTTATGAAAGAGATACTTGTGTAAGTTTTTTAACCATGCTCTGGTAAAAAGAATGAGCAATATCTAAATACAAACCCTAGTAATACAGTTTTCACAAAGAAATGTATATGTAAAACATTAAGTCTTGATCACTGCAGTGACATTTTTAAAATTCATTTGATCTTTTGTTAAATTCAGATTAAGACATTCATAATCAAGAAAAAAAACATTAGAAAATTGTAACTTTAAGTCAAGTTCGAACTGAAAATTTAACTTGAAAAGTAATAAAATTTTAAATGAGGAACCAGAATATGAAAGAATATTACATAAAATGCACAACAAGGTATGAGTAATAGCAAGCATTTCAAAATTAGGAATATGATAAATAACACATGTTAATTTAAAATTTTAGAGTGATATCAGAACCAAATAGTTCTCTTTAGTAATCAAGATGCAAATCATATTATTATGAAAAATTATGGATTATATGAAAAATGTGTTAGGCAAAATGTTTGATTGGAATGATCAAATAAAATAAAATCAAGAGGTGGCATAATGACTATATTTTAAAATCTTAAAGTATAATGGTTTTATATAATAGGTACTCAATTAATGCTTCCTAAATGAATAACACAGTAAAGATTAAAGGCTTCAAAAATATATAATCTTAAAAGCAGCTGAGAAATTCTTAAAATAATCTTTCATATGACAATTTGGGATTTTGATGGTAAAGTAGTTATATTATCTATTGAATTATGGTAATTTTAAACATTAAAGGAAACATTGTTGGAAGTATGAGTTACAGTGTACTATATTTGTTCAATTGTTAAAAGTGTTTAAATAAACATATTAATATTAATATATTAAGATATATGCTTTCCAAAGTGTCTTTCATGCCCCCACACCATTAGATGACCCTAAACCCAAGCACATTAAAACAGTACTGACTGGATTAATTTTTTAATTGATTAATTTATTTAATTATTAAAAATTTCCACCTCCTCCCCACCTCCCATTTCCATTCCCTTGCCCACCTCCCCCTCCCTTTCTAGTCCTAAGAGCAGTAAGGGTTCCCTGCCCCATGGGAAGTCCAAGGTCCTACCCCTCCATTCAGGTCTATAAAGGTGAGCAACCAAACAAACAAGGCTCCCATAAAGTCAGTCCATGCAGTAGAATCAAAACCCAGTGCCATTGTCCTTGGCTTCTCAGTCAGCCCTTATTGACAGCCACATTCAGAGGGTCCAGTTTGATCACATGCTCCATTACTCCCAGTCCAGCTGGCCTTGGTGAGATCTCATTAGATCAGTCCCACTGTCTCTGTGGGTGGACACACCCCTCGTGATTCTGACTTCCTTGCTCATGTTCTCCCTCCTTCTGCTCCTCATTTGGACCTTGGGAGCACAGTCAAGTGCTCCAATGTGAGTCTCTGTCTCTATCTCCATCCATCATCAGATGAAGGTTCTATGGTGATATGTAAGATATTCATCAGTGTGTCTATGGTACAAGGCCAGTTCAGGCACCCTCTCCTCTACTGCCCAAGGAACAATCTGGGGACCTCTTCTTGGATCTGGGGACCCCTATAGAGTCAAGTCTCTTGCAAATTCTACCTAAAATGGCTCCCTTAATTAAGATATTTACTTTCATGCTCCCATATCCACACTTCCTCCATCCCACCCATCCTATTTCCTCAAGCTCTCCTGAATCCTCCCCTTCTCCATTCTCTCTACCCACCTCCCTTTACATCCACCCCCACCCCCGTGCACCCAACTTATTCCTGGCAATCTTGTCTACTTCCAGTATCCAGGAGGATAACTATATGATTTTCTTTGTGTTCACCTTCTTATTTAGCTTCTCTAAGATCATGAATTATAGGCTCGAAGTCCTTTAATTATGGCTAGAATCCACTTATGAGTGAGTACATACCATATTCCTCTTTTTGGGTCTGGGTTACCTCACTCAGTATAACATTTTCTATTTCCATCCATTTGCATGCAAAATTCAAGATGTCATTGTTTTTTACCTCTGAGTAAAACTTCAATATGTATATGTTCCACACTTTCTTAACCATTCTTCTATTGAGGGGCACCAAGGTTGTTTCCAGGTTCTGCCTATTACAAATAGTGCTGCTATGAACATAGTTGAACAAATGTATTATGATTGAGTATCTCTTGGGTATATTCCCAAGAGTGGAATTGCTGGGCCTTGAGGGAGGTTGACTCCCAGTTTCCTGAGAAACCGCCACACTGATTTTCACAGTGGCTGCACAAGTTTGCATTCCTACCAACAATGGATGAATGTTCCCCTCACTCCACATCCTCTCCAGCATAGGCTATCACTGGTGTTTTTGAGTTTAGCTATTCTGACAGGTGTAAGATGGTATCTCAAAGTTGTTTTGATTTGCATTTCCCTGATCTCTAAGGAGGTTGAGCATAACCTTAAGTGATTTTGGCCATTCGAAGTTCTTCTGTTGATAATTCTCTGTTCAGTTCAGTACCCCATTTTTTAATTGGGTTAGTTAGAGTTTTAGTGTCTAGTTTCTTGAGTTCTTTGTATATTTTGGAGATCAGATCTTTGCCTGATGAGGGGTTGGTGAAGATCTTCTCCCAGTCAGAAGGTGGCCTTTTTGTGTCAGTGACAGTGTCCTTTGCTTTACAGAAGCTTCTCAGTTTCAGGAGGTCCCATTTATTCATTATGGCTCTTATTGTCTGTGGTACTGGGATTCTACCTAGAAAGTCGTCTCCTATGCCCATGTCTTGTAGACTACGTCCCACTTTCTCTTCTATCATGTTTAATGTGGTCAGATTAATATTGAGGTCTTTAATCCATTTGGACTTGAATTTTGTGCATGGTGATAGATATGGATCTATTTTCATTCCTCTATGAAAATAGGGCATTAAATTGGAAGAGGGACATGATAAGAAATTTCTGGGCTGAATTGATGAGAGTTGAGATTGAAATGATCAAATATATTGTTCATATATGAAATTCTCAAACAACAAATAAAAGGGAAATTTAATCTTGGTATGTGCTGTTAAACTATGCTATAAAGGAATATGAGATGAAAAGGGTTGCTATCTGCACATAAGAAAGGTTTATGTTCACTCTGTCTGAAAAGAGTATGCATGTCCTTTTCGAAAGCACTGTGAAGTGACTACCAAAACTTCACCACACTCTGTGTAGTTATTTGTTAGTGAATGAATTTCAATCTCTGTTCAGATAACAATTGTTTAACTGTAGGGAATAACGTATCAGTATGTTAATTGTCTTACAAAGATGAAATTGTTGTTTGTGATGCATCCTCTTATTTTTAATTTCACTAACAATTATACGTACATCAAAATTTTCCTTTTTGCAAAACAAAAATTCTCAAAAGTTACAGTTGATTAAAAGTTCTATCTGGATCTGAATTTGATAATTAAGAAATGATGACACTGCCAAATAATTATACGTGTGACAAAGTTTCAGTATGTTTCCACAGAAATATGTATATATTGAGTTTCATTTGATACTTATATTTGAACTGAGAGAATTACTCAACTTTTTTCCATATTGGCAGTATAAAGTATAAAGTCATGGTAAGAAGAAAAGTGAGTTTTGACATTATATGTTACAACAATTTTCAATAAGATTTTCATATCAAAATGTATCCTTATGTGATCTAAAACAATCTTGTGATTAAAAAATATATTTCAAACTCGTAATAAGTATGACCTTTTCTTTCCTTATAAACTAAATCAAAGTGAATAATGTAACTGGAAGAATATCAAGTCTCTCAAAGACATCTGGGTTCTAATCACTGCAACCTTAAATATGTCATGTTATGTTATGCTTTGTTAAGCTGTGGTATACTATATTATGTGACAAAATGTGATGTTAGGCTATGCTATATGGTAAAGAGATGTACAGTGAGAGTTAAAGCTACAATTCAGCTGAACTTCAAACAAATATAACATTCTGGATCATTCATATGGGCTGAATATACTCTAAAGAGTTCTTGCAAGTACTTGTCAGTCACAAATTTGTTCCCCATTGACAAAAATCAAACAAATGAACAGAAGGGAGAGGAGGTCAGAAAAGGTATATGGATATGAAAGAAATTGGAAGAAGTAACAGGAGAAAATGCATTCACTTATCTTCATAAAGTTGTTTTATATATGGTTTGGTTTTGTTAGGTATTGAACTGTAGATAAGGAGCACATTGTTTCTATCAGCATATGCCTAATCTCCTTTGTTTAGTATTTTGCCGGTAAGGAAGTTATCAGTTAAAATAAAAAGCAGAAATCTGTTCAGTTTTCTTGCTCTGTAGTAACCACTAAATTCGTAAATCACAGTTTATTTGGTGATTCCATACTTGGTGGGTGGTAATTGTTTTTCATTTGAACCTGTGATAAATAAGTAACACATAGATTTGTAGACATGGAGAAATGGAAATGTCTGTAATTATAGATCTTGATGTATATCTGTATATTTTGCAAGTGTTTTATTGAGACTCTGTTAATATTTTGTTTGTACCATAACAAATAAATCTTTTTTGTTCTAAACCATTTATTATTATTATTATTATTATTATTATTAAAAAAATTTCCAGCTCCTCCCTACCTCCCATATCCCACCCCCTCCCCCAACTCTCCTCCCCCTCCCTCTCCAATCCAAAGAGCAGACAGCTTTCCCTGCCCTGTGGGAAGTCCAAGGTCCTCCCACCTCCATCCAGGTCCAGGAAGGTGCTCAACCAAACAAACTAGGCTCCCAAAAAGCCAGTATATGCAGTAGGATCAAAACACAGTGCCATTGTCCTTGGCTTCTCAGTCAGCCCTCACTGTCCACCACATTCAGAGAGTCCGGTTTGATCCCACGCTCCTTCAGTCCCAGTCCAGCTGGCCTTGGTGAGCTCCCATTAGATCAGCCCCACTGTCTCAGTGGGTGGTCGCACCCCTCGTAGTCCTGACTTTCTTGCTCATGTTCTCCCTCCTTCTGCTCCTCATTTGGGCCTTGGAAGTTCAGTCCAGTGCTCCATTGTGGGTCTCTGTCTCTATCTCCATCCATCGCCAGATGAAGCTTCTATGGTGATATGCAAGATATTCATCAATGTGGCTATAGGGTAAGGCTACTTCAGGCTTCCTCTCTTCAGCTGCCAAACGAACGAGCTGGGGACATCTCCATGGACACCTGGGAACCCCTCTAGAGTCAAATCTCTTGAAAACCCTAAAATGGCTTCTTTAATTAAGATATCTTCTTTCTTGCTCCTATATACACCCTTCTTCCATCCCAACCATCCCATTCCCCCAGGGTCTCTCCATCATCCCCCTCCTTACTTTTCTCTCCCCATGTCCCCTTACACCCACCCCACGCCCACACCCAAGATCCCAATTTTTATCTGGCAATCTAGTCTACTTCCAATATCCACAAAAATAACTATATGTTTTTATTTGGGTTCACCTTCTTATTTAGCTTCTCTAGGACCATGAATTATAGACTCACTGACCTTTATTTATGGCTAGAATCCACTTATGAGTGAGTACATACTCAGAGTAAAGGGTTGGGAAAAGGTTTTTCAGTCAAACAGACCTAAGAAACAAGTGGGTGTGGCCATTCTAATTTCCAACAAAATTAACTTCAAACTAAAATCAATCAGAAGAGATTGATTTTATCAATCAGGATACTGATTGATTTAAAATCAAGCAGGAACAATTCATCAGGAGGAAGTCTCAATCCTGAATATCTATGCCCCTAATATAAAAGCACCCACTTATGTAAAAAAGAAACACTTCTAGAACTCAAGGCAGTCATCAAACCACATGCACTAATAGTAGGAGACTTCAACAGACCTCTCTCATCAAGGGGCAGGTCAATCAGACAGAAACCTAACAGAAATGAGAATTAATGGAGGTAGTGAATCAAATGGACTTAACAGAAATCTGTAGCACATTCCACCCAAATAGGAAAGAATATACCTTCTTCTCTGCAGCTCATGAAACCGTCTCGAAAATTGTCCACATACTCGGTAACAAAGCAAACTTCCACAGATACAAAAAAATATTAGTAACCACCTGTGTATTGTCGGATCACCATGGGTTAAAGTTAGAATTCAACAACAATGCTACCTCCAGAAGGCCTAAAAACTCATGGAAGCTGAACAAATAAATCTTCATGAAGATCAGAGTGCAAAGAAGCCACACTAGTTAGCATAGAGGACAGGTAGTGTTGGCACACATCTTAGGAGTGAGAGGAAGATGGATCTCTGTGAGTTCAAGGTCACCCTGGGCTGCACAAAATTGATCCCGTTGAAAAGGGAAACAGATCCAAGTGGTGGTTGCTCATACTTTTAATCCAATTACATTGGAGTCACAGATCTTAATCTCAGCAGTAGGGCAGTGAAGACAGGGAGGGATGTGGTTGGGTGGAGAGAGGAATATAAGGCTGGTGGAGAAAGGAGCTCGAACCATTTAGTCTGATGACTTGTAGAGACAGGAAACTCTATTCAGTCTGAGGATTTCATAGAGGTGAAAACTAGTGGCTGGCTACTCTGCTTCTCTGAACTTTCAATTTTCACTCCTGAATATATGACATTTGGTTTTAATAAGACCAATTAGGAATCACACAACATATGGTGTCCAACTTTAGTTCATGAATTTATGACAAAGCCTCTTGCCTGTGACTTTGCAGCCAACAGAATAGGCTGGAGCTACATGAGGCTGGAGTGACAACCCTGGTGTCTAAGTTTTCCTTTCTTCTCTCTTGATGAGTTTTAGGCTTACCCTATAGCATCATCTCAGTCTGCTGCCAAACTAGGTAGCTGCTTTAAAATCTACTCAGTATTCTACTGTTCTGTGCAATAGCAATCAGCTTTACATCTTCATCATCATCTGTCAGCAGATTTAGTGAGATAATTAGCAATTCTTAATTGGAATAATTAGTTAAAAAAAGAATTTTTTCCCATGTTAAAAAGAGGGAAATACTATTACCATGGGAAAATTAAGGTCTCTGTATTATTACATGTGACATGGTTTAAAATTGGAGCAATTAAATGAAGAGATAACTAATTTAACCATGATTCATGTACTGTTATTTAACATTTTCATAATATTTGTTGTCAGTTTCAAAATTCTTTTGTTTGTCTCTAAAAAAAGTTGTTTGGTATGAGTGCCAAGTTATAGGCATTAGAAAATTTTATTAAAATAGATCATAGAAATATTGAATACAGACAGGGGAATTTAAAGGAGAAATAATCTAGCATTTCATTACTACCTTAATTTATCTAGTCACTTTTTAGGAAGTGCAAAATGACAGATATCCCCAAGGCTCTTGAAAAGTTCACTGGAATCTTGTGGAAATATTATATTTAAGGAGATTCAAGGAAGTGATAGACTCATATGGCATGCATTCAACTTTTGTGAAACAGATGTTAAACTTGTGGTAACTTGTAATTGAATTATCCTCAAGACTGGAGAGATTTGGTTAGATCAGTCTTGGTGTCTAGTCCTGTGGTAAAATCTGCCCTGATAAAAAAAAAACACAAAAAACAAAAAACAAAAAAACCTGCCGACCAAAAAAAGCCCAGAGCCAGATGGTTTCAATGCAGAATTCTACCAGAACTTCCAAGAACTTCCAAGAAGAGCTGATACCTATACTCCTTAAGGTATTTCACAATATAGAAACAGAAGAGTCATTGCCAAACTCTTTTTATGAAGCTACAGTTACCCTGATACCAAAACCACATAAAGACACAACCAAGAAAGAGAATTTCAGGCCAATCTCACTCATGAACATCGACGCAAAAATTCTCAACAAAATCCTGGCAAACCGAATCCAAGAACACATTAGAAAAATTATCAATTCTGATCAAGTAGGCTTCATCCCAGAGATGCAGGGCTGGTTCAACATACACAAATCTATCAATGTAATCCATCATATAAATAAACTGAAAGAAAAAAAACATATGATCATTTCATTAGATGCTGAAAAAGCATTTGACAAAATTCAATATCCCTTTATGACAAAGGTGAAGAGATTGGGGATACAAGGATAATACTTAAATATAATAAAAGCTATTTACAGCAAACTGACAGCTAACATAAAACTGAATGGAGAGAAACTCAAACACATTCTATTGAAATCAGGAACACGACAAGGCTGTCCAATCTCCCCATACCTCTTCAATATAGTGCTTGAAGTTCTAGCAATAGCAATACGACAACATAAGGGGATCAAGGGGATTTGAATTGGAAAGGAAGAAGTTAAACTCTCGTTATTTGCAGACGGTATGATAGTATATATGAGCAACCTCAAAAACTCTACCAAAGAACTCCTACAGCTGATAAACACCTTTACTAATGTGGCAGGGTACAAGATCAACTCCAAAAAATCAGTTGTCCTCCTATACACAAAGGATAAAGACGCAGGGAGGGAAATCAGAGAAACTTTACCTTTCACGATAGCCACAAATAGCATAAAATATCTTGGAATAACTCTGACCAAGGAAGTGAAAGACCTATTTGACAAGAACTTTAAGTCTTCGAAGAAAGAAATTGAGGAGGATACCAGTAAATGGAAAGATCTCCCCTGCTCTTGGATTGGGAGGATCAACATAGTAAAAATGGCAATTCTACCAAAAGCAATCTATAGATTCAATGCAATCCCCATCAAAATCCCATCAAACTTCTTCACAGACCTTGAGAGAATAATAATCAATTTTATATTGAAAAACAAAAAACCCAGGATTGCCAAAACAATCTTATATAATAAAGGAACTTCTGGAGGTATAACCATCCCTGACTTCAAACTCTATTACATAGCTACAGTATTGAAAACAGCTTGGTACTGGCATAAGAAGAGAGAAGTCGACTTATGAAATAAAATAGAAGATCCAGATATTAACCCACAAACCTATGAACACTTGCTTTTCGACAAGGGAGCTAAAGGTATACAACAGAAGAAGAAAAGCATCTTTAACAAATGGTGTTGGCATAACTGGATGTCAACCTGTAGAAGAATGAAAGGAGATCCATATTTATTACCATGCACAAAAATCAAGTCCAAATGGATTAAAGACTTCAACATTAATCTGACCACTTTGAACCAGATAGAAGAGAAAGTGGGAAGTAGTCTACAAGACATAGGCACAGGAGACCACTTCCTAGGTAGAACCCCAGTAGCACAGACAATAAGAGAAACAATGAATAAATGGGACCTCCTGAAACTGAGAAGCTTCTGTAAAGCAAAGGACACCATCAGTAAGACAAAAAGGCTACCTTCTGACTGGGAGAAGATCTTCACCAACCCCTCAACAGACAAAGGCCTGATCTCCAAAATATACAAAGAATTCAAGAAACTAGACACTAAAACTATAATTAACCCAATTAAAAAATGGGGTGCTGATCTGAACAGAGAATTATCAACAGAAGAACTTCCAATGACCAAAAGACACTTAAGGTCATGCTCAACATCCTTAGCGATCAGGGAAATCCAAATCAAAACAACTATGGGATACCATTTTACACCGGTGAGATTAGCTAAAGTCAAAAACACCAATGATAGCCTATGCTGGAGAGGATGTGGAGAGAGGGGAACTCTCATCCATTGTTGGTGGGAATGCAAACTTGTGTAGTCACTGTGAAAATCAGTGTGGCGGTTTCTCAGGAAACTGGGAGTCAACCTCCCTCAAGGCCCAGCAATTCCACTCTTGGGAATATACCCAAGAGATGCCCTATCACACCGCAAAAGCATTTGTTCAAATATGTTCATAGCAGCACTATTTGTAATAGCCAGAACCTGGAAACAGCCTAGGTGCCCCTCAATAGAAGAATGGTTAAAAAAGTTGTGGAACATATACACATTAGAGTTTTACTCAGCGGTAAAAAACAATGACATCTTGAATTTTGCATGCAAATTGATGGACATAGAAAACGCTTTACTGAGTGAGGTAAGCCAGACCCAAAAAGAGGAATATGGTATGTTTACACTCATAAGTGGATTCTAGCCATAATTAAAGGTCTTTGAGCCTATTATTCGTGATCCTAGAGAAGCTAAATAAGAAGGTGAACCTGAAGAAATTCATGTAGTTATCCGCCTGGAGACTGGAAGTAGACAAGAGTGCCAGGCAACCTCGGGTGCATGGGTGGGTGGGTGGTTGTTGGAAGGGGAGAGGGTTAGAGAGAAGAGAGTAGGGGATGAATGGGGAAAGCTCGGGGGATTGGGATGGGGGAGGGAGGAGGGATGGATATGGGAGCTGGGAAGTATATATCTCAACTTAGGGAGTCATTTTAGGGTTTAAAAGAGACTTGATTTCCTACCTCCTGGCGGATAGCTAAATAATCTTCATCAGGTCCATCTTCTTATTTAGCTTCTCTAGGATCACGAATAATAGGCTCAAAGACCTTTAATTATGGTTAGAATCCACTTATGAGTAAATACATGCCGTGTTCCTCTTTTTGGGTCTGGTTTACCTCACTCAGTAAAGCGTTTTCTATTTCCATCCATTTGCATGCAAAATTCAAGATGTCATTGTTTTTTACCGCTGAGTAAAACTCTAATGTGTATATGTTCCACACCTTTTTTAACCATTCTTCTATTGAGGGGCACCTAGGCTATTTCCAGGTTCTGGCTATTACAAATAGTGCTGCTATGAACATAGTAGAACAAATGCTTTTGTACTATGTTAGGGAATCTCTAGGGTATATTCCCAAAATAGACAAGAGTCCCAGGTAACCTCGGGTGCATGGGGGGGGGTGGGAGGGTTGTTGGAAGGGGA
Organism: Myodes glareolus; assembly: GCF_982192425.1. Lineage (NCBI taxonomy): Eukaryota > Metazoa > Chordata > Mammalia > Rodentia > Cricetidae > Myodes > Myodes glareolus. The sequence goes on along the minus strand of NC_142053.1, from coordinate 94,640,305 downwards.
AAGGGTTAGAGAGAAGGGAGTAGGGGAGGAATGGGTAAAGCTAGGTGGCCTGGGATGGGGGGAGGGAGGAAGGATGAATATGGGATCAGGGAAGAATATATTTCAACTAAGGGAGTCATTTTAGGGTTTACAGGAGACTTGATTATATATGGGATCCCAGGTCCAAGGAGAGATCCCCAGATTGTTCTCTGGACAGAGGAGAGGGTGCCTGAACCGGCCTTGGCCCATAACCATACTGATGAATATTTTGCTTATCACCATAGATCCTTCATCTGGCGAAGGATGGCGATACAGACGGAGACCCACACTGGAGCACGGGACTGAGCCCCCCAAGGTCCAAATGAGGAGCAGAAGCAAAGAGAACGTGAGCAAGGAAGGCAAGATCAGAGGGAACCTTCATCCGACGATGGATGGCAATACAGACAGAGACCCACATTGGAGCACCGGACTGAGCCCCCCAAGGTCCACATGAGGAGCAGAAGGAGGAAGAACATGAAAAAGGAAATCAGGACTGCGAGGGATGCTATCACCCACTGATACAAGGGGACGGATCTAATGAGAGTTTACCAAGGCCAGTTGGACTGGGACTGAACGAGGACATGATCTAACCAGATTCTCGGAATTTGGCCGGATTCTCTGAATGTGGCTGGCCCGAAGTCTTTCTGAAAAGGCATTGACTATGACACTGGGACTTGTTTCCTCTGCATATACTGGATTTTGGGCATCCAGTATGTTTGGATACTCACCTTCCTGGACCTGGAGGGAGGGGGGAGGAACTTGAACTTCCCACAGGGCAGGAAATCCTGACTTCCCTAAGGGATGAAGAGGGAGGAGGAGAGGGAGTGGGGGGAGTGGGAGGGTGTTGGGAAGACGGGCGGAAATGGAAACTTTCATAATTTAATAAAATTACTCTCAAAAAAAAGAGACTTGATTATAAATGGGATCCCAGGTCCAAGGAGAGATCCCCAGATTGTTCTTGGACAGTCGAGAGGGTACCTGAACCGGCCTTGGCCCATAACCATACTGATGAAAATTTTGCCTATCACCATAGAACCTTCATCTGGCGATGGATGGAGATAGAGACAGAGACCCACATCGGAACTCTGGACTTAACTCCCTAGGTCCAAACGAGAAGCAGAAGGAAAGAGAACGTGAGCAAAGAAGGCAAGACCAGAGGGAACCTTCACCTGTTGATGGATGGAGATTGAGACAGAGACCCACATTGGAGCACTGGACTGAGCCCCCATGATCTAAATGAGGGGCAGAAAGAGAGAGAACATGAACAAGAAAGGCAGGACCGTGAGGAGTGCGTTCACCCACTGATACAAAGGGACTGATCTAATGAGAGTTCACCAAGGCCAGTTTGACTGGGACTGAACGAGCACGTGATTCAACCAGATTCTCTGAATGTGGCCGGATTCTCTGAAGGTGGCTGGCATGGTGTCTTTCTGAAAAGCCATTGACAATGACACTGGGACTTGTTTCCTCTGCATATACTGGATTTTTGGGATCCAGTGTGTTTGGATGCTCACCTTCCTGGACCTGGAGGGAGTGGGGAGGAACTTGAACTTCCCACAGGGCAGGAAACCCTGACTGCTCTCAGGGATGGAGAGGGAGGAGGAGAGGGAGTGGGTGGAGTGGGAGGTTGTTGGGAGGAGGGGCGGAAATGGAAACTTTTATAAATTAATAAACTTTTATAAATTAAAAAAAAACCTGGAGAAAAATGAGTCACTAAGAGGTTAGATGTAGTTGAATCACTCAGAGTCTAGCACTGAGAACGGAAACTCAGGGTGCTTCCAGTGACTGACAAACAGCCCAGCTCACTCCAGGCATCCACCCTGCAGCTCCCCCGGAGATCTCGAATCCGACTGATGCTAGGGGTCCTCACACAGCTGCTGCTGAGTGCGCACCCCATGTCCCTACACTGCATCCCCTGGGACAGAAGGTCATTCCAGGGAGTATTCAGTGGCTGGCAAAAAGGTTTCTATCCACATTCCAGCTCTCACACTGCAAACTCCCTTGTGCCGGGTAAATATAGATAGATAGATAGATAGATAGATAGATAGATAGATAGATAGATAGATAGATAGATAGAGATATCCTTCAGGCAAAAGAAAATCTGTCCGGGTTTTCAGAAGACTCAACCTCCAGTCCAGAGTGCGGGAAGTTCAAACCCACGTGGTGCCAAGTGTAGTAGATCAGATGGTTAACAATAGGAATCCCACACTAACTCAGAACTAAGAAATATACAAGGTATTTATTAAGGGGCAAAACTTACAAAGTCACGATTCTCTGCTTGAATGATGGATGAAGAACAGATCCATAGCAAACTGAAGAAAAATGGAGTCCAGGGGAAGCAGAGATGAAGTGGGCCAGATGCACTTCTGTATCCAGGAAAATAGTCAATATTGACTCTCATTACCATGATGATACTTGGATAGGAGTCTTAATTTCCAGAGGTTTGAAGAAAAAGCAAAATGTCAAATATTTCAATTGTGGCAGCAAGATCACCTGAAAAGTGACAGCAAACAGGGAATTCCTATAAATAATGTTTTTCCTAAGCAAAATGCAAATGGAAAGCCCCTTCCTTCTGGATCATGTGAAAGGCATGGCAAGGACAGGCATTGGACTAATGAATGAAGATCAAAAAGAGAGAGTCAACATAATCTTTTGCTGTTGGAAAATGCCTTGAGGGAATTCTCCAAAGCCCCAGGGTAAATTTGGCTCAGTAATTTCCCATTTTTTGTAATCACGGACAGAACTCCTTCCCAGAGCAATTAAAGAACACATTATGTCCTGTCTAGATGTTTATTTTTGTCTGACTCTGTCTTTAGTATGAGTTTGTAATCCTTTTTTGACCACTGCTTTAACTGTTAAGCAGGCATATGTAGTACCAGAGCGGTTGCTTTAGCTGTTGGTTCCTTCCCATTTGGTTTGCCAACATGGCAGAGGTGTGTTTACTACCAGCTCTGGGAGCCATGTTTACCACTCCAACTCTGGGAAACAGTTGACCCACGCTGCAACCAAGTAACTTGGAGAATGCTGCCCACAAACTCCATTCAAGTTCTTAGTAGTAGTACCTCCTGAAGGAGCTAGAGCCATTCTTGCCACCATGAACTCTAAAGGAGCTTCTCAGTTTTCCAACAAACACTCAGTCAGGAAGCCTTCTCTTAAAGGAGCTAAACTTCTAAGATCCAGCAAACAGCCTATCTGTAAATATGCAGCTACTAAGATGTTTCAATTGATTCCCATTTTTGTGGGTCTAAAATACCTTTTTAAAAAGCTTTCTTAGGCTTTATGTGTATAATCTTGCCAAACGTTTCAATAACATTTTGTAAATGGAGACTTTGTTTTTATTTCCTGGTCACCTAGTCATGAATAATTTCACAGAAACTACATCAATTACAACACTTTTGGCCAACGGCTTAGGCATATTCTTAGGTAGCTCTTATATCTTTATTAAAATATTTCTATTATTTTATATTTTATCACAGGCTTATGATTTGTAAACTCTTGTTTCTTGGGCAGCTACATGGAGTCTCTCTTACTCTGATTTCTTTCCTCCATTACCTCTGCTTGGATTTTCTGCCTTGCTATATTCTGCCCTGTTACAGTCCAAATCAGCTTCTTTATTAACCAATGTTAATAAAACATATTCACAGTATGCAGAGGGGAAACCCACATCAGCATATAGATATGATATAATATAAAGGTAGACTATGAATTTACACTTTAAAGGAAAAAGGAGGATATAAGTATGATAAGATAAAAAGTAGAACATTAAATCTAACTTGAAACCCAAAAAACTACTCCTAGTATTAAATATTATACACTGGGCATGAAAACATCCTTGCCTTCCTCCACTCCTGACAGTATGCTGTCCAAATTGTACAAGCGGGAAAATTCAAAAATCTTGCTTCATAGAAATATGAATATTCTAGGCCTGTAGACTGAAGATGAATGCCCCAATATTACAGAGGAATCTTGGGTAACTGATAGGCAGCCAGCTGTTTTTGTCATATCTCACATTTTTTTGGAATTTGTTTGCTTGCACTTCTTGCGTACTCAGTAAATATTATTTTCTTCTTGGCTCTCTGAAGGAGTGAAAGACTAGATAGTCATAATTATAGTTTTCTTGTTTACCAGACTCAGAAAAGAAACTCACCAAATGGGTATAAAGTTTTAAAGGTTGACAGACATCAAAATAATGTTTTGGATAGCAATTCAAACTAGGATAGAAAGTGAATTAGTTACAAGACTTTGAACTCACAAAGATAGAATAGATAATGGAATATTTTCTCTGAATTTGTCAAATGCAAATGGACTACACATTGCTGATATATTTATTGCCTGTATATATTATATATAGTTATTGCACTTATTATATATAATTTTCTTTATATTAGTTACAACCTTTTTTATTTTAGACAAAAATGGGAAATGTGATGATATTTTATTTGTGCTGTCATGAATAAAGTTTGCCTGAAGGTCAGAGTACGAAGCTAGCTAAAGTAGTTAGCAGTAGAGGACATACAGGTTTGACACACACCTTTAATCCTAGCATGCATGAGACAGGGGCAGACAGATATCTGTGAGTTCAGTATCATCCTGGGCTATACTAAATTGATCCAGTCTAAAAGAGAAAAAGAGCCATGTGGTGGTGACTCACATCTTTAATCCCAGTACTTAGGAGTCACAGACCTTTAATCCCAGCACAAGGGCAGTGGAGACAGGGTCGTGCAGATAGAGGAATATAAGGTGGCTGGAGTCAGGAGATCAAGCCATTCAATCTGAGGACTTGTAGACAGGATACTTCATTCGGCCTGAGGATTTCATAGAGGTAAGAACTAGTGGCTAGCTGCTCTGCTTCTCTGATTTTTCAGCTTTTACTCCCTAATATCTGACTCTGGGTTTTTATTATTATGACCAGTTAGGAATCATGCTACAAGACTCAGTTTCAAAACCTGCTTTCTGCATAATACACACTAAGTGGCATGATTAAATTCAAATTATAACTTCTTACTGGAACACTTAGTCCATTATATTCTACATTTTTTATCCTCTTTGACTTGTGTTGCTGAATTCTGAATACTATTTTTTATAATTAATTCTTGATGCCTTTGTATTTACTTGTAGCTACAACCATTCTTTGAAAATTTAATTTATTATATTCCATAAAATTAGAATGTCACATCGGTTTTCAAATATGACATACCAATTTTCTGTCTATTTCATCTACCATAAATAATTTCATTCTTTCATTAATTGAAAATAGTTTTGAATAAAATTTATTCTAATTATTGTTCCCCCACTACTCCTTCTATCTTTTCCCCATTTCCCATCCTATCTAGATCCACCTCCTTTTTGTCTCTCATTAGGAAAAAAAATACACCTAAGAGAGCATAATAAAATATAACAAGATTAAAAGCAAACAAAAGGGAAAAAACAAAAATGAACAAAAGGAAAAGAGCCTAAGAAAAAATCACAAGAAATACATAGAGATGCATTTATTTGCACACATAGAAATCCCATAAAAATGTATAAATAAAATAGAAACAGCAAATTTTAAAAAAGGCCCTGATATGACATTATAAGACAAGGAAACTGCAATATGCCCTTGAGTTTATTTTTTTGGCCATCTACTGCTGCTGTGCATGAAGCGTACTTGAAGAGGAGTTTGTTTCCCCAGTGAGAATATTTTGAAGAAAAATTAGTTTTCACTTGCAAGTGCATGTCAACTGGAGATTGCTTCCTTTTTAGAGATGGAGGCATGTTTCCCCTTCTCCTTTCATTTCTAGGAGCCTATCTGGATTATAAACATTCAGGCACTGTGTATACAGCCTCAGTCTCCTCAGTCTCTATGAGTTCATATGTGCATCCATACTGCACTGTTAATAATGCCTTAGGTCCTTTTTGTTACCAACTCCCTTTGGCTCTTACACTCTTTCTGACTCTAATTCTACATGGTTCTCTGATCCCCAAGGGAGGGATTTGATGGACAAATCCTCTTTAGGGCTAGATATTCTAAGGTCTCTCACTGTCTGCATATTGCCTGTCTGTAGGTCTTTGTATTTATTCCCACCTGCTGCAGGAAGAAGCTTCTCTAATGCTGGTTGAGCAAGGCACTTATCTCTGAGTATATCAAATGTTATTAGGAGTAATTTTATTGTTACAATTCTTTTGTAAATCATTAATATTTGGTTTCCCCTAGGTCACTGTGCTACCCATTCTAAGGTCCTTGGTCAGTCAAGCAGTGTTGGTTATGGGCTCCTTCTCATAAACTGGACCTTAAACCTAACAAACATTTTATTGGTTAGTCCCACAAGATTTGTGACACCTTTGTAATAGCATACCTTGCTGCCATTATACCACAAATCAAGGGGTTTGTAACTGAGTTGGTGTTTATGTTTTTCCTTTGTCTTTTGTTATGCTTCTTGTTTTGAGCATGTTATTTATCATCTGGTAGCAAGAACACTAGTGAGTAGGGGTAAAGACGCTATATAAACATAAGCTAGTGTTTTCCATGTTTAATGAGCTGTTAAGTGTTGTCTTCTGCAATGATGCCTTGTCAACATATGTTGCTGTGGTTGGACTACTAGGTTTCAAAAGCCCATGACAATTCCAGAGTCTCTCTCAGTCAGTGGATCAGGATGTAGCTCTCAGCTACTTCTCCATCATTATTTCTGCCTGTATACCACACACTATATTTCTGTCAATGATGATAGTGGACCATACCACTGAAATCAAGTAAGCTCTCAATTAAATGTTTTCTTGTATAAAAGCTGCCTTGATTGTGGTGTCTCCTCATTCATAGACATCTAGGACACCGATTTTCATGATGTCCATACAAGTTTACACTTACGTATACTAGCAATTGATGAATGTTCCCACAATTCACATCAGCACCAACATGAGCTGTTGTTGACTTTATTAATTTTGGTCATTTTGAATGTTTTTAGATTATAATCTCAAAGTACTTTTGATTTGCATTTTCCTGATGACTAGTGTTGGACATTTCTTTAAGTGCTCTTTAGTAATTGAGTTTCCTCTTTTGAGAATTCTCTGTTTATAACTGTACCAATTTTTAAATTAGGCTATTTGCTTCCTTGATATCTATTTTTTTTATTTCATTTTATATTTTAAACCACAGCCCTTTATTAGATGTGTAGTTCTTCAAATTCTTTCTACCTTTTGTTGGTTGCTACTCTCTCCAAATGATTGTGTCAGTTGCCTTAATTAGCTCTTCAGTTTCATGAGGTTCCATTTTTTATTTGTTGTTCTTAGTACATGTGCTAAGAGTGTTATTTTCAGGAAGTTGTCTCCTGTGCTAATGCACTCAAGGTGATTCCTCACTTTCTCTTCTATCAGGTCCAATGTATCTGGTTTTACCTGAATATTTGGCACTGAGTTTTCTGCAAAGTTCTTTTACATGCAGACTTACAGTCTTGAATTTTTATTATTTCTGCATTTTCGGAAAGCTCGGTGGACTGGGATGGGGGGGAGGGAGGAAGGATGAATATGGGATCAGGGAAGAATATATTTCAACTAAGGGAGTCATATTAGGGTTTACAGGAGACTTGATTATAAATGGGATCCCAGGTCCAAGGAGAGATCCCCAGATTGTTCTCTGGAAAGAAGAGAGGGTGCCTGAAATGGCCTAGGCCCATAAGCATACTGATGAATATTTTGCTTATCACCATAGAACCTTCATCTGGTGATGGATGGAGATAGAGACAGAGACCCACATTGGAACACTGGACTTAACTCCCTAGGTCCAAACGAGAAGCAGAAGGAAAGAGAACGTGAGCAAAGAAGGCAAGACCAGAGAGAAACTTCATCGGACAATGGATGGCGATACAGACGGAGACTCACATTGGAGCACCGGACTGAGCCCCGCAAGGTCCAAATGAGGAGCAGAAGGATGAAGAAAATGAAAAAGGAAATAAGGACTGCGAGGGATGCAATCACCCACTGATACAAGGGGACTGATCTAATGAGAGTTTACCAAGGCCAGTTGGACTGGGACTGAATGAGGACGCAATCCAACCAGATTCTCTGAATGTGGCCGGATTATCTGAATGTGGCTGGCCCGGAATCTTTCTGAAAAGCCATTGACAATGACACTGGGACTTGTTTCCTCTGCATATACTGGATTTTGCGGATCCAGTCTGTCTGGACACTCACCTTCCTGGACCTGGAGGGAGGGGAGAGGAACTTGAACTTCACACAGGGCAGGAAACCCTGACTGCTCTTAGGGATGGAGAAGGAGGAGGAGTGGGAGTGAGGGGAATGGGAGGGTGGTGCGAGGAGGGGCGGAAATGGAAACTTTTATAATTTAATAAAATTACTTTCAAAAAAAAAAGAAGAAAAAAAATCATATGTCCATAGGCATGTACTGTTATATCTGAAACTTTCATCTAATTCTATTAATAAGCATATTTGTTTTGTGCCAACAGCATGCTGCTTTCATTACAATAGTTCTATAGTACAACTTAAGGTAGGGGATGGTGTTACCTCCATTAGTTCCTTTTATTATTAATGGTTATTTAGCTATTCCAAGTTTTTGTATTTCCATATGAAGCTGAAAAATGTCTTTTTAAAAATAGTGAACAATTTTATTGGAATTTTGGTTGGGGGTTGATTGAATCTGTAAATTACCTTTGGTAGTATGGAATTTATTTATTTATTCATTCTACCAATCTATGAGAAAGAGAGAGCTTCAGTTTATTTCTTTGGTGTCTTAATGTTTTTAGTTATACAAGTCTCAAACTTCCTTAGTTAGAGATATGCCAAAATCCTTTGTATCATTTGTGACTACTGGGAAATGTGTTATTTTCCTGATTTCTTTCTCAGTCTTATGTCATTTGTACACAGGAATGTTATTGATTTTTGTGAATAAATTTTTATCCAGCTATTTTGCTTCTCAGTTGTAGGAGTTTCATGGTTGAATTATAGGGTAATTTATGTATGCTACCATGTCTCTCTCTCTCTCTCTCTCTCTCTCTCACACACACACACACACACACACACACATATATATATATATATGGATTATTTGTTATTTTAGTGACCAATATTCTGAACTCATTCTTATCCCAACTGCTTTCTAAAATACATTTGTGAAGATATGAATAATAAATTAATAGCATACAGGAAAAATGGTTATGAAGAAATAAACTCTGATGGCTATTCTTGGTTATCACTTGACTACATCTGGAATTAACCAAAATCTAACAAAATGGTGGACACATCTGTAAGAAATTTTTGCTTAATTTAAAATGAAAGATCCACTTCTAATCGAATTTTTGAGGTAGAAAGATACACCTTTAATCCAGAAATTTTTGAGCTACAAAATAACATGCATTTAATTCAGAACTTGAAGCAGGCAGATACAACTTTAATTTGGGCTATACCTTCTGCATGAAGCCTATATAAAGGGTGTGGAACAAAGGAGCTTTTGCTCTTTGTCTGCTTTCCCACACTTTACTAACAATTTCATTGCTTCAGTGACTTTAGAGGCTACCTCTTATATATTCCAGCATATACCAAAGATCAGGTGTGACATCCAGCATTGTGGACTGAGCAACTACTGAACTGTTAGACTTAATATTCATAGGCAGTCTTTGTTGAATTATCTGGACCTCAGCCTGTAAATCTCTCTCTAATAAATCCCATTTCTATACTAGAAAGATTCATTCTATAAGTTCTGTTCCTCTACAGAATCATGACTAATACAGAAACCCAAGTAGAATAGCAAAAATTTGATTTTGTAAATTGGTAGAAGCATTTCATAAAGTATCAGCACACACTGATAAATGTTAAGTTTTATTTTTAAGTAGCTTCCTTAAAATATTTTTTCTTTAGAGAACCAGTAAAATTATGATTCTTATTATGAATTATATTATGATTCAATATTAATCAATGTCATTTGTTTAAAAAACATTTTATGCATGAGGAATTATGATTACAAATTTATATAAACTGCCCTTGGCTAATAAACAAGGAGAATTAATACATAAATGTAGTAAGTGTCAACTGGATCAATGATAACTAATTTGTATAGATTTAAATTATATCTATCTACCTTAGGCAATCATTGATTTCTTTAATGACTGTGTTGGAACATACTTATGAGCAATTATAACTCAATTGCTGTCAAGTAACCTAGATTGTAAAATGAATTTAAAAAATTACATGCTTGAACATTTAGAGAAATTAAAATTCTGTTTGTTTTTGATTGCTTATTATATAGGTCACTGAACATCTTCTGTGTTTAATTTCAGTAAATTTGTCTGTTGTTTTCTGCTTCCTTCGAATGTGTGGATTTTATGAATGAGATTTGAAATAAAACATATCTCCAGTGTAAAACCATATGGACCTAATTTAGTTCCTCTCAATCATAACATAACCAATCCACACACTTATTCTTCAATTAAAAATTACTGAGATTAATTTGAAGAATCTATATGATCAGGAAAATTCCAGGTTCACACCCCTGACACATCTGGGGCAAAATCATAATGGCATGCCCTATGCTGTGTATGAAGGGAAATATGGCAGAAAAACTGTTTTCCAAGGTAAACAAGGTGGTTTAAATTTAAAAAAGTAGATATCAGAGCTCAAAAGCTTTGGAAATTTAGGCTTTAATTTCCTTTCAAAAATCCTCCCACTTCATTAAATTCCAGTATTTTCATGTGGTTAGTATTTTCATGTCTTAAATTCGGATAATGATAAATGAGCTATGCTCCGTTTTCTTACAAATACATGAAGAGGTAATGAGGGCAGCCCTCTGAGAGATGACCCCTGTCAACTACATTTATGTCTTAGCTAAAAACATTCCCTAATAGTTTGCATCTGTATGTCTTCCTTACTGAAAATATAATATTAAAATCAGTTGTATTGAAATTTTTAATTAGAGGTGGCAAGTAGGTGAAATGGCCAGTTCTTTCCATAAATCTTCTCAAAGTATCATATACATAGCAGGATAGTCAGGGAAACATGGGAAAAATGTAAAAAGCCAAAGAGGTAACCTGACTTTAAAACAATTTCGGACCACAAAGAAGTATCTTAGTTCTGTGGCTTCAGCTTTCTCAGCCTTAAAAGGACATAACAAAGGTGAAATTAATAGCTTTGGTGATAAAAGGCAAAACTATGTAAAGTTTTGAGATAATCTGTTAATACAGTCATTAAGAACTGAGTTGTTAAAGTCCTACTCCTTCAGGACAAAGAGAAATTATATTTTCCAAGGGTAGACTATACCTTTGAAAGTTAGGATATATAGTGGGACTAATAGAGTTGAAGATTTTTATTTCAGGAAAGTAATGGTGTCAAACCAGAGTTTTTTTCACAAATATTGTATATCAAAAATTAATTGACAGGGTTTAAGAGCGTTAGTTGCTCTTCCAGAGGAACAGTTTTATTCTCAGCACTTATGTGTTGACTCCCAACCATAACTCCATTTTCAGGGGATCTGATCCTGACATCTGTGTACCCTTTATAACTGCATGTAAAATACCCCACATAAATAAAATAAAATAAAATAATGTGTAAAACTAGTTCTATGTCTATTACATAAGGAGATCACATGGTTTTACTCTGCCATAACAAAATGGGAAAGGATGAAGGAACTTGCAAATCAAGTACTCTTAGATTCATCAGAAAAGTGTGGTAATAGGACACACATTTACAGCAGTAAATCGCACCCTTAAATATGTGAAACAAATTGTAAATTATGACCTCATGGAGTTCACTACAGGTGTTCAATGCTGAATTAAATATTAAAACTCAAACCAGCATGGTAACATTCCACTTTAATCTCAGCACTCAGAAAGTAGAGGCAGTCAGATATCTTTGAGTTTCAGACTAGCTTGATATAAATAATGAGTTCCAGGTCATTCAAAGTTATATAACATTATCTTGTTTTAATGAAACAATAAATTCAACATTAAATTATGTAACTTAGTCACATAAAGAAGAGAAGGAAATTTAGCCATGCAGGTTGGTGCATACTTTAATCCCAGCACTTGGCAGGAAGAAGCAAGTAAATATCTGTGAGTTCAAGGCCAGCCTGATCTGCAAAGCCATGCCAAAATATTCAGAGCTGCTACACAGAGAAACCCTGTTGCAAGCATAAACAAAAACAAAAAAGAAGGAAAATCAAATGATCATAACTATAGATGAATAAAAAGAAATAGATTCATATTCATGACAATAAAATTTAGCATACTAGGAATATTAGGGGTATTTTCAACTTATCAAAGAGCATGCAGTGAAAATTTGCTATAGTTAACATAATATTTAATGGCGAAAAGAAAAATTTTCTATCTTTAATGAAGAAAATGATAAAGATAACCACATTCAACACATTTTTTCCTATTGTCTTGGACATAAAGTTTCTCCTGAAATCAAGGAGGTAACAGACAAAACTGACATGATGAAAAGAATAACAATGGCATTAGTAGATAATGATTAGAATACTAGAATTGGGTCTTAGCTACAGGAATGGCATTATTATATAATGATTAGAGTATTAGGATTGGGTCTTAGCTATAGTAATGGCATTAGTAGATAATGATTAGAATACTAGGATTGAGTCTGAGATATAGGAATTAGTTTATACACATATGTGCACATCCACATGCACACACAACACAAAAACAAAATTACCAACAGGAATTAACAATCATTGTCATTAATATATCTCAATATCATTTTTCTGAATATCCCAATAAAAAGACAAAAAAACTAACAGAATGGATACAAAAACAGGATCTTTCCATAGCATACAATAAGACATACTTTAACACCAAAGATAGGTATCATCTAAGGGTAAAGAATATAAACAGATATTCCAAGCAGATAGACCTAAGAAGTAATCTAGTATATCCCAGAGAATGTGGGGTTAAAGAACACTCCTGCATTGCTGGTGGGAGTACAAACTGGTACCGCCCCTTTGGATATAAGTACGGTGATTTCTCAGAAAAGCAGTAAACAATCTTCCACAAGACCCAGCAATACCATTTTGTATATATACCCAAAGGATGCTCAATTGTGTCACAAGAACATGTACTCAACTAATTTACAGGAGCATTGATTGTCATAGTATCTTCATCAGAGGTAAAAATGTACATTACAAAATGATAAATATATCCTAAAATTGTGTTAATATACAAAAATGTTTTAAGCAGAGGTAGAAGTATGCATACATACAATATGACAAAATAAATTTGCCTATTTGTGAACAAAAATAGAAATATATTCAATATACTTTAAGTTTGTATCAATATACAAGAATCTATACCAATGTAAATTGCCTATAAATAATAGCTTACAAGTATTCACTCTATTCATCACTATTATTATTAGTGTAAACTCACACAAATCTATTATCATATCCAATTTCCCCTCCAATTTTTTTCAAAGAGATCCCTGATACTACATAATTTTCCCCCAATCCCAAACCCTATATCAATTATAATCAACCCCTAAATAATATTCCTATCTCTGAGGACAAACTTTGTTAGGAGAAGCGATGTTGTCTTCTAAAATTATTTTCAGCTGTCATGGGGGTGATGTTCTTTCTATGGTAAAAGTAAACTGATGGTTAATTTCCAAGATTACTGTCTGGTATAAATGCAAATAGTCTCTGAGTATTAAGTAGGGTTTTTCTGAGGTTTTTATTTGGAGTTCTGACCAGAACGTTATAAAAAAGTACACCATTTCATCTAACAAAGTTGAAACCATCTTGAGCAGCTGATATGACATAATGATAACAGTGGTGCCCCAACTTCTTTATGGAAACTTCAAAGATTACTGCAGGAAAATTCATTGCTCATTCTGGAAAAATTAAACATTATTTATACAGACATACACATTAAATTAATGGTATGATAGAGACAAAAATAGGTATAAAGAGAAGTAAATTCTTTTTCTAAATTCTTTTTTCTTTCTGTACCATATCATGGCCCCTGATATGAGACAGAAAGTTTGAATTTTTATTTTAACAACATACTTGGATTTAAAGAAGGACAGAAACAGTGTCCAACTCCAAAGATAGTTTTGATTTTTAAGTGAACCATGATTATTACTTTAGTTTATGTTCTGAGTTTCTTATGCACAGATGACATGTCCTCATAAGTCATAATTCTCTTTGCTTGCTGATCCAATCTGAATAATTATCTTTTCCTCTTTAGGCAAAAAGATGTCCAGGATCTCTTGACCTTTTCAAGATAAATATTTTCCTGCAAACCAAGAACAGAACCCTGCCCCAACCATTATAAGGTTTCCTTACCACCTCTATGGTTGTCGCCATTGTGGATGAGCTGTCAGTTCTCTTTATCAAGAGGTTTTTCCTTTTCAAAGTGAATCTTTATTAATTTGGATGGTATCCATAGTTTTCCTTCTCCTGTGGAAACAAGAGCAAAACCCCTTCCCTAACATAGCACATCTCCTGGTTTCCATTGTGAGGTCAACACATCCTTGAAATACACTAGCTGATTGAATTCAGAAGAATTTTCTATTATCCCATGTCTCTCTGCTGCTGTTGTCCCTTTCTCTTTAGTGTTGAGAAAATTCAAGGTTAACAAAGCATTATGTAATCTATTTCTGGGGGTGTTTTCCATCCCTTTGTTTAACATATCCTTTATAGTTTGATTTGATCTTCCTATAACTGCCTGACCTGTAGGATTGTGTGGTATACCTGTAATATGCTTACTATATGATAAGCAAAAAATTGTTTCATTTTCTTTGAGACATATGCTGGACCATTATCTGTCTTTATTTGTGCAGGTATACCCATGATGGTTATAACTTCTAATAAAAGTATGATTACTGAATCAGACTTTTCTGAGGTTAAAGCAGTTGCCCATTGAAAACGTGAATATGAGTCTACGGTATGGTGCATATATTTTAATTTACCAAATTCCGTAAAGTGGAACACAACCATATGCCAGATCTCATTCCCTCGAGTAACTTTTGGGTTACTTTCTGCACACAATGGTGTTTGGTTATAGAAAGAGCAAGTAGGACATCTCTTTATAATATCTTTAGCTTGTTGCCATGTAATAGAAAACTCTTTCTTTAAACCTTTGCTATTGACATGATGATGTGTTATGAAACTATGAGGCCTGTAACACACATCCAATTGATAACTGATCAATTTCTGCATTACCTTTTGCTAGAGGATCTGACAGATACATATGGGATCGAATGTGTGTTGTGTATATGGGACAAAGCCTATTCTTGATAATACCTTAAACCTGTATTAACAATGAAGTCTGTATCATCTGATATAAATTCAGTGGTTTCAATATGCAGAACAACACTCTGCATATTGTAAATCAGTAACTGTATTAAGAGGTACCCTTAGTACCATGAGATTAGCATGTTCCACCTTACTTAAATCTTCTGATTTGTAACATGCCTTCCCTGATTTATCAGTATAAAATATATAGACTTTAGATATTGGAGCACAATGTACAATTTGGGGAAGAATCCAAGAAGTTCTATTAATAATGTTAAGTCTATTTCTTTTGGGATAATTGCTCTTAATTTCTTCTAAAAATTTAGTACAAACTCTTTGACACGGATCATTGTCTTCTCATAAATTTTTTTTATCTCATCAGTAGTAAAAGGTCTTATAATCTCTTTTGGGTCTATACCTGTTGGTTGACAAAGGCTCAATTTACATTTTATAATTAATTTAGAGACTTTTTCCACATAAGTTTTAAATTTTTTACTTGGTTTATGTGGTTAAAAAATATTTATTCTAAGATAATATCATCTCTCTGCATTAAAATTCCTGTAGGAGAAATTCTGGAAGGCAATATGACTAGAATACAATTAAGATTTGAATTTACCCCATCCATATGTGCCTCCTGCAATTTCTCCTCAACAGTTGTCAATTCCTTTTCTGCTTTAGCTGTTAATTCTCTAGGACTATTCAAGTCTGGGTATTCCAATGTTGCAACAGGTCATGACCCCATAAATTTACTGCCATATTAGCCATATATGGTCTCAGCTTCCCTTTCTGACCTTCTGGCCCTGTGCATTCAATCCATCTTGTCCTTTTTAACTTGAGATATGGTTCCAATTCCTAGTAATTAAACATCTGCCTCTTGAAGAGGCCAATTTGGATGCCAAGATTCTGGAGTAATGATACTCATTTCTGCACCTGTGCCTATCAAACTAGCAATTACAATAACATTTATGCACACTCTTAGTTTTGGTCTTTGATCATTTATAGAAAGTCTGCCAGAATATATGTTTCCTATTTCATTGTCAGAATTTTTGAAATCTCCTCCATGTTTATTCTATCATCCAGAACAGTATGGTCTTCTACATAAGGCTCTCAATTTTTTAGTTTTCCTGGTGAAACATATCCTCCACAGTGACTGAGAATAACTGGGCCATGTTTGGCATGGCAACCTGTGAGAGGCGCCTAATGGAGTTTCCTGATGCTATAGGTTACCTTGTCTTCTTTTATTGATTTGCATTCATTGGTACAATGTCAGCCTTTGCCACACCTTCTACATATACCTGAAGGCCGAGTCCTCCTATTCTTACCATTCCCAGAGGAGATATTATTTCTAGGAATTCCTTGTCTACAATCTACCACAATTAAAACATTTGACATGTTGATGTCTCCTCATTTCTTTGGAAATTGCTTCTCCTACTCAAGATTCAGTATTATAATCAAATGTCTCAATGTTCATTGTATGCAAGATCAATTCATCCATAGGTGCTGATCTAACCTTTAAAGGCCCTAGTATTTTTTTTTTTTTTGCGTTCTAAGTTGGCATTTTCAAAAGCCAGAGATTCAATAAGTACTCATTTAGCATCTGGGACTGTTAATCCTGTTTAGTTAGCCTTAGTTAATCTTTGTTAAAAAAGTCACTAAAGGGTTTTCTCTGACACTGTCTAACCCTGGTATATGATTCAGTTCATTTTTCTGGTTCTTGAAACTTGGCCCAAGCATTTAAGGCTGCTTTGTGGCATATAGACAAGATTTTTTCATTGTAAAGAGCTTGAACCTGTGGGTCAGCATTAGTGCCCTCACTAAGAATTTGATCTTGGGAAGTCTCAAGTTCTTTTGCTTTTCTATGCTTTCTAAGATTTTAGGATCTTCCCTGAAATAATACTTAAACATCAACTGAGGCCCATCATCTAGAGCTGCAGAAATTAACTGAAGCCAGTCATGTGGTATCACCTTAATGCTAGAAGCCCATGTCTTTATCATATCCATAACAAATGTGAAATGCAAGCCATCAGTTAAGACAGCTTATTTAATTTCTTTTATATCATTCATTACTATATGTATCCATCTACCTTCTTTGGATCCTTTTGGGTCTTTAGAACTTGATGCTTTGTCAGAATAGATTACATTGTAGGAAGTTATAACCCTGGTTAAGATATCTTTGTTAGCTATTCATGATGTTGAATCCTGTTCCTGTGACTTCTTTCCCTGTTCATCTGTTGGTACCCGGGCCTTTTCCCCTTTCTTCGAGGCGCTATGCAGGGCTGTATCTCCTACCAGCCTAGCTTCCTGCCTTCTCTGCTGGCTGTATTGCCTTGTGGGATTAGCTGAAAGAGAGCTTTGTCCTCTTTTGATATGGTAATTCCACCTGCAAGCAAAGGTTCCCACCACAGCACCTGAAGCCTCTGACACCTCAGCTGCTGGCACCCCCTCCCCTCAGTTCTCAAGCCGCTGGCACTGGGCGCCTGACACTCTCATTCCCTATCCGGGGTGGGAGGAGGCTCTCGTCCTTTTGCCCCAAGTATATAAACCTGACATGTGCTAAATAAAGTTGACATTTACCTTTTGGGCAAATGATCCTGGTCTCTCTCTCTCTCTCTCTCTCTCTCTCTCTCTCTCTCTCTCTGTGTGTGTGTGTGTGTGTGTGTGTGTCTGTTTAACTCCTAGGATATTGATCCAGGCTCACGGTGTGTGTGTGTGTGTGTGTGTGTGTGTGTGTGTGTGTGTGTGTGTGTGTCTGTTTAACTCCTAGGATATTGATCCAGGCTCACGGTTCAATACGGGAAGCACGCACTCGTATCGGAGAGTGGGGTTTCGCAGATTCGGGCGGGACATTCATAGGCTCCAATAATTTTCTCAATCATTTCAAATCTTTTTACTATTGTCTTTTGTAAAGCCTGGATCTCCTGGTCTGTATTTATTTCTAGTGATTTCATTGAGGCACCTTGCCTCTGGTCCTCATTCTGTGCATGTGATTCCAAGGTCTGAATTTTCTCTTTTAAAGATAATACCTCACCCTTGGACATTATTTGGATAGTGTTCAGATTGTCATCCTGAGGAAATACTCTATCTATAACATTTTAACAAATTTTGATGGTCAAATTCCACAGTATGAAATCTTTCAGATAATTTCTCAGTACCCTTAGACATGGATTCAATTTTGTCTGTCAAATTAATGTTACCCTTTTCAGTAGTATTAATATTTTCAGGTAACTTTTGATTTCTTATGGTATTAATCCTGTCAACTAGCTGTTCATTATTAGTCTGTAAAAACTGCATCATTACTAAAAGTACCTCATTCTTGGCTCTGTTATCAAACCATTTTATTAAGGATATAATATAAAGAAAAATATTGAGTCCCAATATCCAATAAATAGATATATCACCATAACCATATATGCCTTATGGAATACACTACATAGTATTAGCAAAAAAGTTACTAAAAGTTTCAATGTTTATGTAGTCTGCCATATTGATTTATTAATTACCTGCTATGAGATCCAATAATTTGTTTTAGTTGTAATAATCTTTATTGTCCAGCAGGTGTTGTGGTTCAGAGTCATGACTAGCAGTGATGCAACTGGTGGAGACATAAACAGTCCTGAGGCACTTTAGTTTCTTGCCTTAGGACCAGTTAAATACTGAGAAGTATGCTTTGCTTGACAAATTAAAAGCAATTAGATCAATTCCATACATGGAGCAAGAAGTTCAGAACACACAGGCAGAGAGCATAAACCAGATGTTGTACAAGAGACACCACATGACAAGGAACATGACAGTGAGGGAGGGATGTTCAAGAGCTTGAGAAATTACTAAGTCACTGCACACAGTTAGCTCTTCTGTAGTGGGGTTTTTATAAAACCTTCTTAGGTAAAAGCAAGTGGAGTGGGCAGGGTTGGGAGACATTCTGCGCTATAGACTGGTTATGTCTTTAGACCATCCATCTGGTAGATATGGAGTCTGAATCCATGTGGGACACTAGATGAAGAAAGATGCTTAAAAGAAATCTCACACTAGCTCAGAATTTAGTTTAATAGAGGATTATTTGTTTAGGGGTAGACTCATAGATCACAATTCTCTGTTGAAATGGAGAACAGCAGCCAAATTCCACAGCAGGAAAAGAGGACAGATGTGTAGTTTACATTAGCATAAATAGTATAAGAGGCCACACCCAGCTGGGTGGGTAACTTAAACGCTACTGGAGGTAGGAATTCCTATAGCAGAAAGTTGAAAAAGACAAGATCTTTTGAGTTAATTGGGAGCATGGGGACCATGGGAGAGTCTTGACAGGGAGGGGAGAGGAACGAAGGTAAGCAGAGAAAATGTATAGCTAAATAAAATCAATAAAATCTTCACAATAAACATCAACAACTATGTACTAACAAATGATAAGCAGTTGAAGGACTTATTCAATTGAAAATAATTGGTGAGTTGTCTCAGTAAGCTTTCCTTCATTATACCCAAATACTAGAAATAAAGACTTTAAAAGTAGAGAGACATTTACTTTTGTTAATAGTTTCAGAAGTTTCAGTACATAAAGCAGGTTGATCAGAACATGTAGTGGTACAATATGATAGGGCATAGGAGTTCAGGCTACAGGAATTTCATAAGATCAAAAAATAAACCAAATCAAATAAACAAAAATCCCAGTAAGGATGATGAACCTATCATATCTTTTGAGGATATTTGAAATTGCAAACTTCCTTTACACTACTTCCTAGTAACTGGTGACCAACTCTTGCTTTGAAGACTTTGGAACATTCACCATTCAGATCATAAGAGTTAGTGATGTATGATTCCTGGAGATTTCATATGCACAATTTTGTAACATTTTGCAAATCCAGTGTTAAAACTTCTAATACTGTTTCATCTCTGAAATTTAGAATATGTCCCAGGATGATCTCAGGTTGAGAATGTAAAGGAACTTCTTAAATAAAAGTAAATTTCTCTATTCTTCTGAGATAGAATTTCTTAGCATATAAGTTCATTTGAAATAGGGAATAATTAATACATGTCCAATTTAGTTAAAGAAAACAGTATAGGGATCTCAGTTCCCCATTTTAATAACAACTGCACTGGTAATATAGCTTGGCTTTCATCTACTATAATATAGATTAAAATTGTTTATTACTCAAACCAATACTATGAGGATAGAGGAAAAAACACCTCAAATATAGAATATAATAGGTATAGCTTTAGTATCAGAATGGAGAACTAGTCATTTGATTTAGTAACACGTTATAATGTAAGACAAAAGTAGATAGAAAATAAGTAGAATTCAAGCCAACCTTTTGTAGGCATATTAATACATCAACGATTATTGTTGTATATTAGAATATCTTCAAATTTCAGAAAGTGAAAGGTGTGAGAAATGATGCTTTTATTACTGTAACTCTGTCAAAGAGTTTGAAGTCAGGCATGATAATGCCTCCGGAAGTACTTTATTGTATAGGATTGCTTTGGCTATCCTGGGCTTCTTGTTTCACCATATAAACTTTATAATTGTTCTCTCAAGGTCTGTGAAGAATTTTGTTGAGATTTTGATGGGGATTGCATTGAATCTATAGATTGCTTTTGGTAGAATTGTCATTTTTACAGTGCTGATCCTCCCAATCGAAGAGCATGGAAGATTCTTCCATTTTCTGGTATCCTCTTCAATTCCAGAGCAACAGTAATGAAAACTGCTTGGTATCGGTACAAAAACAGAGATATTGACCAATGGAATTGAATCAAAGACCCAGATCTTAATTCACAAACCTGTGAACACCTGATTTTCAACAAAGGAGCTGAAACTATACAATGGAAGAAAGAAAGCATCTTTAACAAATGGTGCTGGCATAACTGGATGTCAACATGTAGAAGAATGAAAATAGATCCATATCTATAATCATGCACAAAACTCAAGTCCAAATGGATTAAAGACCTCAATATTAATCTGACCATATTGAATCTGATAGAAGGGAAAGTGGGAAGTAGTCTACAAGACATGGGCACAGGAGATCACTTCCTAGGTAGAACCCTAGTAGCACAGACAATAAGAGCAACAATGAATAAATGGGACTTCCTGAAACCGAGAAGCTTCTGTAAAGCAAAGGAGACCTTCATTAAGAATGAAAGGCAATGTACTGATTGGGAGAAGATCTTCACCAACCCCTCATCAGACAAAGGTCTGATCTCCAAAATATGCAAAGAATTCAAGAAACTAGACACTAAAATTCTAATTAACCCAATTAAAAAAATAGGGTACTGAACTGAAGAGAGAATTCTCAAGAGAAGAACTTCAAATGGCCTTAAGAAACACACTTAAGGTCATGCTCTAACTCCTTAGCGATCAGGGAAATGCAAATCAAAACAATTTTCGGATACCATCTTACAACTGTCAGAATAGCTAAAATCAAAAACACCAATGATAGCCTATGCTGGAGAGGATGTGGAGTGAGGGGAACACTCATCCATTGTTGGTGGGAATGCAAACTTGAGCAGCCACTGTGAAAATCAGTGTGGCGGTTTCTCAGGAAACTGGGAGTCAACCTCCCTCAGGACCCAGCAATTCCACTCTTGGGAATATACCCAAGAGATTCCCTATCATACTACAAAAGCATTTGTTCAACTATGTTCATAGCAGCACTATTTGTAATAGCCAGAACCTGGAAACAACCTAGGTGCCCCTCAATAGAAGAATGCTTAAAGAAGTTGTGGAACATATACACATTGGAGTTGACATCTTGAATTTTGCATGCAAATGGATGGAAATAGAAAATGCTTTACTGAGTGAGGTAACCTAGACCCAAATAGGAATATGTTATGTACTTACTCATAAGTGAATTCTAGCCATAATTAAAGGACTTCGAGCCTATAATTCGTGATCTTAGAGAAGCTAAATAAGAAGGTGAACCCAAAGAAAATCATATATTTATCCTCCTGGATATTGGAAGTAGACAAGATTTTCAGGCAAAATATGGGTGCACGGTGGTGTGGGGAGGTAGATGTAAGGGGAGCTGGGTAGAGAGAAGGGAGAAGGGGAAGATTGGGGAGAGCTTGAGGGAATGGGATGGGTGGGATGGAGGAAGGGTGGATATGGGAGCAGAGAAGTAAATATCTTAATTAAGGAAGCCATTTTAAGGTTTGCAAGAGAATTGTCTCTAGAGCGGTTCCCAGATCCAAGGGGAGGTCCCCAGATTGTTCCTTGGGCAGCAGAGGAGAGGGTGCCTGAACTGGCCTTGTCCCATAGCGACACTGACAAATATCTTGCCTATCACCATAGAAACTTCATCTGGCTATAGATGGAGATAGAGACAGAGACCCACATTGGCACACTGGACTTAGCTCCCAAGGTCCAAATGAGGAGCAGAAGGAGGGAGAACATGAGCAAGGAAGTCAGGATCACGAGGGGTATGTTCACCCTCTGAGACGGTGGGACTGATCTAATGGGAGCTCACCAAGGCCAGCTGGACTGGGAGTGATAGAGCATGTTATCAAAATGGCCACTCTGGATGTGACTGGCCATTAAGGCTGACTGAGAAGCCAAGGACAACGGCACTGGGTTTTTATTCTACTGCATGGACTGACTTTGTGGGAGCCTGGTTTGTTTGGATGCTCACCTTTATAGACCTGGATGAAGGGGTAGGACCTTGGACTTCCCACAGGACAGGGATCCCTGATTGCTCTTAGGACTAGAGAGGGAGGGGGAGGTGAAGAGGGGGAGGGAAAAGGGAGGCGGGGAGGAGGTGGAAATTTTTAATAGATAAAGAAAGAAAAAAAAAGAAAAATATTTTCAAAAGAATTAATGTAAAACTACAATTCTGAAATGAGAGTAATAAATCAACAAGTTTTAAAACTTACAAAAAAAGAAATGATGCTTTGCTGGCAGAAATTGGTCATATCTTTTTAATAATCAGAAATTGCACCTAATGTTATATTAATATCAATTTTATCTAAGCCTTTTATATTGAATATTGAAGCATGATTTAAGAAAAAAACTCAGAGAGAGAAATTGGGCTTTAACAAGAAAACCAGAAAAGCAAAGCAGCCAGCCACTGGTGATTCTGTTTCCAGAAATTTCAGAATGAGACTGAGAGTGAGAGTTATCTCCTCCTATTTCATAGTCCTCTCTAGTTCTGGAATTAAAGAGTGTACCACTACCCCTTGGTTTCCATGGCAAGCTGGTGTGGGTACTGGAATTACAGGTGTGTGTCATCATGGCTATTGGGATGTAAGGTTGGCCAGTGTGACTGTTTTTAGCTCTTTGATGATCTGAAATCCTTATTTGTTAAATTATAAATGAAATGTCACTACAGAATGCAGATGTCAAGTGTGTTCATTTTTATTGATTGATTTTTAAATGTTTCTCTTTTACAATTCTTCTATACATTGAAGACGTTTTAACTTTTTTCCCATATAAACTTGCTTGCTGCCTGAAAATCTTGCAAATGTTTAAGTGTCAAATTGTCAATAGCTTTTAATAAGTTATAGTCTCTATAAACAGATTACATAATAATTAGATTTAAGAAAATGAAAGCTCACTTGATAAACTCAGTGTCTGCAATATAGAGGAAGGAATCAGAGAAAAGGAGGAAGGGGTGACTGCGACATGGATATAAAAATAAATAAGTTAATCTATTTAAAAAAATAAATGAATAAAATGAAAGACAAATGGTGGTGAAAAAGCATCATAAATAATTATGTGATTACAAGCTGAGGAATAGACACTGAGGGCAATAGAATGATCACCAGAATACATTATATTTAAGAAATACCAGCTCAAATAATTTTTTAGATTTTTTTATTGCCTTATAAATAATACCATTCAAAATTTTCATCTCCTCCCCTCCTCCCATTTCCCTCTAGCTCCCCCACTCACCCTCCTCCCTCCCCCTCCAGTCCTAAGAGAGGGCAGGGTACCCTGCCCTGTGGGAAGTCCAAGGCCCTCCCCCCTCCATCCAGGCCTAGGAAGGTGTGCATCCAAACAGACTAGGATCCCAAAAAAGCCAGTATGTGCAGTAGAATCAAACCCATTATCATTGGCCTCTCAGTCTGCCCCAATTGTCAGCCACATTCAGAGGGTCCAGTTTGATCCCATGCTTGTTCAGTCCCAGTCCAGCTGGATTTGGTGAGCTCCCATTAGATCAGTCACACTGTCTCAGTGGGTGGACCAACCCCTCGAGGTCCTGACTTCCTTGTTCATCTTCTCCCTCCTTCTGCTCTTCAACTGGACCTTGGGAGCTCAGTCCAGTGCCCCAATGTGGGTCTCTGTCTCTACCTCTATTTATTGCCGGACGAAGGTCCAGCCAGATCTTCGAAACAACCTAGATGCCCCTCAATGGAAGAATGGATGAAGAAAGTGTGGCACATATACACATTAGAGTACTACTCAGCAGTAAAAAGCAATGACATCTTGAATTTTGCATGCAAATGGATGGAATTAGAAAACATCCCTGAGTGAGATAACCCAGACCCAAAAATATGAAGATGGTATGTACTCACTCGTTGGTGGATTCTAGCCATAAACAAAGGACATTGATCCTATAGTTTGCAATCCTAGAGAAGCTAAATAATAAGGTGAACCGAAAGAAAAACATATATAGATCCTCCTGGAAATTGGAAGCAGAGATCGGTGGGCAAAATTTGGGAGTATGGGGTTGGGGTGGGAAGAAGGGAAGAGGGGGAGAGAGAAGGTAGAAGGGGAGGATTGGGGAGAGTTTTGGGGAGTGGGATGGGTGAGATGGATGAATGACAGATATGGGAGCAGGAAAGAAGATATATTAATTAAGGGAGCCATTTTAGGGCTGGCAAGAGACTTGGCTCTAGAAGGGTTCCCAGGTGCCCATGGGGATGTACCCCAGCTAGGTCCTTGGGCAGTAAAGGAGATGGTTCCTGAACTGTCCTTGTCCCATAGCCACACTGATGAATATCTTGAATATCAGATAATTTTTAAAAGGTGAGAATGAACATCTTTTCTAGAAGATAAGCTGTCCACTTTCCATACTAGTAATCAAGTTTATGACAGTTGAGGGGTTCAACATCAAGTCAATCATGTAATTTCTATTGAAACAAGTCTTTTATTGTCACAAAAGATAGCCCAACTCATGCTTGTAATTCAGGATCTTACTTCTGGATCTTAGGTCTTACCAGCCTTCTTCAATTTTTCCTTTTTAGGCACAGAGTAACATCCCAAAACTCTCTAATATCCTTGGTTTTGAACTTTTGTGTTTGATGAATCAGAGCCCCTGAATTTGAAACAAGTTTAATATTATTTCCTTCAAGGATTGATTCATCCTTCTGGGCATGAGAGACATAACAAGCAATACCTGTTTTCATCTAAATCTCATGGATGTATTTTTTCTCCCAAAAAATTTAGGTTTCAGGCAAAGACCCATTCTCCTGAATAACAATGGTGATGGGGAAAATAACATGAATGGATCCCTTCTTGTAATCGAAACCAAGTATAACATCTTTTGGTCATATTATAAACATGCAAATTTCAATTACCCCACCGTTTGTCAACCTGTAGCCTCTTTATTTATTTTTCCAGGGAGACTCAGGTGTACATTGATGTGATTGAAGTTGCTCCAGAGAGTTCTTTTGAGGCTCTTTACAATGGTTGTTTACATCTTCAGACTTTTTTTCTCTAGTGTCAACAGTCTGATTTTTGAGAATGGTCTTTATTCTCCCAGTAGATGGGCAAATAGATAACAATCAAGTAATTTTTAAATAATGCCTCAGATCAGCATAAAGGTCATGATACATCCAATGCCAAATAAGAACCTATTAGTATAAGTGGAAGTAAATAATAAAAAGTATATTAGTGGAAAGATGGTACTAGAACGCTTCCATTAGAAGAGTATCTACAATTAATAACACATATTAACACATCTCTTTATTTCTGTGATAAGAAAAAAGCTTATTAAGTTTTTTCTTAGTGTTATTCTTTGTTATTTTTATTTATTAATATTTTATTTGATTTTTAAATATGATTTTGATTGTATTTTTAAAAACTAACATCCTTTTACCTTA